>NC_057861.1:16528750-17180625 GCF_019393635.1 Dromiciops gliroides | reverse complement strand
AAGACCTGGGTTCAAAGCCACAGTTCTGATACATAATGGCTATGTGGATTCAGGCTAGTCACTTCACTTCCCTGAGACCAGAAGTTACAGACTAGGTAGGTGTCAATCTACACTGGTGGAGGGGAGTTCCCATGCTAGTGAAACAGCAGGTCCAGGCAATGATAAGAATAAGAATGATAATTGGCTTACCAAGATTTACAAAGTCCTTTAGAGACATGGTCTTGGTTGCCACAACCTTGTGAAGGAAACAAGCCAATTATCATCATCCCATTTTATAGATGGGGAAACTGAGGCAGAGAGCGGTACAATGACTTGCCCACCATGGCCGTACAGCTACTTAAATGACTAAGGCAGGATTTGAACCTAGTTCTCTCCTCACTCCCAATAATGATGATAATGATGATGTGCCAGACACTGTGCTAAGCTCTTCAGAATTATTATCTCTGCCATGAAGAGGCCTCGAATGGGAGGCTGCCTCTAAGACCAGGCTAGCACAAAAGCCAGGATCCCAGTGGGAAGAGCCAGTAAAAAATCGGAAGACTTGGCAGGACAGCCCCTTGAGAGCCCCCACCCCCCACGATGGACAGAAGACAGCCTAGAAAACAGATGAGCAAACACAGATATGGCAGAATGAGGTCCTTCCCCGACAAATTTCAGCTTTGCACAGATCAGACATTCAAATGAACTCACTTAATTTCATGCCGTATGCAAATCTCTGCCAGCTGCCAGCTCTGTAATCACAGGAGACTTAATGTCATAACTAAACAAGGGCAACAGCACCGCAAAGCCTGGCTCCGAGAAAGTCCGTTTATTGGGGGTTTTATGTTCTGGGAAGTCACAAAGTGTAGGCCATTTATGGAGGACATCTGGGGAGGGAGATGTGCCCAAATGCCTGCCGTCTCCTCTCTCAAAGTCTCCAGAGATAATAAATAACAGCTAATGACAGTTACAACCATTAGTTACCAGAGATATATCATTTACCCATGAAATCTCCCTCTGGACACAACAGCTGCTCTTGGATGGTTGGGGTCCAGCTCAATCGACCATCTGGTAGAAGGGACCGGGAGTCCAGTAGAGACTGAGAGATGGCTCTGATTGTGTGCTTGTCTTGAAACGGAATCTTAGAGGCGACCGCCGTTGCCCGTGACTCACTTAAGTCTTAGTAAATAAAAATTGATCTTTCAGTTTCTTGTCTTTGCTTGCTCCATACTGGGATATGCTGAATGGTGGTCCCTTGGAATCAGACCATAAACCCTGCTCCTGTAGGCAGGTCCTGATAGGGGGACAGAACAATAGCCTTGAGGTGCCTGAGGCTCACCAGCCTCTATATTCACTTCCATCTCTCGCCCTCCCTGGTCAGGCCACTCCCACCAAGAACTCAAGCCTGCTCCTAATTCTTGACACCTGTGTAACCTTGGGTAAGAGCAACAATGAAAACGAATATTTCTATAGCACCTACTGTGTGCTAGGCACCATGCTAAGCATTTTACAATTATCCCGTTTGATTCTTACAACAATCCTTCGAGACAAGTGATGGCATTGCCCCTCATTTTTTAGTTGAAGAAACTGAGGTGGACAGAGACTAAGTGACTTGCACAGGATCACATAGCTACTAAGAGTCTGAGGATGGATTTTAACTCAGGTCATCCTGACTCCAGGCCCAGCACTCTGTGTACTCTGTGACGCCTCCTACATGCTGAGACAAACCACATAAAGCAAAATGAGAGGACTGGACTAGTTGGCCTCTGAGGTCCCTTCTCACTCCAGATCCAGGCTCCCTCGTTTCCAGACTTACCCACCCTGAGTCTCAAATCAACACCCACCAGACCCATCATCACCACCACCATTCACTTTATACCTGTCTGGTCTCGCCTGAAACTTTCCAACAGGGAATGCAGCTCAGCCTTTGATAATTCTCTCTCTCCAGACCCTCATTCACCTGGCGAGAGCCCTCACTCCCTCTCAGGCCAGCTCCCAAGGCAGCAAACAACACACACCAGCATACAAGTGACTTCCTGACACCCTTCACCCATTAGACTGTAAGTTCCCTGAGGGGAGGAACTGTCTTTTGCCCTTTTTTGTATACCCAGGATGTGTCTGGCACATACTTATCCCCAACATTTAGCACAGTGCCTGGTATATAGTAAACAATAAATGCTTGTTGACTGACCAACTGACTGTAGCCCTAGGATTCCATGGAATTCCTAAAATGGGGGAAATTGTCCCCTTAATTTTGTGTCCTCAGCCTCCAGACACCAGGGACCTTACAATGTTTCCTTCAGGTCAGGGGCCCCTACTTTGTTCTGATTCAGTAATACCTCAGATTCAGATCCCAGGTTACCCCAGAAACTTCCCACCATCCTTTGTATCTTCTGAAATGGGGGAATGATAACAATTCCATTGTTTTGGCCCTGGTCAGACCACTTCTACAGTACCACGTATGGTTCTGGGCACCATGTTTTAGGAAAGATATTGACAAGCTGGGAAGTGTCTGAAGCAAGGGTTAATACCAGGTCCATGGGGAAAAAGAAAAAAAAATACATTTTTGTTTTTCACTAATCTCTAACTGAAATTTAGCATTCCCTTCAATCACTTAAGAACATTACTTTGAGACAGGGTTCATAGGCTTCATTTGACTGCCAAAGGGGTCCATGACCCCCAAAAGGTTAAGAACCCCTGGTCTAGAGGAAGGCTGTTTAGAGGAACCATGATATAATAGACAAATTTTCCATTCCATCCATATTTGCCTGTTGATCTATTTCATAGGTGCCATGTACCCCCAAAATATGTCATTCTGAGCATCAGTCAACAAGCATTTATTAAACCCTTACTATGTGCCGGTCTCTGGGTGCTAGGGATACAAAGAAAGACAAAGTCAACTCTGACCCTCAAGGGGGACTGAGTGAGTGCAAACTAACCCACTCTATCCACTGACTGACCCTGGACCCCAGACCCGCTTGATGCTCCATCCAGCCATCTACCCAGGCCCTCTCACCATGGACCTGCCACAATGGGCATGTGCCCCTCTACCTTTCTGACCTGTGCAGAATCCAGAATAAAACTGCTTTCCCTGGTCACCTCTCCTCCCACACCTGTGGTCTTCCTTTCCTAGAATATAAGCCCCTTGGGGGTAGCTAGGTGGCACAGTGGATAATGGACCGGCCCTGGATTCAGGAGGACCTGAGTTCAAATCCGGCCTCAGGCACTTGACACTTACTGTGTGACCCTGGGCAAGTCACTTAACCCTCATTGCCCCTGGGGGGTAAAAAAGAATATAAGCCCCTTGAGGACAGAGATTGTCTTTTTTTATCTGTAGAGCTTAGTATAGTGCCTGGCATATAGTAAGCATTTCATAAATGCTTTTTCATTCATTCATTCACTCATTCATTTGTTCTAATGAGGGCATCCACATGCATTTAAATAAGTGCCTAAAAGATGCATACTGTTGACTGAGACAGTGCCTAGAGACAGGTTCAGGAGAGTTAAGAGTTAAGACAGAAATTTAGGTCATGAAAAAAATGCAGCGACATCTTGGGGAAGGGGGAGGGGTGGCACTAGGAAAGGAAGGTTTGTCAGTTGCTAACTGTATTATGAAATCCCTTATCCAAACCCCCAATGAGACTACATGATAATGCCTATCTGTAAGGGGTGTTGGAGGGAACCCTGGACTTGGAAACGTACAGACAAGAAAGTTTCACAGGACTCATGTTCACATGAGAACAGGTCCGATACCCTTATTAAGTGAGCCAGGGGTGACGCAGACTCTTCCCTCCTTCCTTCCTCCCACCCCAGTTTCCTTTTCTCCTTCCTTTACCCTCTCAACCAACAAAGCACAGACTTGGGAGCAGCAGCCACAATTTGAATTGCCACCTAAAACCTCTAGAAAGTGCACAAAACACCACCAGCCCTGGTGGGCTCTTGTCCTTTGTTCTTGAAGAGGCACAACATGACATCACTATGTTGGGGTCAAGCTACAGAGTGTCGACGGTGGCTGATCAGACCCATAGGAGCTCAGGATCAATCAGCACAAATAAGTCCGCGTGAACATCTGCAGTGGGGATGGTCCTAGATTGGCGCATCTCACCCTTCTTTTGAGCTGCTGGATTTCTGCGGCCGCAATCATTCTGCATATAAAGGGAAGCTAGGAGGCCATTGAGTGCTGATGTATCCTACAGACACACCTGAAGATCCTGACACCCCTTGACACGCACAGCTGGCGTGAGACCTGAAGAGAGAGACATGATTCTCAGCAGTACCGGCATCACTTGTTACCTTAACCTTAACCGAAACAGTAATGATAATAATACTTACACTTATTCTCTCATTTGATTCGTGTCATTAAGCTCATTTACAGCTGAGGAAGTTGAGACAGACAGAGGTTGAGTGACTTGCACAAGGTCACCCAGCTAGTAAGTGTTTCAGGCAGGATTCGAGCTCAGGTCTTCTTGACTCCAAGTCCAGGACTCTATCTGTTGTGCCATCTGACAATCACTCTGTTTCTGCTATACCCTGGCCCCAGGCTCATATATGGACACAATTAAGATGTGTTGACTGACTGATGAACCGATTCCTGGAAAGACAAGCCAGCTGCAGGAAGGACATAAAGAGAAGCTCTGAGAACAGTTCCTAAGAGCATGAGCACTTTCAGATCGTGCTAAGGAGCAGCCCCTGCTCCCTGCTGATCTGCAGCTTCCTGAGGCTGAAGGGGGCAGGAAAACCACCCCCTCATGGGCTACCTGTGGACATGATTGGAAACTTTCCCAAGCAGAGAAATGCCCTGAGCTATGCTAGGTCATTTTTTCAAGCTTCTAGAATGGGAGCTAGAAGGAACCCTTAGAACAGGGAATGATGGGGCTTAGAATAGGGAATGTCAGAACTGGGAGGGGCCTCAGAACAGGGGATGTCAGGGCTGGGAGGGGCCTCAGAACAGGGGATGTCAGGGCTGGGAGGGGCCTTAGAACAGGGGATGTCAGGGCTGGGAGGGGCCTCAGAACAGGGGATGTCAGGGCTGGGAGGGGCCTCAGAACAGGGGATGTCAGGGCTGGGAGGGGCCTCAGAACAGGGGATGTCAGGGCTGGGAGGGGCCTTAGAATAGGGGATGTCAGAGCTAGGATTGTCTGGAAGCTTAAACTGAGATAATGGATATAAGCATATTGCAAACTTCTAAGTGCTATAAAAATGCCTGTTGTTATTGTTAGCGTGCAGTCACCTGGCCCACAGCAAATACTTCACACCTTTTTCCTCACTCCTACTGAGTTCAAGCCATGTTTATAGGGCAATGGAAGGGTCGGGAGGGGGAAGGGGAGCAGCTATTGTCAATGTTTACTAGGTTTGGGGGTGGAGAGAAATGGATACAAACATAATGTAATCTACATTATTAACACCTTCTTAGATCTAGACAATCAACAAAATAATTAATCACGCCTGATTTATAGTGCTTGCCATTTCCAAGGTATGTCTGCTCACACTGAAAATTTAACAATCGGCTCTCAAGAGCCAGTTAGGGCTGGAGACAGCTGGCTCCCACATACCCACAGCTGAAAGGGACCTTAGAAAGGAGGGCATCACAGTTTGAAGAGACCTCAGGATAATCTAGTCCAACATTTTTCATTTTACAGAAGAAAGAAGTAAGGGTCAGAATTAGTAGGGCCTATGGAAGTGAGAAGGAATAGAGAGGAGAAAAATCAAGAATGAGGATTTTCAAGGATCAATAAAAATATTATAAAAATGATAAAAACTGCTGGAGACGAGTCAGCCACAGGGAGTTCATGTGAGTGTAAACTGTAATAAATAATTCCAATTTTTATAGCTGTTTAAAGTTCATAGCATTTCCCTCACAACAACCCTATGAGGTACAGAGTGTGAAAGCTAAGAATATGACTATTTTGTAATTCTGGGTTTGAGAAAAGAGGCTTGGCACAGTTTTATAAACAAGAAACTGGAAGTTTCAAATCCCAGCTCCCCTGCTTCATGTGTGACCTTGGGCAAGTCATCACCTCTCTGACTTATATGTCATTTTCTATAAAATGAGAGTCTTGAACTAAACATTCTCCCTTTTTAATTATATTTAATTTTTTAAAACTAGCAAAAAACTTTTTTTCTCTGACTCACCTCTCCATTCTCCACCATTAAAAAAAAAACTAGTAACCAATAAACAACCCTTGTAACAAATATCCTTAAGCAAGTAAAATAAAGTCCCACATTAGCCATGTCCAAAAAGCATGTCTGGGGGCAGCTAGGTGGCTCAGTGGATAAAACACCAGGATATGGCCTCAGACCCTTGACATTTACTAGCTGTGTGACCCTGAGGAAGTCACTTAAACCTCATTGCCCCGAAAAAAAAAAGCATGTCTCCTTCTGCCCCCTGAGCAGTCCTATCTCCGGCAGGAGGTGGGTGGCATGCTTAATCAGCATGGGTCCTCTGGAATTGGGACCAGTCGTTACATTGATCAGGGTTATTCTTGAGTCTTTCAAAGTTGTTTGACTTTATAAAGTTGTTATTGGGAGGTCTTTAAGCATGCCTGGCTCTCCTAAGTTGGAGGCACCCATGTGGGAGATGGCAGGGATGCCCTTCTGCCTTCCTTTTGGGATAAATTGTTCTCCCGCTTCTCTGGTGCATCCAAACCATCCATCTGTCATATCCCCTCAGTGCTCTGAGCCCCCATTATCAATGATGGCCCTCTGACTTCTAGGTCCTTTCTGTCTCTAACTACTCTGTTCCAGACAAAGCGAGGGACAAAGTCAGTGGGCTTTATCCTTTGACTTCTCGGACTGCCCATGGTTCCTTCCCAACTTGGAAACATAAAACTGTTATTTGCCCCCAGCTCCAGTTGTGACCCCAGCCAAGTCGCCCTGCTCCATTTCAGTTGGAGGCTATAAAAGCCCGCACAAGACATTTAGCCTTCCATCCCCAGCTGGATGGGGTGAAATGTCAAATATTGCAGGTGTTCAGGCCAGCACGGAGGGATCATGGTGATAACTGAGACTGGAAGGGCCATGGACAGGGCTCCCTCGGCCCCTTAAAGCTCCTCTGGCTTTATCTATGTCTATCCACGTGGGAAAATTTGAGGGAGTTAGCAGTTGGTGACAAACTAAGGCTAGTGAGGGAGGGCAGCACCCTTCAGAAAAGACCAGCGTGTCTGCTAGAAAGATGCTTCACCATTTCGATGGACTTGAGACCTTGTGGGCCTGCCCTGCACTGGAAGAGCTCCCAACCCAGCCAATTGTTCTCATCATATCCCTGCCCAACGATAAAGTCTCCCATACACTCGATGCGGATGGTCCTTTTGGGGCTGTGGGGGCAGCAACAAAGCTCTCAGACTGTCCATCTGTTATTCCTCACTCTCCCTACATGAGTAGTCCACCCCCTTTGTCAAGCATATACATCCTCACTGTCTCTCTGTCTCTCTCTGTCTCTTTGTCTCTGTCTCTCTGTCTCTGTCTGTCTGTCTCTCTGTCTCTCTCTTTCTCTCCCCTCTCTCTCCTCTCTCCATATGTATTTCATTGTCACTCTCTGTCTCTGTGTCTGTCTTTGTTTCTCTGTCTCTGTTTCTGTCTTCTCAATCTATCTCTATCACTCTGTCTTTGTCTCACTCTGTCTCTGTCTCCCTGTCTGTCTCTCAGTCTACGTCTCTGTCTCTGTTTCTCGATGTCTCTTTGTCTGTCTTTGTCTCTAAATCCATCTTTCTGTCTCTGTCTCCTTGTCTTTCTCCCTGTCTCTCTGTCTCTGTCTCTCTTTTCCCCTCTCTCTCCGCTCCCTGCCTCCACAATCCACAAAACTCCCAATCACTCTAAACCTGAATTTGCTTGATATTTTATAGACATCATCTAGGGTGTGACCAACTTTCCTCGGCCAAGATAAAAACATTTCCCATGAAACATAATTCCAGTTTATCAAGGACTTTTTTCACACTTAAAGGCTTTGATTGATTGAGACTCATTCTCACCTCATTGACATATCACTTACATAAAATGGAGTACGGTGATTTGATTTACTCAATCACAACCCACCACCCTTACGTATCTAAATGCTTTCTTAATAATAACTAGCATTCTCTTCACACAAATCAAATCAGATCTAAATAATTGGAAAGATATCAATTGCTCATGGATAGGCAGAGCTAATATAGTAAAAATGACAATACTGCCTAAATTAATTTACTTATTCAGTGCCATACCAATCAGACTACCTAAAAACTATTTTATAGAGCTAAAAAGAATAATAACAAAATTCATCTGGAAAAACAAAAAATCAAGAATAATAACTAGCATTTCTGTAGTGCCTGAAGGATAGGCCTGTGAGGAAGGCAATACAAGGATTTTTCTACCCATTTTACATATCAATCAAATGTCGAAGACATTTTGTGTGCCACAGATTTGTGTGGGGAGTGTTTTATATCAACTATACAACTGCAGTAAATATCCATTTCTAATAGCTAATTAAGTCTGGCTAATTGATATGATAATTATGAAAAAGAAACACACCCGTGGGGTTCATGAACTATAGCATTAGAAAGCCAGCCCCAATTCCTCCAGGCTACCCATAAAACACTGAGAGGCTGTGGTAACTGAACTTTGGGATGCACCCAGTCACTTCGAGTGGGGACTGGGAGAGTGAGTTCCAAAGCATGTACCATGCAAACAATGCCACCTCTTGGCTTAAAATAAAAGCTTTTGATCATTTTAAATAAAGGGTTTTCTATGCTTATGCTTTTAAAAAGATTTTTAACACAGATGAGTGTCATATTTTGTTAAATACTTCTTGTGCATCTTTTGAAATGATCATTTAATCTTTATTTTCATTCAATTAATTATAATAATATTTCCCTAATGTTGAGCCATTCTTCTATCCCACTATGAATCCAATTTGGTCATAGTGAATTATTTTCTGAATATATTGCTATAGTCTCTTTTTTAAGTTTTATTAAAATATTTGCACAGTATTTATTAGTGACATTGGTCTAGAGTTCTTTCTCTGCTTTGTCTCTCCCTGGTTTAGATCATATGTGCCTCTCATGGGGGCAGCTAGGTGGTGCAATGGATAGAACACCAGCCCTGGATTCAGGAGGACCTGAGTTCAAATCCAACCTCAGACACTTAACACTTACTAGCTGTGTGACCCTGGGCAAGTCACTTAACCCCAATTGCCTCACCCAAAAAAAATGCCTCTCATTTAATGTAATCTAATCCAAGAGACAGTTTTCTTATTTCAATGTCCCCAATGGTAGAAGAAGGACTATGCTGACACAGCCTAAAATGGCCCTACCTGAAACTCTGGGCTTGACTACACCATTAACTCAGTCATCTTGGGCAAGTCATTTCCCCTCCTCTGACATTCACTTTCTTCATCTGTAAAATGAGGAATCTAAAGGAAAGGCTGTAGAGTGTATTGGAAAACCACCATAACTTTGAACTCATTAACATAATATTATTATGTAACATTAAGCAAAAGCCTTCACTTCTCTCTAGACTGTAGCTTCCTCCTCTAAAGGAAAAGAGAATTGACCTAGGGAGTCTATAAATTATTTTTTTTTGTGGGGCAATGAGGGTAAAGTGACTTGCCCAGGGTCACACAGTACGTATCAAGTGTCTGAGGCTGGATTTGAACTCGGGTCCTCCTCAATCCAGGGCTGATGTTTTATCCACTACTCCGAGTATATCAATTCTTTCCAGCTCTGGCATTCTATTTTCTGTAGTACCTAACAGTTCCAATCTTTAATTTTCTAAGGTCTCTTCCAGCTCTGAAATTCATTGTTATATGGATCAAATAAGATAATAATTGAAAAAGCACTTTGCACAGCGCCTAGTAGATTTTAAGTCATAGAAAATAATTAAAATATATAAGTAACAATATATAATAAATAATCTATTATTATTATTATTATTGCCATGTGGTATAACTGACAGATTTTAGAGGCATGGATTTTAATCCTGCCACAGGTATATATTGGTTGTGTGATCTTAGACAAGTCACAGCACAATAACTGACATGTCTATAGAGCTTTCAAGTTTGAAAAGCATTTTACAAGTTTAGTAGGAACCCTAGACCAATTGATTCCCTGAATCCACTTGATGAAATTACCACCGACTTTCAGGGACCCCATTTGCCAGATATAAGGCTAAGATAACAGGAGATGAAAGTATATGCCCCTCTCAGACATTGAGTGTCAAAATTTGTTTGATATAAAGAGCTTGAAACTTTCATGTCTATTTGCATATGAAAGGGCAAGGAGATTCAACTAAGGCTTGAAAGAGACAATAGGCATAGCCTTGGGATAGCCACAAGGAGAATTTTAAAACAGGGCTCATGACCTCTTCCCTTGTGTAAAGCAAGGTCAAGGAGAGAATTTCACTCTCTTCCCTCTCCATCCCACCCCTCACACACACACACACACACACACACCCTTCTGCAATAGCATATTGCTGGGGCAGCCCAAGTCCTATAAAGGACGGGCCAGCTTTGGATTCTGAGTGACCCATTTGCAGACTTTGAGGCTGCACATTTGTTTGTGAAAGGTCAGGAAATACAGCGGAGAATTGGCAGGGGCAATTGATGTACCCTTCGGCATGGGTCATTTTAAAACCAGGGATCAGTCTCTGATGGAACAAATCAAGACAATCAATCATATCCAAAGAGGGCTTTTAGGAAAGGAAGATCAGTGGGAGAAGGGATTTCTCTCCCCTCCATCCTCTATCTAGGACTGTGCTTGGAATCTTGTAGGAGCTCAATAAATGTTTGATTGCAGCCGGGTGGTGCCGAAGATAGCATACCACGCCTGGAGTCTGAGAAGATTAATCTTCCTTAGTTCGAGTCTGGCCTCAGACACATGACCCTGGGCAAGTCATTTAACCCTATTTGCCTCAGTTTCCTCATCGGTCAAATAAGCTGTGTGAATGTTGGTGATTATTTTGTTTTGTTTTGTTTTATTTTTTAGTGAGGCAATGGGGGTTAAGTGACTTGCCCAGGGTCACACAGCTAGTAAGTGTTAAGTGTCTGAGGCCAGATTTGAACTCAGGTACTCCTGATTCCAGGGCCGGTGCTCTATCCACTGTGCCACCTAGCTGCCCAATGTTGGTGATTATTAAGGGACTCCTGTCCCCTCCCCACTCCCCCCAAAACTCTAACTGATCTCAATGTCACCCAAAGCCCCTAAAACCTCTCTCTTCTTATAACTTCCTAATGGGAGACAATGTGACGGAATGGGTATAGCCTTGGACTAGGAACCAGGAAGATGTGGGTTCAAATCCTTCCTCAAACATTTACTGTGTGACAGTGAGAAAGTGATTTAACTGCTGTCTGCCTCAGTTTCCTCATTTGTAAAATAGATCATTAGGCCCTTAGCCCCTGTGTCATCAGGTTAAACTAGCTGCTTTGTGTGTTGTTCCTTCTCTGTGCTAATGCCTTCCCTCTGTTAATTATCTCTCATTTTTCCTGTCTTTAGCTTGCTTGTCCTCCCCCATTAGATTGTAAGGTCCTTGCAGGCAGAGACTGTCTTTTGTCCCTTTTTGTACCCCCAGCCTGGCTCATAGTAGGTGCTAATAAATGCTTATTGACTGATTTATAAACATTAAAGTTCTCTATAAATGTCCATTGTTATTGGGGTTTTGGTTTTGTTTTAAGCATTTCCTGAGTATCTAAGATACAGCTTTTGATGTCTGTCCAAAGCCACTTGGGGATTTTGCCCATTTAAGTAAATGGATGCTTATAGAAGGCTCTGCTCTCTGTGCCACCCAATACTCATGTTCCTTTCCATCTCTCTGGGTTTCCATGGCAACAGAGAACTTCGGCTAACACATTTTTAAGGTTATGAATGCATTTTAAAATCTGGCCTCAACTCTGATCTCTACCTCCACCCACCTCCTTTCCAGTCCCAGCAGCATCTATGGCTCCAGGCCAGAATCTGAGCAGCCACCATGTGCACCAGACCCAGCCAGGATGGCCACTGGGTAAACACACGAATCCAGGGTGACCACATCAAGCCCCCTTCTTCAGTAGGTGAGACAGCCCCTGGAAAAGGACAGGGAGAGACAGTGTAAATCACATGTGGGCCAGTATTGCCAGGTCATAGACCCAGGGCCTTTTTAAAAGGGACAACCCACCTCTCCAGTCTCATTTGACATGTCCCCTCCAACCTGCTTATGAGTTCCAGCCAGATTGGAAACTGGACACACCATCTCCTACCTCCAAGCATTGCTATAAGATGTACCCATGCCAGGTACATAGTGTTATACATGGCTCCATGACCAGAACTCTATCTACTGAGCCACCCAGCTGCCTCTAAGAAAACAGAATGGCATGTCCTGCAGGCAGCAGGTAAGTCTACATGACTAGAACACAGAGTACATGAGGAGAAGCCATGAATGCCAAATCAGTCTGGAGAGTTAGGCTGGAGCCAGCTTGCAAGAGGCTTTCAATGCCAGCATTTCTGTTTTATCCTAGGGGCCATAGAGATCCACTGAAGGAATGAGAAGGAGAGAAACAGAAACAGAGACAAAGAGAGACAGATGGAGAGAGACAGAGAGAGAGAAACAGAGATGGAGAGAGACAGAGAGATGGAGAGAGAAACACAGAGATAAACTGAGAGGGAAACAGAGAGTGAGAGAGACAGAGAGAGGAACAGAGAGAGAGAGCAAGAAAGAGAGAAACAGAAATGGAGAGAAAAACAGAATGAGAGAGACAGGGAGAAACAGAGAGATGGAGAAAAAACAGAGAGAGAGAGAAACAGAAACAGATAGAGACAAAGCACAGAGAGATCATAGAGAGAGAAGAGAGGATAGTCCAGGACAGAGTCCTAGGGAACACCCACAAAGAGGGGTGGGACACTGCCCATGCTTCAGCAAAGGAAACAGAGAAGGGGATAGTGAAGGGGAGTTCGTACAGACAGGAGGAGAACCAGGAGAGAGAGAAGTCTCCCAACAGCCTAGGAAAGAGAGAGAATCCAGGACAAGAGGGTGATTCGCAGTGTCAAAGGCTATGTGCAGAGAGGCTAAGGACCGAGAAAAGCCCATTGGGCTTCTTTATTCAGAGATCATTGGTGGGTTCTGGGTTTATAGAATTTCGCCTTCACTGTGTTAATGTGTTGGTTGGGCTTGATGACTTTTTTTCTCTTCCTTATTCTTTGTTACAGGGGACGGCACTGTGGGTAAGGAGTGGGAGGGAGGTATATAGATATGGATATATGTGTCTGTATATACATACATATGGAAATGAAAGTGATATCAAAACAAGATAAGTGATTTTTTTAAAGAACGTTGGGTAACTTTGGAGAGAACAGATTCAGGCAAGAGGTGCTGTCAGAAGCAAGAAGTTGGGAAATGAGGGGGATGTGCGGAATGAAGGCAATGTGTGTAGACAGCTCTTCCAAGGCTGTGAAAGGGAGGGCCTCACTTGAGGGGATGCCAGGGTTAAATGAGTGGGTTTTTTTAAGGATGAAGGAGACGTTGGGCATGTTTGTAAGGCATCAGGAAGGGACCCAATGGGTAAGAAGAGATGGAAGATTAGAATGAAGAAGGGGTAGTCCAAAGGGATCTTTCTAGAGGAAATGGGAGGGGAGGAGATACAGAGCCCAGTGGTAGAAGGTTCTGCCTTCGCCAAGAAGAAGATCCAGTCTTCCTCTCAAACTAGAGCATGGGGGATGATGCTGAGAGGAACCAATCACTATTATTGTCTTGTATCTCCAGTGCCTAGAATAGTACTGGGCATATAGTAGGCACTTAATAATTGCTTGTTAGGGGGCAGCTAGGTGGCACAGTGGATAAAGCACTGGCCTTGGATTCAGGAGGACCCAAATTCAAATGTAGTCGCAGACACTTGACACTAGCCTGTGTGACCCTGGTCAAGTCACTTAAACCTCATTGCCCTGCCCCCCCCAAAAAAAAGAGTTGAACAAAAGCAAGAATTTCCTAAGAATGATATCTATCCAACAATAATTGCTTGTTGATTAGCTGGTGGATTGCCATTACTGTCACCTCCTTCAGGGCACCTACTCGTTTTCATTTTTGACTCTGCAAACACACCTGGGGCCACCTACACAGGAGGCCCATAGCAAGGGCCCCTTGTTGTTCCTTCCCATGTATTGAGTCTGGTACATCTTCCAGGAAGCGGGGGATTATTTCCTGTCAGTCTTTATATTCCCAGCCCCTACTATAGGAGCTGGAAATAAGTAAGAATTTAATAAAGGTAAATTGAGTTAAATTGATCCGAACAAAAATCAGAAAACCAGAGGTTAACCCCATCCCACTTCTGGTGCCTATTGACTCTGTGACCTTGTCTAAATCCCTAAATCTCTCTGGTTCTGTTTCATCATCTACAAAATGATCTCTAAGGTCTCTCCCAGCTCTGACATTTCCTATTCTAAGACTCCTCCCAGCCCTGATATTCCCTATTCTAAGTCCCCTCCCAACTCTGACATCCCCAGTTCTAAGACCTCTCTCAGCTCTGACATTCCCTGTTCTGAGGGCCCTCCCAGCCCTGACATTTCTTGTTCTAAGGTCCCTTCCAGCTCTGAATTCCTTGTTCTAAGGCCCCTCCCTCCCCCCAGCTCTGACTTGCTATGTTCTTTCTGGCTCTATATTCTATATTCCTTGGACCCTCTCTGGGCCTCAGAGGCCACTTCCATAAAATGAGGCAGTTACTCTTGAAGATATATAAGGTTTCCATCAGCTCCATGATTCTCTGAGTCTCTGAATCCCCATTGTTCAGTCATCTTAGCAACCATCCTGGATCAATGATGACCAATCAGATCAGATGTATAGCTGAGGAGACCAGGCAGCCAATGACAAGGTGGGGGGAAGGGAGGGGCCACAGGGACAGGAAGTCTCTTCTAAAGCCCACTCCAGACCCAAAGGCTGGCCAGATGAAGGCAGGGTTGGCCCAGCTGCAAATGGGCAAGCCCAGATGAGATCAGCAATGCCAGGCCTTTGGACCAAGTTACCCAGGGTGTAAGCCACTGCATCCCCTCATGCCAGGTTCATTCCCCTGGTTCTCAAATAAAAGTCTATCTGGTTCTTGAGATGGTCTGATGCTCAATGAAGTCCCAAAGGGAAAGATTTCAGAACTGGAAACCAGGAAGAAAAAGAAGAGAATCCCTACATTTCCTTCATCCCAAAGCATGTTCAAATAAAGAAACACAGGGTTTAGTGGATATTTGGGAATCAGTCTCAGCTCTGGCACAAACTTGCCTTTTGACTTAAACTGTCTGAGTCTCAGTTTCCTCATCTGTAAGATGAGAGCTTACCTCAAGAAATTAATCAATGAGAATTCATTATGTTCCTGTCACGTACCAGGCACTAGGAATAGAATGACAAGAATGCCATCTACCTGCCCTCAAGAAGTTTATATGCTATAGGGGGAGGAGATAGAGACATATAAACACATACATACATATATCTCTCTCAATGTAACTGGGGTAGCATATAATAGTAACAGGGGAGGAGGGGTCACTCAGGAGAGGTTTCACAGAGAAGGTGGCATGGATGAGTGGGAGATGGGTCATATATAAGAAACAGCAAGCAAGCCGGTTCGGCTGGATTGGAGTATGAATGGAAGAGATTAATGTATAATCACCCTAGAAAGGCTACCTGAAACTGGATTAAGAAGGATTATAAACAGCAAACAAAAATTTCTATATTTGATCCTCAAGATAAGAGGGACTCATGGGTGTTTATTGAGTGAGGGTGTGACATGATCAATTAATCAATCAATAAACATTTATTAACTGCCTACTATGTATACCAGGCAGTATACTAAGCCCTAGATCAGAAATGAGCTTTAGCAATACCTCAAAGGGATGCTACAATGAGAGAGCAGATGGGGATGAAGGAGAATGTTTTGAAAAATAAAACATCCCGCTGTATGAGACACCCACAGAACTCAATCTCATTACTTTTCATTTTGACCAAGATTGGAGATCCCCAGCTTGACTCATCCCCCACCTTCTCCTCCAGATTTGATTCTGAACAACTTGTGGCTGATTTTTAAAAATCCCATCCAGCAAAGATAAGAAAGGACACCCACCTCCTGACAGAGAAGTCATAGACTCAGTATATAAAATGAGACATGACTAATTAATTTTCCTTAACTAGGCATGTTTATTAGAAGGGGTTTTTTTCCTTCTCATGGCAAGGGGACTTGGTGGTGAGAGAAAGGAAAAATACTTGTTAATTGACCAAAAATAATAATTTTAGAGAAAAAATATTATGTTCCCCTTGGAACATGGAGATGATGTCGTTTTTTCTCCTGGGTTCTTTATAGAGGCCTGAATCTTTGTCCAGTTTATGGCACAGTCGATAGAGTGTTGGACAGGGAGTTAGGAAAACCTGAGTTCAAAGCTCTGTCTGCCTCAGCTTCCCCATCTGAAAAATTAGAATGATCATAATAGCACCTCTCTCCCAAGATTGTTGTGAGGATAAAATGAGATAATGTTTGAAAAGCACTTTACAAACCTTAAAGCCCTCCATAAAAACTAGTTACCATGATGCTGATCTTGAGACCATTCACCCTGACCAGTCACTAGAGAATAAAAGCAGAGGTGCTTACTACTTGTGACCTTGGGCAAATCCCTGCCCCAATCCATACCTCAGTTCCCTCATCTGTAAAATGAGGGAATTTAACTAGCAGACCTCTGAGATGCCATGAGGGCAGCTAGGTGGTGCCACAATGCATACAACGTCAGGCCTGGAGTCAGGAAGATATGGGTTCAAATCTGACCTCCAACACTTACTAGCTGTGTGACCCTGGGCAAGTCACTTCACCCTGTTTGCCTCAGTTTCCTTATTTGTAAAATGAGCTGGAGAAGGAAATGGTGAATATTTCTGCCAAGAAAACCCCAGATGGAGTCACAACTGAACAACGAAAGAGGTTCCATCCAGCTCTTTGTCTATGATTCTGTGATCCATGGTGGTATTCATGCCCTGCATTTTTCCAGTCCCTTTTGAAGGGATCAGTCCTGGTCTGCCCTGTGAAGGACTCCCACCTTCTGCAAGAAATCTTTCCCAGTACTCTTCAGTCATAGAACCTTCTCTCTGGGATTATCTCCAATTTTTCCTGCCTATATCTTATTTGTACTCAATTATTTGTATGTTTCTTCCATTAGACTGTGAGCTCCCTGAGGACAGGGACTCTCTTTGGCCTTTCTTTGTGTCCCCAGAACCTGGCACACAGTGGGTGCTTAATAAATGCTAGTTTACTGACTCACTAGAACTTCCCTTGTCTCATTGAAAGGGAATCATTGTGTTGCCCTATAACCCTTCTCTTGGGTGCCTGCAGGTAAGTCACATGACCTTCCCTTAAACACCAAAAAGGACCAGTCGTTTTAAGCCTTGGACAGCCCTTTGATTCTTCTGCAAAACCGTCTTAGGCCCATCAGTGGATGATGACAAGAATGAAAAGGGCAGGGCAAGTCTCCCAGATCATGGACTTAGAGTTGAAAGGTAGAAATTATTGAATCTGACTCCATCTTTTTAGAAATGAGCAAAATGATGCTCAGCGGGACCAAGTAGCTTGCCTGAGGTTGCTCAGGTGGTCCTATGTACTAAAACTAGGGTTAGAGCTCAGGTCATAAGAACATAGATTTAGGGCCAAAGAGGAACTTGGAGGCCATCCAGCCCAAGCCCCTCATGTTACAGTAAGGGAAACTGAGGCCTAGGGAAATTAAAAGACTCACCCAAAGTAACACAGTTATTAGACTGCAGAGGGAAGATTTGAACTCTGATCACTGGACTCCAGGGCCAGCTTATTTCCTGCTGTTCCACAAAATTCCTTTTTCTATATTGCCTTAAGTGTGTCACACACCATCTCATTTGAGCCTGATATCAGCCTTGTGGCTAGGGTAATATGGGTATTATTAGCATCCTCATACGGATGAGGAAAATGAGGCTAAAGTAACTTACCCAGGGTCACACAGCTAATTATCAAGCAACCAGCATTTATTTTCTTAAATTTATTTATTTTTGTATTTTAATAGTATTTTATTTTTTCCAATCACATATAAAGACAAATTTTGACATTCATTTATTATAAAATTTTTAGTTCCAAAATTTTCCCTCCTTCCTCCCCCTCCCTGTTCCTTAAGAAGGTAAGCAATTTGGCCTAGGTTATATATGGACAATCATGTAAAACATACTTGCATATTAGTCATGTTATGAAAGAAGAAACAGAACAAAAGGAAAAAAATCAAGAAAAAAGTGAAAAATAGTATTCAGATTACATCAGTTCTTTCTCTAGATGTTCATAGAATTTCCTGTCATGCATCTTTTGGAATTGTCTTAGATCATTGTATTGCTGTGAAGAGCTAAGTCTATCACTGTTGATTTTCCCACAATGTTGCTGTTACTGTGTCCAATGCTCTCCTGGTTCTGCTCACTTCACTTTGCTTCAGTTCGTGCAACTCCTTCCAGGTTTTTCTGATAATCCACCTGCTCATCATTTCTTTCTTTCTTTTTTTTTTTTTTTTTTTTTGGTGAGGCAATTGGGGTTAAGTGACTTGCCTAGGGTCACACAGCTAGTAAGTGTTAAGCGTCTGAGGCCAGATTTGAACTCAGGTCCTCCTGACTCTAGGGCCGGTATTCTATCCACTGCGCCACCTAGCTTCCCCTCATCATTTCTTATAACACAAGAGTATTCCATTCTATTCATATGCCACAGCTTGTTCAGCCATTCCCCAATTGATGAGCATCCCCTCATTTTCTAATTCTTTGCCACCACAAAAAGAGCTGCTATAAATATTTTTGTATAATTAAGTCCTTTTCCCTTTCTTAAGATCTCTTTGAGACACAGACCTAGTAGTACAACCAGGATTTCTTAAGCTCCTAAGATATTGTACTAGGCATTGGAGACACAAAGGCAAAAGGAAAACCTGCCCTCAAGGTGCTTACATTCTATTAGGGGAGACAATAGGTATGTTTGCCAATATACAACAAGGATCATTTGGGGGGAGGCACCAAAAGCTAGGGGCGGGGAGGGAGGGAGATTGGAATCCCAGTCTTCCTGACTCCCACTCTACCTTGCCACCTTTCTACAAGAGGCAGTGTGGGACAAAAGAAATAGAGCTGGATTTGGGGTCCAAAACCTTTGAATCCCATCTCTGCCACATTACTCTGTGTGTCTCAGTTTCCTGTATCTTTAAAAATGAAAGTTGGCGATAGACATAGCTCTTCTCAATAATACGATGATCCAAGATCACACCAAAAGATTCGTGATGGAAAATGCTCTCCTCATTCAGCAAAAGAACTATGGAGTAGTCTGAATGCAGATTGAAGCATACTATTTTCACTCTTGTTAGCGATGGGCTTTTTGTTTCTTCTTTCTTATGTTTTTGTTTTGTTTTGTTCTGATTCTTCGCTTACAACATGACTAATGTGGAAATATGTTTAACATGATTGTAATGTATAACCTATAACAGATTACTTGCTGTTGTGGGGAGGGGGGGAGAAAAATTTGGAATTCAAAATCTTACAAAAATGAAAGTTGAAAACTATCTTTACCTGTAATTGGAAAGAAATAAAATAAAATACTATTTTCAAATTTTTTAAAATAAATTTCCAGGAGTAAAATAACTAAAGATGTTAACATGAAAAAATAATGAGTTGGACTGGCTGATCTCTGAGGTTTCTTGTGAATTCCAGGGAGTACAGCGAAAGGGTTTAGTTTCTTCTTAAAATGGATGCTCACCAAGCCCAGAGACTTGACAAGGCAGTGGGAATGTCGGGGCTGTTTTTTTGTGTAGGATGAGGAGATTAAGTCATCTCTCCTCAGGAAAAGGCTGGGGAGAGGGGAGATCCTTAAAGATGCTCCAAGTTTGCCCAGAGGAAACTCTCAGAAACCCCTCCTCCAAAGAGGGAGACAATTTCCCCGCAGTCCAGGGAGTCTGGGTAAATAAAAGAAAGCTTTTCTTTTGGGGGGCAATGGGGATTAAGTGACTTGCCCAGGGTCACACAGCTAGTAAGTGTCAAGTGTCTGAGGCCTGATTTGAACTCAGGTACTCCTGAATCCAGGGCCAGTGCTTTATCCACTGCTCCACCTAGCTGCCCCCAAAAGGAGGCTTTTCAACGTTGCTTTCAGGTCTTCTCTTTCACCCTCCACACCAAAAGATGCAGATAGAGTCAGGGAGAAAAATTAGAAGGTAATTGATTTGTGACAGAGGGCAGGGAGGTTGAGGGGAGCAAAACTCGGGTAAAGGCTGCCATCTAGTGTCTAAAGCCTGCAAGTGTCCATCTGGGCCACCCCTTGCAGTTCAGTCATGTCTGACTCTTCCTGACCCCATCTGGGGTTTTCTTGGCAGAGTTACTGGAGTGGTTTGCCATCTCCTTCTCCAGCTCATTTGACATATGAGGAAACTGAGGAAAACAGGGTGAAGGACTTCCCCAGGGTCACACAGCTAGTAAGTATCTGAGGTCAGGTTTGAACATAGTTTTTTAAAAGTTTATTTTTTCTTACATTTCAAGTTCCAAACTGTCCCTCCCTCCCCACACCACACTAGAAAAGGCCACCATTGGGGGCAGCTAGGTGGCGCAGTGAATAAAGCACCGGCCCTGGATTCAGGAGTTCCTGAGTTCAAATCCGGCCTCTGACACTTGACACTTACTAGCTGTGTGACCCTGGGCAAGTCACTTAACCCCCATTGCCCCGCAAAAAAAAAAAAAAAAACAAAAACAAAACAAAAAACAAACAGAAAAGGCCACCATTCCACACATATATACACATGTACACACATACGAGCATGCATATGTGCACACACACATATACATAATAACCATGCCATGCAAAATTTTATTTAAAAGTTTTTTCTCTGGAGGTGGGTCGCATCTTCTTTTCATAGGTCATTGATAGTCGATCTGAGCATTTATAATACTTAGTTGTTCACAGTTATTCTTCAAACAATATTGCTATTATTATATACAATGTTCTCTTGGTTCTGCTCATTTCACTTTTCAATATTTCAGGTAAATCTTTCCAAGTTTTTCTAAACATCAACCTACAGCACAGTAGTATTCCATCCTATCATATCCTACACTTGCTCAGTCATTCCCCAAAGGGTGGGCATCCCCTCAATTTCTTTTTTTTTCCCTTAATTTCTAATTCTTTGCCACCACAAAGAAAGCTGCTATAAATATTTTAGAACATGGGTTCTTTTTCTTTTTTCCTGATCACCTTGGGAAACAGACCTAATAGTGGTGTTGCTGAGTCAAAGAGTATAAGTAGTTTAATAACTCTTTGGGCATAATTGCAGATTGCTCTCCAAAATGGTTGGATCAGTTCACAGTTCCACCAACAGTATAGTGTCCCCTGATGCCCTTCTTTAAAGTTAGCTGAGGGGCAGCTAGGTGGCGCAGTGGATAGAGCACCGGCCCTGGAGTCAAGAGTACCTGAGTTCAAATTCGGCCTCAGACACTTAACACTTACTAGCTGTGTGACCCTGGGCAAGTCACTTAACCCCAATTGCCTCATTTAAAAAAAAAAAAAAGTTAGCTGAGTTGGTCTATGGGCAGCAAGCACATAGCCCATCTAACCTGTGCTCAAAGCCCTTCCTGCATAGCCAGACCTACCAGACCTTGTATTTAATGGTATAGCTTTGTAAATTCCAGGATCACCTCCATGCTATCAAGGCTAAAAAAGGAGGGCCTATGTAATGGTGATATACTACTCCCATCTCCCTTAATTTGTTTTTTTTTGGGGGGGGGGTTTGTTTTGTTTTTTTTTTAGTGAGGCAATTGGGGTTAAGTGACTTGCCCAGGGTCACACAGCTAGTAAGTGTTAAGTGTCTGAGGCCGGACCTGAACCCAGGTACTCCTGAATCCAGGGCCAGTGCTTTACCACTGCGCCATCTAGCTGCCCCCATCTCCCTTAATTTAATGGCAGAATGTACGAGCACAAGAAATGAATCAGTTAATCAATCAACAGAGTAGTCACTGTTAAGGAATTTCCCTACAATCCCACAATGTTCGAATAAATCCTTAAACAACTCCAAGGATTACAGGGCTTTGGTCACTGGATAAAAAATACAGGCAACATTTTGTGATTGCTTGAGAGAATCCTTAAATACTTTCAGGCTTGTGTAAATAAACAGCAAGTCAGTGAGCCAGTGGAAAAGTTTTGTATGAATCCAGGATTTGTGCAAATTTTTAAAATTTGTATAAAATTGTGTAAATTTATGTAAATTTACTTCTTAATTTCTTCTATGGAATCATAGCACCCTCTGTATGGTGCTCTTACAACTGCCATCCCAACTGATAATTTGAACATTCAGAGCCGATGACTATTCTCAGAGTTCTAGAGGGAATCTTGTTATACTTCTAACACTGCAGCTTCTGAGCCCACACCAACGTGCTTCCCATGAACAATCAGCCAGTAGCCAGTCATTTCAGCAAAGGAATTCACCAAGATAGTATAGTAAGAATAATCAGTATAAAATATAGAAAATATCAATAGAAATAATCAAGGAGAAGAGTACCAGTTTGGGATCTGTAACCAGAAGTGAAAGAGAAGAAAGAAATTCTTAAAAGGGACTTCTCCTTCTCCATTGACTGATGGTCAATGACTGATGCAAGGGAAATGTCTGCATCAAGAATGGAAAGATGTGGGGCAGCTAGGTGGCGCAGTGAATAAAGCACTGGCCCTGGATTCAGAAGGACCTGAGTTCAAATCCGGCCTCAGACACTTGACACTTACTAGCTGTGTGACACTGGGCAAGTCACTTAACCCTCATTGTGCTACCCCCCACACACAAAAAAAAGAATGGAAAGATGCTCCAAGGACAGATAAATTGGATAGAGTCAGTCACCCAAGCAAAGAACAAGCATAACTTCTCATGGAGGAGAGAATCTGCCAACTATAGATTCATGAAATCAACTGATCTTTGGAGTTCAGCTGAGTGGCCTTCCTAGTAGAGAGCTATACCTAAGGGGAGTTATGTGAGGGCTATATGAAGAGAAAAAGGAATCCTAGCACTAGGAGTCATCAGTTACCACACATGCATAATGTGTGGCAATTCATACTACATGTATTCCTCACTAACATTGCACTCTAGGTTTGAGCCCACTCTTCCCATGGACCTTTGTTTATTTCTGGGAAATGAATCCCTAGATGTGGGGGTGATATTTTATACCAGTTGATATCATACTATCTTGTTAAATGCCTTTGCTGAAATAGACTGGCTGATTGTTCATGGAAGGCACCTTGATGAGGGCTCAAAAGCTACAGAGTTAGAAGCATAACTAGATTCTCCCTTGAATTCTGAGAGTAATTAGCTATCCTTTGAATATTCAAGCTACTAGTTAGAATGGAGATTGTGAGAGCAGTCCAGAGAAGATGCTATATTTCCATCAAAGAAATTAAGAATTCAATCACAAACCCTGTATTCACACAAAACTTTCCAAAAACACAGCTACTGCATGAAACAAGGGACATGCACTCCATGCAGGAAGCCAAGAACAAGCTGGAGGAGAGCCATTGGCAGATGTATTGGGAATGAGCCTCAATAGCAGACTAACAAATTCTGGCCAAGAGACCTGACATTCTGTCATGATAAGCTCAATAAAAGAGTGGTGCTTGTTGGCATTGCTGGTTCACAAGGCAGAATTATTCCAAGAACATTTGAAAAGATAATAAGAAGAAGAGAGGAGCTGAAGACTAATCAACCTCAAAGTTAATTCAATTATTATCTTAACAACTAAAGATGTGGGCAGCTAGGTGGCGCAGTGGATAAAGCATTGGCCCTGGATTCAGGAGGACCTGAGTTCAAATCCAGCCTCAGACACTTGATACTTCCTAGCTGTGTGACCTTGGGCAAATCACTTAACCCTCATTGCTCCACACATACACACACACAAAAAAAAAAACCACCACAACTAAAGTAAATCTGGAAAACATTTTAAAGAACTAGGTAGTCCTCATTTTCAGTCATGTCTGACTCTTCATGATCCCATTTGGGGTTTTCTTGGCAAAGATACTGAAATGATTTGCCATGTCCTTCTTCAGCTCATTTGACAGATAGGGAAACTGAGGAAAACAGAATTAAGTGCACACAGCTAGTGTCTGAGGTCATATTTGACCTTGGGTCTTCCTGATTCCAAGCGTAGTATTCTTTCCACTGTACCCCCAACTGCGGTTGGTATTCACATGGCTCCGCACCATGGTTCCCACCAACCTCTATCCTTAATATGCTCATATCTGTCTATTGAAGTCTCTACCTTCAAGGTCTAGCTCACCTGTCAAGACTAGAAGCATTGATTAAAAGCACCTACCATGGATCAGACACTCTGCTAAATGCTGAAGATGCAAAGAAAGGCAAAAAACAGTCCCTGTTCTCAAGGACCTCAGCATCTAATGGTCCTGCCAATTACTCCTTGAATTCTTCTTCTTTTTTATTTTTTTTATTCCTTGAATTCTTTCCATGATCCCCCAATTCACACATGAAAGTGATCTCTCTCCCTCCTCTAAATGTCATTCATGCTTTGCCTCACCTTTCCTGTGTATTCACCCTATTTTCCCTTGTATCATCAAATAACCCATGACCTAGAACCCCAAATTCTGCCCTTACACAGACCAGGTTTAATCTTAGTAGCTATGCCAGAGGGTCGGTAGCTCTCCATTTTTCTCATTTTGTATCCCAGCCAAAGCTGCCTGTGTATGGAAATTATTGCTTTTTTTTCCTAGGTTCATAGAATTTTTCTTGAAAAGAGTTTTCCTGCTGATTTTGTTTCCTATGTGTTTCTGGGAATGTTGTAAGCCCCAAGAACCTAGGATCCTGGATTTGGAAGTAGAAGAGACTTCAGAAGCTGCCTGGTCCAACCCCCTCATTATATAAATGAGGAAACTGAGGTCAAGAAAGGTGAAAGATCACACAGGTGCTAATTATTCTCCGAGTCCAGCACACTATTTACACCAGCACACTATCTGTTACACCAGCACACTATCTATTTACACCAGCACACTATCTGTTACACCATCCTGTCTTTCAATCCCATCCAGAAAGTGGAAAGTGTAAGTGTCCTTGAAACCACCCTACTGAATTTTAGCTCAGGATACCTCATCTAGGTGAGAACAAGTCTCAGTCACTCAATCAATCCATCAAAAGCCTTTAGTCTGGGAGCAGCTAGGTGGCGCAGTGGATAAGCACCAGCCCTGGATTCAGGAGTACCTGAGTTCAAATCCAGCCTCAGACACTTGACAATTACTAGCTGTGTGACCCTGGGCAAGTCACTTAACCCCCATTGCCCTGCCAAAAAAAAAAAAAAAAGCCTTTAGTCTAACCCGAAAAGGGCCTTCGAAGATTAGAGTAAGAAACTTGACCACACCCAAGGAATCTTCTATAAATTATCAAATGAGTTGAGGAGGAGGAATCCCAGAAATTGGAAGCTTGGGGAGTTTAGCTGAAGCCCCTGAGATGAAATCACCTAGAGAGAAAGGAGAGGCCTTGTCCTCAGTCTTGTCCGCATCTCCCCAACCCTTCTTTGACCAGAGAAGGATTTTTTGCCAGCTCTGAAGGATCCAGAAGATATCAGACCTCCCCATCTTCCCATCGGTTGTGCTAGCCCCGGCATTGTCTGCATCATTAGGAGCCAAAGATAGACTGAACTCATATCTCGCCCACAACCAGCAGTAGAGACGACACCATGTCTAAAAGGGAATGTCTTGTGCACTTCCTTCTCCCCACCCTCCACAAAGGGGAGAAAAGGACTTCTCAACTGACATCCTTGAGTGAGGAGGCTTAAAAGAATCACCTTTGACCCTTTGGGGCTACCCCTAGAACTCTATTGGGAAAAGTAGCCAAGCTCTGGGAAATGGACTCATCAGACAGGGTGGGAGCTGGGATGAATATTTCGGAAGCTACAAAAGGAAAAAGAGAACCCATGCACAAAGGTTATCTACCCAAACAAAGTTGATGAGGAATATTCTCCATAGCTTATCTAAATTCAGGACAGCTGGAGTTAGAGAGTCTTTACATCTTGCCCCCTAAAATGGGCCTTCATCAGCTGTCTGAAATACCACCTGAGGTCTCAGATCAACTTGTTTGTGTTTTTTGAGGGGAGCAGAGGAGTGAGGGTGAAGGGGTAAAGCAATAAAAATGACTCCTTACTTTTACTTAGATACACAATGGTTACCACTAACCATCCTGGCCCTCAGTTTTCCAGTCAGTAAAATTGGATTGGAGGGAGGGTGGACTAGATAGCCCCTGGGTTCCCTTCTAGCTCTAGATTTATGATCCTATGAACCTTCTCTGAGCCTTGGTTTCCCCATCTATAAAATAATGAAGTTTAAATCAATGACCTCTGAGGTCTTTTCCAGCTCCAGGGCTATTATCCAGAAGAAGAAAAGAAGGAGAAGGAGAAGGAAAATGAGGAGGAGGAGAAGAAGGAAGAAGAAAGAAGAAGGGCTTACTTCAAGGTTTGCAAAGAGCTTTACAAATATTATCTCACTTGATCTTCACAACAACCCTGGGAGGTAGGTGCTATTATCATCCTCATTTTACAGTTGAAGACACTGAGAAAAGCTGTGGTTAAGTGACTTGTCCAGGGTCACACAGGTAGTAAGTAGATTTGAACTCAATCTTCCTGACTCCAAGCCCAGTGCAACCTAGCTAGCTGATAGATTTGGAAGCAAAGACCCTCGGTTCAAATCCTGGCTCTGTCACTTAGGATATGATCTATAAGACCTTGGGCAAATCACTTAACTCTGCCTCTCTAAGGCCTCAATTTCCCAATGTGTAAGATAAAGGGGGTTAAACTTGGTAAGCTCTAAAATCCCTTTCAAATCTAAGCTAAGGAATCTGTGACCATAAAACGTTTATTAAGAACATATTAATCCTAGAATTTTAGATGATCTCTGATCTCTTAAGGAAGGTCCATTCTGACATGAAATCCTATGATCCCAAATTTTAGCACCTTTATATGGAGGAGGAAGACGGCGATGAGGGGGACGGGGAGGAGGGGGAAGGGGAGAATGGGGAAAAGGAGGAGGATGGGAGGAGGAGGGGCAGGGGGCGAGGGGCGGGGGAGGAGGGGGGAAAAGGGGAGGTGGGGAGAGAGCACCCTGTTGTTTCCCCCAAAAGAATGTAAGCTCCTTCAGGGCCGGGACCGTTTCCGGACCTCGAGCTCACAGTAGACGCCTAATAGATTCCAGTTTACTGAATGATGGGTTGGTGGGGAGGGGAGGGGAGGGGAGGGGAGGGGAGGGTGGATGGACGGAAGGCCCTCGGCCAGCAGGAGTCCGGGGCTCCTCTGCGTCCAGGCGAAGGAGGCGAGGGGAGTGAGCTTGTGCCTAGGGGCCAGAAGCCGGCAGTAAGATCTCTGCCCACGCCCCTGGGGCGCGGTAGGCTGTAGCGTTAGCCCCGCCCCAGACGCCTCCAGTCCCCTCTTTGACCAATGGGAAGGTGCGTAAACCACGCCCCCTTCGAGGGGCCGCTTTTCCCCTCTGACAGTCTTTGGGCCCCGACTGAGCACCCGCCTCCGCTGGGACTATTGGCTGCCGCTGACGGAAGACGGACTAAGGAAACAGCCAATAGTAGCGCCCCACGGAGAATTTTTCCCGGGGAAGCCCGGCCCTGAGAGTGAAACCGGAAATGGAAGCGACGGACGGGTGAAGGTGACCAATCAGGAACGGGAATCTAAACTGGGGGGCGGGATCAAAGAGGGACTAACTGGACTGCCGGGCCAAAACCGGTAGAGGCAGCTGCAACCGGAGGAACGCCACCCGGAGTGTCGGGAACCCCAGGTGAAGGGGGATGGGGGCCAGAGTCGAGGCCGCGAGTGGGGACCGGGGGCGGCGGGGAGGGGACGGACCAGGGGGATGGGGGTCCCTGGATGTGACATTCAGTGTTCCGGGGCCCCTAGGCTGTGACATTCAGTGCTCCG
Source organism: Dromiciops gliroides (assembly GCF_019393635.1). Taxonomy (NCBI): domain Eukaryota; kingdom Metazoa; phylum Chordata; class Mammalia; order Microbiotheria; family Microbiotheriidae; genus Dromiciops; species Dromiciops gliroides. The sequence continues at coordinate 17,152,776 of NC_057861.1, read as the reverse complement.
GACCCCACTGGATGTGACATTCAGTGCTCTGAGCTTCCTCCTGGATGTGACATTCCGTGCTCTGGACCCCACTGGATGTGACATTCAGTGCTCTGAGCTTCCTCCTGACTGTGACATTCCGTGCTCCCAGGATGTGACATACATGCTCTGGGGTTCCCCCTGGATGTGTCATTCAGTGTTTGGGAGCCCCCAGGCTCTGACATTCAGTGGTCTGGACCCCACTGAATGTGACATTCAATGCTTCAGGGCCACCTGGATGTGACATTCAGTGTTCTTGGGGTCCCTTGGCTGTGACATTCAAAGCTTCAGGACCCTCCTGGCTCTGACATTCAGTGCTCTGGGCTTCCTCCCCCAGATGTGACATTCAGTGCTCTGAGGGCTCCCTGCCTGTGACATTCATTCAGTGCTCCAGGGTCCCCCACATGAGACCCTCAGGACTCTCAGGGCTCCCCCTACTTGATGGACCAGTAGATACAAGCGCTGGACACAGGGCCACATCTGGCCTGTGCTGGTTGGGTGACCACTGTCCCGCCAGCTCCTCTCTCACATTCTCAGTTCTAGGCTCTCAGCCCCTGCCCCCTCTGGAGAGCTCCAGAGCTTCCATGCACAAGCACCCACCATGTGCTGGACACTGCGCTAAATCTTCATAAGAACCCTGGGGGGAAAAAAAATTAAGAACCCTGGGAGGTGGGTGTGATGATCCCCTTTTTACAGATGTTGTTTGTCCTTCATTCCCAAAGAGCCCCATGACACCCCAGTGATGTCATGACTTGCAGTGAATTGGATTTAAGTGAGGGAGGGCTGTGCAAGGTCACCAACCTCACTCTCTCCAGAGCCATCTGGGTCCTATGGCAAGATAGACATCAGGATGACCAGAGATGGTCCTGGATGTTTGAGGCAATTGGGATTAAGTGACTTGCCCAGGGTCACACAGATAGTAAGTGAGGTGAGATTTGAACTCAGGTCCTCCTGACTTCAGGGCCGGTGCTCTATCCATTGCACCATGTAGGTGCCAATAAGGAAGCTGAGGCAAGGCAAAGGTGAAGTGACCAGCATGAGGTTACACAGCTAGGAAATGTCTGAGGTTGGATTTGAACTCAGGACTTGCTGACTCCAGGCCCAGTGCCCCCGTGGCCCCACAAGCTTCCCCTTATGAGAGGAGGAAGTTGTGAGGAGAGAGAAAGGATGGCAAAATAATTAGGAACGAGGAGAGAGGGGAGTGGATCAGTGGATCTCTATTGGAAGGCCCCATGTCTTTTTCCAGCCTCCATTTGGGCCACACTGGCTTCCCCAGGCCCTTGAGTATGCCAGGGTCCTTCACATACTTTCTAACCATTCCCGGGTTCTCCTTGTAGATGCTGAACAACCCCGCCAGTGGTGGCTATGCTCACAGAGTGCTCTCCTGAGACCAGATGACCTTCATGTCGATGGCCACGGTGGTGGCGGTGGCAGAGCCGAAATGGGTCTCCTTTGTGTGGGGCCGCTCGCTGTGGGTGGTGGCCCTGCTGGGGGTGCTGCTGGGGTCCCTGCTGGTGCTCTTGCTCCCCCTGGGGGCCGTGGAGGAGCAATGTTCCCTGCTACGGAACGGCCTCTCCTTGCTGAGGAGCAAGCTCGAAGGAGGACAGAGGAGCAGTCACAGGCACCGCACTCCGAGCACAGGGCTCAGTGTCACCACAGGGGGGATCAATCTGATGGCAGTCAAGCCCAAAGCATCTGCAGGTAAGAGACAGCATGTTCTTGAAAAGAATCTGGGGGTCTTAGTGCACTCTAAACTGAACGTGAGTCAGCACGGCAGCCAAATTACACTGTTTAAAAAGATGGGCTGGGGGCGGCTAGGTGGCTCAGTGGATAAAACACCAGCCCTGGATTCAGGAGTACCTGAGTTCAAACACTTGACACTTACTAGCTGTGTGACCCTGGGCAAGTCACTTAACCCTCATTGCCCTGCCCAAACAAATAAAAAAAAAAGAAAGATGGGCTGAAGAGCAGGGGAATTGGGACCCCCTCTGCCCTGATCAGACCATACCTGGAGTGCCGAGTGTTCAGGTCTGGGTTTCACACTTTAGGAAGGACAACGTGGGAGTTTATGAGGCTTGGAGGAGGGCACAGGGAGCACCTAGGTGGGGGAGGGCCAGTCCACTTCAGGTGGCCAGAAGCCGGTCCCTCTGCCTGGTCCACAGGGAAGATCTCAAGGCACCAGAGGGAGGAGTCAGAGACCAACTTGGGCTTGATGTGATGAGAGTGAGTGGAGGTCTCTCAGTGGGGTGGGGACCAAGGGGTGGGGACAAGGTGACAGATTCTCCATCCTCCCACGTCCATCCCCCTCACAAAACTTCATGCCGAGGGAATGTTCAGGCCCTTCCTTGACAGTCCTCCTCTTGGTGTCTGTCTCCTAGATGTTAGGCTTGAAGCCCGAGCAGCCTTGAAGCAGGCACTGGAAATGAAGCGGCAGGGCAAGCGAGAGAAGGCCCACAAACTCTTCATGCACGCCCTCAAAATGGACCCTGACTATGTGGATGCACTCAATGAGCTGGGCATCTTCTCTGAGGAGGAGAAGGACATTCTGCAGGCCGACTACTTGTACACCAAAGCACTGACCATCTCCCCCTACAACGAAAAAGCACTTATCAACAGGCACCGGACGCTGCCCCTGGTGGAGGAGATCGACCAGCGCTACTTCAGCGTCATCGACAGCAAAGTCAAAAAGGTGATGTCCATCCCCAAGGGCAGCTCGGCGCTGCGCCGGGTCATGGAGGAGTCTTACTACCATCACATTTACCACACCGTCGCCATCGAAGGCAACACCCTCACCCTCTCTGAGATCAGGCACATCCTCGAGACCCGCTACGCCGTGCCGGGGAAGAGCCTGGAGGAGCAGAACGAGGTCATCGGCATGCACGCGGCCATGAAATATGTCAACACCACGCTCGTCTCCAGGATCGGCTCTGTCACTATCAGTGACATGCTGGAGATTCACAGGCGGGTCCTGGGCTACGTGGATCCCGTGGAAGCCGGGAGGTTTAGGACTACGCAGGTGTTTGTGGGTCATCACATCCCTCCCCATCCTCAGGATGTGGAAAAACAGATGGAAGAGTTCATACAGTGGCTGAACTCAGAGGATGCCATGAATCTACACCCAGTGGAATTTGCTGCACTGGCCCATTACAAACTGGTCTACATTCACCCCTTTGTTGATGGGAATGGCCGGACCTCCCGCCTGCTGATGAACCTCATTTTGATGCAGGCAGGCTACCCTCCCATCACCATCCGCAAGGAGCAGAGGTCCGAGTATTACCACGTGTTGGAAGTTGCCAATGAAGGGGACGTGAGACCCTTCATCCGTTTCATTGCCAAGTGTACCGAGACCACCTTAGACATGCTGCTGATCGCAACCACTGAACATGCTGTGGGTTTGCCAGAAGCAAATCCCAACCATTCTGGATGCAAACAGACTATTCCTGTGAAAACCTAAATCTGTCCAGCTTGTAAAGGGCAGCAGGGACTCTTGGAGGAATCGCACAGAAACCTGAGCCTAGAGAGCTAAGCGTTCTGGACCTCAGAATGTGTCTGGGTTTAGTTTGGGGTGGTTTTTTTTCCTTGAAGAAAATAAGTTAAATTAAGTCTTGTCTCTATAATAATTTATAAGCTAACTAAGCCAAATTATTTATTTTGGGTTTTAAAAGCAGGCTAAAAACATGAGGCGGTGTAGCCAAACTCTGAGCTGGGCATTAAGAGCCTTGAGGCTTTTTCCAGGGGTGTCCCCATACGGGTCCCTGCACATTCTCTCTGCGTGAAGCCGCCTAGTCTCTGAGACACAGTGTGGACCAGTGTAGAAAGGGGACCGTACTGCCAAGCCAGAGAGTAGGCTACAGGTCAGAACGCAGGGAAGCTATCCAAGCATTTGGTGACTACTTCTGAGGGTGTGGCTCTGGTTTTTGCAGATGCGTGGCAGCTTTCTTGTGGAACGCACAGGTCTGTCTGCCCAGACTGACTTGGTAACCAACTTCTGTCTAAAAAGCAAACTACTGAGATCTTAAACTGGGGTCCGTTGTAACAGCAGGACCTCATATGCCTCAACTGGCTTTTTTTCAAGAAGCCTCTCTGAGCTGCACTTCCCTTCTCAGTTTTGGTGCCAGACATCATGTTTCTCTAAGACTAACAGAACCATCAGCCTGGGTCCCTCAACATTCTTCCCAGTCCCTTCTTGAAAAGAGGAATGTGTTAGGGCAGAAGTTGTTTGGAGACCAGACCACTCCATCTCTCCATCAAGCTGTGAATCCAGGACCATCAGTCTTAATGTCTTCCCTGACAGATCACTCCTAAACACATTCTCTGGAAACATTTTCCATAGACATCATACTGAGAAAGGACACACCTGGGTCTCTGACACAAGAGATCAGTGGAGTCTAATCAGCTGGACCACGCCTCTGGGGCATATCTGCTTGCAACCTTCCTTGCGTTGGTCAGTATCTTTGCCTTTTCTGTGCAATATCTTCTCCCAAGCCTTGACTCCACACCCCATCGTTGTCCCATTAGCCTTTAGAGATACCTCATGCTCAGCACTGGAAGACGGCCCTCACAGTTGGGCCAAGCCCTGGTCCCAAGGCCATGGTTTAAGGGGCTCCTTCAATGGTAGCAGAGCCTTTGTCGACAGTGGGTGGTACCAGGGTCCTTTCTGCTTGCTGAAATCCATCCTTCTACTTTGTCACTGTGACTCCATCTATGTGATGGTGCCCAAGTCAAGCTTCTGCCTTTTGAACCAAGTAAGCATTGTCACAAATGGACACATTGGAAGCCAGCACCACTTAATGCATCCCTTCTACCTTTCTGAAATGCTAGCTTGGCCCCGACTGATTGGAAAAGCTAATTCTCACACAAAATCCAGAGGTTCACAACCCTAGGAATTGTTAAAGACCACTGCCATAAATTGTTGAATTTATTAAACCCTAACCATACAGTGGATTTGGTTCTTCAGACCCCCAAGGCTAGCTGAACCACTGGACAAAAGCACTCGTTTTTATACTACAGAATGAATTTGCACTTTAGCTCGATGTGAAGGATGTTACTATAACAAACCACTTATTCTAATAAAGTATTTTATTAAATACTGGGTTAGCCTCATCATGTGAAAAGGTGCCATCTCATGGTGGACTTAATACTACTTAATCTTAAACATGATGTTTAATTAAAGCCCCACGTTTCAAGACGCAGAGAGGATAACCCTGGCGAGGTCACGCAGATCCAGGAAGCAGCAGTGTGCCTGACTGGATGCCGAATCTGTGCTTCCTCTCTCCACCACACGATGCTGCTGCTGCTCCCCCTGGGAGATGAGGAATTTTAAATCACTCCCTTTACAGGAGAGGAAACCAAGCCCTAGAGAGGCGGGCTTTTCTCTCATCTGGTGGTTGCCAGCCCACATACCCTCTACAGGTGCCTGTTTTCGTTTTCTGAAACCTTTTCAAATCCACAGCCCTAGTTCATTCACTAACTGAAACCGTTTTTCAAATTTCAGTGCAGGCACTTGGCTTTTAAGATACAATACAGTGCTGCAAAGTGCTAACAGAGAACTTTTCAATAGTGTAACATGTGATTTGAAGTTGAATGCAGGCCACAAGCATTTTTAATCATTAATATCTGATCTAAGCCCCCTCAGTTAGATCCCAGTAGAAAGTGAGTTGCTCCAGAATAGGGCCTGTTTAATTTCTTTTACAACCATACCTTGGGAACAGCTAGGTGGTGCAATGGATAAAGCACAGGCCCTGGATTCAGGAGGACCTGAGTTCAAATCCAGCCTAAGACACTTGACACTAGCTGCGTGACCCTAGGCAAGTCACCTAACCCTCATTGCCCCACAAAAAACAAAACACACCATACCCAGCATACAGGGAGCATGACATCTTGCAGCAGATAGACAGTGGTGAGACCTAACCACCTCCTGGTTTGTGATGCTAATTATAATGGGGGCTGGAGGGTGCGGGGAGGAATGCTGAAGCCTAGAGTTGTTTCTGGGGAACATAGGTGACAAAGTCAAGTAAGCTCATGTTGTTATGTTCCAGTTTGGGTCATGTGTTTGATAACACCCCTAAACAGACCGGCCAAAAGTGATGAGACTCTCAGGCAGCCTCTGACAAGCAAAGCAGGTCAACATAAACTGGCCCCAAACACAAAAAACTGCTCCTAACCCACCTGGTCCCTAGATCACACCTAGTCCAAAAGAGAGATCCTTTTAAAGGACCTACAACAGTCATTTCACATTTCTATAGCAAATAAACACTAAGGCTCCAACAAGAGCCAGAGCCTCAATTCCAGGCCAGGGTTTCCTCCTGCACGGCTTGACTCTGCAGCCCCTTTCACATATATATGTGTATGTGTGTGTGTATATATATATATACACATTTATACACATGTATATATACGTGGACAAAATACTGCCCTGGCTGACTAGTTAATTAATTAATTGATCAACCAGTAAAGCAATTTGGAGGTTCTGATTAACATTCATCTCACTGGCAAGTGGTCTCTGGGCCCCAGGCTGGCCTGAAACTCTGCCTGCCTACGGGGCTTCATCTGTAGGATGGAGATGGTAAGACCTGCCTGTTGGCTCAGGAGGAGGAAGGTGCTTTGTAAGCTTGTCCATAAGTAACATGCAATTTCAGTTACAAGCCACCTTTAGGAGGTGTTGAAAGGACAGCCACTCATTTAGGTCACAAACACAGGAGCACCACAATTCCTAACTGCATTTTTAAAAATCCAACTTTAAAACAAAGATTAATTTGGGGTGATTGTGACGGTCAGCATTGCCCCGGAGTTCTCTGAACTAAGTTTCATGCAGTGAACTTAAGAACTGACTTCTTAGGATCCGGCAGAGTTGGAGGAAAAGGGTATTCTCAAAGCATAATAACCAAATGAAGATCAGTTTTTAAAGAGAGCTTTTTAAAAATTACCAAAATCAGAGGGGGGCGGCTAGGTGGCGCAGTGGATAAAGCACTGGCCCTGGATTCAGGAGTACCTGAGTCCAAATCCGGCTTCAGACACTTGACACTTACTAGCTGTGTGACCCTGGGCAAGTCACTTAACCCCCATTGCCCCACAAAAAAAAAAAAATTACCAAAGTCAGAGGAAAATGGGATTGGAGGCCCAGAACATGTTTCTCCTCTTCGAGACTACGTTACAAATAAAGCAAGGGGTCCCACTGTGTTGAAGTGAGGAGGAAGAGAGAGGAAGACTGTGCAAAAACCTTTTAAAGATCACTTCAGTTTAATAAGTGAAGTTAAATGGAGGAGGTGAGTTTGCATTTTGACATCATATATAAACGAAACCAAGGAGCTGAGGGTCTCAACGAGGGGGAGTACAATTCCTTGGGCAAACAAAGTAGATGTGACCCACGGTGGCAGCACACACAATTCTGAATACAAAACAAACATCTCCAGTCTCCCATCCTTAGGAAACTCAAAAATAAGGGTTTGACATGTCATTTACAAATACACAATATAAAAACAAAGACCACTTTGAACAGAACATCAATCCGATCCACTTTTCTCTAACTTCCCTTCCCCTCCCCCTACTAAAATAGGCCATTGTGGTGAATTCTGAGCATCTGCCATTTTGTCTTTGCCAAGAACGATGGGCTGGTCTGCTCTGTGAGGCATGAAATGAGAATCCTGTAAACGCAAAAAGCTGCCCCGAGGAGCGGAGCCCTACAAGGACCATGCTCCAGCCCCACACCTCCCGTGCCCGCCTGTAAAGTGAATATTTCCCTTGTGTTGCCCACCCTCAATATGAGGGACCATTTAAAGCCATTTCTACCCACACCAGCCTTTTCTGTCACAGTCAGAACAAAAGAGCCCCCTGGCTTGGTCCAGCCCCAACCTGTACTTCGATAGACTGAACGGGACGAAGTAGTATTTACAGAGGATGATTGGGGGGGAGGGGGTGTTCCCCTCGCCAGCAGAAATAAGGACACAAAATGGCTTCCTAAAAGGCATTTTCACATTTCCCATAGAGTCCGATTCACTTTTTCAGGAGCATCTTGGCAAAGTCAGCATTCGACATCTTGGGCGCCTCTGTGGGTGTTGAAGAGGGTCCAGGTGGGCTCTGCAGTGTCCCATTCTCAGTCTTAGGGCCAGGATTGCTGGGGCGTTGCAATGCCCGAGGCAAGAGCGAGAGCTGGGTCCTCCCCTTACCCCGCCTAAAAAGGGAAACGGTTTCATGAAGAGACTAAAAATTGTAACTCAGTGCTTACTGTGGTCATGAAAGTGGGGAAAAGCCCTTAAGATATATAAATATAAATGAGGAACATGCCAAGTGGAAAGGACCCAGCCTAACCTCACAGACACGTTTCTGGCTGGGGAATTTGGCAATGACAGCGACTAGTCTGAAGGCCCAAGGGGCAGAGGCAGGGCTCGGCAGCCCAACGTCTGTCCCGCTCTACCTCGACCTCCCTGCCCACATCAGTGGAGGAAACGTCAGCCTGGCCTAGCCGGCCCAGACTATTCCTTGTGGGGAGCTGTGCCCCCAATCACCAAGCCCCTCGCTCCCCAACTGCCAAGACCCAGGCTCCCCTCTGAGATGAGCACTCACGCGCCGTACACCTGCCGGGGCACCAGGGCCCCTGCTGCTCTCCCAGCCTCAGGTCTGTCAGGCATCTTCCTCTGGGGAGGGTTGCTGAGGGCCACTTTAATGACGCTTCCTTTCATTGTCATCCCATCCATTTTCAACACAGCCTGAGAAGCCTGAGCCTCATTCTCATATTCTACATAGGCAAGGCCCTGAAGGAGGAAGGATTGCAGCATCATAAAAATGAAACTCACCTCTACAGAGCCAGGCCCAACCACCGGGTCTGAGAATCTCAAGGGAAGAGAGAAAAAGTGAGAAGGAGGCGGCACCAGGCAGCCCCAGGCCTCAGCCTACCCTATGAAACGGGAGTCATCACAACGACTTGGCTGCCTGATCAATAAGCCCAGAGATCTCAGCTTGTGGGTAAGGACCCACCACTAACCAACTGCGAAGACATCTGGACAGCAGCCTGGCAGACGCTAGGGTGAGACTGCCATCTCATCCCACCCACCCAGGGAAGCTCCAAATGGGCGTATGGTTCAGAGGTCAGACACAGGCTGAACATACAACCAACCAAAGGACAACTGACCTCTGGGATCTACAGGTGGAAAGCCTTCATAACCAAGTAAAAAACGGAGGACACAGAAGATAAACTGGACAATTCTGACTGCTTAATTTTTTTTTTTATACCAACACCCCAGGGCAGCTAAAACTGAAAGAGAATAACTAACTGGAGGAAAGCCCCTTCACAGCACATTTCTCTGATAAAGGGCTCGGTGACTCAAACATTCCCCAGCTGACAAATACTCAAACAACATGAGTGAGCAGTTCTCACCTCCAACCTACCCCCCACAAGAAAGGATGTCCCAAGTCACCAGGATAAAACCGTACATTAAAGCAATTCCACTTCATGTTCATTCCACTGGTACGTGGACAAAGGAAGACACCTGTCCCTGGCGGGCAGGCTGCACATTAGGGCACTGTCTGTAGCACTGTGCTCAAAGGCCACTTGGAACCATGTCCCCAGGGTGACTAACCCGGGCAAAGCCTCCAAACCCATGGGGCCTGATATCGGGTCCCAAAGAAAAAGCTGCACAAAAACATGGGCAGCACCACTAGACTTGAGAACCACAGAGTGCCCACTAATACAACTGTGCTTGCAGACATGATGGGGAGGACCATTTCAAAGAAACACGGAAGACTCGTCGGCACCAACGCTGGAAAAACAAACCACTTGGAGAGCCTGTTAAAGAAACCTCCTCCACAAAACACCTGCAGAGTAAGCACGGGAAGCATCTCATGGGCTTCTGGTAGTTCTTCCCTGTCACTCCTGACCACACTTTTTGTTTTGCTACCCTGCTCTTTCTCCTGTCACAAGGACTAATTTCACAGAATCACAGAACGTGGACACTGAAAGCGAACTGAGAAATCACGCAGTCCAATGTCTGTCTCCCAATGAAATGGCTACGGCAGAACTGGCTTCAAACCCCATCCTGAGGTGTGTCCAAAGGCCCTGAAGCACTGACATCAAAGGCTCGACAGGCAGGCGACCTCATGTGAAACGAGGCCATGGAAAGTCGCTGTCCTCTGAAGAGCCGCACCCCCCCCCACCCAGCAAGGATCCTCCTCAGTGTGGCTCTTGGTGCCAGGCTGCAGATGGCGCCACCCGGGGTTACACCCGAGAACCCTGTGCCTCGTCTACCTTGGGTTTCCCGGCGCGGTTGGTGACCAGCCTGAGGTCTTTCACACCTCCGTGAGCTTTGCAGACGTCTTCTAGTTCCTCCTTTGTGCAGGAGAAAGGCAAACCAGAGATGAACAACTTGTGCTTTTCCAGGGCCGTGCTATACCTGAACACCTGCGGAGCGAGAAGCACAAGAGACGGGACTGAGATGGGACTTCAGGCCCTCGCAGGCGAGACCAGTCCAGGCACGCAGCCGTCCAAGGTGACCCGGCCAACTCAGACTCGGGATCCCACAGCAACCCGGTCACTGAAGGGGCAGACGGGGACACAGCAGAGGCCCAGACTAACCTCCAGAGGGAGGACAAGAAGCCTAACAGTGGCACCCCCTCCTTTCCCCAAAGGTTTACCTTAAAGTCTGGATTCTTGTTCTTGTCTACACAAGGAGAGACAAACATGGGCCTCCCCTCCACAGTCTTGCGGTCCAAGCCCAGGGCTTGCAGGGCGGCCTTCTCCTCCTTGAACTCGACGTAGCAGTAGCCCCGGAAGTCCCCACGGTTGCTGAATATGGGACGGATCTCAGTGACCTCCCCACAGGCCTCAAAGAGGGGCCTGAGCTTCACCTCGGGGTCCCCCAGGCTGTAGGGCAGGTTGCTGACAAACACAGTGACGCTGTCTTTACTGCTATCGTGAAACACTTTGGGCATCTCCTTTCTGATGGCAGCCGCCTTCTCCTTCTGTTTGGAAGGCGGATCGACTTCCATCACCGTACTCCTTCCAAAGAGCCCCAGCTCCAGGCCCGGGGCCTCCTCCTCGGCAGTCAAAGGAAGGCCGCTCCCGGCTCTTGGTCGCTTGCTCGGCTGCTCTACGGTTCCAAAACAAGAAGGACGCAGCTGTAACGCCCCCTCCTCCCCCATCCCCCGTGAGTAGCCAGCCCCACCCCGGCCATCGAAGCTGCAGCTGCAGGACAAGGGGCACAGGTCTTCCTGAAGGCCATCCCAAGCCACAGCCTGTGTGTGTACTCCTGGTCTACGCTCCTGGCACACAGCTGCCCACATCTCTCACAACACCCTCCCCTTGGTCTACTCTACACCCGCTGTGTAGACGCCCGGCTCTTCCTGACTCACTGGTCAGAACGACCTTTCACTGCTTAGCAAAGAAAGCGCTCCTGCTGACAAAGCCGCACCAAGAACCGCCAGGGGCCCCAGCCAGTGAGCGCGTGAGTGTGAGCAGCACTACCTTCCTCTTCCTCCCCCCACTCGTCGTCCTCGTCTTCCTCAGCCTTGCGCTTGTCCCCTGCCCTGCTTCTCTTCATCTTCTTGGAGGCCCTCTTCTCCGCCCGGGCCCTCTTGCGCTGCTCGGTCTTTTCTTCTTCTTGCTGGGCCAGAGCGGCTTCCTTCTCAGCAGCCTGCAAACGTGAGGCCAGTGAGGGGAAAAGGGACAGAACCCACTGCTCTGGCTGCCAGCCAAGGAGAGGGGAAAAGGGGAGGAGCCTTGATTACCCACTTGTAATGGGCAACATGCTCTCCTGGCTCTAAGGGGGAAAGAGAAAAGACAAGGGGGTCCATAAACCTAATCCACAACTGCTGGCATGAGCTCAAAGGTCCCCTCTTAGAGACACCTAAGACTTCAGGGCTTTGAATGGTTCTCCCACAGCAAAGAGCCCCCCACCCGGCCCCGCGAGGACCTGCCATGTCTGTCCTAGGGGCACCGGCTATCCTCAGATGCTGCAGCAGCCAGGTCTGTCTCAATGAACATTACTATCAAAAACTCACCCACTAAGAAGACACTCAGTTATTCTGATAATGCCTAAGAGGCAGACCTTGGTCTCCCAGAACATCTGTAAGACCTCTGCAACAGAGGAATTTAATGTGTCCTCCATTTTTGAACACCAAACTGAGCAAATGCTCCTTCTCTGAGAAGTACATTTCAAAAGAGGTTGTCTGGAGCTTCTGATGACGATTCAGGTAAAACATCCTGCAATAAGGGCAATTAGCATCAGTTCCTCAGCAATCCACAGAAGAGCACTACCTTGACTCTCTGCTCATTAACTCGAGCTAATCGGTTTTCTGTTTTCTGCACTGCTGAATCCCAGTCTTCCAGAGTACCTAAGTGAGAAAGGCAGTAAACAAGCTTGGATTTCCTGGAATTTCTGAAAACTTAATTGAGGAAATTAAATCTCAGCCACCTCTCCACACTCCCAAAAGAGAACCAACCAAACAGACTCAGCATCTCAGACCTGGGAATCCCTCTTCCGAGACACTCAGTCCAGCCCAACAGCCCAGCCATAGAGCAGTCCAACAAGCAAACCTTGTGCAGAGACCTCCAGGGAGGAAGGCACCTGCCACACGCACTGAGGCAGCCCCTTTCTAATACTCCTGACTTAGGAAATATTTCCTTAAAGGGATCTCCCCCACCATTATACAAAAAAGGGGGAGATTAGTCAAGTCCCCAGGGCCTTCCACTAACTAGCTGTATGGCTGTGGGAAAGTCTAAGTCTTAAGTACCTTCAACTAAAAAATAAGGAGTTCAGACCATGATTTTTCTTTCTTTTTTTTCCCCTTGTGAAAGGTGGGTTATTTTTTTTTTTTTTTTGCGGGGCAATGGGGGTTAAGTGACTTGCCCAGGGTCACACAGCTAGTAAGTGTCAAGTGTCTGAGGCGGGATTTGAACTCAGGTCCTCCTGACTCCAGGGCCAGTGCTCTATTCACTGCGCCACCTAGCCGCCCCGGGTTATTTATTTATTTTTAAACACTTTTATTTATAGTTTTCGGTTAACACCTTAGACTGTGATTTCTAAGAGATCGCTGGCATCTTCCAAATTTAAATACTCTAAGAAACATTCAACCAGTTTAAGCTTTAAGTTGGAATTTTGAAGAGTAGTCAAAATCTCCTCACTGGAAAACTGGCATAACCAATGCCTGAAATGCCAAGATGCAAAACATACGGCTTCAATGCCTAAGAGAAGAGTCAACGCCATTAGCAGCAAGTCCCACAGGATATCTGTCATTAATGTGGGTAGTAAAGCAGGTGTTCAAGGGAAACAGGTTTCTCCCTCAAAGAGACTACCATTCTCTTCTATTGCCTAAGGGAATTCTTTGCAGAGGAAGCAGACTACAGTATGAAATGCTGCATACACCATCAGACTCAGATGATACATTCATTGGTTGTGCTGAACTATTTTTAAAAACTCATTTATTCTTCTCTTGCAAGGGATGCATTGTACATTTTGTCTCAATAATTTATCTTGAAAAATACAGCCAGATTTCTTTTTTTTTTTGGGGGGGGGGGGTTGTTACAGGTAACAAAGTTTTTGTCTGAGAGGTGACTTCACTTTTTTTAAAAGATGAAAATTTAAAAGCAAGGGATGGTACACTAGGAAGGGGATTGATAAATTTGTAAACAAAGGTAATATAAAAAGAAAATGAGAAGGGGCAGCTAGGTGGCGCAGTGGATAAAGCACCAGCCCTGGATTCAGGAGTTCCTGAGTTCAAATCCGGCCTCAGACACTTGACACTTACTAGCTGTGTGACCCTGGGCAAGTCACTTAACCCCATTGCCCCGTAAAAAAAAAAAAAAGAAAATGAGAAACTTTTGAAAGATATCAGAATTGGATCCACAATTCAAAGTATAGAAAATGTCACATTTTCATAATTTAATATCATTAGAGATTACTTTTTAAAATTATGTTAGCAACATTAAAAACTTCCTAAAGGCTCAATAATCAGAACTCTTTAATGAGATAAAGGTATTGGCTAAATAGAATTTTCACTGCCTGTATGAAGTTATTACAGCCAAGTCAAAAGCTCTAAGAACCTTAGTTCTTCAACTCTAAAATATGGATAATGCTTTTTGTAGGAGAAAACACCCTTCATTGCAGTCTCTACTATCTATTGGTAAAACGTTTTCTTTCTTCCCTACATTTGCTACAAGCCTGAACAGCAAAGGCAGCAGTTAGTACAAACAGAAGCATCTCTCCTTCGATCTGTGAAACCATTTGCCTTGAGGCCCACAGGGATTTGGAGTTCACAACTGGCCAGCCACTGGCCCCTGTGGCCCTTCTAAGGCCTGACAGCTAAGACCCAGATTAGAGAAAGGCCCAAGGTGGGACTTAGCTGAGATTTTTTCCTACAACAGCCTTTCTCACACACTGTGAAAGGGATTCCACCCCTCTCAAAGCATTCTGTAACGGGCAAGCTCTAGAGAAATGGGATTTACTGCTACCTTACCAGGTTTAAACCGTGTTTGCTCTTACATATTCTTCTTATTGTATGCAGTTATATTTAATTACTATTGAAGAGGAACAACTGTAATCTAGCCTCGTGGGAAGATTCCTCTGATATTTGTTCCATTATCATCCCCAAGAGCAAACTAACTCAAGTCAATTCGCATCTCTGGGCCTTAGATTCCTCTTGCAAAAAATGAGGGCCTGGAAAGTCCCTTCCAGACCTAAAAAAATTCTGTCATCTTTGATCACTAGACAACTTAGGTTCCTCACTGACAACATGGGGAAGATGCTAATGGGGGGGCTTGATGTCAGACTCGAAAGAGGAAAGAGAAGAACACGCTCAACCTTCCCAAGTGCAGCATTATTGTTTCACAAAGATCAGAAAAGGTCACCCACCCGTCCTGGCACTGAGCAGCAGGTAGGTCAATCAGTCTGAACCCAAGAGCTTCCCAGGGCCACACCTGCTCACCTTCGATCCTCTCCAGGGTGAGCAGCACTTCACAGACGTGCTCCGGGTAGTCGCTGGCACACTGCACGGCCCGGTGCAGTGCCTTCCGACAGTGCTGGGTATCGCCATGTGCCCTAGAGCACACATAACAACAAAGAAGTGGCACCTCCAGCGAACAAGGCGGACAACCCACAAAAGGAAACTTCCCATCCCCTGCTGGTAGCTCTTCAAGTGCAAACAACCCCAATGTCTTCCCTGAAAGGGCCAGGTTAATCCTGAGGCAGGCTGCCGCACTTTCATCTGGACGGCCTCCTGGGTTTGTCACATGGAGAACTGCCAGGTTTAGTATCCAGTGACTCAAGGGACCACGACACATCCATGTACCCAGGGACGGGCCACAGGCAGGTCAGTTTTCACCAAGGACTAAGATTTATACCAGCAATTACTCTGTGCCAGGCACGTCCTCTGCGCTCCTCATTTGCTCCTCAGTGCCCTGGCACACCCGCCCGCTGGGAGCACCTCCCCCATAAGATGACCTGGACAGTCTGTAGTGATCTTGTATAGTCGGCTGCAGGGCTGTGGCCTCCCCATGAGCTGGCTGGAGCAGGCTTGTTTGACTTTTTCCTTTGTGGCCCTAGCACTCGACACATAGTAAGTCAGCAGTTAACTGTTTTCTGTGTCTGAAAACATCTCTTCACAAATTTTAGAGAACACTTTCCCGCCTTCCCTGGTGACCCGGCCTGCTGCCTTCCCATCATGCTCTGAGGCTCCCGTACACAGCACAGATGCCCCCACGGTCCGCTCACTTACCGTTCCAGGTTGTAGTATTCCAGCCACATGTTGGCGTACTTTGCATTTCCTTTCGTCATAATGCTATCCCAAAGTTCTCGAGCTTTCTGCATGTTGTTACAAAGGCGAGCCTAAGAGACATACAGGAGAACAATGGAAATGTCAGAATACTCTGGCCTGAATGTGAATGTACTCAGTAAGTAAACTGAGGGTGGATGAGCCCACAAGCCCAATTAGACCCAACAGATTCTCCCTGGCTCCCACACCTACAAAATGTGAGCAGCAACGCTTGGGCAGATTCTACAGAAGCACAGAAAATTGGAGGATCTTTACTCCAAGAATTTAGCAATAGTGACTGAATTTTACCTTTCACTTTCACTATATAATCCATATGCAAGTGTTAAGATATCAAGAAGACTTTCTGGTTCTGTCTTTTAACTAATGACACTTCATTCATGTCTGTCTGGTAGCTCATACTTCATTTTTTACAAACGAAAAAATACTAACATGCCATCACATCATATAACTAGACTACTCAGAAGAGTGCAGATCTTCACTTGAGACTCAATTATTCCAGTGGCTACTAACCAGACCCAAATCCTAATGAGGTAAAATGGCGAGCCTTTAAACAAAAACATACCTCTACTCTTGCCCAGTTCTGCATGATGGTACAGGAAGGATCTCCACTTTCACTGAAACCTTCGAAGAAAATAAGAAAAAAAATGAGCAAAACCACTCCAAGACAAAGAGCCCCAACCCCAAAGGCCCCAGGCCAAGGCAGGAAGTGTCTTACGTTCCTCCACTTCTTGTTTCAAATACTCCAGTGCCCGAGCAAAAGCAGCTCTCAGCTCCTCCAGCTCTTTACTCGAATCTGCAAGACAAGTTGGAAAAATGAAAGGGTGTCTTGGAGGGAGAGAAAGCTTCAAATGCCTTTCTCTCTTCAACTACCTTTCACTCCTGGTCAATCGCCCCACTCACAAGGAACTCGGCTCTTTGAGCAGGAACACTCCACCAAAGAGTGCACAGGGCAAACACAAGGACCATGTGCTCCAAAGCAATGCCCCATTTAATTTGTGAAACTCAATTTTACTTTTCTTAGAGACCCCAAGGCAAAGGAGGCAGTTCATCAAACGAGAGCTTTGAAATATCTTCCCAAGAGAAATAAGTATCTGAATCAGTGTGGAAAACCCCTGCTGTGCCAACTCCATCTGTACAACTCAGGAGTCTTTGGCATTGCCAGAAGCCCTCAGAGGGGAAGTGATTTACGCTGGGTCACAGAGCCATGATGGGTCAGGGGTAGGACTTCCTGAGTCCAAGGGTGGCAGTCCTCTATCCCTCAAGCCATGCCGCCTGTCTCCCTTCACTTCCCTTTTTGCTTGGCATCACTTCCCCTGTTGGTCTTATCAGCCCTCAGAGGGTTGTCCAATTCTCATCTCTAGGCAAATCAAAAGATCAAGCCCTAACCCCTCCCTCCCTCCCTCCCTCCCTCCCTCCCTCCCTCCCTCCCTCCCTCTCTCTCTCTCTCTCTCGCTCTCGCTCTCGCTCTCGCTCTCTCTCGCTCTCACTCTCGCTCTCGCTCTCTCTCGCTCTCTCGCTCTCTCTCTCTCTCTCCCCTTCCCTCTCTCTCTCCCTCTCCCTCTCTCTTTCCCTCCCTCTCTCTCTCCCTCTCCCTCTCTCTCTCTCCTGAGTGCCAGGCCCACACACCTTGTGAACAGTGAAGTCCTGATGTCCACCACAGACATCATTCTCTTTCCCCAAACCTCCCATCTCCCAGCACTCTTCTTAGGGCGAGGGCACCACATCCTACCAATCACCCACAGCTCTCAACCTGGTGTCCTCCCCTCCTCTCCTCTCACCTCGCTGCCAAATCATTTTTACCCATAAGACGGTTCTCTCGTCACTCTTTCCATCTCCACTGACAGGCCCTCATCAGCTCTCCCCAGGACTACCACAGTGGCCTTCTGATGAGTCCCCAGACCTCAAGTCTCTCCCTACTCCAAACAATTCTCCTGCTCCCCAAGTGACTTTGCTCTGCTCTTTCTCACCTCCTGCTCAATGACCTCTAGTTCAGGTGGGAAAGGGAATAAGGCTTCCTCAGACCTGCCCCTCCTCCATCTCCTGCTGTGCATGTGCCCTGAGGGAAGGCCAGGGCCTGGAGTGCCCCTCCCCATCTGCCCCAGGAGATGCCCCACTGCCTGCTGGACTGCCCCATCTCCAGGCTCCGGTGAGAAGAGGCCCTTCCTCTCACCTGTGCCTTCTCTCTCCTGCTGCTGCACAGGCCCACTGAGGGAAGGCTGCTAGAAGCTGGCAGAGTGACGGGCATCTGGGCCAGCACTAGATACCTTCCACCTCCTGCTGCCTACCTAATGCTTTGGTACAAACTGGAGCAAACTTCCCTTGGGCCTCAAACCATCCCTCTCCTGCCGGCCTGTCTACTCCATGCTGAACATCCTCACAGCTGGTCATACCTGACACCAATGGCATCAAACTCATACAAAAACCCCTTCGGGATACCTCCTAAGACAACCACAAACTGAAATGACCTACGTAGCACTGTCCTCTTACTTATTTAAAATTCTGGGCCAATGCCCTGGTTGCTGCCCATGCCGAAAAGGCTCTTCCCTGCACCTCCACCTTCTAGACTCGGCTCACACCTCACCTCCTACAGGATGACTTCCCAAGGCTCCTAGCTAGGAGGGCCTTCCCTTCTGAGGGATGCCCTCCTATCTGCCCTGCGTGAGTCTTAAAGGGACTTTGCTCCTTCACTTTGGCTCTGCCACTAGAATATAAAGTCCTTGAGGGAAGGGGTGACTTCTGCCTGCCTTCGTTTGTATCAGCACCGCTCCTCACCCCCGGCCCACACAGCCAGTGCTCGATAAACACGTGCCGCCAAATTTTTCTGGTGCCAGTTGTAGTACCCACAATTCCCATTCTTTGGCAATGACCACACTGCCAGAAGAACACAGTGTCACCAAGACAGTTTTGCTCCATGAGGGAACAGCCTGTGACCACGGGACACCACTCTGACCTGCTCTCTTCTACCTATTCTCAGCCCAGCCCAGCCCAGGGTCTGAAAGTGTCTCTCCAGCTGAACACCATAGTCTGAACAGGCAGCCCTGCTCATCTACTTGTCCTTCTCAGGAAGCAGACGAGTCACCTTTAGGAGGCATGGGACAAGTCTGACCCTGTCCATCAGGACAAGATCTGGGAACAGAAGAGCATGTGGGGGGGGCTCACCCCTAGTGTCCTTCTCGTGTGGGACTCTCCATGACCATGACAAAGAGCCAGGCATCAATGGAGAGGGTGGATGGAAAGACTGGTGAAATCTTGGGCTGTAGGGGATGGGACGGGAGGGGATGCAGCACCAGAGCTATAGAGAAGAGGGGAGAGACTGGTTCTGCTTGGCCTGGAGTGCCACCATACAAAGAATTCTTATAGACTATGGGTTAGACAGTAGAACTGGCAACAGACAGAAGGATGGGGAGGGCAGGGGGCGCTGTGCTCTATGGAGTCCTCGTCTTACCTATCTCTGTGTCTCTGTGGGAAGCCAGGGGGCCACTCATGCACTGAACCCCAACTTGGACTTACAAGGAGGTCAACGCTGATCTGACCTGAGTCCTCTAGTGGGGGGTCACCTTCGCCATCAGACAGGAAGCCAGCTGAGAGCATCAAGTCCGTCAGGCCTTGCCCAGGTTACAGACTACAATCCCTGGTCATCCCTGGCCCTTCTCGGCCTCTCTCCTACCATCATTCTGGGGGCCCACAGTTTAGAGGCCCCCAGGGGTTTCACAGTGAGGGCTCTATATTCAGAGTCATGGAATCCTGAGGGCAAAGCCAGTCTTGGACACTTACTGGCCAGCTGTGAGACCCTGAAATCTGCCCTCCCTCCCCACCCTGGACAATTGATGAGAGCCCATTTCCCTGGGCTACTGTGAGGACCCCCAAAAGCTAACAGATGCCAAGCCCTTGGCCAACCTCAAATAAAGGTTCCAGACACAAGTTAGAACTCTTCTCATTATTGGGGTTCAGGGCTTGTCACAGCCCCACAACTCCTCACACCTGGCGGCCAGGCTGTGCATGGGCCCTTCCTCGGTCCTCAGGCCATGATTTCTACCAGCATGATGATGCCCAGGAGAAGGGCTGTGGGGCACACATGCAAGCATGCACAGGAGTGGGTACAAGCACAGGCATGCACGCTCGCACGAGCGTGCGCGCGCGCACGCGCGCGCGCACACACACACACACACACACACACACACACACACACACACGAGAGACAACCAAGCAGGACTTGATGTAACACAAAGATGCCTGAGCTACCACCTCCCATCAAAGCCCCCCAGCTGTAGTATTTTTGCTCTTCCCAAGTGACCTGCCCCATGTTTTGTACGCCACAAGCATTTAGCAAACATTGGCCGAGCTGAACATATGTGAAGTGTACCCTACCTTGTTTAAAATCCACTCTCCTCCTCAGGTAATCGAGGTATGCCTGCCAGATCTCCACATAATCTGTGGCCTGAATAAAGCCGGCATTCAATGCTTTCTCAAAGTTGTCTGTGGTCAGAATAAAAAGGCAAGATCAGTTTCCACTCTGAAATAATTAACTGGCTGCCGTGTCTATGACCTTCTGCCCAGAAAACAAGAGTAAGTTCTGTGCTACTCAACGAGCGGCCCGTGGGGCATGAAATAAACACAAACAGTCCTGGGAGCACAGCTGAGGGAGCTGCAAACTGACCTGACCATTCTGCTGACCCTCAACTAAGTAGGACAACAGCACCCATGCCCTGGGGACCCCAGGTGCCCCACGGCTTGACCCATACTCCAAGGAAACCAAAGGCAAGAACAAACAGCAGCCCCTTCTGTGGTAGCAAAGGCCTAGAAATAAGGCCAAGGTCCCCAACTGAGGATGGCTCTACAACCAGTGGGGCCAAGGAACAGGAAGACTTGTGTCCCTCGTGCAAAGGTAAGTAAACCAACACAGGCAATCCCACAGGATGACAACTACCACAGAAGCCCCACCAAAATCACAACTGAGTGCTGTGAAACGATCAGAGACCAAGCTTGGACTCAGAGGAGGAAGAGGAGAATGCAGCTCCTCCTCCCCCGTTCTCTGCAGAAGTTGGGAGAGTGGGTGTGAACACTGACTGCCTCGTCCACTTTTGCTGGGTTGTTTTCCCCTTCTTTTTATTCTTAGTTATAAAGGACAGCTCTGAGAGAGAGGGAAGAACCTTCTGGGAAAGGGAAACAACGTAAAAGGAAAGTGCACCCATCACAACAGCTTTTTCATAAACTCACTGAGATGACCATCTTCAGCATTTCTCTGGGCTGCATTCCAATACTAGCTGGAGATAAGAAGCGTGGCAGGATCAATTATGCGAATGAGACTTCCCACAAAAACATCCTTACCAGAAACTATCTGATGGTCCACTCCATGTCTTTCCATGGCTAAGAGGTACCGATTCCACAGTCCAACTGTCCAGGGACAGTTTCTAACAGCACGATCATGTGCAGACAAGACCAGATCCTTCATTTTCAACTGCCGATCCTACAACAAATAATTCCACCGTGGGATGGGATAGTGTCCAATTTGGTATTCTAAAGTGACACAATGCTGCCAGTGCTTAATTAATATCAAGTGATTTCTTACAAGGATGGCCAATTACTTCATTAAATTTCTTTGTAAATGTCTAGTAAAGCATTTGGAAATCATCACTTATGCTGAAGCATTTCAAGCAGGTGAATCAATGTTTTGCTTCCAAAGTCAGTCTAGGAAAAAGCTGATCAATTTAGTATTTTCAGAAGCATTTTAGAATTTAGGAACTCGGCCAGAAAAAAAGAAAAAGAAAAGATGAGCAGAGGAAGAGATTCTCGATGGAGAAAGAATGCAGCAATTTCTTAGAATTCTCTTCACAATTTTCTTTCAATAACCTTCTATGACTAAAAAGTAAAGGAAAGTGAGACCATGTTGCTGCTCTTACCAGATACTGATTATAGCGGGCCCACAAGTCTGGGACGAGGCAGTTCTCAGCCAGTGCACGCTCAAAGATTAACTGAATGCGAGCAGGATCTCCGGCTTTCAACTCAAATTCGATATATGCTTGATACTCGGCTAGCTTTGGTGTCTCCGCTACCAACTAACACAGAAACATTTAGAACAAAAATTAAAACAGTTACAGTTAAGGAGAACAAGCCATGCTGACACCAAACCAGAACTTTAAAGGCTGACAGTGGCCTGACCATCAGACACACAATGACAAGTCTAAAGCTACCTTGTCTGACGCACACCCACAAAGGACTGTCAGCTAGGCTGGTGCCAAGCATGCTGCCAATTCATTACCAAGTCTATCCATCTGGGAATGCAAACAGCACCCAGCTGTATGACTGACAGACAGGCCAAGAGAGAAATAGTAAGTCTGACACTATTATGTGCCTTATTACCAAAAATCATCAAGAACAGACTCTGGAATCTTGAATCAAAACTAACAGACCTCAGTAGTAATCACCAGTTTTACTGGGGAAAATGAAACTCAAGGACATTTAGCTAAAATCTTAACAAGAGGAAGAAGTGCACAAGCCAACAAAAGAAATCTACTGAAATGAAATATAAAAACTTGATAAAATATATGCGACTATGATTTGTCAGCACGTCCCATCCCTCCGTGGACCCAGCTTTCTCCTCTACCAGGGTGGGAGAAGGGGGATGGGGGGAAGGTGTGAAACTGGGCTCTCATCCTGAATATTTCTCCGAGCTCTAAACTTCTACAATTTTAGGATTTTTTTCCAATCAGGATTCTGTGACTCCAAAACATAAGAAAAGACGATCTGGTACTCAATAGGAAGCTTTTGTTTTATTTTGTTAAAGCTAATATAGACATTAAAAAAAAAAAACCTCACACTATTGGACAGCTAGGTGACACAGTGGATAAAGCAAGGGCCCTGGATTCAGGAGGACCTGAGTTCAAATCTAGCTTCAGACACCTGACACTTACTAGCTGTGTGACCCTGGGCAAGTCATTTAACCCTCACTGACCTGCAAAAATAAAAATTAAAAAAAAAAAACCTCACCTATTTTGGGGCAGCTAGGTGGCTCAGTGGATAAAGCACCAGTCCTGGATTCAGGAGGACCTGAGTTCAAATCTGACCTCAGACACTTGACACTTACTAGCTGTGTGATCCTGGGCAAGTCACTTAAGCCCAAATGCCCCGCCCCAAAAGAAAAATAACAACAACAACAAAAAAACCTCACTATCAATACACTTCAAAAAAGTAGGATTTTAGTTTTAAGATCATTTTTGGTTGTGTAAATTAGAATGTTTTTGTTAATGATTACTAAGTTTGGCACCATGTTTATTTTAAGTGTATGGTCCCACATTTATGTCTCCTAAAAAACCAAATGACCAGAATGTTTTGTTTAATTTCATTTTCTGGTTCACAGATTACACATAAAGTCTTTCCTAGTTTATCTTCATTGAAAATCTGAAGCAAGGACAAATGCATTTTTTTAAATCATCCAGGGTCTCAAAATGGTCCAGGGTTCCCGCTCTTCACCTGCCTTTCCTGCCCCAAGATCTCATCCTCTGTAAAACAAGCCTAGCACCTGCAGAACATCCTTCACGTGCAAAAAGCTCCTCTGTGGCAAAGAGGCAGCAGGCACTCACCAGGGCCTCCTCGTAGGGTTTACATTTCTCCATTTGCTGTAATGCTTTCTTGTAGTTCTGCGTGACGGCCTCCGGGACTGGGTCATCTGACCACTCCTCGTACTCCGCGTAAGTGGCTTCCATATCTAGGAATGGATAAATCCAGTTCAATGGCGCTGGCTGCTGGTTTCCAACCAACTCCACTCCCCCTCTCCATCGTAACCTGAAAACTGAACTCAGCATGCTCAAAGTGAAAAGCGGGTTACAAGCATCAGGGTGGTAGAGCCAGAAGGACCTGAGAGGCTGTCCAGACCAATTCCCTCATTTTACAGATGAGGAAACTGAGGCATCAGAGAAACTGAGGCAAGGTGGCTTACACAGTCAAGTTACACAGAGAAAAAGCCGCTGTGCCAGGATTCACATCTGGATCCTCATGCCCCAAATCCCAAGCTCCTTCCACTGAGCCTCACTGCCTCTGTACAGCACTGAAACCATCTCAGGACAAGAACACAAGCCAACTTCAGAGCTCAGGCAGAGGACTGCCAAGAATGAGAGAGAGGCAGAGGGAGCTGGCAGACTCACTCGAGCCAGGCCTGGAGTCGATGCCTCTCAATCCCAGTGCTGGCTCTTCTCTCTCCCATGTGGCAGGGCCTTTCTCACATCTTGCTCTCAACAATTCTGTGCACTCAAGACCTCAAACTCTGGGCACAGCCCCTAGAAAGTCCCTGCTAAAGGGTTTCTGTAAAGGCCAGGCACAAGAAGCAGAAGCAGAGAGGGGCAATGTGGGCCCAAATTAAAACAACACCTCATCTCTCCGAGCCTCCCCATTTATAAAATAAAGGAGTGCACTAGTTTTGACTGCTAGTCTTTCTAGCTCTAATATCTATTTCTATGAAAGAAAAAGCAGAAAGAACAGAATCAGAATTTCCTTCACCACTATTGCTTCTGTCCTTCATTAAAAATGTTATTGAATCTAGCTACAAGCCACATAATAATGTGCCAAAACTTTGCAAATTACAGAAATAAACCCCAACCCCAAATCTAGAGTATTAATACTACCAAACACTTCAATTTTAAAATTCCTCAGTCTCTCTCCTTCCTCCCAAGACGCCTCCACCCTACCCCCTATGCCCCAGTGAAAGCACAAATCAATTCTTTCTAGTCACTTGTGACATAGAAATGCCTGCCTTTCACCTCATCCAGCACCCCCTCCTTCCATGAAGCAGGTGTTCAGAAGCCCCGGGTAGAATTCTAGACTCAGCTTTGCCACTCACTAGCCATATGACCTCGAGTGGGGTAAACTATCTCATCTCTAAAATGAGGATAAAAATGTCTTTCCTGCTAGGAGCACAAGAGACAAAGGAGCTTCTGAAAGTCAGAGGACACTATGCTAATCCCAGGTGACTCACCTAGGAGTGGGACCCCCAGCTGGCGGCGGAAGAGCGTGTGGATTCTCTCAAGCTGAAGATCCAGGGCCTGCTGTTGTTCAGGCGTCGAGACGCTGCCAGGAGCAGGCTGCAAGGGCAGAGCAGGACCAACACGTGTTTATTCCTCCCATTATTTCCAAGAGGGATTCCTGTTTCTCTCTCTCTCTCTCTCTCTCTCACACACACACACACACACACACACTCATGCACGTGTGCACGCACGCAAAGAGGCTGTCTCAACCTAATTCCACACAAATTGTATCTCTTCCCTCCCAGGAAAAGAAATGCTAACAAGAAGCTCCAACCCAACAACCTGGACCCAAGGGTGGAGAAGGCATTGTATTTGTGGACAGAAACCCAAGTAGCATTTCAGCTCAGCTACTCAGACAAGTCAGCCTCCCTCCCCAGCCTCAATTTTCTCAGTTGCAAAATGGGAGGAAACACTGTTGTCAGGCTCAAAGGAGATCATGGAGGTAAAATGCTTTATAAATCTTAAGCAACTATACAACCATCAACCATTACTGCCAACTGTAACTTCGATGTACGTACTCTTTAAAAACAAATACAAGGAAATGGTGGTGAATTTTCTTCCTTTCACAGGGTTACTATGATATGTAATTTGAAAATAAAACCTTACCAAAGCAGCATTACTTTCAAACTTCAGAAACTGATACAGGAACCCAGAGAAGATGGTGTAAAGGCCTAGAGCCGAGCATCTTTCTTAGGCTGACAAAGGCACTGGGTTACGGGTCACATGTTTAGAGCTGAAAGCAAACTTTAAGGTGTCCTAGTCCAAACTACTCACCTCTGGTGGGGAAACCGAGGCTCCAAACAGGGAAGTGATTGTGGGGCCCGACATCGCCCGCCCAAGGATTAATAATGGGGAGACCCAAGACCCAAACCAAGGCCCCCAACTCTGAGGCCTTCACCCCGGCCCTGCATCTCCTCTTATGCTGTGTGACACCTGTGTGGTCCACGAGACCAAGCTAATGTCATCTGTCCTAAAGGAAAACCAGTGCCCGGCCATGCCTGCGGGAGCCAGGGAAGGCTGAGCACAAGGATACCAGGGCTCACCTGGGCTGTTCTCAGAATCGCGCTCTCAAACTCGCGATACGCCTCCCACAGAGCTGCTCCTTTGGTCACATGTAAGCCGACTGCAGTAAGGGCTCTTTCAAATATGGAACGAACCTTCTCCATGCCACCTTCCTGACCAATCCCACCAATTGAATACTGAGCATACTCCAGCCAAATTTCAGGACCTAAAATAAAGAAAACTGTACTTAGTTCTGGGCAAAAAAGACTCAGGGGAAAGAAGTTAAAGATGATGTTAATTCCTAATCAAAAACCAATTCACATCTTCCTTCCTCCTACAGAACACCTAACTCACAAAATAGGTAACTTAAGCAACATCAGCAAGACTGGTTCTTGAAAAAAAGCTTCAAAACATCAGAACACACCCATCCATTCCTAATACTCAAATCCAGTCATCTCATAATAGACCAATTTAGAAACTGGAATTTTAAAGAAATTTTTTAAAATTTCCTTCAAGTAATATTCTCTGAGCATACGCCATTGCATTAGGACTACAGAAGAAAAAAACCCAGATGCACAGTTGCAAAGGACTCCAAAAGCTCCTAATAGTGACACGCACTCCCAGATTTGCTCCAAGGACTGAGATGACACATTCCAAAGGGTTTCCATCCCCATAAAGCACTGCATAAACAGAACGATTACACTAAGTGCCCTGAGAGGACAATTTCTGACCAAAGCCACACAGACGATTGCAATGGCAGCTATGGGAGAGAAGCTGGGTTTTCTGACACCTCCTCCAAGCAAAGAGGAGGTAAGACTGACCTGATTATCATAAACGCAACATTCACGGCCTTCAAAACCCTTTCACATACATCATCACATTTGAGACTAACGGTCACTGGGCCTGAAGAATTTTAAAGTCAACATATAGAAGTCTCCAGTGCAGCTAACACTGTACTGCTGAATGAGAGAAGCCTAGCAATTGTCAGCCTTTGAAAGTGCTGACTATTTCAAGGTTTCTGCTGATCCTACAGCAGAACAAGAAAATCCAGTGAGGATTACAGGAGGAATGAGCCTAACAATTCTTTTGATGGTCGCAAGGGGCTGAATTGCAATTTTCTGATTTAATGACTTAACCAGAAAAAAAAAAAAACGCTTCAGCCTCATTGCTATTATTTTACAATCATTTTAACCTTTAATGTGTCCACAGAAATAATAAGGAATAAAATGGTGAATGACTATTATAGGACATTTTAAGAAAGAACAGTTATTTTTATGAATCCGATTCTCTCAGTGAAAAGGTTTTGCTGGCTAAGGTAAGAGGTGGGGACTGACATCTCACAGAACCAGAAAAATCATCTTTTTTAAAATGTTATTTTATAAAGACACTTCTACATAAAGTAATCATACATGCTGTAAATCATATATTCCATAACATGTAGCTTCTATATTTATATGGGTGATTGATTTATTATATAAAAGGCTCCCCCCAAAGAGTAACTCCATGGTGCCCCTCACCTGAATCACCAAGAAAAGTAATTCATTCTCACTCTGTTATTTTCTACCTCAGTTCTTAATTTCTCAAGTAAAACAGCAAGGCCTTTGCTGGTGTTTTTCTCTTTTTCCACTGTGGGGAATGAAGCTTTTCTGTGCATGTTTAACTCTGTTTACCACTTTTGTATCAGGGCTTTGGAGGAGACTTTTTCATTTTCTTTCCTTTTTTTCCACCTTGTTCTAATAATCATTTCAGAACTACAAGTCCAGCTGAATGCTTTTGCTTCACAAGCTGAGTATCATAAACACAGTGGACTCTGATGACTCTGGAAGATAGCAAGGCTGACAACTTTGTGCAACTCTGCCTCACTTAAATCCAGTTCACCGATGAGTCAAGAGATCACTCAGAAGTCAGTAGTCCTCTTAAAAACAAAAACAAAACACAATCAAATGCCGTCTGCAAAACCAAATGAGGGGCACCTAGGTGGTGCACCAGCCATGAAGTCAGAAGCACCCGAGCTCAAATCCAACCTCAGAGATTTGACACATTAGCTGTGTGACCTGGGCAAGTCATTTAACCCCAACTGCCTTGCAAAAAAAAGCTGCCAGCAAAACTAAATGAGACTGTTCACCATTGGCTTTTTAAACACAAGTCTTCATCGTTTCCTGACATTTCTGGCCTTTAGTGTACCATCCACCATGTGTATTGCTAGGAATTTTACAGATTCTCTGATTGCTATAATCACTTCTGGTCTCAGTTTTGGGAGAGCACAGGTGACAAAGGCCGAGATCAGTGGCCTGTATGGATCAGTGAATGCCTCAGTACAGTTTCTTTTTAAGCCTGTTTCATTTCATCCAAAATTGCCTCTTTCTTACCAGGCTGTACCTCCAACACTTTTCCCCCAGCTGGGTGAATTGCAGGCTTGTAAAGATGGAATGTTTTCCAAATTTGAGATACCACCTGACACCTATCAGACTGGCTAATATGACAAAAAAGGAAAATAATAAATGTTGGAGAAGCTGTGGAAAAAATGGAATACTAATGCATTGTTGGTGGAGCTGTGAACTGATCCAACCATTCTGGAGAGCAATTTGGAACTATGCCCAAAGGGCCATGGGACTGTTCATACCCTTTGAACCATTGCTAGGTCTATATCCCAAAGAGATCATAAAAAAGGGAAAAGGACCCACATGTACAAAAATATTTACAGCTGCTCTTTTTGTGGTGGCAAGGAATTGGAAACTGAGGGATTGCCCATCAACTGGGGAATGGCTGAACAAGTTGTGGTATATGAATGTAATGGAATTCTATTGTGCTGTAAGAAACGATGAACAGGCAGATTTCAGAGAAACCTGGAAGGACTTGCATGAACTGATGATGAGTGAACTGATCAGAACCAAGAGAACATTGTACACAGTATCAACAACACTGTGTGCTAATCAACTATGATGGACCTGACTCTTCTCAGCAATACAATGGTCCAAGATAGTTCCAAAGGACTCATGATAGAAAATGCTCTCCAAATCCAGGGAAAAAAAGAACTATGGAATCTAGATGCAGGTTGAACCACACTATCTCTTTTTGTTTGTTTGTTTTACTTTTTTGAGGTTTTTCCTTTTTGCTCTGATTCTTCTTGCACAGCATGTCTAATGCAGAAATATGTTTAATGTGATTGTACATATATAACCTATATCAGATTGCTAGCTGTCTTGGGGAGGGGAAGGAGGGAGAAAAAATGGAAACTACAAATCTTATAAGAACAAATGTTATGGGGCAGCTAGGTGGCGCAGTGGATAGAGCACCGGCCCTGGAGTCAGGAGTACCTGAGTTCAAATCTGGCCTCAGACACTTAACACTTACTAGCTGTGTGACCCTGGGCAACTCACTTAAGCCCAATTGCCTCACTAAAAAAAAAAAATTTTTTTTTAAATGTTGCAAACTCTCTCTACATTGGAAAATAATAAAATACTTTTATGGAAGAAAAAAAGATTATAAAGAATAAGGAAGGTTCAAAAGAAAACATATAAGAAAAAACTTGTAACCCACACTTTTGCAAGGGTGTATTTTACACATATTTTAACACTTTTAAAATATATTTATCAATTATGCTCAAAAAACCCACAAATGTTGAAACTATCTCTACATGTAACTGGAAAACAATAAAATACTTTTATAATAAAAAAAGATGGAATGTTTTTTCCCAGGGCTCTTCTACCAGCATATTCATCTGCTCCAAAATCGCTTTATCTTTTGTAAGAATATTCCATTATTGCCCTTGCTTCCACATGCTGCAACATCTTCCGCTTCTGGCCTTTAAAACTTCTACTATTCCTGCAGCTTGGGATTTATTTCTGCACGTGACAAATTTCCTAATAACACTTCTGGAACGTCTGGCCTTACTCAATTCATCGATCCTCTTCTCTTTTAATTCTTCAAATGTCTCTTTCCTCTGTTCCTCATTATCACACTGAATGGAACAGTAGGTAATACAGCTTGAACTGAGCAAATGCAATACTTTAAATCTTGCCCTGAATCAACTTCTGTACTTCATCAATTTTCTTCTCTTTTTTTGGTCACAATTTTTTTTTTCTTAGGTATTCCCAAATTTCCTTTTGCTTTGAGCATGGTGTCACAGCTGCTTTTATCACTAAGTCGTCTTGTAGCGCTTTCTTTTTCAAGTCATCCCATGTGGGTTTCTCAGCTTCTCTCTTCACCTTTTCTTTGCCCTCATGTTGACCTTTCTTTTCATCTCCAATATGTTCCTTTCTTCTTTACTCTTAAGTTTCAGGCCAGTTTTCTCAGACTTTGGGTTACTTTTCTCAAATTTCTTGGGCTACCTCTTTCTTCACCCTTACTTGTAACCTTCTTTGAAGTTTTAGAATCAGTCGTTTTAAAATGTTTTTTCCTTGTGACATCTTTTGGTCCTTTCCTGTGAATTTTTTTTCTTTTACTTTCTTCTTCGATAGCAGCAATTTTAAGAGCTGCAAGGCTTGACAAAAACACTGTTCCTTTCCTTCCCAGCCCACAGACATGCCACCACCTCAGAATGGTCACTGAGGCGATTTCCCCTTCTACCCTCTGGGCCCACCCTCCCCCTCTTCTTCCTATAGCCACAGAAAGTCATTTCTAAAACTTAGAAACTAAGCCTCGAAAAAGACCAAAGACTTTGGTGTTTTTTTTGGTTTTTGGTTTTTGGTTTTCTTAGTGAGGCAATTGGGGTTAAGTGACTTGCCCAGGGTCACACAGCTAGTAAGTGTGTAAGTGTTAAGTGTCTGAGGCCGGATTTGAACTCAGGTACTCCTGACTCCAGGGCCAGGGCTCTATCCACTGAGCCATCTAGCTGCCCCCAACCAAAGACATTTTAAGAGACAAAGCTTAAATTGAGAAATCTATTTCAGGGCACCTAGCCCAAATCATCCAGTGGCTGCTTTTCCATCTACAAATCAACATCTACCACCTGGTCTCCTTTGGTCACCCTTGGATGGTATGGAGGTTGGCTGTCCCCTAGTGAGGGGTCCTGGAAGGAGAGGCCCACAGGCCCATCCTTGAAGTTTTCCAGCTCAATAGACCTACTCAAAGCTTAGTTTCCCCTGAAACAAAGACTCTTCCTTCCTTTTTAAAGCTTTTTAAATAGCTGTTTCAATACAGTTCCCTTTTAATCCTATGTATTATGCATTTAAAAGCATTATTCCAAGCAGGGATCCATAGGTTTTCACTAGACTAACAGAGTCTGTGACACCCCAAAGGTCTTTAGAGAAACACTTGTCACCCAAAAGGATGAGACAGGATCATAAAAACCCAGTTACTGGGGCAGCTAGGTGGCACAATGGATAAAGCACTGGCCCTGGAGTCAGGAGTACCTGAGTTCAAATCCGGCCTCAGACACTTAACACTTACTAGCTGTGTGACCCTGGGCAAGTCACTTAACCCCAAGTGCCTCACTTAAAAAAAAAAAAGAAAAAGAAAAACCCAGTTACTGACCAATTCAGTGCACTCTAAGACAAGAGAAAAGCGCATCTTAGAAAGTTTTGAAATCGTGCACCTCCTTGAAACTGACCTGTAGACTGATGTACAAAACTTTAAGTCATGCTGTACCAGTTTCCCCCCTACAAAAACGTCTTCCTTTTATTTTACAATTCCTTCTCAGTCAAGGCCACGGAACCAACAGTAAACCCAGATACTGAATTCAAGTCTAACACTGCTGATCTGGTATCTCAAAAGCAGGACTTGTTTCACAAGATTTAAAGGGTAAAACCCAAGAAAAGAGACAGTGTTTTGCCATACTGTGTTACAAGGACACAATGTATACAGAAAGGTTTAAAAACTTACAAATATAGTCTTTTACAGCCCGCTCAAAGAGTTCATATACTTTCTCCCGATCTGAGCCATCTGATGCAATCTTGATCTCATCCTTTAGCCAATCCAGCCAGATTTCTGGGGGAAAAAAAAAAAAAGTTATTCTTTGGATTATCATCAATCAGTAAACATTTACTAAATGTCTACTATATGCTAGGCACTATGCTAAGCCCTGGGGATAAAAAAGAGACAAGGGACAATCCCTACCTTCAAAGAGTGTGTAATCCAAAGGCAGTAAATATATTTAAACAGGAAGAATAGGAAATAATTAACAGAGGGAAGGCCCAAGAATGAGAGGGGCTGGGAAAGACTTCTGGTAGTAGACAGAACTTTATTGGGACTTAAAGCCAGTCAGGAGGAGGACATGAGGAAGATCCTTCCTGGGGTGGGGAATAGTCAGAGAATGTCCAGAGTGAGGAGACAGAGGCCAGCATCGCTGGGTGGAAGAGTATGTGCTGGGGAGTGAGGTGTAGCAAGACCGAAAAGGCAGAAGGGGGCTGGGTTATGAAGGGCTTTGAACATCAAGCAAATAATGCTGTATTTGATCCTGGAGACAATATGGAGTCAACTGAGTAGGGGTGACAGGATCACACGTGCACTTTAGGAAAATCATTTCAGTGGCTGAATGGAGAATAGACTGGTGTGAGGAGAGACTAGAAGCAGGCAGACCCACCTGCAGCTATTGCAATAGTCCGGGGCTGCACCAGGGTGGAGGCCTATTCAAGAGAGGCTGCAGAGATGAGGCTGACAGGCCTTAGCAAAAAGACTGGATAGAGGGGCTGAGAAACAGTGAGGAGTCCAGCAAGACATCTAAATTGTAAGCCTGAACACTGAGAGAATGGTGGTGCCCTCAAAAGTAACAGGGAAATTTAGAAGGGGGGAAGAGTTAGGGGAAAAGAATGAACTGCTTCTTCGGACATACTGAGTTTAATCTGTCTACTAGACAACAAAATCAAGATGTCTAAAAGGCAGTTGAAGTTGTGAAATTACAAGTCAGCAGAGAGGTTGGAGCAGGCTAGGTAGGTTTGAGAATCATCAGCATGGGGGGGCAGCTAGGTGGCACAGTGGATAAAGCACCGACCCTGGATTCAGGCGGACCTGAGTTCAAATCCAGCCTCAGGCACCTGACACTAGCTGTGTGACCCCGGGCAAGTCACTTGACCCTCACTGCCCTGCAAAAAAAAAAGAGAATCATTATCATAGAAGATGGTAATTAAATCCATGGAAGTGGATGAGATCACCAAGTGAAACAGTATAGAGAAGGGGACCCAGGACCCTGTCGGACACCTATAGTTAGAAAGCATGATCTGAACACGGATCCTGAAAAGAAGACATAGAGAAGGAGTGGTCAGACAGGGAAGAGGAGAACCCTGAGAAATGGTGTCATGAAAACCTAGAGAAGAGACTATCAAGGAGGAGTGAGCAACAGTATCAAAAGCTGCAGAGTCAAGGAGAAGGAGAAGAAAAGGTCATTGGCTTCGGCAATTAACAAATCACTGGTAACTCTTTTTGGTGAAATGAGGTCAGAAGTCAGATTGTAAGGGATTAAGAAGAGAGTGAGAGAAAGTGGAGGCATCTACTCTGGACAACCTTTTCAAAGACATAAAGGGCTGAAAAGAGATTTTGCTGTTGTTGAGTCATTTTATTTATGTCCAACTCTGTGACCGCATTTAGGGTTTTCTTGGCAGATAATGGAGAGGTTTGCTATCTTTCTCCTGCTCATTTTAGAGATGAGGAAACTGAGGCAAACAGGGTGAAGTGACTTGTCCAGGGTCACACAGCTAGAAAGTGTCTGAGGCCAGGTTTGAACTCAGGAAGATGATCTTCCTGACTTTAGGCCTGATGTTCTATGCACTGTGGCACCACCTAGTGGCCCAGGAGAGACACAGGATGATAACTGGGATGGAAAGATCAGGTGAGGGTTTTTTCAAGATTGGGGAATCATTACCAAAGATAAAATGTAAAGATGCTGGACAAACACTGTAAGACTAAAATTTTTCTCATGGGACTTATGTAAAATATCTCTGATCTATAACAATCTGACAGGATTTAAAACAGTAAGTTTTTTAAATTACTACCCTCAATCTATTTATAGCTTTATGCAGCTGAAAAACAAATCATTCAAAAATTAAATATAAAGCAACTGTTACATTTTGCAAAGTACTTTAGCATCCATTTCCCTTGATCCTAACGTGGAAGGCTAACCATCAGTATTCTCCATGTAGTGAAGAAGAATAAAGGCTCAGCTCCAATCAATGCAATGACCAACCTATCTCCAGGGAACCTATGATGAAGCCCATTTACCCCCTTCTCACAGAAGTGATAGGAACAAGATGCAGAAAGAAACATACACTTTTTTAATAGAAAGCATGTGGACTTCTTGAACTATGCTTATCTGGTAGAAGTGAGGGTTTTTTTATCTTTCTTTCTCTCAGTTTTTAATTGGGATTGGGGCTGTCAGCAAATAGTGATGCCAAAAAAAGAGACAGAACGACTATAATTATTCTTAAATGCACAGAAAAAAAATATAAGGAAATTCAGAAGGAAGCACAAACAAGTCAGACAGTTTTGAAACTTAACACATGGAATATTTTATGTAGGTATATATATATATATAAAATTTTTTTTTTGCGGGGCAATGGGGGTTAAGTGACTTGCCCAGGGTCACACAGCTAGTAAGTATCAAGTGTCTGAGGCCGGATTTGAACTCAGGTACTCCTAGCCACCTAGCTTCCCCCTGTAGGCATATTTTTAAATCAAGTAGGAAATTTCATATACAATGCTCTTTCTGTTCTGCTAGCTGTATAAAAATGCCTTTTTTTAATGTTTTAAGTTCAGATTTTTTGTGAAAAAAAAAATCTTTTGAGAATAATGGCTTAGAGAGCTCCAATTGCTTATCTCAAGTCCCACAGCCCAGTCGCTAGGGTGGCGATGGGTGGGATCTAGTTCAGGTCTCTCAACACCTAAAGCATTGCTCCCTCTCAAAGTATAAGATATTCAAAACTAATGATCAAGAACAGAATGGCAACTCACTGTCATGTTACAGAGTTCACGGGGCAACTAGGTGGTACAGTGGATAAAGCACCAGCCCTGGATTCAGGAGGACCTGAGTTCAAATCCGGCCTCAGACATTTGATAATTACTAGCTGTGTGACCCTTGGCAAGTCACTGAACCCCCACTGCCCAGCAAAAGTAAATAAACAAAGAGTTCGAAGCCCTGTAGCTCTCAAATAGGAACATAAATCGACAGTTTAACCTACTATTCTTTTCAGAACAAGTTCATAAAAGTGGTAAAGCAGCTTAACAAGCAGCAAACAGAACAGGAAGCAGGGAATGGAAAGACGGGGGAGGGGAGGACTTGAGAGAAAACACAAATAAAAACGACCATACCCAGGATACTTAAATAATTTCATTTGGAAAATCTAAGGGGAAACTGATCCTTTACTTATACAAATTTATGTAAAATTCCAAGAAAGAGAAAAAAAGAGAAAAGAGAAAAAGAAAAGCGGCTCACCCAGGGCATCTGCAAATGGGAGCGTCCTCAAACTAGTCCCCACAGACTCAGTAGGGATCATTGAAATCCATGGGGTAATCCCTAACACAGATGCCAAATTTAATTAAAGCTAGTCGAGGGAATTATTTTTATTTTTATCGAATTCTGCATTAGAATAATGCTGGACAATTCCAAAGCTCACAAACCAGCAGATGGACCATTTCACAAATTTAATGGCTGGCAAAAGCTTCAATTTCCCACAAGAAGGTATGCTAACATATACGTCTTTTGCACAGAATAATGATGCTGGTAGTGATCACTGTTTATAGTGTACACAAACACACACACAGACATTAAGAGATTCCTGGGTTTTCTGACAACGGAAATTAGTGTTTTAAATGTGTGTCTTATTAGCCAGGCATTATCATGAATATTATGAATACTACTGTGAGTCAACTAGCACTGATTAAGCGCCTACTGTGATCCAGGCAGTGAACCAAGCACTGGGGATACAAAGAAAAGCAAAAGACAGTCCCTGCTCTCTGAGAGCTCCCAATCTAATGAGGGAGATAGGCAAACAAACAAGCTCCGGGCTGCACATAATCAGCAAAGAGGAGGTCCCTCCCTTCAGGGGACACCTGTTTTCACAAGACCACTCAGCCCAAAAGCTGAAAAATCTGACCATTAAACTTTCCTACCAGACACTTTTACTGGAACAAAGTACTTAACTGTCTACTCTCAGCACATATTCCCTTTGAGAGAGAACTGAGAGCTTCCTAAACTCTCTGGCCCATCTGCCCCGCAAACGAAAAAGTGCTCTGGCTTCCTATAACACATTCCCAGTTTAAATTCTGAGGAACAGGTGGCACTAGAAACAGTCCCAGTTTTACCTTCAGTAAGAGGGAAAAGTTCACTCATTTTCTGTCGAGCCCTTCTCAGCTTGATAAGTTCCCCTTCCTGCCGGAGCAGCTTTATCAGGTCCACATGGCAATTGTAGTCAAAGGCATTGATGGAAAGCTTTAACAGAAAGATATTTTCTAAGTTAATTTAAATGAAATCTGAAGGAACAAAAAGTCAGAAAACCAACTGGAGGCCTTTACCACAGCATTTTAAAAAGCTCATCTTTATGTCACAAGCAAAACAAATCAGGTTTGCATAAACCGAAGCAGAACCGAGAAAACAATGTCTACAAGAAAAGCAATGCAAAGGAAAACAAGGCTGAGAAGCATCCCCCCTCTGACCACCATGGTGACCTCTCCTGACTTCTGAGGACTCCTATCGCCCCCGTGGGCAAGACGATGAGGCTTTACTGAAGTGTACTTGTTATAAGGGACTGCTCTACTGGATAGGAGGTGTGCTGAAAAATAACAGTGATGTCAAAAAATAAAAAGCATCCATCGAATATTTTAAAAGAAAAAAGCCGCTGAATAATAATCCAACATTTTTCAACATTCCCTAAGGGAAAGGAAAAGATGCAACAGAGCCGGGGGGAATATCTCATAGAAACATCAAGTGTTAATACCTATTCAGACCAACTTCTATTCCTGTTAGCTACACAGGCTGGTCAAGGGAAGGCCGACCGTGCCTCACAAGGGTTATCTAGGCCTCGGCTATCTGGCCATTTCAACAACCAATTTCCATCCATGAGTGACAGTACACAAGCTCTACAATTAAAAAAAAAATCCTGGGTTAAAAAACACAACCAGTTTCCTTACAAAGGATTAAAGTGGAGGTTTTCAGAGTGACAAGCACAAAGAATGCTTTTAATTCAAATTAAGAATCATGTTATTATCACTACAATAAAAAAGCACTTTGCAGCACTGGGGAAAATCAACCTATCATGGTATGCATTATAAGATCAGTTCAAAGTGAGCCCCACCCCGCCTGAGCTTGCTGAACTTAAAAAGCAGCCCAGTGCCCAGGGAGGCCTAACTCTGACTCTGATGCTGGTCTGATTATGGAACCTCTCAGGGTTTAAGGCTCCTCAATTCTAGAGGGATGAAAAGATGACAGGGCTTTAAAAAGTACCATACAAATTTAAAGTGATGTTGCTCACTGAAAAAAACAACAATAAAGCATGGTTTATAAGGAAAAATTCTGAGTTTTTATATAGCAGTAACTTTTTTATCTCACCTCAACTTCACTTTCTCTTGATAAGATACATAAAAACATTTAACAGGCAATTATAATCAGAGTCCTCTGGAGGTCATCTCACGCCACCTTCTCCTTTTGCAGAGAAAGCTGAGGCCCAGAGCGGTTAAGTGATTTAGCCACAGCAGCAGATACTAAGAGCAGAGCTGTGATCTGAACCCAGATGTTCAGGCTGGGGAATCCTGGGCTTCGGCAGTGTCCCCTCTGAACCAAAGCAAACTCTGGCACCGAGCACGACGGATCTGATGTGTTATTAGTAGTATCTGAGGCTCAAGGAGAAGTGGCGTGCCCACCACAGGCTCATGTGCTCCGTGCAGAGCCAGAACTCAGCCTCAGGCTCCTGGCCCACACTCCTTTTCATTTCACTATAGAAGGGCATTGAGAGCTGGTGTGTGAGGCGAGCGCCTGCACCTGGGAAGGTCCCTGGGCCCACCACCGCCAGCTGTGCATGCACATAGCTACATCTGCATGGCCTTAAGAAAATCACCAATCTGGACTCAACTCTTCTCATCCCTAAAATGAAGTGCCTCTTTAAGTGACAAGAGCTGTGGTTGTTTTAGAATAACAAAGTCATCTATGTATAGATGGACCTGAGATAACAGCCCAGTTCAATGGCATTAGCCACGAGTTCACACCCAGGCTCTGCTACTTCCTCCCTGTGTGACCCTGGGCCAACCAATGACCCTGCCCCCCTGGACCTGTTCCTTCATCTGTAAGATGAGAGGGTTGATTAGGCCAGATGCCCTCGGGGATCCCTCCAGTTCTGCACGTGAGATGCCGTGTGATGCGTGTGGATGAGAGTCCCATGTTGAGATTCATTTCAAACAAGACGCTCTTCTCACCACACACACATCTGCTCTCCTTGGACCTCCCTGTGCCACATCATCCAGCCAAACGGATGCTCCACAGGAAGGTGAGACGGAGAGAATCCTGACCAACTCCAGAACCACACGTGGCACAACCATCAGGAGAGGGACAGCACCCTGGAGCTCCAGAACTAAACACCCATCGGCCCAACAGCCAAAGGGAATAAAGGCCGGGCAGCTCATGTTTCTGGAATACTTGGAGGTTCTTGGGGATGCTGCTCTAAGGCCCACAAATACCAACGTGTTCAAGCACAGCGTCATCCTTTCTCCGGTAACGTGACAAACAGATTACTCGGTCCCATCAAGTCCACTCTGGCTCCCCAGCCTGTCTAGCTCTTCCTCACTGCCCTGAAGTTTAGGGGAAAGAGCACTGCGCAGGGGCTTTGGCATCTTTAGGAGACTGGGAAGGACTATCTTCCCCTGAGGCAAAGCCCCAGCCTCAAAAGCAGGCAGCATCTGGGCAGTTGGGTGGTGCAGTGGATAAAAGCACCAGCCCTGGATTCAGGAGGACCTGAGTTCAAATCCATCTCCGACACTTGACACTTACCAGCTGTGTGACCCTGGGCAAGTCACTTAACCCTCACTGCCCCACCAAAAAAAAGGGGAAAAAAAGCAAGCAGCATCCCACCTGGGGACAGCCCTCTATGGGTCAATGGCTTCTGACCTGAAGTGGCTCCCATTCAAGGGCCAGACACTGATGGACTTCCCTCCCTCCAACTCAAACCCATAAATCGGCATTCTAGGTCTTCTGGTCCAAGGATTCCAAGTCATTACAATGAGGGAGGAGGGCCCTGGGAAAGGCAGCACCCCGGCCTCCCTTCAGGAGGTGCAATCTGCATTGGGGGGGGGGGGGGTACTGTCAGACGGGAGGGCTTCCTTCCCTCGGTCTTCACCAGGTAGGAGAGGAGAGGGGTCCGTTCACAAACAAGAAAAGGAGCTTCAAGGCTCCCGGGGCCCGGCTCCCTGAGCTAAACACTCGCCACTAGGCTGCAAGGCCTCCTCAGACAGCCCCTGCCCCCTCCTGCCATGGCAGCCCCCTTACACCCAACTCCTCCCCTCAGCCCCTCCTCGGCCCGGCCCCTTCCCCCCCTCCTCCTGCGGTCCGACTGATCCTCGGTCTATCCCGCGTGCACCCCGCATTGGGGGGGAAGCTCCCCGAGGGAGGGGGACCCCCCTTTCTGCCGGTCACGCCCCATCCTTCGCGTCGCAGGCCCCGCCCGGCCGCACGTGGGTCTGGCGCGCGGCTCACCGCGCGTGCGCGGGCTCCGGGGCAACAGGCCCAGCAACGGCCGCCGCACCGCCCCCTCCCCGGGCTCCCGCCCCTCCCCCCCGCGGCGCACCTGCTCCTCCAGCCGCTGGATCTCCGCCTCGTTCTCCTTCTCCTCGTCGTCGTCGTCGTCGTCGTCGTCGTCGTCGTCGTCGTCCTCCACCGAGGAGCAGCCGAGGTCCTCGTCCTCGTCGCCGCCGTCGCCGCCCCCGCCCGAGTCCTCCGACTGCGCCTCGTGCTCCGGGCGCCCACGCGCCGCCGTCACGGCCAAGGCCGTCGCCGTCTCCTCGTCCTCCGCTTCCTCCGCCGCCGGCGCCTTCGCCCGGGGCCCAGAAGCGGCCGCCGCTGCTGCTGCCGCCGCCATCTTGCGCCGCCCGCGTCTCTTCCCCGCGAGCCCGACGCCGACGCCGCGGTGACGTCAGCGCTGACGCCGAGGCTGCCCGGGCCGCGCCGGACCCCGATTCTGCCGCGCCGGGCCGTGAAGCTGCCCGGGGCGCTCGGGCAGCAGGACGGCCGCGGGGCCGCCGTGCGGGCCCACGGAACTCTTCCCTCAGCCGGCTTCCCCTCGGACGAGAAGGGACTGCAGCTTGCCGCGCCCCTCCGGGCGTGACGAGGGGCAGCCTTCCGGGGCCTTGGACAGGAAGCGGGGGCCACAGAGGAGGTCAAGACGCCGCAGGGGGCGGGCCGCGCAGGCTTTGACGCCATCTTGAGAAGGACCAGGGCGCTTTACCTCCCGGTCCCTACGGATGCCCCGGGCGCGAGCTGCGGCAGGGGCGCCCTAGCGCCCGAGGCCCGGGCTCAGCCGCGGTCCGTTGCGCAAAACTGCTGCGGCCTCTTCCACCACTGTACCCCGCCCGGCCCCGGCCCCGAGGCCCAAACTGTCCTCCTCCGCTGGGTTCTTAGTGTAACTCTCCCCCTCCGGGTGGTCCTACTGCTGACCCAAGCTGGTCCCGGAGAAACTGCCCTGGATCTGGAGCCTGCCGCTGCCTTGCCCTGTGACCCTGAACAAGTCATTTCCTTTTGTGCTCCTTGGTAAAAAGGGCTTATTCTTGGAGCCATCCCAGCGCCCGCATTCGGAACCGCACGTTCCGGAGCGGGAAGCGGCCTCCCATCCCCGAGCCTTGGTGCCGGCTCTCCTCTGTGCCTGGAATGGCCTTCCTCCTCACTAACTCCCTAGAATCCCACATTTCCTTGACAGGGCAGGACAAATGCCTCTTGGCATGTATCTTTGTCTGGTCCGAGGGATGGCTGTTCCCTTTTAATTTGGAAAGTGGTATTTCTTGTCCCTCTCGATGCCTGGTATCACTACTTGACTATGAAAATAGCATCGGGCCAGTTCAAGCGATGGCGTGACAAACGGCATGTCATTCAGTGCCCTGACTGAAGGCCTTCCATATCATCTAGCCATGTTCAAAGGGACACACACAGTCTATGAATAAAAGGGCAGTCTAATACAGCTAGGTAAAGGACCCTTCCTCTCACACAAAAAAGTTCAAGGCCAAGGCTATAGAAGTGACTGAAGATGCCAGTTTATCAGCTAACCACAGTAAATCTTGATACGTATATGTAAGGAGGACTTAGGACATTTCCTGAAGGTTTCCCTTCCCTAAACTCACAAAGTAAAGGGCAGAAAACTCAGGTAATAAGGTGTTAATATTTAAAGTAAGCTCTGTTATCACTTTATGAAATATGGAAAAGTTTCCCTATCTGAATTGGAAAGGAAGCTTTGCCAAGCCCCTGGTAGCTTTAAAAGAAAGTCTCCACCAGGCCTGTCTATCCATGGAAGAGTAACGCCAGTTCCCATGAAAGCCACAGAAAGCCACAATACACAAAAGAAAGCACACAAAAGACTTGGTATAGATCATTTTAATTACAAAGTGCTCCTTAGAGAAATAAAAAATATCCAATGTTCAGTGCTCATGGCTGGATCTTGTCAATATGATAAAATGACAATACTACCAAAATTAATTTATTAATTTTAATGTTAGTCAAATTATCAAAGGAAAAATTTACAGAACTTAAAATAACAATTCATTTGGAAAAATAAAAGATCTATAATATCAAGGGAAATAAAAGTTATTTAAGGGGGCAGCTAGGTGGCACAGTGGATAAAGTATTGGCCCAGGATTCAGGAGGACATGAGTTCAAATCTGGCCTCAGACACTTAACACTTACTAGCTGTGTGACTCTGGGCAAGTCACTTAACCCCAGTTGCCTCACAAAGAAAAAAAAAAGTTATTTAAGGATGAAGGTCCAAACTTTCATAAAGTAGCAGTCATCAAAACCATCTGGTACTGATGAAAAAACAGAAAGATAAATCAATGGAACAGTCTCCTAGATAAAGGAGAATCAGAAACAATGCAACAAAGGATTAAATAAACTAGAAAACATAAATTAGGAAAAAAATCCCTATGTGACAAAAACTGCTGAGGAAACTACAAAACCTTTGGGCATAAATGAAGCTTAGATGAGCATACCATATTTCACAAATTCAATATGGATTGTGACTTTAATATTAAAGATCACATCAGAAAAATTAGAAGAAAAGTAGATTGGGGGCAGCTAGGTGGCGCAGTGGATAAAGTACTGGCCCTGGATTCAGGAGGACCTGAGTTCAAATGAGACCTCAGACACTTGACACTAGCTGTGTGACCCTGGGCAAGTCACTTAACCTCAATTGCCTCACTTTAAAAAAAAAGAGAAGTGGTCAAATGGAAAAAAAAAATCTTTGTATAAAATTTCTCAGATAAGAGTTTGGTATCTGATATTTAGACAACACATACATATATAGAGAAGGTATCCCACAAGTCCTAGTAATTTTTTGTTGTTTTTTTTTTTTTTTAGTGAGGCAATTGGGGTTAAGTGACTTGCCCAGGGTCACACAGCTAGTAAGTGTTAAATGTCTGAGGCCAAATTTGAACTCAGATACTCCTGACTCTAGGGCCCATGCTCTATCCACTGCGCCACCTAGCTGCCCCAAGTCCTAGTAGTTTTAAGCTGTGAAGCTACTAATTATAAACATAGAGACATTAAAGCTGCACTAAGATTTGTGAGACAGCCTGTATGTTATCACTCCCCAATAGAAAATAGGAACAGTTCTGAAAAGAATTGAAAACTATTAATAACCACATGAAAGAATTCTCTAAATAACTAATAAGTGAAAGGCAAATCAAAACAACTGAAGTTTCACCTCACAACCAAGAGATTGGCAAAGATGACAAAAGATGGGAATAGTGCTAGAGGGGGTTTGGGGAAAATAGGTCTATTAGTGCATTGTTGATGAAACTGTAAATCAATTCTACCAACACAATTTGGAATTGTGCAAATAAAGTGATTAAAATGCCCATACCCTTTGACCCAGAGACTCTGCCATAAGGAATATACCCCAAATGGACCATTGATAAGAAACTCCTCACACAACCCCAAAATATATCAGCATTTTTTTGGTAGCAAAAAACTGCAAAGTAGATGTCCATCATTTGAACAAT
This sequence comes from Dromiciops gliroides, assembly GCF_019393635.1. Taxonomy (NCBI): domain Eukaryota; kingdom Metazoa; phylum Chordata; class Mammalia; order Microbiotheria; family Microbiotheriidae; genus Dromiciops; species Dromiciops gliroides. Next base: position 17,109,865 of record NC_057861.1, on the reverse strand, counting down.
GACTAAACAAATTGTGGCATATAATGTAAAGGAAAATTTTTGTGCTATATATACATGACAAATATATATATATAATACATGTATATAAACATATATAATACATGACAAATTGATGAATACAGAAAAGCATGGGGAAAGCTACATGAGCTGATGCAGAGTGGAGTCAGCAAAAGCATGAAAACAATATACACAATGACAAGAACAAAGTTAATAGAAAGAACCACCACCACCCAGCAACAGAGAAAAATTACAAAAAGCAAACCTGGCTCAAAAAAAATAGATTAAGGGGGCAGTTAGGTGGTGCAGTGGATAAAGCCCTGGATACAGGAAGACCTGAGTTCAGATCCTACCTCAGACATTTGACACTTACTAGCTGTGTGACCCTGGGCAAGTCACTTAACCTTCATTGCCCCGCAAAAAAAAGAAGAAGAAAAAATAGATTAAAGGAGACCTTGGCCCATAATCTGAAGAGGTGGGAAGTGAAGAGGTATGAAACATTGCCTATATTTTCAGACTTCTTCAATGTATTGATCAATTTTGCTGATTTTTTCTCTTCTTCCTCTATTCCATTTGTTTTCCCATTCAAAAAAAATATTCCTTGTTATACAGCACGAAGGGAGGGATACCTGAGAAATTCAGGCAATGTAAAAAACAAAAGACATCAATTCAATTTTATTTTTTTAATTAACTTTTTTAAAACAGCCATGGAGAAGTCTGTGGAACTGGAAGAGCAGACACAGAGGTAGGGGTAGCTACCATGAGAAGAGCCAGGACTCCCAGAGGGTTGAGCAGATACATGAACAAGGATGCTGGGTTGTTGAACTGGCCCTGCACACCCTGACACCCCCCCACACACACACACACACCAGTTATTCTTTATTTCCTTTCTCCCCCGGATTCCCTCACAGAAGCTGAATGCTTTACCCTCTAGACACAGGGAAGGCTATTTCCTAAAAGTCACGTCAACAAGTCTACAAGCATTTATTAAGAGATTTACCAGTAAGGGATTGACATTATTAATAATTATTTTCTCACAGGTTTGAGACAGAAAACTTTGGCCTGAAGCCCAGCTCTCCCACTCCCTGTGCAGTGACCTTGGAAAAGTCACTTCACCTCTATTCTATGGCCTCAGTCTCCTCCTCTTGGGGGTTGGACTACCTGAGCTCAGGGGTCCCTTCTTGCTCTGACTGTGTTTGTTCCATCAATGCCACAGTGAAGGACTAGGGATAAAGACAGAGCAAATGACCAGACCGGGCAGGCAGTGCTTCATCCTCAGGGATGATGAGTCTCAGACAAGACAGAATTCGAACATGAGTATGTTTTGGAAGTTGCTCCCTTAAAATGCAAGGTAGGGGCAGCTAGGTGGCGCAATGGATAGAGCACCAGCCCTGGATTCAGGAGGACCTGAGTTCAAATCCAGCCTCAGACACTTAACACTTACTAGCTGTGTGACCCTGGGCAAGTCACTTAACCCCAACTGCCTCACTAAAAAAAAAAAAAAAATGCAAGGTAAACTCCTCCAGCATGAGGGCTGTCTGTCATCCCTCCCAGTCAGACATCCCTAACAGACAGCAGCTAGAAGAACCAGGAAATGGAAGACTTCCCATCTCCCTACCATGCTGTACACAGGATAAGCACAAGAAATGTTTACTGAATAAACAAATAGCATATTCAGTTCAACAACCACCTGCTCCCTTCTTCTTGAAGCCAAGAACATAAAGGAGCCACGCTTTGGCCATAAACACACGCAAGGCCCATCTAGAATCCCAGGATCACCCAATGTTAGAGCTAAAGGGGCTTTTGGGGTCATTGGTCCACTTTAGAGACCACTTAGTGAACATCCCAGACTAATGCTGGGGATCTGATCCAAGCCTGCTGCTCAAACCCCAGCCAGAAAATAGGCTTGGCCAGCTCAGGTTAAAAGAATGCTTCCTAAGAGAGATGCTTTAATGAATCAGCATCATTGACTGAAGACAAGGAGACCCTCCTTACCCAGGCCCAATCAGGCCATCTTCCAAACAGCCCTTTCTGGTTCATTAAGGTACCTGCCACATTTGTGAAGTTAAATCCATCTACCTCAAAGAAATGCTTCTGAGGAAAGGCTCTGCCAACCTTCTGTTCTTAGAGAAATGACTTGAGCAGCTAGGTGATGTAGTGAATAAAACACTGGCTCTGAATTCAGGAGAACCTAAGTTCAAATGCGGCCTCAGACACTTCACACTTACTAGCTGTGTGACCCTGGGCAAGTCACTTAAACCTCATAGCCCTGCAAAAAAAAGGGGGGGGGGCAGGTATTTGGCACAGCAGATGAAGCACCAGCCCTGGATATTCAGGAGGACCTGAGCTCAAATTTGGCCTCAGACACTTGACACTTATTAGCTGTGTGACCCTGGGCAAGTCACTTAATCCACACTGCCCCACAAAAAAAAAAAAAAGTTTGGAGAAATGACTTAAATGCTATTGTTATAATGTCACTAGTTTGAGGATCTGTGATGTCACTGATATGGACACGTGACCCTGTGGTAAGATCACAGACCTAGAGCTGGAAGGGACTTTGAAGGTCAGAGTCCACGTCCCCCATTTTACAGATAAGGAAACAGAGGCCCAGAGAGGTTGAATCCATGCTCTAGGTCACCCAGCTAGAAAGTGGCTGAAGCAGATTTGAACCCAGTTTTTCCTGACTCCAAATCCGGCCCTCCAACGCCTGTGCAATTTGTATGTCTTAGCGTAAAGAATTAATTGTAATTTCAGGTTTTTACGACCCCATCTTTTGCCTAGAATCTTTTTTAAAAACCTTGGTGCGCTCACTGGCCTGGGCTCTGCAAACCACATGGTGCTCCACCTACTGGTTGTAGCCATTGCCATGGCACTGGCACCTCACATCATCACCACTGGCAGATGCCTACATGGGCCTGGCAAAATTATAATGATTGGAAGCCCACTGAGGGCAGTCATATGACTGTCAGAGCAGTCAGCCCATTGGCTGAGGTCTGCGTGTGGTCAGCCTGGGGTCTACTGGGAAGAAGGGAGGTTTTTCACCATTCTAGCTGGTACCTGGAAGGCAACAGGACGCTGCTGTGTGTTCTCAGCTGATTCCTGGGTGGTGGTGTTGTTCAGGTTGTATAATTTCCCTTTTCCCATTTTATTTCCTTTCCCTTAATCCTACTGATCCTGTTTGTGTTTTTTTAAGTTTGTTCTTGTTAAATAAATCCTGCTCTGTCTTGAAGGAGGCTGTCGGTTTTCTTCCTTACCCCAATATTGCGGTGAGCCGCCTAGCTAACACTCCCCAATTAAAAATCGGTCCCTATATTAGTACATGGTGTGAGAGTCAAAATTGGATATACGGAGCATTAATCTCCCCCTTTAAACTTTCCCTTATATATCTCCCAGGCCAATAAGAAAAGGAGCCTCTGAGCTTTAATCTGTGAGGGATCAGTTTTGATTGCTTGGGAATTAGACAACAAAGGTGAAACCAATTAGGGAAATTAGTAGAAATACAGGTGACTAGTCTTAGGTCTAAGATTAAGTCTATTAGATCCCAGAGATTAAGCTGGTTTAAAGGAATTTAGGATTGGGGCAGCTAGGTGGCACAGTGGATAGAGCACCGGCCCTGGAGTCAGGACTACCTGAGTTCAAATCCGGCCTCAGACACTTAACACTTACTAGCTGGGTGACCCTGGGCAAGTCACTTAACCCCAATTGCCTCACTAAAAAAAAAAAAAAGGAATTTAGGATTTCCCTTTATAAAACTCACCAGCACACCCAAAGACCAAACACCAAACACGTGCTTCTGAACTCCTCTCACCAGCGCGCCACCACGGCTAAGTCAACCGAGAGAGAACTTCCGTTCCAGCCCTCACTTTTAAGTTGGCGTCCGGGAAGTTCCTTGAGTTTTTCCTTCCCAAAAGGGGAGGTCCTTCAAAAGCCACTTCAGTAGCATGCGCAATCTCTCAAATGATTCAGCTAAAGATTCCGATATTAATCTTTACCACAAATAATTTTTACCACAATGGCTTTTGAGTGGGAAGTTCATTGCCCAGTGATGATGACTCTAGTGACAAGCAACTCTGAACTCTGGCAGGTCCTTGGATGGCAGAGATATAGCCTATCCCTGAGCCTGTACCCAAAGCCTTGATGTCTTGGTTCAGACCTGCAATCACTTGTTTGAGAATCTAGGATCACCTCCTCCCCCTAAAGAGGCACTTTACTATGGAGACATGACCTTGGGAAGGTCACGACTACCCCTCGGCCTCAAGCTCCTTATCTATAAAAGGAAGAGGCTGAATGATAGACACTCAAGAGTCCCTGACATCTCTAGCTCTGTGACAAAATCCAGCCATTTTCTGATGTCTCACGGTAGGCAGATGTAGAAATGAGACAACAGACCCACTAGAACTGCCACTCCTATCAACATCTGAAGCACCAGGTGGTTCCCACCTCTCTTTCCAGCTCTATTTTACATGGCTCCCATCCTTGATGCATGCTCTGTTCCATTTAAATGGATCTACTAGCTCTTCATTGAGCATAAAGTTCCATGGGAAAGCAGGGTGGTGCAGCAGAGTATGAGAATTGGAATACCGCCCCCTGCTGGAGAGATACTGTAGGGAAGCCCCACCATGACGAGAAGCCTACTGAGGACAAGTCAGGTGGTCTTCAGCATCCAGAAGCTGGCCGGCTTTCAGTTGCAGAGCCACCTGTTAGTTCTGTCAATCAAAGTTGCCACCCAATTAGCTTGGGGCTGGGTGTGTGGAAGGCCCTGTTTTGGTTTTAGGAGAAAGCTGGGGAGGAGAGAGCTCACTTTGGGGGGAGGGGGGGGAGAGAGACAGACAGACAGACAGACAGACAGACTGCATACCTGGTTCTCTTTGGAACTGCAGATTCCAGGTGGTGGTGAGTTTGTGTTGTTGAGGCGAAGGCTGGAGGCAGGTTTGGGGTGCCTGGGGTCTTTTACCCCATAGATTTAGATACTAATCATCTGGGAAGTGGGTCGTATTTTTTTCCTTCCCCTATTCCCTTTCTCATTGTCCCTAGCTCTGTTAACCTCACTTGTGTTTTAAATTTGTTCCCATTAATAAACCCTGTTTTGTTTCTTGAAAAGAGGCTGTTAATCTCTTTTCTTACCCCAATATTACAGTGAGTCACCCAATTAATTCTCCCCATACCAAATTTGGCCCTTACAGGAGTGATGAACTCAGAATAACCAGCCTTGAGTTCAAATCCCAACTTTGTCATTTTTTACTTTTCACAAATTGCAAAGGGAATTTAAAATCAGATCATTTGAATGAAAAAGCTTTATAAAGCACACTGAAGGGGCAGCTAGGTGGCACAGTGGATAAAGCACCGGCCCTGGATTCAGGAGTACCTGAGTTCAAATCTGGCCTCAGACACTTGACACTAGCTGTGTGACACTGGGCAAGTCACTTAACCCCCATTGCCCCGCAAAAAAATAAAGCACACTGATGTGCCAATGATCCTTGAATGAAAAATATGGCAATTGCTATTATTAAAGAGCTCCCATTCTAAGAAAGGAGTTCATCCAGAAGAGAGTCCAGATACAGGGCCAATGACAAGGTTTGCAATACTGATCAAACTTTTTATCCATACAAATCTTTTTGCTTCTCAATCACACAGCTTTGCTCCTAATGAAGGGAATGAAATATCCATAAAGAGAAGCCCTATTACAAAAGGGGTTACAATCCTAATTTTTAAGGCTGCCATCTTAGAAGGCCTTTGCAGAGCTCCATCATGGCCTGGGCTGTACTAGGAAAACAGAAGTTTGAAAAGTCTGAGTGAGGACCCGAGAAAAGGAGCTTCACCAGGGTGGCCACAGAGTGATAAACGGCTATGGGGAAAAAAACCATCCTCTTCTCAATAATTCTCAGGAACTCAGCAGCAAGGTGACAAAGGCTCTTTATTTCCTTCTCATGAGGAGGCACCCTAGTGTGTAGCTAGTGCGTTCAAAGAAAGGGGGCTCAAAGGCCCTGTTTTATACCCTAGTCCCTAATGAAAATGGACCCTCCCCTTTTTCATCACTTGTTCAATTACTCAAGGGTTACAATCTAGGCAAAAACTAGCTAATCAGAATGTAGTATTCCCACCCCTCTTCCTTGTATGGGCATAACTCAGGAGTGGACCTTATACTTCCTTATATGGACACAACTCTGGAGTGGACCTTATTGAGACCAGGGCTCCTTGAACCATGTGACCTTGCTAACCTGAGGGGGAGGAGGGGATCTGAGACCTTTGTCCTACAAACAGGTCAGGAGGAGTATGACTGACTGTTATATCCACATTGAGAGGAGATAACTACCCATTTTCTCACAATGACCTATCTCACATTCATGGTAGGTTGTTTTTTTTTATTTTGGTGGGGCAATGGGGCTTAAGTGACTTGCCCAGGGTCACACAGCTAGTGTCAAGTGTCTGAGGCTGGATTTGAACTCAGGTCCTCCTGAATCCAGGGCCAGTGCTTTAACCACTGTGCCATCTAGCTGCCCCCACATTCATGGTAGGTAAGCAAACCTTGGAGTCCTGTAGAAATCTGAGTGATCACCATTATTATATCCTGCAACCCCGCTAAATTTAACAGATTTTCTCTGTAATCTGCTGCAGCCAAAAAAAAGGTGCTTCACCCTCTGGTGGTGAGGTTGTCTGGTCATTGTGACAGCACAAAGGCCGATGTGTCACTGGGCCTTAGTCAAGGCTAAGGCCTTTAGGAGCCTGCCAGAGCTTCTCCCATAAGAAGCCAAGGTCACTTCTTCACTCTGGGAAGCATCTGGCTTCACTTGGTCCATTCTCCTCTGTAAAATCAGTGTTGGGTGTGACGAGGCCAAAAGAGTTGTCACCCTAAAATAAGACCGTGGGTGTTATAGAGAGATCAAAGCTTCTTAAACTGTGGGTCGAGACCTCATATGGGGTCACATAAGGAAGGGAAGGTTACGGCAACAGCAAAAGGTCATACATGGTTATTTCATATACTTATCTACCCGAGGTTTTGTACAAATTTCTCAGGCCAAAAGGGGTCTCAAGTGGAAAGAGTTTAAGCAGCCCTGCTACTGACAGCTTGGGTCCCTTGTGTTCCCTCCCCCAGATGGGGGTCAGCTCCTGTCTTTTCATCCCCAGCACCTAGTAGTGAGTGCAGTGCCTGCGCACCAGGGGCACCAAACCTTTGCAGACTGATTACTGGGCATAGGCCTGGACCCTCAGGGTCCCTCCTCAGGCTCATGCTGCTGCTATCATTCTGTTAGAAGTCAGTTAGAAGTTTTCCCACCCACATTCACGGGCCCCCTGAAATCTATTCCCACTTTATTATTATTATTCTTTTTTTTGTGGGGCTATGGGGGTTAAGTGACTTGCCCAGGGTCACACAGCTAGTGTCAAGTGTCTGAGGCCGGGTTTGAACTCAGGTACTCCTGAATCCAGGGCTGGTGCTTTATTCACTGCGCTACCTAGCTGCCCCTTATTCCCACTTTAAAGGGCCCAGAGAGGGCAGGTGACTTGCCAGGGGCCACACAGCATTTACCTATCCTGAGGCGGGATTCCAATCCAGCCACCCCCATCGGGGACATCAGAAAGCCTCAGATCTGGAGGCCTTGGGCAGTCACCCAACCCGTACCTCAGTTTCCATTCTGTGAACATTTTTAGTGCTCAGAAGAATATTTTCCTAGACTCGGAGCGTTAAGGGCCCTTCAAGACGCCTTTGTCACGTGGCAAGTGAGGAATCCGGCCTTACAGCCGGGACCAAGGGGTGAGGCCTCAGTTTCCCCATCAGTGCAATGTGTGTCAGCCCAGGTGTGAGCTCCTCTCTCCTCCCGCCCCAGCAGGCAGGCGGCCCCGCCCCCTCCCCTTACCCCCCCCCCCCGACTCCTCCCTCCCACCGCCTGACCCTGACCCATCCATCCCCCCTCCTCCCGCCACTCAGGCCTTTCCCCTCGGGCGCTGCCGGGAGACAGGGGGTGTGGCCACGCGGGGGACAAAACCGGGAACGTGGACGGCCAAGGGCACAGTCAAGTGAAGAGCGCTGGGTGGGGCGGGGCCGCAAGCGCCCACCTCCCAATTATCCCACCCCTCCCCTTCCATTCCCCCACCCCCTTCCGCCCCCTCTCCCGAGGCCCCGCCTCTTCATCCTTCCCCCACCCCCTCTTCTTCTCCGCCCCGCATTCCCTCCCCTTCCTCCCGGCCTCGCTCCGCCCCAGCTCCAGCCCCTCCCTCTCCGCCGAGACCAGCCGTCCTGGGCCCCGCCCCCTCCCTCTCCCCACCCCTTCGCCTCAGGTCCTACCAGCCCGACCTAGGCCCCGCCCCCTCGGCCTCGCCCCCTCGGCCTGAGATCCGTCCCCCAGATCGTCGGCCGCGGCCCCGCCCCCTCAGCGGTTCCGCCTTCCGACACAACATGGCAGCAGCGGCGGCGAAAGCCGGATTAGCAGGGTTGAGGCGGGCGGCCTCGGTGATGTGCCTGGGCGCTCGGCGGCCGCCCCTCCGGGAGCTCTCGGCTCCGGCCCGGCTGTACCACAAGAAGGTAGGGGCCGCGGAGCGCCCGGGCCGGGGGAGTGGGGACGTTGGCCGACCCCGGGTGACGCCGTTAGAAAGAAGCGGCGCCCCTCCTGCGCCTGCGCGCCTGCTCCCCCGCCGCGTACGAGTGCGCGTGCGCGTCCGGCGGATCCCTGTACCCGCTGAGCATCCCGAGCACCCCGGTACTGCGTCAGCCCCAAGGGCGCAGCCGGGTCAAGTCGAGGCGACAGGCATTTATTAAGCGCTTACTGTGTGCCTGGGCACCGGGCGAAGCATCGCTGCTACCCAGAGCCAGGGGCAGATTTGGGCCTGACGTAAGGGAAAAGGGCTGGGCTGAGGAAGCCCCCTCCCCCCGAAACGGAGAGGTCAGCCACCCGCCCAGGGTCACGCGGCCGGCCTCGAGACAGACATTCCCGAGCTGCGCCAGATAAGATCGTCCTCCGGGAGGGGCGGGGGTCCTCCGCGCAGCAGGAGGCCCGGCCAGGCTTGGGACCCCATCTAATGACCGCAGAGGATCGGGGTGGGGTTCAGAAAAGGGAAAGCTCTCATGGCCCCTCCCGCAGAGGCGGCCCGTTCTGCCCCATTGGGCTCCTGAGGACCCGGCAGAGGTCCAGCTTGTTTTATTTTTTTATTAGTATTTATTTATTGCGGAGCTAGGAGGGTTAAGTGACTTGCCCAGGGTCACACAGCTAGTGAGTGTCAAGTGTCTGAGCCGGATTTGATCTCAGTTCCTCCTGAATCCAGGGCCAGTGCTTTAAACACTGCGCCACCTAGCGGCCCCACGGGTTTGTTTTAAATGTGGGTGATAGCCATGTTTGCCGTTGGACAAAATGGATACTGTTAGACAACATCCATTTAAAAATAAGGAGGCCGTTTCTCGCTGACGAAGAAAATCACTTTTCCAAAACAAAAGGAATCAGAAGCCGGGCCTTGCTTTACACAGACTAGCCCATCTCTAGCCCCAGTTTAGTCAGGCGGCCTCTTCAGGCTCTTGTAGTGGGGTGTAGTCTATCTGGCCCCTGGGTACATGTGGTTGGTACTGTTACAGAAGTCGTTTTGACCCCAGAGACCTCGAGAAAAGGGGTTTTGGGGCCTCCAGGGGTCTCCAGACATTCTTTGAGACCTGCTGATCCACATCAGCCCCCACATTTTGCAGAGCTGAAATCACCATTGCCAGTTCCTTCAGCTCCCAGCTAGTAAATGTCAGAAGTCGAATTTGGGGGCAGCTAGGTGGTGCAAATCCGGCCTGACACCTCACACCTACTAGCTTTGTGACCCTGGGCAAGTCACTTAACCCCAATTGGCCCCTCCCCCCCAAAAAAAACCAACCAACAAAAAAAGCAGAAGTAGAATTTGAACTCAGGGTCTTCTTGACTCTGGATCTACCATTATACCAACTGCCTGCCCTAAGGACAGCTGCTATTTAAGTTAGAGGGCACCTCGGAGATCATCTAGCCCATCCCCTCATTTCACAGAAGTGGAAACTGAGGCCAGAGAGGGGACACAAGTTCTTCCATATAGTAAATGTCAGGGCCGGACTTAACCCCCCTCCCCCCAGTTAAATCAGAAAGCTTTATCATTGTCTGATTTGAGGGTCTGGATTTATCCGCATAAAACAGAACAGATACTTGTAGTTCCGTCACATCCCCAGTCCTCCTTTTCCCAATGCGAATAGCGATGCCCTTTGTGCCTTAAGAAATCATCTTAGACAGGTGAAGGTTGTGGTAACCTTTGTCCCGGGCACTGTGAGTCTGTGTGCCCAATGCCTGGCACATAGCTCTTCATCAGTGTTGGCTTGCACTAGCGGGGCTGGCCCTCGGACCAGGGGCCCCTTCTCCTAGCCTTCCTACTCTGGTAGAACCTGCTGCTGTAGCCCAGGGTCACCTCTGGGCCATGAAAGGGAGGAATTTGGATAGTTCAGTTTTATGAAGCACTTCCCTGTGAGGTCAGCAGGACCAGAATGATCATCCTTGTTTAGAGATGAAAAGCCTGATGTCCAAAACAGGGATTGGCTGGGGGGGGAGGGGAGAGGGAGAAAGCGGGGGGCCCTGAGACCCCGTGGTCCCAAGGCTCCTTTCCACTCTACCAGCAGGAAGCATTCTGAGCAGATCATCCCTAAGTTCCCTCCTGGGCTAGAGGGGTCAGGACCGCCTCCCAACAGGCCAGTTTGGCCTTAAAGGCCCTGCAGTGGCCAGTGATAAGAGCTGCTGAATCCGGGCCCAGTCTCCAGGGATTTCAGACTGCCAGGAAACCGAGCCTCCATCGAGGAAGGGCACGTGCTGTCAGCCGGAGCTCCTGACTGTCCCCTTCAGGTCCACTGGCCTTTGCTGTGTTGGGCTTGGGGGGCCGGGGAGACCTTCAGGCAAGGAGCCAGGAGAACAGGGGGCCACACCAGGGCCCCAGGACTCACTGACCAGCCCCGAGCAGGCAGGGCAGATCCCCGTCCTCCTTGTGTGGGCTCCTTCGCTGGAGACGGTCGGGAGCCCAGCGATGTCTGCACCCGGGGAGCTGCAGCTCTGCTTCAAGCCCTGCCTTAAGGTCCTTTCGGTCTTTCTTATGATGCTTTTTAAATTTTTGGTGGGCGGGGCAATGGGGGTTAAGTGACTTGTCCAGGGTCACACAGCTAGTAAGTGTCAACTGTCTGAGGTTGGATTTGAACTCAGGTCCTCCCAAATCCAGGGCTGGTGCTTTATCTACTGCACCACTTAGCTGCCCCCGGCCATTTGGTATTTCTTTTTGTTTTGTTTTTTGCAGGGCAATGGGGGTTAAGTGACTTGCCCAGGGTTATACAGCTAGTAAGTGTCAAGTGTCTGAGGCCAGATTTGAACTCAGGTATTCCTGAATCCAGGGCCAGTGCTTTATCTACTGCACCACTTAGCTGCCCCCGACCTTTTGGTATTTCTTAAGGAAATGAATTGTAGCTTGTGAAACCAGAGTGTCTGATATTTGGAGGTGGGCCCCGATGACACCCCCTAAGGCCCCATCTAGTAGTTCTCACAGCTTCATGAGGGTTAGTGAGCACTGATGCAGCATGTTATGGTTTCAGAAGCTTCTGACCACTCTGATCTCATTGGACCTTCCCAGTCACGTGGCATATGTCCTGACCAATTCCACACAGGACCCACGGGGTGTCTACTCCCTGGCCATGTGGGATAGCCACATGAGAGATATCATGACTGATTCCACATGTGACCCACGGGGCGTCCACTCCCCAGTCACGTGGGTTATGTCATGACCTATTCCACATCTGACCCACGGGTGTCCACTCTCTGGCCACGTGGGATATGTCATGACAGATTCCCAACAAGGCCTGGAAATCTGCTTAGTGGGCCCATTGGAGCCTTGGCTGGAAGATGATAAAGCAACCTCAGCCTTGCCTCTCCTGCCTCAGAAGAAGGGGGTGGAGGAATGGGGTCTGTGAGCCTGGGGGTTAACTCCCCCACACCCCAGCCCCAGGGTGCTCTTGTTGACCTGGAGACCGTAGGCAGTCTGTGCTCAGGGAGGTTCCTCATCCTCTGGGCTGTCCCCAGCCTGGGAGTCCAACAAGGCTAGAAGCTGGGCAGAGTAGGCCAGACTGAGCAGAGCAGATTCTCCCTTCAGTCTCACAGTGTGCCCACTGCCCATAACTCAGTGGGATCTTCTCTTTGGAAAGAGCTGCCAGGACCAGAAGGACTGATGGACGTGGGCAGACATCTTCCTGAGGGCCCCTAACAGCAAATCTCTGTTCTTGGGGTGGGGGGCAGAGTCTGCCCTCCTTGGGGAACACCCGGAAGTCGTTCTGAGCTAACTTGGGGACACAAAGACTGGCCGGGCTGGGCAGTTGGCTCTGCTCTGAAATGAGCTGTGACACCCAGGGATTGTCCCCATGGGCCAGAGTGCCCTCACCAGGCCCGCTCCCAGGCATGACTGTGGGTACAGTGGACAGTAGGGCTGGGGCCCAGCCGCAGGGCCCTGTTCTTATTTGGGGGTTCTCACAGTGCCGGTAGGTTCACCTTGTGGGCCCCTGTTGGAGCCAGAGCAGATAACAGGGCTGGTGCCTCCAAATTCTTTGCCAGCCAAGGTGGATTGGGAGTGGCCTCGGCTGACTTCCTGTTTCAGGTGTGAAGCACCCAAGATATTTCCTTTTTCTACATCTGGGATGTCAGCAGCATGGGTAATCCCCATGTCTCCTGATCTCCTGTGATTTCATTTCCTTAAACTCTTCACTGAGGGGTCTTCTCAGTGACCAGCCAGCTTCCCTCACTTCTTGTGCCATTGGCTGTGTCCTCCATCCCATTTGGGGGCCCCTGAGAGGTGCAGCCTGGAAGTCTGCAGGGTAGGACACCCAGCTTCTCAGTGCCTCAGGCCAGGGGTGTCAAACAGGGGCCTATTGAACAAAATCAATTAAAATACAATAAAATGGATAATAGTACTTTTTTTTTTTAAGTGAGGCAGTTGGGGTTAAGTGACTTGCCCAGGGTCACACAGCTAGTAAGTGTTAAGTGTCTGAGGTGAGATTTAAACTCAGGTCCTCCTGACTCCAGGGCCGGTGCTCTATCCACTGCGCCACCTAGCCGCCCCAATAGTACATTTTAAAATTAACATTTCTGTGGCCCAGCCCCATTTCTACTTGAGTTTGACCCCACTGCTTTAGGCAAGCCTAAGGGTTGCAGAGAAGGTGCCAGCCTTCTTCGGTAGAGAGAGTTTGCACACGTGGGAGTTCCCTAGACCAACGAAGTCAAGTTTCCAGACCTTGTCCCTATGGCCAGCAGCGAATCAGACAGAATGCAAGTAGTGGAGTCGCCCTTGGGCTGTGAGGGTGTCAGGAGGGGCTGAGAATCCCATGGATCTTTGCGACCAGCTGGGTGGGCTGAACCCCGTCCATCTTGATGAGACCAGAGACAAAGAAGTTGCTGCTTGGTTGGGGAGAGGGGGGATGCCTCATGGGGAGGTGGCTTCATGGCATGGCCCAAAGTGACAGGCAGCAGCATTTTATGCAGGCCCAGGTTCCTCCTCTCCCTACGAGGGGAGGAGATTCTTCTTTCCAGGTAGGCCATTTATGCTTGTTCTACAATTCTCTCATTTCAGGTAGTTGACCATTACGAGAATCCCAGAAATGTAGGGTCCCTTGACAAGAAATCCAAAAACGTCGGCACTGGATTGGTAGGGGCACCAGCTTGTGGAGATGTTATGAAGTTACAGGTAAGAGCTGCCTTTATCTCTCCCAGGAAGTCAGATTCCATTCTTCCTGTGTCTTTTCAGCTACGATTCTGCTTTCTCTAACTCCATGAACTCCCTGAGTTAATTAGCAGAGGGTGAGGGGTGACCCTGATTGGGGCGGGAGGGGGGGTATTAAACAAAATGACCCCTGGAAGCTAGGGCCCTGTGAGCCTAATGTTAACGATTAGGTATGTTAAACACAGTTGGTGTTTAATATTTTTTTGTTTGGATAAATGAATTCTAATTGAGCCATTCTGGGTGAGGATGAAATCTTCAGAGTTGGGACATCCCTCCCCTTGTGGCTGGTGACCTCATCCCTGTCTCACTTGGTTGTTTTTGAGTTGAGCTTGGTCAACAGTTGCCTCATGAGGAGGAGGGAAGCTTCTTGTCTGCCTGCCAGAGGTTTCCCCCTTATCTTGCAGTACAGAAACAAGTTGGCAGAGAACCTTTGAACAGGCCTCAAGACACAAGAAAAGCCGTAACCTGAAACCGGAGCCCTGGCTGAGCGGTCCAGCCTCCTGGCCTTTGGAGCCTGCCTAGGGGCTTCCAGAGGGGAACAGAACCGGGCAGGGAAGGAGCCTGCTCAGGCGGGCCTGTCTGCATTGGCCAGTGACCTCTCAGACGTCCCTTTGGGATGAAATTGAGCCTGTCATTTAATGCCTAAAATAGCAGAAGCAAGATGAGCACGCCCCAACAGGCCCCAGGGTGCCCAGGGACATGGCCCCTGAGATGTGGTGCAAGGGGCCCAGACTGGTTTTATTGTTCTAGATCCAAGTGGATGAAAAAGGGAAGATTGTGGACGCCCGATTTAAGACTTTTGGCTGTGGCTCTGCCATCGCTTCGAGCTCCCTGGCCACTGAGTGGATCAAAGGGAAAACGGTAAGGCCCACGATGGGCTTCCTGTGCTGAGCTCTCCCTCCCCAGGGCTCTGCCCTCCTGGGAGTTTGTATCAGAAGATGGAATTTGGGGGGGACACTATTCCATTTAGCCTTCACATCTATTTAACATGTGCCATACCAGCCAGCAGCCTGGCATCGCATCTGTAACAAATGAGGAGCCGGGCCTAAGCCCTGGCATGTGCCCCATGGAGTCACTGCCCTCAGAGGCCCTTGGATCCTCTCGGAGGTGAGGGCAGAATCAGAGATGGCCCGGCCCTGGCCGAGGGCAAGCCAGCCTTCTAGGCTTTCCTTAGCCTGGGCATTCCTGACTCTTATCTGGCTGCGGCACCTGCCCAGCACCAGCCTGATTTGGGACCCCACCCCCAGGGTTGTGTAATGGGGGGATGGATGGCAGTCCTTCTGTTGGGAGAATTGTATACTGCTCCCTGAAAAATTAGGAGATGCTGCACTTGGTTAAAATCAGGTGGGGAATCTTGCTGCTGATTCCTGACCTCGGATTTTCCTAACCTCACGTTGTGTGTGTGTGCATGTGCGCATGTGCATGTGTATGTGTTTACACTCATGTACACAGAACACATTCTGACATCTGGTTTTAACTCACGCTCACAGGGCCTGGTATACAGTTGGCACATAATTAATGTTGTTGGCTTGATTGGCTCCATTTGAGAGCCAACTTGGTAGAGTGCAAAATTCACCCACCAGGACATCAAAAGACTCCAGGTAGAGTCTGGGCTGGACCACTTTTGTCGCTGCCTCTCTCTGGGTCTCAGTTTCCCTGATATCAAATTGAAATTGAAATTGAAATGGCTGCTAAGAGTGGGCACTAGGTGGCGCCAGAGTGCACAGAGCACCAGGCCTGGAGGCAGGAAGACTTCATCTTGCTGAGTTCAAATTCAGCCTCAGACACTGACTAGCTGTGTGACCTAGGGCAAGTCACAGCACCCTGTCTGCCTTAGTTTCCTCATCTGTAAGATGAGCTGGAGAAGGAAATGGCAAGTTACTCCTGTGTCTCTGCCAAGAAAGCCCCAGATGGAGTCATGGAGAGCCAGGCACGACTGAAAGAACTCAGTCCCAACCCCCATCTCTAAGCGTGCTCCCAGCTCTCATGTCTTTGGCTCTTCATAATATGCTGAATTTTGGGCAATCCGTCAGGCATTCCCACAAGCTCGCTCAGCTTATTCATAGGATTTCCTTCACCTGTACTTGGAAGAGCTGACCAAGGAACTTTTGTTTATTCAAACACTCCCCCCCCCTCCCAGCAGAGAATAGGAAAGAAATATCCCAGGAACCCTTAACATTCATAAATTGTACCTCTCCCCTCATTGTCTTCAGGACCATCCCTGGCTAGTCCTTTGTTTCTTTAGGTACTAAGCAAACATGCCCACTCCTTCGTTATAAAGAATAGTGGGGGGGGGCAGCTAGGTAGCACACTGGATAGAGCACCGGCCCTGAAGTCAGGAGTACCTGGGTTCAAATGTGGCCTCAGACACTTAACACTTACTAGCTGTGTGACCCTGGGCAAGTCACTTAACTCCAATTGCCTCAATAAAAATAAAGAAAGAAAGAAAGAATGAATGAATGAATGAATGAATGAATAGTGGGGGACTGGAAATGAAGTGGATTTAAAAACAAAATGCATCCATTAAAAAAAGGAGCCTGTGGGGAAGTCTGGTGCTCCTTCCTTCCCATTTCTCACGTGGCCTCTAACAGGAGACAGACAGGGCCTTTGCTGCCACTGATGCTCGTGTCTTTTCATTTACAACTCCCAGGTGGAAGAGGCCTTAACCATCAAAAATACCGACATTGCCAAGGAGTTGTGCCTCCCTCCCGTTAAGCTGCACTGCTCCAGTAAGTGACGACCTGGGGTGGAGATGCCCCTGACCTCGTATCCTGTGTGACGTACGGTGACGTGGCCTCTGTGGGTGCCTGTGGGAGAAGGGGCAGAGGTCTAGGTGGGGAGGTTGAGTCACAGGCTCCAATGGCTATCAGAGTGGGGGCCAGGGAAGGGCCCATTTCCGGTCTCCTTTTAAGGAAATGCCAGGCCAGAGAAAACGGGGAGGCCGTGAGCAGCCCATGTGGCCTGGTGAGGTCACAGCCTCCCAGGGGTGCGTCAGTCTGGGCTTGGAGGATTGCTTCTTTAAACAAGATTTACAGGTCAGCTCTTGCGCTTCGATCTCACGGCCTGGTTCTCATCACTCTTTGCCCAGATGCCCTCCAGGGCGCTGGCCTCCATGTATGGACTGTGGGAGTCCAGCCGTGTTCCTGCTGCCTTCCCTTATGCTCCCTGTCCTCAGAGGAGGCACTTTTTAAAGCAGGTCTGTGGGATTTTGCAGTTCACCCAGTAGTAAAGCACTTCTCCTTCCATCCTCCCTCCTCTCGCTTTACGTCGGGGCAGTTCTGGGTGTGAGTGAGGCTGGGCTCTTCATCGGACGCCGGGATCCTGGTTCCGCTCTTTGTAAGAGTGTGAAGGGTCCTTGACAAAGCCAAGGGAAGGCCTGGGCCTTGGGAAGGATGAAAACCTTTTATGGAGGCCAGAGAACGTTAATGCTGCTGAGCCATTCGTCCTGTTAACTGCTGCCTTCTAGACAGAGGTGTCTGCTTCACTGCCGACTGGCCGGGGAGCAGAGCAAGGCAGCTTCACACACGCACGAGCCGCGTGGGGGGGACCCTGAACGTCAAAGCAATGAGCTGGGCCGGGGGCCTCTGGGGATCTCTTAGGAGACTGACCCAGACTCAGGTGGGGCCAACGAGGTAATAATGATGCTGCAGGTGCCTCTCTGCTGGGTGACCCCTCAACACCCAGCCCTTTGGTGTCTTTTAGAGTCCTGTAGTGAGACGTTTGCTCAGGCTTCTGATTGTTTCAAAATGTCACCCTTCTCCTCCTTCCTTCCTTCCTCCCTCTCTCCCTCCCTCCTTCCCTTCCTCCCTTTTCTCCCTCCCCTCCTTCCTGCCTCCCTCCTACCTTCCTTTCTCCCTCCCTTCCTTCTCTCCCTCCCCTCCTTTCTTCCGTCCTTAGTGCTTGCGGAAGATGCGATCAAGGCTGCCCTGGCCGACTACAAGCTGAAGCAGGACACCGCTAAGAAAGAGGAGCCCAAGGAGAAGTGACTGGGGCCTGGCACTCCTCCCGCTGCGGCCTGTGGGCTGGCCAGGCCAGGCCGTCCAATCCCCCCTCCCAGTTCAGTCAATCTCACCCTAGAGATTAGGAAGCTCTTGTCCCCCAATAAAAGAGCCATGTGATAATGGCGCACAATGTCCTCCTGTTCTCCTGGAAGTTCTGATCCATCCACATGAAATGCACAGCCCATGACCTCTGCCTCTGCTTAGTTCTGGATGTTGTGAATTGTGTGACCAGCGTGACCTTGTCTGTTCCCAAGATGAGACACAGAATGGAACCCCAAAGTGCTTTCATCTGAAGGGGTGACGTGCACTTAGCACTTAATTTCACCCGAGTTAGGTTTGGGGAAAAGAGCTGCTATTACACATTTCCTTGGTATAAATATTTGAGAGAACCATTATTGTACATAGAACAGATCTATCTATATCTATATCTATATCTATATGTGCACATATGATATAATAAAACGCCTGTAAGAATCCATCTTTCCGCAATCGGCTCTGTCTCTCCGGTCACTCACCCCCAGCCCCCCTCCCCACAAAGGTCCCTAGCCACCTTGATGCAGTCACTGGGCAGGGGACGCTCCTTGTATTTTCAGGTCCTGGCACATACACAGTAGGCATTTAATAGATGTTTGATTGGTATAACAAAGAACAAGACACAATGGGGATTGTTTTTTTTCTCTGTGCATGTTGTTTTGAAATGCTCAGGACCATTTCAGAACTGACACCTTGGGGGCAGCTAGGTGGCGCTGTGGATAAAGCACTGGCCCTCGATTCTGAAGGACCTGAGTTCAAATGTGAACTTGGACACTTGACACTTACTATTGTGTGACCCTGGGCAAATCACTTAACCCTCATTGCCCCACACAAAAAAAGAACTGACACCTTACACCACATACTACTGAGCTTGGCCCAAACAGCCTCACAAAGGCATGGCGGGAGGCACAGGTGGGGGGAGGGGGGGAGTCCTCTCCCCCTTAAAAAATTTCCCAGGGTATCTTCCTGAGTTAGCAGAATCTTTTCAAATCACAGCATGTGGAGCCTTTATTCCCAGGAACTCAGGAAGAAGATTCACAAGTCCCCTTTAATGATTCTTAAGACCCTGTGGAAAAATCCTAGGTTTATAGGGGGAAAGATACTCCCACGCAGCCCCCGATAGTTTTAGATTTGCTTCCAAAATGGGGTGTTTTTACTAACCAGAGGAGGAGTGAAGCTAAGACAAAGTCCTGCCCAGCTGGCTCCCCTGGTGTCACTGGTGAGGAAGGAAACGTCACTCTGGAAAACATTCAGTCCCCCTCCTCCCCCCCACCACGTGCCTCAGAAGCCCCTTCTCAGTGCCCTTCCTGGCTCTACTGGTCCCTGCCCAGGATTCAGAAGAAAACCAAGTCAGGTAAGATAGATCCTTGCTTCAAACACGACTGTCTCAGGCTGGGCTCCTAGAGGAAGGCTAGACAGATCTTGACAATTTTTACTTGCAAGTCTTGGGGGTGGTGGCAAGTGTTTTGTCTCAAGAGCAGGGAATCACTCACACCATCCATGGCACGAGGGGGCCAGGATGGGACAGGCATCCCCAGCATCCGGGAGAGGCTTCATGCTGGGCACCATTCTGTTTGGCCACTTGGGGGCATCAGTCCATCAAGCAGGAAATGGGCTTCACAGCCAAGGGCATCTATGCCCCAGGCAACCCTGAAACTGAGACGACTTTCTAAGGGAAAGATAGACTCCCCGTTGTAGGGTGGTATGCCAAAGGCTGGGACTTGGTGCCCTTGGAGAAGCACTGTTTTTGGAATCAGAGGATTTGAAACGCAAGGCCCAACTCTGCTGCTACTATTATTATTATTCAGGATACTGCACATCACAGTTTGGAAAGGGATTTCTGCATGTGATCTCCAACAACTTTGTGAGGGAGGTTCTGTCTTGTACCAGTATAGATAGCAGCCCCTCTGGCCCTTGTAGTGTTGGAGAGTTTGGGGTTAGCTGTGTCTATGCTGCCCCGGGGGCCCCAGGTCTTCTAAGGCCAATGCTAGTTTCTACTCATGCTGCCTTGCATGTGGGAAATACTTGTGAGATATATATATAATTATATAAAATATTTTTATATTTGTATTATATATAACAAAATATATTGTATAATTATATATTATATGGTATACAAATATATTTATATTAAATATATATTTTTATTTTATTTATTCATTCACTTATTTTTCATTCATTCATTCACTTATTTGTTTATTTAGTTGAGATTAATCATTATAGAAGTTCAACTGCATATAAGGGTCAGAATGACATCAGACAAATCTTCCCAACAATAAGAGCTGACCAGAAGTAATATAGACTGTCTCAATAGGTGATGTGCTCCCCATTACTGGTCTTCAAGCTGAATGCCCATTTCCAAGTTGGGTTTTAGTGAAGAGGGACTTTCAGGTATGGGTGGAGCCCCATGGTCAATACCCTTCCAACTCTGAAATCCTGTGATTCTGTGGAATTTCAAAGGGATCTTCTCTGTTGAGCTCACTCCATGTTTCAACTGTGACATCAAGCTAGACTTAACGTCTTTCCTTGGCCAAGAAATCTCTGTGGACAGTGCGCTGTTTAGATTTCCAACGCTTTGGAGATGATGTCAGATATCCCGTGAGAGAGAGCTCTGCTCTCAGTGAAAAATAAGGCCTTTGAAAGAATCGTCCCCCCACTCCCACTCAGGGACCCAGGGATTGCCCATTATGGGCCCTCTCCAGAGGCACAGATCCAAGCGCAGTGCCTGGCGCAGGATGGGCATTTCCTAAATGCTTTGGATTGGTCATCACCATATCCCTTCTCAGGGGCTCATACAAAATAGCCAGGCTCTGGGGAAGGAGGAGAGGGGAGAATCTTGCTTTGCTATGTGCATCAGAAAGGGCCTTGGGGGGGGGCAACTAGGTGGCACAGTGCATAGAGCACTGGCCCTGGAGTCAGGAGGACCTGAGTTCAAATCCAGCCTCAAACACTTAACACTTACTAGCTTTGTGACCCTGGGCAAGTCACTTAACCCCAACTGCCTCACCAAAAAAAACCCAAAAAAGGGCCTTCAGGGCCATGCCCATTTCTGGCCTCTGGGTCACAGCCTCTTCCCTTGCTACCCTAGTCACCGTCCTCCTGCTGGGTGACAGGCCAGTCTCCCCCACCCCTGAGCCTCTCCTCCTGTTGGAGAGCCCCCCCACCCCCTTTCAGCAGTCCCTCCACTCCATATTCTTTCTGTGCTCACACTGATCTGGCTTCTACAAGTCAATGATTAGTCTCTCCCTGGCCCAGCCAGGGCTCCCAAGGAACACCCCCCCCCCCCCAGTACAAACTCTGACCCTGTTGACAGAAGGCTGGGAAGTTGGAGGGAGGCAGGGAATGGGTTGTGCTTCCCTTTTCTAGGTAAGAGAGAAGATGCCGTAAATCAGCCGAGGGTGGTATTTTAGGGTGAGCTAAGAGCTCAGAAACTGGAGGAGGAAACTAAGCCCCAGGTTCAGCCTCAATCTCTGAACTCCCAGAGTAGTGGCTAGAGTTAGACTTGGAAGGAGGAAGACCTGGATTCAAATCCTACTTTGAAGGGGGGCAGCTAGGTGGCGCAGTGGATTAAAGCACCGGCCCTGGATTCAGGAGGACCTGAGTTCAAATCTGGCCTCCGACACTTGACACTTACTAGCTGTGTGACCCTAGGCAAGTCACTTAACCCCCATTGCCCCGCAAAAAAAAAAAAAAAAATCCTACCTTGAAGGTGGGTGACCCTGGGCAAGCCAATGGCATTTCTGGTTTCCTGGGCTGTATTTCATGCCGTGTCTCTTAGCCATCTGGACCCTGCCTGAGATGCATAGCTGTACTATTGTGATCTGGACCTTGGAGGGACCTCATCCAACCTGTGCATTTTTTTGCTTGTTTGTTTTTTTTGTGGGGCAAAGGGGGTTAAGTGACTTGCCCAGGGTCACACAGCTAGTAAGTGTCAAGTGTCTGAGGCCGAATTTGAACTCAGGTCCTCCTGAATCCAGGGCCGGTGCTTTATCCACTGAGCCACCTAGCTGCCCCCAGACCTGTGCATTTTTACAAAGGAGTCTGAGGAGCAGAGGAGCCAAGTGATTTGCCAAAACCCCAGAGGTAGTAAGTGTCCAAGCTGAGATTTGAACCCACATCCTTTGACTCCAGATCCAGGGCTTTTCCCACAGTACAATGCTGCCTAAAGGATGGCCAACAGGGAAAGGTCTTCCTCAGAAGTCCCTCCCCCTTCCCCAGTTTTGGCGGGGGGGAAGAGGGGTGTCATGACACATCAATAGCATGACCATCCCATGCATTGTGATTGGAAGGAAGGAGAACAAGGGGAACAAGAATTTATCAAGTGCTTACTACATTCCAGGCAACATCTAAGTGCTTTACAAATATCTCATTCAGTGGCCTCTCTCCCCAAAGATCTTCCCCACTGCCTCTCACAGGGCCTGAAATTCCACTCATTGAGATTCATTCCTTTGGCTGGGGAAGGCTTTTCAGAGCCCAAGATTCCTCAGGAAAAGATAAGCCCTCCAGGAGGAGTTAGAAGCTTCAGCAGGAATTGCTGAGGATTTATGTCACTGACAGCCTGCCTGGAGCAAGGCCCTGTGGGAACGGAGCAGTATGTACACAGAACACCAGACCGGGAGTCAAGAGGTCTGGATTTGAATCCCAACTCTATTCCTGATTGGCCTTCCAACCTTAGACAAGTCGCTTCCCCACTTAAGGCCTCTGTAAGGTGAAGAAGTTATACAAAAACTATTAATATACTAATTACTGTAATTAAGTTTATTTTGTTAATTATATTAACAATGTAGTCAATTGTATTATCTTAATTGATAGAACTAATTGTATCAATATAATCAATTCTATTGATTATGTTCATTGAAGCAATTTTATTAATGTAATCAATTATATTAATCGATGTAATTAATTGTACTGGAATGCAATACATTAATATTATTACTATTAAGCTCCTGAATTTGGGATTAGAGCTGGAAGGAACCTTAGTCCAACTGATCCAACACCCTCATTTTACAGATAAGGAAACTGAGGCATAGAGAGATGAAATATAGAGTTGGTTCAGATCACATGGGAAGACACAGCAGAGTCAGGATTTGAACCCAGGCCCTTGGTATTTGCTCACATTCTTTGGTACCATGTGACCTGCCAGCTATTATTGTGTGAATTTTATACTTTACAAAATTTTTTCTCCCACATGCTCTCCTTGATTCTGCAATATGGACAACACACAAATCATAATCTGTGTTTTACAGGGGAGGAAACTGAGGCACTGAGTCAAAAACGTGTTTTTAAAAAGTCCAAAACACAAATCATGGGAGTCAGAAATGAAAGGGACCCTTGGAGATCATCTGTTCCAACCCCCTCATTTTCTTTTCTTTTTTTCTTTTTTGGGCAGGGCAATGAGGGTTAAGTGACTTGCCCAGGGTCACACAGCTAGTAAGTGTCAAGTGTCTGAGGCCATATTTGAACTCAGGTCCTCCTGAATCCAGGGCTGGTGCTTTAACTACTGCACCACCTAGCTGCCCCTTCAACCCTCTCATTTTACAGAAATGGAAACAGACCCAGAAAAGGGAAGGGGAGTCATGGATAGAACGCTGGTCCTGGTGTCAGAAGAACCGGGTTTGAATCCTGACTCAGTTTCCCTGGCCATGGGCTCCTTTCTGGGCTTCAGTTTTCCTAATCCATATAATAGGGCTGCTGGACTCTGTCCTACAAGGTCCCTGGTTCCAGTTCTAATCCGGTGATCCAATCCCTTGCCCAAGGGCATATGGCTTCAGACCCTGAGGCTTCTTAGACTTTAGTCCCAGGAGTGGCCTGTCCACCAGACAGGGGGTTCCTCACCTTCCTGTGTCCTGCATCCCTTGGGCAGTCAGTCTGGTGAAGCCTGTGGACCCCTTTGCAGAATCTTGTTTTTAAAAGAATGAAGAAAACGCTCAGTTTGAGTTAGAGGTTGGTGCAAATCAAGACGGAACTTTTCTCAAATCCAAGTTCACAGACCCCTGAAATTTACCCATGGAGCTCCTGGTCCCCAGGTTAAGGACTCCTGTGCCACTCCGTGGAGGCTGGGGAGGAAAAGTTAGGGGAGCAGGGCCAGGGAGCGGGCACGGGCTGGGGGAGAAGATGCCAAAGCTGCACTCTGCTGATCTCACCACTTTGCAGAGGGCCAGCCCTGCCGCGGTCCGAGCCAACATATGAGTCACAATTGTTTGTTCAGCCTAGCAACCAGGCCTCACCCCCCACGCCCCCAAATAACAATTCTACCTCCACTCCCCCAGCCCCACTGGCTCCCCCATCCTCCTGGAACTCCCCCATGCCCCCACCCCACCCCCACCCCAGTCCGTCCGTGCCCAATCAGAGGGTCTCAGCTCTGCGACCACTGAAACAAAAATAAGACACAACTGGCCTTTCCAATCTGTCTCTCCTGGGATTAGAACAGGAAATAGTCAGCATAGCTCTTGCAGTCACAGGGAACTCTGCTGACAGAGCAGAGCCCAGACTCTGCTCAAATTGGATTTTTCTCTCTTCTTGGCTGATGTGGAGAGACAGACACTCCCATGTCGGGAAAAAGGGGGCCCAAGAGGTAGGAGAACCACTGTCTGGAACAAAGGAGGGATGGATGGAGGGATGGATGGAGGGATGGATGGAGGTCCTGGGATCTTGGCCAAGTCACTTCCCTTTTCTGGGACTCAGTTTCCCCCTCTATCAAATAAAGGAGGTGGTATAGAGCAAGCCTCTTTACCCTTTCTGTGTCATGGGCCCCTTTACACCTTTCTCAGAATCAAGTTTTTAAATACATGAAACAAAATACACAGGATTGCAAAGGAAACCAATTCTATTGAGAAACTATTATCAAAATATTTTTTAAAAAACACAAATTCGTTGACTCTGGATCAAGAACCCCTGGACTAGGTGCTTTTGAGGAATCTGTCCAGGTCTAGCCTTTTGTGTTCTAAGTCCCCTCCCAGCCCTGACATCCCCTGTTCTAAGGCCTTTCCCAGCTCTGACATCCCCTGTTCTAAGGCCTTTCCCAGCTCTGACATCCCCTGTTCTAAGGCCTTTCCCAGCTCTGACATCCCCTGTTCTAAGGCCTCTCCCAGCTCTGATACTCCCTGTTCCAAGGCCTCTCCCAGCTCTGACATTCTCTGTTCTAAGTCCCCTCCCAGCCCTGACATCCCCTGTTCTAAGGCCTCTCCCAGCTCTGACATCCCCTGTTCTAAGGCCTCTCCCAGCTCTGATACTCCCTGTTCCAAGGCCTCTCCCAGCTCTGACACTCCCTGTTCTAAGGCTCCTCCCAGCTCTGATATTCTCTATGCCTCCTCATCCCTCAGGTTGAACATCTATTTTCTAAGGTCTCTTCCAGTTCTGACATTCCCTGTTCTGTCTCTCCCAGATCAGACATTCCACCATTTTGTGAACTGAGGCCATTTTTCAGAAGATCATGAACATAAACCTTCCAAAAACAAACAGGAAGCACCATCTGAATCATTGGTGCTGGATGTGGGCTAAAACCACTTCCCTCGGTCCTCTGACTATCAGATATAGCGGGAGATAGAGTGAATCTGACTTGTAAACAGCACTGACCTACAAGACATTTCCTTAAAGGCCATCACTTAAACCTCACTATTAGTTCTGCCCCTCAGAATTGTTTTCAGTATGGCAAACTGTTCTCAGGGAAAGTTGAGCTGGGGTGGAGGAGATGAAGGACACGGCCCACAATTTGATAGCTTCCTGTTTTATCTAATTATTCCTGCTAACTCTGGGATTATCCCTGTAGTTTCTTTGCTCCTAAAGGACTGTAAGTGCTGTCAGCACCATGTAAATTTATTACCCCAGGAAAAAACCCCAGTTGTCCCACCCTAGTTACATATCTACTGCCCTGCTCCTTCATCCAGCTTTTCATTTTATTCCAAATTTCTTCTCTCTTGAATCTTTGTCTCAGCAAGTAGGTCAAAGCCCAGGCACTTCATTAAGAATCCCTTTATGATCACAGCATTATAGGATTTAGAGCTGAAAGGGACCTTTGAGATCATCCCCCCCCCAAAAAAAAGGGTCAACACGTTCAAAACAGAGTTCGCTTTCTACCCAAACCTATCTCTCTCCCAAACTTCCTATTACCATCAAGGGCACCGTTATCCCTCCAGTTCAAAGCTCAGCATTACCCAGCCTCTAATAAACTCTTCTCTTTGGCATCAAAACCCCTTCACGACTTGGCCCCTTCCTAACTTCCCAGCTTTATTGAACACTATCTCCCTCACTGCCCTTGGTGATCCAGCCAAAGTGGCATTCTTGCTGTTCACACAGCACTCCATCAACCATCTCCACGTCTTTGCCATGGCCATCCTTCATACCTAGAACACCCTCCTTCCTTGTCCTCTCTTTGTTCAATCTCTAGTTTTCCTTCAAAACTCAGCTCAGGGGGCAGCTGGCTAGCGCAGTGGATAGAGCACCGGCCCTGGAGTCAGGAGGACCTGAGTTCAAATCCAGCCTCAGACACTGAACACTTACTGGCTGTGTGACCCTGGGCCAGTCACTTAACCCCAACTGCCTCACTAAAAAAATCCAAACCCTCAGCTCAGGCACCAACTTCTATATCAAGGCCTTCCCTGAGCCCTTGTTCCCAAGCACTGGTGCCCTCCCCACCAAGCTACCCCGTATTTACTATGAACATAGGCATGCACATATATAATATATATCATACTTTGTATTTACATATAACACATTATAATATATCATACAATACATGTATATACACACATGTGTATACTATATCATATATATACATACACTTACACACATATCTGCATGCACGTGTGTGTGTGTCTGTGTGTGTGTGTGTTCAGAGAGAGACAGACCTCTCTAGAAGGTCATACATCTAAATGATGTCTCAAAGTCTTTCCCATCCATGAACAAGGTTAGTTAGTGTTACAATGCTACCCTCAGGTAGGCCTGGACAATCACCCTCATTTGGTGAATAAGGAAACTGCAACTTGTCCAGCTGTCCCCTCGGGAGGTCAAAGGCCTAATATGTACCCAAACTGTCACAGAAATGCTTGCTTTCTGGGGTAGCAAGAAGTGGCAATAAAGTGGGTACCTATTGATTGGGGAAAGCCTGGATAAATCCTGGTGTATGAATATAATAGAACATTACTGGGCTGTAAGAAATGGGGAACAAGAGGATTTTGGAGAAACCTGGGAAGACATGTAGAAACAGAGTAAGGGGGAATGAAGCAGAAACCAAAGGATGAAATATGTAATATTACAATGTAAAAGGAAATGAAATGAAAAGGAAAAAAGGAAAAAAAAGGAAAAAAGGAAGCCAAATGCTAATTAATTTTTTTCTCCTATTGATAGTATTTTTTCCAATTACATGTAAAGACAATTTTTAGTATTTTTTTTTTGCGGGGCAGTGAGGGTTAAGTGACTTGCCCAGGGTCACACAACTAGTAAATGTCAGGTGTCTGAGCTTGGATTTGAACTTAGGTCCTCCTGAATCCAGGGCCGGTGCTCTATCCACTGCGCCAGCCAGCTGCCCCCAGAATTCATTTTTTATAAAATTCAAGTTCCATATTTTCTCTCTCCTTTTCCTCTCTCCTTTCTAAAATGATAAGCATTTTGATATAGGTTATATATGTGCAATCATGTAAAACCTATTTCCATATTACTCATGTTGTGAAAGAAGAAACAGTTTGCAAAAGAAGGGGGTTTAGGGATTTTTTTGGGTTTTTTTTGGTGAGGCAATTGGGGTTAAGTGACTTACCCAGCTAGTAAGTGTTAAGTGTCTGAGGCCAGATTTGAACTCAGGTCCTCCTGACTCCAGGGCTGGTGCTCTATCCACTGTGCCACCTAGCTGCCCCAAAGGTATTTTTTAATAGCATTCCCAGAGAACAGATAAAGGCTAAAAACAGCCAGCATTTATAGAGTGCTTTAAGGTTTGCAAAGCGCCTTACAATTATCTCATTCGATCCTCACAACAATCCTGGGAGCTAGGTATGATTATTATCTCCATTTTACAGATGAGGAAACTGAGGCAGACAGCGGTTAAGTAACTTGCCTAGGGCCACACAATTATTAGACATCTAAGGCTGGATTCGAACTCAGGTCTTGCAAAATTCTACATAAGATAATGGCCTATCTTTTCAGCTTTTTTTTTTTTAATTTTTCATCCTTTCAGCTTAGACATTGAGGATCTTCCACAGCAGAATGTCATTGTGCCTTGTCAATCGTGGTCACTATGTCAGGTACATTTCCTTAGTTATTTTTCTTTATTCTCAAGGAAGGTTCAGTTTGTGTGTGTGTTTTGCAAGGGTAATATTTCTAAAAATGACTGTGATATAAAAATAAAAGTTATCAACAAACCACTTTTCAAAAAAAAAGATAATAAAAATAAAGTGATTTGTCCAAGATCACACCATGACAGAAAGCAAGAGAGAGGCCTGGAGTCCACTATGATCCTGTCCTTTGCCCGGGCAAGGTAAACATCTTAGATGGGATTTAGAAGAAGGAAGCTCAGAAGTCTTTTAAATTTTTTTTTTGAGGGGCAATGAGAGTTAAGTGACTTGCCCAGGGTCACACAGCTAGTAAGTGTCAAGTGTCTGAGGCTGGATTTGAACTCAGGTCCTCCTGAATCCAGGGCTGGTGCTTTATCCACTGCGCCACCTAGATGCCCCTCAGAAGTCTTTTAATTGGGCTCCTAGACCTAGCCCTGGAAGAGGTCTGAAAGGATATCTCTTTCAACTCCTCTCGTTTTATAGATGAGGAAACTGAGACACACCCAGGTGGAGTGACTTGTCCAGGGTCACACAGCTAGTAAGTGTTAAGTGTCTGAGGCCGGATTTGAACTCAGGTACTCCTGACTCCAGGGCCGGTGCTCTATCCACTGCGCCATCTAGCTGCCCTACTCCCTTCTTTATTACATGAAGAAGCTGAGGTCCAGGGAGCCACAGCCACACAGGGACTCAGCTTCTGAGGCCAGAGTCAGACCTCCATCCTCTGACTCCAAGTGTTTTCTCTCCTTTGTCACGGTCTCTGACACGAAAGGAAGGAAACTCTGCACCCGTGTTTGGATTTCCACACCTGTGGTCTGCTAAGCTCTGGCTGCCTCTGGCCCAGATCCCCTCCACAATGATTCTATAGGACCACCCAGGAGGGCCCAAGCTCTCACCCCATCTCAGCAGCCATTCTTTCCCCAAACACTGTTGAGGATCTTAGCTGTCACCACTGGGGCAGGGAACAGCTGTGGTTCACTCCTTTTCCTTACCCACCTCCCAAAGTCAACAATCTCTCCAGAGAGAAGATTGGGTCATGGTAGGAATGGGTCTATCTTTTAAGCCATGATAGAGGATCCTATATTTGAACCTGGGTTCAAATCCAGCTTCAGACACGTACTAGCAGTGTGTCCTCGAGCAAGTCACTTAACCCCATTTGCCTCAGTTTCCTCATCTGTAAAATGATCTAGAGAAGGAAATGGCAAACCACTTCGGTATCTCTGCCAAGAAAACCCCAAATGGGGTCACAAAGAGTCGGACACAACCGAAACAACTGAACAACAACAACAAAAACTGATCAGGTCTCATCCACATTAGACTAAAGGCTTCAGACTAAAGTACTGTCCTGATGTCATTCTATTAATATGTAGCCTAAAGAAGAAACACGGAGTGACTAAAAGGCCCATTGCCTCTGACCCAGAGATTTCTCTCTGGGCCTGTACCCCAACAAGGTCATTGACAAAAGTAAGGACTCGTATGCACCAAAATTTTTGTAGTAGCACTTTCTTGTGATAGCAAAAAACTGGAGACAAAGTAGATGCCCATTGATGGGACAATGGCCAGATAAATTGTGGTACATCTTACTATCTAATGGGGGAGATAATATACAAACAAACTTATACAAGGCAAGTTATACATAGGATGAATAGAAAAAGCCATTAACAGAGGGAAGGGACTGGAATTAAAAGGGGTTGAGGAAGAGCTAAGTCTATCACAGTTGATCATTGCACAGTGTTGATGTCACTGTGTACAATGTTCTGGTTCTGCTCACTTCACTTTGCATCAGTTCATGTAAACCTTTCCAGGTTTTTCTGCTCATCATTTCTTATAGTACAATAGTGTTCCATTACATTCATATACCATGACTTGTTCAGATATTCCCCAACAGATGGGCATCCCCTCAAAAAAGCCTATGTTTCAAAAGGAAGTTAAACTGATGTATAGTGAAAAGAGCCGAACCAAGAGAACATCGTGCATAAAGATAGCAATGTTGTTTTATGAATAACTGTGAAAGACTTAACTGTTCTCAACAATACAATTATCCAAGACTATTCCAAAAGGACTATCGATGAAACATACTATCCACCTCCAAAGAAAGAATTGCTATTGATGGAACACAGACTGAAGCATGCTATTTTTTGCTTTCTTTCATTTTCTTTTTTAATTTAAGTTTTCTTATGCAAAATTACTAATACGGTCATATTTTTTTTTTAAATGGTTAAACTAGGGGCAGCTAGATGGCGCAGTGGTTAAAGCACCGGCCCTGGATTCAGGAGTACCTGAGTTCAAATTCAGCCTCAGACACTTGACACTTACTAGCTGTGTGACCCTGGGCAAGTTACTTAACCCCCATTGCCTAAAAAAAAAAAAAAAAAAGGTTAAACTAGTTGTCCTAAGGAAAGACAGACTCATGACTCTTTCCACATTACCAAGTAGTCTTCATGGGGCAAAGGCACCATTACACACTTTTTGCAGATGAAACTAGACACCACAGGAGGGGAAGTGATTGCCCCAAAGTCTCATAGCAGGAAAGTGTGACTCTAGGTCTAAGGTTCATTTTTCCTATGACTTCCTGCCTCTCTCCCATAAGTCAACCAGGTGATAGCTCTGGTCGCTGTGTGATCCCCAAGCTCCTGCCTTTGCTTTTCCAAGGGCCTAAGAACAGAGGGTGCTTAGCCTACACTGAGTTGTAACCCAAAGGAATCTAGTAATAGAAAATATTAATATTTGAGTGTCAAAGGACAGCTAGGTAGCGCCATGCTGCATAGAGCACTGGGCTTGATATCGGGAAGACTCATCTTTTCGAGTTCAAATCTGGCCTCAGACACTACTCGTCAAATCATCCTGGGCAAGTCACTTCACCCTGTCTGCCTCAGTTTCCTTATCTGTAAAATGAACTGGAGAAGGAAATGGCAAAGTATTCCAGTATTGTTGCCAAGAAAACCCCAAATGGAGTCACGAGATAGACAATCAACACTAGGGATCCCCTGTGCCCTCCTGGTCCCAGTTAGGGTTCCACCCCTTGACCAGGTGATACACATTAGAGGTGGGCAAAGCCAGGATCCACAGCCTGATCTCTGGCCCCAAAGATGATGCTCTTTCACATTCCACGCCCCCTCTCGGTCCCCACCATGTCCAGGGATGGTTCAACCCCACTGACCTGCCCTCCTGGGGCCCTCTCCTAAAAGTGATTATGACTGAGGTGAGCTAACCCCAGCCCAGCCTGGCCCCTGGTCCCCACTGCCTGGTCCCCATAGCTGAATCTGGGAGGATGCCCTGACCCCGGGCATTGAAGCCGATATCCGGTGGCGGCAGCAGGGAATGGCAGGAACCAATTTACTAGTGGTCGTTTTATTTTATATGGTGCAGCTGCTGCTATAAAGCCTCCCTGCCCAGGAGGACTGAGCTAGCAGCTGCAGGGGAATTTGTGAAGGCAACCTGAGCTGGGCCAAATCCCCCACCCCCACCCCAGCAGCAGGGCTGGGAGGGAAGAGAAGAGAAGAGAAGAAAGGAGAGGCTAATTTATGGCTGAGAGAGGCCTCTCAGACTCAGGGGCTTCCACAGTTGTTGACTTCTGTTCACAGAGCCCTACCTAAGGGGAGGCAGCTGGGGCATTGTCCCAGGGCACTGGATTTAGGCAGTATTCTTCTTCCTCTAAGGCTAAACTAGGAAACTGTTATATAGAATTCCTCTTTCTGACCCAAGTACTGCTATACCCCAGTCCATGGCACTGCCATGTCCCACTGAAGTCCCTCCTTTGGCAGTGATCTAAAGACAGGGGTGTCCTAGTAAATGTTTAACAACCAGCCCTCTGCTGGGGGGAGGTGGAAATTGAATATGGGACATTTTTTTTAAGTTAAATCTGCATTCTCAACCATTTTTGCCATCACTTTATTAAATTTAGAAAATTATAAACAAAAAAATAAATCAAGCCCTGATTGTATGTAGCATTTACTATTCTCCTAGGTGTAAATGCTCATGCAGGAAATTTAACAATTGGCTCTCTCAAGTCATTGGAGCTGGCTCCAGCATGCACTTACCATGTGTCCTGGGGTCTTTGTGACTCTCCCCCACAGAGCTGTTTCACCATAGCCATGGAAACTTATATGCCAGGGTCCAGTGCTTCTCCCCCAATTATGCCTCGATTTGGATTTAGATGTTGATATGAGGCATCAGAATTGCTAGTTCTTAGCTCTTCAAGGCAATATTTGGTGACCAGGATGGGACTCTTTCAAGCAGGCAGGGTAAACCCGCAGGTGGTTAGATGACACCTTATCCTCACCTTCCTCAGAAAAACACAGACAGGGCTAATGTCCCTCTCCCCAGGGACCTGGAGCAGAATCCCTCACCAGGAGCCTAAGGGACAACCCCATGTGGCTTTCTGGGGAAGTGTGTCCAGAGACAGGGCAACCTGATCAGTGAAGGGGCCTAGCAATCGTGTCACGCAAGGATGGATTAAAAGATCTGGGAATGTTTATCCAGGAAAAGAAAAGACTTATGGGGACACATTCCCTCTTTGAGACCCCTTCCAGTATGGACTTCTAATTCTGTGACGTTCATTCATTCATTC
This sequence comes from Dromiciops gliroides, assembly GCF_019393635.1. Taxonomy (NCBI): domain Eukaryota; kingdom Metazoa; phylum Chordata; class Mammalia; order Microbiotheria; family Microbiotheriidae; genus Dromiciops; species Dromiciops gliroides. The sequence continues at coordinate 17,077,277 of NC_057861.1, read as the reverse complement.
ACTCACTCATTGATTCTTTGAACTAGCATTTTCTTTTTTTCTTTCTTTTTTTTTTTTTTTTTTGTGGGGCAATGAGGGTTAAGTGACTTGCCCAGGGTCACACAGCTAGTGTCAAGTGTCTGAGGCCAGATTTGAACTCAGGTCCTCCTGACTCCAGGGCTGGTGCTCTATCCACTGCACCACCTAGCTGCCCCAGCATTTTCTTTTTTTAACTTTTTTTTTTTGCAGGGCAATGAGGGTTAAGTGACTTGCCCAGGGTCACACAGCTAGTAAGTGTCAAGTGTCTGAGGTCAGATTTGAACTCAGGTCCTCCTGAATCCAGGGCCGGTGCTTTATCCATTGTGCCACCTAGCTGCCCCCATGAACTAGCATTTTCTAAGTACTTACCATGAGAGGCGACACCCTGATTGGGCGACCCTGGGTAAGCCATTTAATTTCTCAGTTCCCTGAGGTGACTAAAACCTAGGTTACAGAGAATACAGAGAAGATATGATTTGCATTGGCTGAATGGGGGGAAAAAACATCTCTTAAGTTCCTCAAACAGCCTAATTCTACTGGGGAGGGAAAATGGGGGAGGGGGCTACATCTGAAGGACTATTATAGGAAAGAGGGAACAGATGTTTTGCTTGGCCTCAGAGAGTAGAACAAGGACCAATGAGGTAAGTTACTTATTTGGGCTCGTAAAAAGGAAGTACTCCCTATTAATTGTTGTTTGGTCATTTCAGTCATGACTGACTGTCTGTGACCCTGTTTGGGGTTTTCTTGGCAAAAATCCTAGTATGGTTTGCCATGTTCTTCTCTAGCTCATTTTACAGATGAGGAAACTGAGGTGAACAGGGTTAAGTGACTTGTCCAGGGTCACATAGCTAGTAAGTGATTGAGTCTAGATTTGAAATCAGGTCTTCCTGACTCCAGACCAGGGGCTCTATTCACTGTACCACGTAGCTTCCCTGTTAATTACCACTGTTTAAAAGTGGTTTCTTTTTGTGTTTTTTTTTTTCTTTTTGCAGGGCAATGAGGGTTAAGTGACTTGCCCAGGGTCACACAGCTAGTTAAGTGTCAAGTGTCTGAGGCTAGATTTGAACTCAGGTCTTCCTGAATCCAAGGCCAGTGCTTTATCCACTGTGCCACCTAGCTGCCCCCCAAAAGTGATTTCTTAAAGTAGTGAAGTGCCTGTGAGTGAGAGTATTCAGCATCAAATACAGGGGCATGCCTTCTGCAACACTCCTGATCAGGACCAGAATCAGATTAAAACATAATTGTAATAAAAATAAATAAATAAATTAATTAATTAATTAATAACTAAATAAATAAATAAGGGCAGCTAGGTGGCACAGTGGATAGAGCACCAGCCCTGGATTCAGGAGGACCTGAGTTCAAATCCAGCCTCAGACACTTAACACTTACTAGCTGTGTGACCCTGGGCAAGTCACTTAACCCCAATTGCCTCACTAAAAAAATAAAAAACATAATTGGGAAATATTCAACAAAATAAGTTAAAATCCAATAAAATATAGTTAATGTTAATATGTGACTTTCTAAATCCACATGTATCTACAAGGGATCTTCCTGAACAGTTTTATGGCCCTGTTTCCATTTGAGTTTGAGGACATCCTTGCACAGGGTGGAAGGCAGGACTAGATGGTCCCATCCCATGGACCTGAAACTGTTGGACAGAGCTGGAGAAGGCCTGGGGTTAGAGGGAAGGAATGGGGGGAGGAGAAGGAAGGGGAGGAGGGGGAGGAGAAGGAACAGGAAGGTGAGGAAGAGGGGGAGCAGGACCAACTTTCTGGCTTGCAGTCCCCCAGCCCCTCATTCCCACATCCCAGGGTATCTCACTTCCGCAGGCCGGGTTTTATTGACTGCCGAGGGCTTTTCTTCCCCACCACTGAGACAGAGGAAAAAGTTGGCAGAGCGACAGCCTCCACCCGGCCCTCAGCCCTCAAGCCTCCTCCCCATCTCCTGGGGGCAGATGTGAGTTTTATTTGGCACATCTCAGGACATTTTTACAAGCGGGGGACAGTGAAGGGACTGTTTGGCCATTGGCAAGGACCCCGATGAGCCTAACAATGGTCTCCTAGGCCCACCTCTCCTCTTCTTCCAAGCTCCTCTACCCCCTCCCTCAGCTGGGGAGAGAAGGGATTTCTCTGACCATTTCTTGTGGGGAACAAAGGTAGTGACCCCTACACAGAGGCAGTGCCGAGTAGGGGGAAGAGAAGGGAACGGCATTCTCATCCCAAGCCAACTTACTGAGCTGGGCAACTTGCTTTAACCTCTCTGGGCCTCAGTTTCCCTATCTGTAAAATGAAGATATTCAATTGAACAGACATTTATTAACGCCTTGGGAATATAGAAGCAAAAAATCAGTCTTTACATAGAGCAGGAGGATGGAGGATGGAGGATGGAGGATGGAGAATACATTTACCTGGGTCAATGAATAAATGCACTTGAGTCAGAGAATGGAAAACTGACGACTGGGAGGGATGGGAAAGGCTTTCTGAGTTGAGCCTTGAAAGAAGCAAGGCCGCTGAGCTCCAAAGCCCCTTCTGAATCTTTACCTCGTAGCCTGTCACTTTGTCTAAGACCACCTCCCTGTCTCCAACTCACACTAGTAGGTCGGGGCCCCGTGACCACATAGGCAAATCACTTCACTTCTTTGGGACTCAGTTGCCTCATCTGTAAAAGGGAGAGTCAGACTTGAAGACCCTGGACTTGGAGTCAGGAAGACCTGAATTCAAATCCTACTTCACTGTACTTGGCATCTGTGTGACCCTGGGCAAATCACTTACCTTGGTTTCATCTATAAAATGAAGAGTTTGGTGGACTAGATGCTCCGAAGCAGTCCCTTTCAGCTCCAGATCTCTGGTCCTACAGCAGCACAGATAAAAGCTGGGTTTATTCTCCCCAACCCACTCTCAGGTTGGCTCCCCAGAGTGGGGCCACTGTCTCTAATCCCCTTGGGATCGCCCCTAGAACACTGAAAAGTTTTCTAGTTGTGATGGTCGCAAGCCTCCTTTAGTGTGTTCTTCCCGGCATCAATAGCCAATTAACCACCCCCGACCCCAATATCCATCGAACCAGTTGACCTTTCTTCAATATCAATTAACTGAGGGGGGCAGCTAGGTGGTGCAGTGGATAAAGTACCAGCGCTGGATTCAGGAGGACCTGAGTTCAAATCCAGCCTCAGACACTTGACACTTTCTAGCTGTGTGACCCTGGGCAAGTCACTTAACCCTCATTGCCTCACCAAAAAAAAAAAAAATCAATTAACTGATTAATATCCATTAGCTTTTACAAAGGGCTATTGACTGAGAAGGTATAGCAAGATCCAAACTACCTCAGAGGGTGGTCCCAAGCCCAACAGTATCCTAACTAAATTCCCTTCTGAATGGGGCACCCAATGGACAAGGCATTCCCTTGCTTGTAGGACATCTCGGTTGCTCTGGGTCCAGAAGAATACCCTCGGGGCTGTCTGTAGCTGCTGGCAGACTCTGCTGTGGATTCTAGCTGCCAGTCCTGCGATTGCTTCTCTGACCCTTTAGGGCTCAGAAGGTCATCTCCTGCTTCCCGATATCTCTAATACTCAATCACCCAAAATCTGCTTAGAATAAGCACAACTCTGACAAAGCAGGGCAGTGCTGAGCACTCATGGCCATGGGGCAGCCAGGGAGACATTTGGCCTGTGAGTCACTGAGTTCTTTCTCTCCCCCACAAAAGCAAATAAGGAAGGGAGAGAAATTTAATCTTTTTGTGCCTTTTGGATGCACAATTAAAAGGCTTAATTAAAATTAATAAAAATTAAAATTTGGATGCACAATGAAAATCAAAAGGCACCAATTAAAAGACTTCCGGTCACTGGGGCAGCTAGGTGGCGCAGTGGATAAAGCACCGGCCCTGGATTCAGGAGTACCTGAGTTCAAATCCAGCCTCAGACACTTGACACTTACTAGCTTTGTGACCCTGGGCAAGTCACTTAACCCCAATTGCCTCACTTAAAAAAAAAAAAAGACTTCCGGTCACTATGTAGTAAAAAACAATTATAGAGCATTTACACATACTCTGGACTTGGGACGGAAAGAGCCCTGGTCCCTCTACCACACATCTGAAAACAGGTTTACCGAGAATGGTGGATAAAGGACTGAACCCTCATTGGCCAGGACACCCCCCCCTCCCCCCGCCGCTGTTACTATGGTCCTGCGGTCTTTGAGGTCCCTCCCAGCTGTGTGACCTCCGGTCAATCTGTAAAGGGACGGGGATGGGTTATTGCATGGTGCCCCTGATAGTCTAAATGTCTACCAGAACCAGACTAGATGGGACAGGATCCAGTCACCAGCTAATGTGACTCCCTGCCACCCCATTATCCTCACACCTCCCCCCACCCTGAAAGGGACCAGCAGGAGACCCCTCCCTGCAGCTTACATTCTTTGCCTCTTGCTCTGCTCTCAGGGGCCAAGTAGAGCAAGCTAATTCCCTCCTCCCAATGAAGAGAGAGACAAAGAAGACTCTCGTTTCCTGGCCCCCCCTTTCCTTCCCAGGTGTCTTTGGCCTTGCCGTGCTTTATGCAAGTAACACAAAACCCCTCTGAGGGCCCAGGGCTGGGCAGAGCCCACATCTGTCTTCCTCCCCTCTGTTGCATGTTGATGGGGAAAGCCAGACAACAGGGGGAAACCCGGGTTTAGATGAGAAAACTCACATCTTCTGGTAAGGAATAAGGGGAGAGTTTTGCCCAACAACAGCTGGGGACTGTCCCCTGGATGCCACCGAGCCTAGAAAACTGCTCATCTCAGACAGCCCCATGTTTGAGATCTGGTCAGTCTCTCCAACTTCTCCAGGAAGTTAGGCATGATCAAGAGGCTGCCTCACTTTCCTGCAGAGTAGAGGCAGTGGGGGGAATCCCACTGTGCCAGACAGAGGACACTGTGTCCGGCTGGCCTGTTCTGGCCAGACCTAAGGTCCGAGGGAGTCACATGACCTCAGAGAGAGTTGCTTTCCCCTCCTTTTCCTCCAGTGTCCCATGCCAGATTGCTACAAGGCTCTTTACATGTTCTGTGACATCCCCAACATATCTGGACTTCTTCTGTGGTTCTCCAGGGATCCCCAATGGAAGGGAAAAGCTGGAGGCAGAGAGAATCACCCGGAGGGCAGCAGGCTTACCTGGGAGGGTCTGGGGGCTCCTAAGCCAGGCCCTGCAGAGGGTGGGGTCTGAGTGGTTGAGGGAGGGCACCCTCCCTTTGCTGGATATCATGAAAAAACACTGGATTTGGAAATGTTGGATCTGGGTTTGAATCTTAGCTCTCCCTCTTATAACCTAGTGACCCTAGCCAAGTCACCTAACTACTCTGAGTATGTTTAGTCATCTGTAAAATGGAGAAGTTAGATGACTTCTGAGGGTCCTTCTAGCTCTCAAACAAGGATTCTATCTCCCAAAGTAACCTAGTCCACTTGGGTAACCCTAAATCTTGAGAAATTTTTCCATCAACCAACCTTAAGTTTTCCTTCTTGGGACTTAAGTTTTCTCCCTTTGGCCCCATTCCCCAAAACTCTATGACCAAGTACTATCTGAGGAGGCCTTCTCACTTCTCCTCGCTTCTCCTCTCCTTCCCTCCCTCCCTTCCAGGCTAACACCCTCTACCCTTTCCTTCTACCCGTCTAGGCTTTTGATAACCAAGAGTCCAAAGAAAAGCAGTCTCACAAGGTGGATCACACCAGACCAAAGTTTTATTAGAATTTATCATCATTATTGTTTCTGGGTGGAGTAGCGTACTCCATCTTGTCCTTCCCAGTCCCCCAGGGATGGGGACTGAGAGGATGCTGGTATAGGTGGGTTCTTGCTCCCCATCCGCAAAGCAGGCCATCCACCTATCTGCCCCCAATCCAAGAGACACCAAGGACATCAGCAGGGAAGCTCTAATGGTTGGGTGGGGGGAATTCAGTGCTCCATGCTGCCCCTGACTCTCAAAACCCATGGGTCAGAATGGGATTGATTGCAAAAGGGGGAAAGAGACCCTTCATCCAGCCTTCTCTAGTTTAAACGGAGGCGATGTTCCCCGTCAGGTCATACGGCACCCTTAAAATTGCCAGGCCAGTCATATCTTTGTGGGGAGAGGGGGAGAGAGGGAAAGGTCACTAAAGCCCATTCCAGGGCTTGAGTCTGGGTACCCAGTTCCAGCTGCCCCCAGGCCCTCCCTCAGGTGGTTCCCTGAGCCAGGGACCCACATCTCTCTCCTCTCTCTGGCTGTCCTCCAAGCTCAGGGTCTGCTCCTGCTTCCTCCAGGCTGGAGCCCTAAAGGGCTTCAGGAAACCCTTTGTGGGATAATGAAGGAATCCCTAACCAAGACCTTTCCCACAGCAAGAAGGCTACGTATCCTCTCCTCCTCCCGGCCCCCCTCCATTCAGGAAAGCATCAGAATGCCCCTTAGTTCATGAGTCGCTAGCCCCCTATGGCAGTGCCAGGGGCTGCTTGGGTGGTATTTGGAGGAAGAACAGAGAACGGAGCCCCAGAAAATCATTATCTTATTCTCTATTTCTTATGCATTGTTCCCGGCAGGAAGATATAACCCTCAAGTTAAGCGATCAAAGCTGGCAGTGAGCTACCTACGGGTTTAGCTAAAGTAGACAGAGTCTTTAGAAAAGAGCTTGGGCCTTTATATCATCAGGAGGCTTTGACTCAGCGCATCTGGCTCTGGGTGGGTGTTTGGAGGAAGCCAGAGGAGAAAAAGGCCTGAGATTTCTAGGGGCTGCTTGGTTGGAAGTGGAGTGGAGAGAGCTGGGCCCCCAGCCAGACAGACCTGGACAGTTTGGGTTGGATGTTTGGAGGTTCTAGGGGAACAGTCCGATGTAGCCAGGCCAGCTGAGAGCACAGGGGACGTGTCCATGTCCGACCAGCCCTAGGCAGACTCACAGATCCAACCCTTCTGCCTGGGTCTCGCTGGCCAGGGGAGAATGCGTGGGTCTCTGGTTGGCAGAGCCGTGCTTCAGTCTGGAAGAGTGAGTGGCCCCCGTTCACTGAAGGCAGTTGGCTTGGTCGACCTCTGGAGAGAGACTGCTACAGGCACAAGGTCCCTCGGGGATGGGGAGACCAGTGGACTCCCTAGCTTCTTGCAGTAATGAGGGAGAGCCCTCCCGCTCAGCATGGTCTGTCCCAATCACCAGTGGCTCCTCTGCTCTGGTCTCAGACCCTGATGGACAACTCGGCTCTGCAGCCTCCCCAGAGGGAGCCTCCACTTTCTCTTTGGGGCTACCCTGACCCTTCTCAGCCTCCTTGTCCTCATCCTTCTTCCTTCCCTCCTCCTCTATTTTGACTCCATCTCCATTGGCCAGGGGCGCCTTGGTCGGAGACTTAAGATTCTGGGTAGCGGCCAGAATGTCAGCCTGGAGCTGGCGAGAGGAGTCCACGGCTGCGTCATCTGGGTGGGCGTCAGGGGCCTTGTCGGGAAGCTCGCTGAAGGCCCGGGTGCCTCCGGCCCTATCGCTCTGATCCACGTACTTCTTCTTGGGGAAGGAGGATGGGTAATAGGCAGAGGCCTTGTGCTTCTGCCGTACAATGACAGCAGCGCAGATGATGAACAGGAGCACGAAGACCAGGGACCCCACCACGGAGATGAGCAGCATGTACTCCCGGAAGAAGTCCACGATCCCATCCAGGAAGTTGGTTGGGGGCGAGGGATCTGCCAAAGGCGTGGGTTGAGGCCCCAGCGAGGTAGGGCTGAGGGCAGGGGTCCGGGGTGGGGAGAGGCTGGGGGAGGAAGCTGAAGAGCCCTCCATCTCTCCACTGCCCCCATTGTCCTCCAGGAAGGCAGCCTGCACCAGCACTGAGTGGGCACTGTTGGGGGCGGCCCTCAGGAGGGCCAGGAGCAACAGAATGGTTGCCAAGGCAGCCATTTTCTCACCAGGCCTGGTGACCGAGATCTGCAGAAAAGTAAGAGAAGGTGTTGGACCAGGCATGGCTAGAGTCATAGAATACATTCCATTTCATTTAATTCAGATGCATCATGGCCCTGGGATACAAAGAAAAGAATTTTTTAAATCACCCAGAAGACAGAAGGGTGTGGAATCTAGGTTTAGAGTTTAAAAGGATCCGAGTTCAAATCCTGTCATTGCTATTTTCTTTTCTTTTTTTTTGGTGAGGCAATTGGGATTAAGTGACTTGCCTAGGGTCACACAGCTAGTAATTGTTAAGTGTCTGAGGCTGGATTTGAACTCAGGTCCTCCTGAATCCAAGGCCAGTGCTCTATCCACTGTGCCACTTAGTTGCCCCTGTCATTGCTATTTTCTAACTGTGTGACCCTGGCTGAGTCCCTTTAATTCAACTCAATAAACATTTATTAAGTGCCTACTATGTGCTAGGTATTATCCTAAGTTCTGTGGATACAGAGGCAAAAACAGTCCCTGCCCCCAAGGAGCCCACAATCTAATGGTGAAGACAATATGTAAATAACTACGTGCAAAAAAGATACAAAGTATGGAGGGCATTCTCAGAGGGAAGCCACTAGCCTGGTTGGACCTCCTACAGAAAGTGGGATTTGAGCTGAGTCTCGAAGAAAGCCGGAGCAAGTAAGAGGCTGTGGTGAGGGGACCCGGCATTCCAGGCAGAGAGTATAGCCAGTACAAAGACAAGGTGATGGGAAATGGAGTGTCGTGAGTGAGGAACAGCGCGGAGTATGTGGAGGGCAGTAAGGCATAAGGTAATAAGGCTGTAAAGGGCTCTTGATGCCAAGCAGAGGCATTTATATTTGATCTTAGAGGTAATAGGGAGTCACTGACATTTATTGAGTTGAGAGGTGACATGGTTAGACCTGCATGCACAATAAGAAAATCACTTCTAGCTCTAAACTGGGGACCCTATGATCCCTCCTCTGACATAGGAAGAAATCAAGGCTCCCCGTGTCCAAAGGACAGGTCCAAGCTCACACAACTTGGGAGTGTCAGAGAATTAATTCATTAATTGTATTCCCTGATTACGTGATCCTAAGACTATGTGACTCCTAAGGGGCAGAAGAGGGAATCAGAGGCCACTAGGTGGCATGGTTGATAGAGCACTGGACCTCAAGTCAGGAAGACCTAAGTTCAAATCCAGCCTTAGACATTTACTGACTGTGTGACCTTGGCCTCTCTCTGCCTCATTGGTCAAATGGGGATAATGAGAGCACCTACCCTTAAATGAGATCGTATTTGTAAAGCACTTTACAAACCTTCAAAGACTTTATAAATTCTAGCTCTTATTATAATTCAGGTCTCCAGATGGCAAATCCAGTCTTCTCTGGGAAGAGGAGAAAAGAATAGATTCCTTCTGGGTGGGTGGACACCTCCCTATCAACCCCTGAAAGAAAGCATTTTATCAGAGGTAGTGCAGGGGACAGAGCACCGGGCCTAGAGTTAGGAAGACATGAGTTCACAAACTAGCTTCGGATTAAGGAAGACCTAGTTGTGTGACCCTGGGCAAGTCACTTAAAACTGTTTGCCTCAGTTTCTTCATCTGTACAATAATAAACTGGAGAAGGAAATGGCCAAGCATTCCAGTCTTTTTGCCAAGAAAACTCCAAAAGGGGTCATAAAGAGTTAGACAAAATGATTTTAAAAAAAACCAAAACAGATCTAGAGGCAAGAAGACCTGGGTCTAAAACCTGACTCAGGTACTTACTAGCTCTGGGCCAATTATTAGCTCCCTGAGCCTCAGTTTCCTTATTTGTAAAATAAGAAGTCTGGCCTCCATGACCAGCTATCTAGCAATGGGTCTCAGAGCTTCGCTAGGAGGCTGCCACCTGTCCTAAGGCTCTGATCTTCACTTTATGTGATGTAAGCTCCCAAGGGCAAGAACTGTTTTATCAGCTGTCTCCAGACCCCCTAGTACAGAGCCTGGAATCCAGGGGGTGGATGGATGAATGGATGGAAGGATGGATGGGTAGATGGAAGGATGGATGGATGGATGGATGGATGGATGGATGGATGGATGGATGGATGGATGGATGGATGGATGGATGGATGGATGGATGGAAGGGTGGGTGGATGGATGGATAATGAGGACGTACATGGAATCATCATGTGTAAAAAGAGTTTACAAATTCAGTCATGTCTGAAATGCTCTGGAATAGGGTGAGGTAGGTGGTGGCTTCTGTATTTGAGGGGGACCTGTCCCCAGGTCCTGCTGGGAATAAGTCCCCAGTGGGTTGTCAGCCTTTCAGGAAGCAGAGAGGGCAGAAGGAGGAGGACAGAATGAGAGGCACTGGGGCCTGGATTCTTGTCCCAGATCTCTCCCTAATTCATTGGGTGACTGTGGGCAAATCGCTGCCCTAGCAGGGACTCAGTTTCCTTGTGTGTGAAATAGGAATAGCTAACGGCTCCAGACAGTCAGATGAGATCAATAAACATGCTTTAACATGGCCCCTGTGCTCTTCACAGAGAGGAGTCTCTCCCTGTCCACTGGGCCCCGGAGAGGAACAATGGTGGGAGAAGAAGGAGGGCAGCTCAAAGGGGCAGCTTTCTCTGGCTCCAGTTGGCCTGCCCACCAGAGGCAGAGTACTGTCCTCTTAGCAGGCCTGGCTCCAAGGGGTTGCCAGACAGAGCCATACCCACACCCTGGAATCTGACCACAACCCAAAGCTTCGAAAGGCACAGTCAGCCCTTTGGGAGGGAGATAGCTCTTCAGTTATGGAGAGCTCCCTCCCCACCCCCAGGCTCTCTGGATCCTCCCCCAACAACCACAGGCCTCCTGAATAGCTGGGTACCAGAGGCTATTCAGCAAACTGGGTCTCAGCATGAGCAAGCCAAGCCCAGCAGACCTCAACGTAATGAGCAGAGTGGGAAGAAACTTAGAATAGACACTGTTGGACCTGGAAGGGCCTTAGAACAGGAAATGTCAGAGCTGGAAGGGGCCTTAGAACAGGGGATGTCAGAGCTGGGAGGGCCTTAGAACAGGGGATGTCAGAGCTGGGAGGGGCCTTGGATTATAAAATGTCAGAGCCTGGAGCAGGGGGTTCCCCAAACCTTTTCTGAGTCATGGACCTCTTTGGCAGGATTTGCTGAAGCCTATGGACCACTTTTCAGAATAATATCAATATATAAACTAAAACCCATAGGATTGCAATGGAAACCATTTATATTAAATTACTGTTATAAAAATATTTTTTAAAAAACAACAATTAGTTCACGGACCTCAGGTTAAGAACCCTTGGCTTGGATGGATCACAGAATATCTGAGCTGGAAGGAATCTTAGAGATCTTCTAGTCCATTCCTACCCCTCTAATTATAAGGATGGAGACTGAGGCACACCTATTAAGTGGCAGAACTGGGATTGAAACCCCAGTCTGACTCCCAGTCTGCACCCAGCCACTGTCCAACATCACCAGAGGATGTCCTCTCCCCACTCTCTCACCTGAACACATACGTCCTGGGGCATCCTCCCTTTGAAATGCACCCCGCCCCAGTTCTGTCTGCCCAGCTAGATACTTGAAAAGTGGCTCCAGTGTCTGAACACCGCCCCTTCCCTCCAGGAAGAACTCCCTGACTACCCCAGCCCACAGCCATCCCCCTTCTCTGACCACCACTGCTCTCCCTCTGTGCACCACCCAATTCAACTCTTATCCATTCTCTGTCCTGTTCTGTTTACTAATAGCTCTCTGGGAATATGTCTCATTTATCCAACTAGACTGTAAGCTCCCCGAGGCCAAGACAGTGTTTTCTACTTCTACTGCTGAGGTAAGAGAGGTAAGGAGTCATATAATGACTGTTCAGTCTGATCCGATTGACTGAAAGACTGACATGTCAGAGTTTTCTGTTTTTAATCTCTTCCAAGAGACTCAAAGCAAATTCTATTTTTAAACAGCGCCCCCCCCTACTGGAGCTCCACCTCCTTCCCCAGGAACTGAAACCTTGGCCAAGCCAGTCCCACACCCCACAGCCCCGAAGCCCTGCTGGGGTGAGATGCTTGTGTGTGGGGTGAGGATGCTGGGCCCTGTCTCTGTCCTTGCCCAACCTCAGTCATCTCCTGTAGGATCTTAATTCCATTCTTCTCTCTCCCGGGTCTCCCTTCCAAAAAAGATTCTCTTGGAGACAAAAGAGCCGAACAGCTCTTCTGCTCCAGGGTTATTGGAGAATGTCCGCCCCCCCCATCCCCATCCCTCCACCCCCAAATGACGCAGCCTCCGAGTAGATGAGAACCAGATGACCTGGCTCCTCTAGCTCCCGCCCACACAGCCGACCAGCTAGGCTGCTCTCGGCATGAACCCCCAGATGCCAAGACCCCATCTGGTGCAGATTGGCCAGGCTGATTAATAAATTCCTGACAGCCCAGCTTTGGGATGGAAATTGTGACAGGGGGATCCAAGAGCCTGGTCTGCCTGGGGCCCAAGGTGAGAGGGAAGACACCCGTTTTATGGTATTGGGTGGGAGGTGGAGGGGCTCTCCTGTATTATAAGGATGGACTAGCCTCTGAGATCCCAAGATTCCAGAATTCCAAGAGTCTATGATTTCCAGGTTTCTGAATCACAGAAACCTGGACAACACTATGGCTCAGCGGATAGAGCACTGGGCCTGGAGTTAGGAAAACCTGAGTTCAAATCTGGCCTCAGACACTTATTAGCTATGTGAGCCTGGGCAAGTCACTTCATCCTGTTTGCCTCAGTTTCTTCCTCCATAAAATGGGTCAGAGAAGGAAATGACAAATTACTCCAGTGTCTTTGCCAGAAAACCCCAAATGAGATCATGAAAAGTCGGACACAACTGAATGAGATTTTCTTACTTGTTGATTGGATCATTCCAAGGCTCCAGATTTCTTTGATTGTAACAAGCTATGGTTCAAATACTCTCTAAGTAAGCAAGTGTATGGTCTTGGTTCTAATATTCGCTAATTATGCAATTGGATGATTCCAAAATAACAAAAGTTGGTGGTGCTATTTTCTGTTTTTCTTTTTTTTTGGTGAGGCAATTGGGGTTAAGTGACTTGGCCAGGGTCACACAGCTAGTAAGTGTCAAGCGTCTGAGGCTGGATTTGAACTCAGGTCCTCCTGAATCCAGAGCTGGTGCTTTAGCCACTGTGCCACCTAGCTGCCCCGGGTTCTATTTTCTAATTGGAAGACTGTATGATTTCTAAGATTTCAAGATTCTGTGATTCTAGGATTCTTGGATTCATTGACTGTGGGATTCTAAGATTCTTGGATCCATTGTGTGATTCTAAGATACTCTTAAGTGATGTTTACATGAGTCTCAGAATCTTTGGTTCTAAGAGTCTGTTCTTCAGAAATCCCATGCTTTGTGGATTCTGTGATTCTATGAGGGGTCGTGTGGTACAGTGGAAAGAGTTCTGAGGTTTTACTTTCTGTAGCCTTAAGCAAACGATTCTGGGCCTCAGTTTCCTCAATTGTAAAATGAGGAATTTGGGCTCAATGATTTCTAAGTGCTAAGCCTATGATCCCATGATTCGAAGAGTGGCCTTCAATGAGTCTATGATCCTGATACTGTGTCCTTTGAACCAGACAGAGAGTTCTCTTGCTCATAGGTCCCCGCTCTTGTCCAGTTTCTCGTCATTGCTATCACTATATCCTTATGCAAATGTACATGCACATACAAACACTCACAGGCACAGAGCCCACCATCAACAGCCAACCAGGGAGTCCCCTCCTCAGGAGACAGGGACATTTTCATAAGCAAGTTGAAAATTGTTCATGTCTGTAGTAAAAGGACCTTGGTTCTCACCGGCTGCCAAATTATCCTGAGCAAAGAAAGAAGATGCTTTGTTCTATAACCAAGGGAGCCCCTGGCAAAGAGGGCTTGAAGAACTCTGAGGGGTTCTCCTGAAACAGGGAGGGAGTCTGGACAGGCTGAGGATCAAGAGTGGAGGGGAGGGGGGCAGGTAGGTGGCACAATGGATAGAGCACTGGCCCTGGAGTCAGGAGGACCTGAGTTCAAATCCAGCCTCAGATACTTAACACTTACTAGCTGTGTGACCCTGGGCAAGTCACTTAACCCCAGTTGCCTCACTAAAAAAAAAAAAAAGAGTGGAGGGGAGGCTCTGCCATTCCCTGTTCCAAGACCATCCCAGCTCTGACATCCCCTGTTCTAAGACCCCTCCCAGCTCTGCTGTCCCCTGTTCTAAGGCCCCTCCAGCTCTGATGGTCCTGTGATTCTTTAAACAGGAGGCTCTTATCCCAGACAGTAGGTCAAGGGTCACTTCCACAGTGACTTGAGGGAATGGTGTGCTGAGGTAAGAGAGGTAAGGAGGAAAAACGGAAGAAGTAGCCCTTCTCTGATCTCTCAGCTGAGGCTCCACATGCCCCTATCCCCCAGTCCCAAGCTTTGTTCACCCCTAAACAACCATCTTATAAAACTTTCCAACATCATAGTCCTTGCTCCTACCTCCTGTGTGACCTTGGACAAGTCACTTTTCGTCCTGTGGCCTCGGTTTCTCCCAATTCGAAAGGAGCCGTGGAGCCAGACACCCTTCTGTGGTACTTCCCAGCCTAAAATTCCGGTGGTTCCCTGAGAGCAGAGATCAGACTGTAACTAACTCAATCCTCTTTCTCCAACTTCTTGAAGTTTCAGGGCAGGGATAGGTTTTTTCCCAAGGTCAGCTCCCATCTCGGTCATATTCAGGAACCTTAGGGGAAGCCCAGCCCCCGCCCTATGGACAGGGAGTAGGGAGAAACACCCGCTCCCCTGAGAAGGCAGGCCGGCTTCCCATTAGCCCATTGGAATATCTGGCTCTTGGCCTCCCTTTCTTGAGGAAAGGGAGCTTAGCTTCTACCCCCAGCTCTCAGACACATACAGATTCCAAAGCTTTCCACCATAGAAGAGAGCTCACATGGTGCCTAGTCCTACCCCTTTAGCCCCTTGATGAGGGAACCAAAACCTAGCAAGATCTTACCTAGACTTACCCAAGGTCACACAGAAAATTAAAGAGCCAAAATCTAAGCCCAGCATTTTTTTCCCCATCATCCCACTGTGACCAAATTCATTACAGTCTAGTCGCTCTCCATGTTCTTAGACTCTCTTCTCAGAATCAGCCTCAGTGGTTTTCTTTTTCTTTTCTTTCTTTCTTTCTTTTTTTTTTTGCTGGGCAATGGGGGTAAAGTGACTCGCCCAGGGTCACTCAGCTAGTAAGTGTCAAGTGTCTGAGGCCGGATTTGAACTCAGGTCCTCCTGAATCCAGGACCAGTGCTCTAACTGTACCACCTAGCTGCCCCCCCTCTTTTTTTTTTGCCTCAGTGTGTTTATCTCCCCTCTCTCTTCAGTGCAACTGCCAAATAGATATTCCTGCGGCACATTTCGGACCCTCACTCTTTGGCTCAAGAAACTGGCTCACTATTGCTTCTCCCACACAAACCGCCCCCAGTCTGGTACTTAAAGTTCTTTGCAGTCTGGCTCTGGCTCACCTTTCCAGGCTGATTTTTCACTACTTTCCCTCAAGCTTCCAAACATGGTCCACTTACTGTTCTCTCTATATCCCATCTCCCACTTCCAAACCTTTGCCTAGACTGTCTCTCAGGCCAGGAATGCACTCCCTTGAGGGCCAAGGCCTCTTGGAATCACTCCCTAGCTTTCTTCATAGTTTAGCTCAGGAAACACCTCCCATAAAAGACCTTTTTTGATTTTTCTCCATTTTAGTACCACCACCCCCCCCCACAATTGCTTTGTATATTTTCTGTGTGCACCCCCTACACTGAGCAATGAGCTTTTGAAGGACAGGGCCTTTGCCCAGTACAGAACCTGGCTAATCTAACAAAAACAACATTTACATATTTAATAAATGCTTGTTGAATGAATAAATTACTGGTATGCAGATTATGCAAATGTGCCCCCTCCCCTCCCAGGAGAGACCCAAGTAGGTCCTCTGGTACCCTGGAGAGCAGAGTCCTCTCCTAGTCTGAGAGTCAAGCTGCAGAGGGGTTCCTTTAGGCCACTGAGCAGGCGGGTGGAGGCACAGGGAGCAGGAGACAAGGAAGGGGGCCCACACACAGAAAACCTGGTCTCAATTAAAGGAAAAAGCAAAGAACCAGTCTATGGCGGGACTGAGTCTGCGGGCTGCAAAGCCCTCCCAGCTCCCCTGCCCTCTGAGGCCTTCTGACCTTTTCCTCTGGCCCCTCTAGCCCAGGGCTCTGGGATCCAACCCCGCCCCCCCCCCAAAAACCTCCCCACACCCATTGCCAGTGGAGAGGAGATAGGAAGGAGGGAGAAAACTAAGCTAACTAGTCCCAGTGTCTCACCAGGCAAACAGCCATAGCCCAACTATCTGAGCAACAGAGTCTTGTTTCCCAATGCCCCCAAAGCCCCAAGGCAGCACCACCACTGTGGATGCCCTTGGCACCTATGCACCAGGGCACAAAGATATACCCTCACTCACACACGTATACAGCCACACAAATAACATGCTTGACATAGTGGGTACACGCGGCAGACACACACATACCCAGACAGAGACACACTGACCCCCAGCGACCCCCACACAGACACACATTGATCCATATGGATTCCCAGACAGCCCCAGAGAAGACACACACACATGTACACACTGATACACAGTGATACACACACACACACACACACACACACAGATAGGTCACACACAGAAACATTCACACAAACTCGGGGGAATGGAAGGAAGGAGAAGAGACAAAAGCCTGAGACTGTAGGGAGCAGTGAGTGAAAAGCCAAGTGTCCTGTCCCCTGAATGCACACTGACCTGATACCCTTTTGGAGAGACACCCCAAGGCACTACTGTGAATCCCAACACCCAATACACACACACAAAGACACACGCACCCCACAAACACACACACATACACATACCCCACAAACACACATATATACATACACCCCACAAACACACACACAAAGACACACGCACCCCACAAACACACACAAAGACACACGCACCCCACAAACACACATACACATACACCCCACAAACATACGCACAAAGACACATGCACCCCACAAACATACACACATATACACATACCCCACAAACACACATACAATCCTAACAGTCACCCACCTCTCCCACACTTAGCCCAGCTCCCCAGACACACATGTGCAGGCGGACACCGGACACCCTCTGCCCAGCCGAGATCCAGGCAGACACGGCTGGAGACACCTGGCCCTGCTTACCTATCCCAGCTCTCTCAGAACTGAGGCTCCCCGGGGGGAAGGGTGTAAGTGGGTCAAGGCTGGTCCAAGTTCAGTAGCTAGTTCTAGGACGGGTCGAACCCCAGCTGGATGACCCAGGCTGATGGAAAGGAGGTGAGGAGACAGGGAGACAGGACAGTGTGGGCACAGGGAGCAGAAGAAGTCAGCCTCCAGCCCCCCACCCCCAGCGGAGCCTCAGGGAGCACAGGAGACCCCAGGTCTCCTCTTCCACTCCACCCTGGGAAGCCCAGACTCACCAGAGGAGCTGCAAAGGGAGGCTTCAGGACGCCTGGATGGAGGCTCAGATGAGGGAGCCCTCTGGAGTCCGCTGAGGAGGGCGCCGGTGCCAGGCCCCTGCCCCACTGCCCTCCTGCCCGCCCCCCCTGCTCCAGCCAGCCAGCCTCGAGCTCACCGACTGAGAGAGGCCAGCCCCACCAGCTTGCTTTCATTAGAGTTTCAAGTGGGGACAGGCAGGGCTGGGGGAGGGGAAGGGGCAAAGGGATGGGAGGGACTGAGGGAGGGAGGGACTGAGGGCTGAGCTCCGCCAGGGGCCACACACACACACACACACACACACACACACACACACACACACACACGAGCAATTGGGGGTGAGGGGAGGAGGGCTGCTGTCCTCCCAGCTGGAAGAATTTGTTCTTTTTGCTGGAGAGCAGAGTCCCTCAGTCAGGGGTCCCGAGGAAAGCCGGAGTTGGGGGGGGGGAGAAGAAAGGACAGAGGAAGAGGAGCTTGTCCCCAGGACAGTGGCTAAGAATGAGGGGACCCTGGGAGCCAGAGCAAAGACGGGAAAAAGCACCCATTCTGGGCTTGACTCAGTGTTTCCATGGTGGGAGGGGAGGGACAAGACCCAGAGGAGTGTGGGAGATCAAGTGTCTAAAAAGAGAGAGGAACAAACAGATGGAGGAAGTGAAGACACCCAAACACCCTCTGGGACCCCCAGACACCCTCATCAGGGAGACGCCCTGGCAAACAAGGGCTCCAATGTTCCCCAGCCCTCCCCCTGACCCTTCCACTTCAGAGCCAGGAAAGGAGGGGGCAGAGGCATCTTCAGATCAGGGACCCCATCATGATAGCTGTTATCTCAGGCTGCGCTGTGGGTCAGAGAAAACAACAGACAAAACTAGGGAGGAATGGCTAGGAGAATGAAGTTCCCCCGACCTTGGATGTCTGAGCATCTCTCTAGGTCTCTAGAAGACATAATTATGAACCTTAGAACATAGGATATAGAATATCGTCTCCTAAAGGGATCTGATTTAGGATACAGACAACAGAGTGTGAGAGATCCAAGGGCCTTTAGAATAGAGAATGATAGAGGTGGAGAAACCTCAGAACAAGGAATGTCAGAGCTGGGAGGGCCCTTAGAACAAGGGATGTCAGAGCTGGGAGGGCCTTGGGACAGGGGATGTCAGGGCTGGGAAGGCCTTAGAACGGGGGATGTCTGGGCTGGGAGGAGTCAGACTGTCAAAGTTGAAATGGACCTCAGAAGGAATTCAGTCCAACCAAGATCTGACCAAGACTCCCTTTCACAATGTCATTGACAAGCAGTTATCCACCCCTTAACTGAAGACCTCAGTCTACTACAGTGGGCTGCTGGTGGGTCTCCCTGCTTTAAATCTCTCCTCACTATCTTCCACAGCTGCCAAAACCCAGGTCCCGCCCTGTCACCTCCCTATTACCTCCAGGACCAAATAGAAAACTCTGCTGGCTTTTAAAGCCCTTCATAATTTGGCCCCTCCTACCTTTCTGTTCTTACACCTTCCTCCATCCCATGTGCTCCATAGTCAAGCAACCCTGGCCTCCTTTCTGCTCCTTCAATAAGACCCGCCATCGGGGGCAGCTAGGTGGTACAGTGGATAGAGCACCGGCCCTGGAGTCAGGAGTACCTGAGTTCAAATCCGGCCTCAGACACTTAACACTTACTAGCTGTGTGACCCTGGGCAAGTCACTTAACCCCAATTGCCTCACTAAAAAAAAAAAATAAGACCCTCCATCTCCCGACTCAGGGCGTTTGCACTGGTCATTCCCCATGCCTAGACTTCTCTCCCTCTTCATCTCTTCCACTTGGCTGCCTTGGTTTCATGCGGGTCGCACCTTCTATAGGAAGCCTTTCCTGGTCCCCCTTAATTCTGGTTCCTTCCCTCTGTCATTTATCTCCAATTTATCCTGTTTATGATTTGCTAGTATCTAGCCTTTTCATGTTTTCTCCCCATTTGGACTCTGAGCTCCGTGAAAGCCGGGACTGCCCTTTGCCTCTCTTTGTATCACAAATGTTTACAGTGCCTAGCACACAGTAGGGCCTTAATTAATGCTTATTGACTTGACTTGATTCAAGATAGACCTCAAATCTCAGAACTCGCTGCTCCCAGAGGCACTGGGACCTAGTTCATTTTGAGAGAGTGCTAAGTCTTAGGAAGTCTCTCTTGCCATCAAGCTTAAATCAGCCTCCTGCCCATCATAGCCCTCTCTAAAGACTCATTCTGCCCTCTGGGATCAAGGAGAGGAAAAAAAAATCCCCATTTGAGGGATTAGTTTAATCCCTTAAAAAACACCTGAAGACAGTATTTTGGCTCATTCCCTCTTCCCCTAAATCTTCTCTCCTCCAAGCTAAACACCTCCAGACCTCATAAGGCACCAACCTGAAGTCCTTCATCATCCCCATTGGCCTCCTGGTTGGACACTCTCCAACTTGCCTGTTCTAATCTGGGAGCCCAGAACTGAATGAACTCAATGTTCCAGTTATGGTCCAACCAAGATGGAATCTGCTTTCTTGGCTGTTGGTAGTGACACCACGCTGCTGATTCGGATGGGAACTTGCAGTCCATTCAGAACCTCAGATCATTTTCAGAAAAGAATATTGTTCATCCAAGACTGTCCAAAAATCCTAACAAGAACAACATCACATACTGTGCCTTCAAGATCTACAAAATGTGTTTCTCACAAAAGCCTATGAGGTGAGCAGTGCGTGAATCACCATCCCCATTTTACAGATGATTACCCCTAGGGTCCTTTCCAGCTCTGACAGTTCATACATCCTAAGGTCTCCCCCAGCTTGCGTGTCCCCAATGACATGTGGCTGATAGGTTCAGGCTTACACTTGGGTCATACTTTAAAAGTGGCATCTCAATAGGGATAAATGTAAAGTCATGTGCTTGGGTTCAAAAAGTCAACTTTCCAAGTCCAAGATGACAGAGCACTGGCTAGACCAGGGCTTCTTAAAATTTTCCACAGCTTAAGAAACTAGGGGCTAGACCACCACCCCAAAAGATCTGAGAGTCATAAGAAGCTAAAAAAATTAATTTAATCTTAAGTTGAATTTTGAGGGGCATGCCCTCCAAGACTAGGGAAGTGACCACTATACAGAATAGATCCCCTTCTGGTTGGATCACCTGCAGAGGCCTACATCCAGTTCTTTTTTTTTTAAATTAATTTATTTATTTTTAAAGTTTTGTGTTCCAAATTTTATCCCTCTCCCTTCCCTTCCCTCCCCCTCCTGAAGGTGGTTAGCAATCAGATATAGGTTATACAGGTGCAATTACTGCATCCAGTCCTTGGCTAAAGACATTGATCAAGCAATGAACATTTAGAGGAGAGCTAGCACGATGGTGAAGGGTCTCAAGGGAAGACTTAGCAGGGGAGGGAGGGAGGGAGAGGACCAAGAGGGGGAACAGATGATTTCTGTTTTCAAATATTTAAAGGGCTGAAGTCTGGAAGAGGGATTAACCTTGTTCTACTTGGTCCCAAAGAACAGAACTAGGAGCATGGGGGGAAGTAGAATATAGGAGAAACTGAGGCATGATGAGAAAACCTTCCGAAGGATTAGAACTGCCCCCAGATGGTAAAGGCTGCTTGGAGAGGTCTTGGCTTCCTCTCCCTGGAGGCCTTCAAGCAAAAGCGGACTGACCTCTTGTTGGGGATGTTATAAGGGGATTCCAATCCAGGTAGGGGTCATACCTGATGGTCACTGAGGTCTCTTCTCTGAGGTTCTTTGACTCTGTATCTTACCCTCTGGGCTCAGGCTGCTGCCCTCAGAGATTGGGGGATGGAGGGACTTGGAGAGAAGCCCATGGGTGGGGTGGGTCTGCCCATCCTTCAGGCACAGGGAATGGTAGATTGAAGCCTGCCTCTTGCCTCCCAGTAGCAGATTCTCAGCAGGGCAGGGCTGAGGGCTGGCAAATTACATGGTGGGAAAGGGGTTGGGTTTCTGAGCCGCTGCCCAGGGGAACAGCTCGAATCCATGTTCCATCCCCCTGAAATTATATAGTTGGAACCTAGCTGCCTCCCCTCCTGCCCTGCCCTATGCCACAGGGCAGGCCCTGGGCCTCCCACTGACCAAGGGTAAGCTAGTGATCAGGGTAGGCTTGGTCTTTTTTTTCACTAATATTTAACTGAACTTCAGTTTTCTTAAGTTATGAATTTAAAAAATCATTCTTTTGAGCATTCTTTCATTTTGGAGGGAGTGAGAAGAGACAAAAGCCTGAGACTATAGGGAGCAGTGACTTCAAAGCCAAATGTCCAGTCTCATGAATGTACACTTCCCCAGACTGTCAAAGGGGCCCACCACACCCCAAAAAAGAAGAACCTCTGATATGAATCCAATCCCCACTTTTATAGAGAAATGACCTGAGACACACAGTTACTTGGCCAAAATTTCAGTGCAATTTAACAAACACTTATTAAGCACCTACTATGTGCCAGGCCCCATGCTTAGGCACTGGGAATACAAAGACAAAAAGGAAGGAATCTCTGCCTTTAAATTCTTACATCCTACTGAGGGGGGAGGGGAGGCACACACACAACAATAATATTTGCAAACAAGTACAGAGCAAGGAACTTGGAGGGAGAAAGTGCTGATAATGGAAGGAGGGGTGAGGAGAAGTGATCGGGGAAGGCTTCCTGAAGGGGATGACTTTGGAAAATCACCTGACTTCTGAAAGAAGGCTAGGCAAGAGGACATCCTGGGAAAAGGGAGCAGCTTGTGCATACAGCCTAGAGCTGGAGATGAGCTGCTGACCAGTATGGTCTGATGGGACATAGAGTTTGTCTAGAAGAGCAAATGGAACAGGTGGAAAGAGGGAGGCTAGAGGAGGGGACCTGGACAGGGATAAGGAGAGGAAAAAGGAGCCAGAGAATCCAGGGGCCTGGACTGTGTGCTGTGTGACCTTGGGCAATCCACTTTCCCACCCTGGCCCTGTGTTCTCTCCTGACTCTGACATTCTGTGTTCTAAGATCTCTTGCAGACCTATCATCCTTTGTTCTAAGGCCCCTCCCAGCCCAGACATTCCCTGTTCTAAGGCCCCCCTAGCTCTGACATTCTCTGTTCTCAGGTCCATCCCAACACTAACATCCCACATTCTAGGTCTCTTCCGACTCTGTCATTCTGTGTTCTAAGATCTCTTGCAGACCTATCATCCTCTGTTCTAAGACCCCTCCCAGACATTCCCTGTTCTAAGGCCCCCCTAGCTCTGACATTCTCTGTTCTCAGGTCCATCCCAACACTAACATCCCACATTCTAGGTCTCTTCCAACTCTGACATTCTGTGTTCTAAGATCTCTTGCAGACCTATCATCCTCTGTTCTAAGGCCCCTCCTTGACCAGCTGACCCCGGCTGACACAGTGGATGCTGCTGCTGTCAGCTTGGCACCTATGTGAGCTCAGGATCCTGAGCATGCACTCTTGTGTGTGTGTGTGTGTGTGTGTGTGTGTGTGTGTGTGATGTCTATACATAGATCCAGTCAGTGTCACCTGATTTGGGTCCTTCCCAATTCCTTTTTATGACTCCAGGGTCTGTATCAGGCCCTAGACAAGCTGAGAATGAGAGGCCTCCATTCTTTCCTCCTCCAACCCCCTCCTGGCGTCTCTAGGTTGATCCCATGTCTAAAAGAGGCAAACACATGTGAGGCCCGGGGGCCCAGCCCCTCCAGCCCACCTGCCGTCTGGCCACATTGGAGCTGGGGAGATCTTAGCAGGGAACATGGTGCAGAGGGGTCATAATTGGGCCTGGGGACAGGTCTGAGTATCCCCTCTATGCCTCTATTCTCTTGGGAAGAGAGGCCGCAGGGGATCCTGGGCTAAGGCATGGGGAGGCATTACATATAGACATGTGTCCCTACATGTACGAAGTTGCATGTAGACACCCCCCCTTCTGCATGCAAGTGTGTTTGTTTACCTATACAGGTATGAAAGCGCCCCTGTATCTTCCTATGAGAGGCAGTGTGGGATGGTAGAAAGAGTGTTGTACCTACCGGTAGAGTTCCTGGGTTCCAATTCTGGCTTTTCCACTGATGGAATGGTATTAGGGAAACAATGTCATCTCTTGGGGCCTCAGTTTCCTTATCTGTAACTAGGTGACTTCTAAGATCCTCTCCATCTCTTCTTTTTGTGACCCTGTGATTACATAATTTAATATTTGAATTTATGCACATGAATATTTATTCATTTTATGGCTACGTATTGAAATGGGGGAGGATGGGTGTGAGGGGCTGGGATTAAGGGGAGTAAGCTGAGAGTGTGTGGGCTGGGGGGAGGGGTCAGACAGTGATAAGATCAGAAGATGGAAAATTTAGAGCTGAAAGAGACCTTAGAGGCCATAGAATCCAATCTCCTTGCTTTACAGATAAGGAAACTGAGACCCAGAGAGGTTCAGTGACTTGCCCAAGGTCATGCAGGTGGTAAGTGGCAGAGCTGGGTTTGAAATCCTGTCCCCTGAGTCGAAATCCACTTGATGCTATTTCTACTGGGTTACCCTGCTTAAAGGTGGAATGAAAATTGAGGGGCAGACTGGGCTAGCCAAACCCACCTCGGACACTTCATGTCTGTCTAGTCCTAGGCAAATCACTTCCTCTCTGAGCCTCAGTTTCCTCAACTGAAAAATGGGAGTAAGATGCAGTCTAGGAGAGAGAGAGCCAGAGAGTGAAAGAGAGCAAGAGAGAGAGAGAGAGGGAGGGAGCTGGTCTTGGAACTAGAAAGGCCTCCCTCTGACCCTTACTTCCTTAGTTACCATGGATAAGTCACTTAACCTCTCTTAGACTCAGTTTCCTTATCTGTAAAATGAAGATATTAGGGAGCAGCTAGGTGGTACAGTGGATAAGACACCGACCCTGGATTCAGGAGGACCTGAGTTCAAATCCAACCTCAGACACTTGACACTTACTAGCTGTGTGACCCTGGGCAAGTCACAACCCCAATTGCCTCATTAAAAAAAAAAAAAAGTAACTTGCCCAGGGTCACACAGCTAGTAAGTGTCAAGTGTCTGAGGCCGGATTTGAACTCAGGTACTCCTGACTCCAAGGCCAGTGCTCTATCCACTGCACCACCTAGCTGTCCCATGGGCAAGTTAGTTACTTAACACTCATTGCCCCGCCAAAAAAAAAATTTTTTTAAATGAAGAGTTTAGGCTAGATGACTGCTAAGATTTTACATAGCTCTAAATCTGTATAAATATATAAATGCTAACTATTGTTGCCAGGCCTGGAGTCAGAAAGACTCATCTTCATGAGTTCAAGTCCAGCCTCAGACACTTCCTAGCTGTATGACCCTGGGCAAGTCACTTCACTCTGTTTGCCTCAATTTCCATATCTATAAAAGGAGCTGGAGAAGAAAATAGGAAACCATGCCAGTATCTTTTCCAAGAAAATGGGGTCACTAAGAGACGGACATAACTGAAATGACTCAGCAACAATAAAAGACCCTCCCCACCAAAATGTTAGTCAATAGCCAGTCGACAGACATTTATTAAGTGTCTACTATGTGTCAGATACTGAACTTGTAGATGTACATACAATTTTCTAGAGTGCCTTTGTCTCTGAATTAGTCCGAGGCTCCCATGTGGCAATGTATTTAAAATACTTTGCAGGGGCAGCTAGGTGGCACAGTGGATAAAGAACCAGCCCTGGATTGAGGACCTGAGTTCAAATTTGGCCTCAGACACTTGACACTTACTAGCTGTGTGACCTTGGGCAAGTTACTTAACCCTCATTGCCCTGCAAAAAAAAAAAATGCTTTGCTATATAAATATTAGTTATTATCATTAAGATGATGAGCCTGGGGGCAGCTAGGTGGCGCAGTGGATAGAGCACCGGCCCTGAAGTCAGGAGTACCTGAGTTCAAATCCAGCCTCAGACACTTAACACTTACTAGCTGTGTGACCCTGGGCAAGTCACTTAACCCCAATTGCCTCACTAAAAATAAAAAAATTAAAAAAAAAAAAAAAGATGATGAGCCTGGTGCCCATCTCCAGACTGGCTCAGGCTTACCCTGACCAGGGAAAAGAAATCTGCACTGTCCGGACTTTTTTGGATCTTGTAGCTTAGGGAGCAGAGGAGGGGTCTGTGCCTGGCCTTAGCTTCTCAGTGGAGAAGGAGATGGTTCAGGGAATGAATCAGCAGTTTAGTGCCCTCCCCCAGCCCCACCAGGGCCCTCTGGAATGTCTCTGATGTGTCCAAGGAGCTGAAGCCAGGCCTTAATTACACCAACCAGGCTGTGGGGACAAGCCTCCAAATTTAGCCTGCTCTGGGGTAAGAAGAGTTCTAATTACCCAGCCTTTAGTCTTTCATGTGGACCAAGAGGCCTGAGCCATAGGGAGGCAAGAAAGTAGCCGCCCCTGTCTCCAGCAACCAAGCTAGAGGAGAACATTTCATAGGATATAGAAAGTCTTCAACATGGAGCCAGAAGCCCTGGGTTTGAATCTCAGTTCTGCTATTGACCGCTTATATGGCCATGGGTAAGTCACAGAATCTCAGAGTCTGAAGGCCCCTCGGAGGCCATTGACTGAACCAAGCATCACTTCTATGGCATTCTTCCCAATGGTCATCCAGCCTCTGCTTGAAGTCTTCCAGTACCAGGAAGTTCATCACCTCCCAAGGAGCCCATGCCATTTTGAAACACCTCGAGGTGTTAGCAAAGCTTCTTCCTAATATCCAACCTAAATGTACCTTCCATTCACAGTTCCTTTTCTCCCTGTCAGGGTTCAAACGGAAGATTTCTTATTTTTCTCCCTCAGGACAGCCCTTCAAGGACTTGAAAAATCCATTATCTTCTTCCCTCCCACCTTGCCCCATCCCCAGTCTTCTCATCAAGCTAAATATCCCTAATCCTCTCTCTTCCTGCCCCCCCCCTTTCAGGGCAATAAGGGTTAAGTGACTTGCCCAGGGTCACACAGGCAGTAAGTGTCAAGTGTCTGAGGCCTGGTTTGAACTCAGGTCCTCCTGAATCCAGGGCCAGTGCTTTATCCACTGCACTACCCAGCTGCCCCTCTAAGCCTTTATTCAATTCCCCTGTGCCATGGTGTTTAGTCCTCTCAACATAGTGGTTATTCTCTTCTGCAGATGCCCCCGGTTTATCAAGGTCCTTTTCTAAAATATCATGCCCAGCACTGAGCACAGATGTGGTCTGACTGGGGCCTAGTATAGTTGGATCATCACCTTCCTAATTCTAGACACACTTTCTCCCTTACTAGAGCCTAAAATCCATTTAGCTTTCCTGGCTGGCGTGTCTTACTATTGATTCGTATTTGCTGAGTTCGCAGTCGACTAAAATTCTCCAACATTTTCTCAAGAACTGTTGTCTATATTGTGCTGTAAGAAATGATGAGCAGGCAGATTTCAGAAAAACCTGGAAAGACTTAAGTGGACTGATACTGAGTGAAGTGAGCAGAACCAGGAGAATATTGTACACAATAACAGCAACATTGTGTGATGATCAACTATGATGGACTTGGCTCTTCTCAGCAGTGCAATGATCCAAGACAATTCCCAAAACTCATGATAGAAACTGTTCTCCATACCCAGAAAAAAGAATTGTGGATTCTGAATGCAGATTGAACCATACTGTTTCTTTTTTTGTTTGTTTTTTGTTTTTTTTGTTTTTTGAGGTTTTTCCCTTGTGTTCTGATTCTTCTTTCACAATATGACTAATGAAGAAATATGTTTAAAGTGATTGTACATATATAACCTATATCAGATTGCTTTCTTCTTGGGGAAGGAGGAGGGAAGAGAGGGAGGGAGAGAGAAAAATTTGGAACTAAAAATCTTATGAAAACAAAAGTTAAAAACTATCTTTACATGTAACTGGAAAATAATTTTATGATAAAAAAATGATGAGCAGGATGATTTCAGGGAAAACTGGAAAGACTTACACAAACTTATGCAAAGTGAAATGAGCAGAACCAAGAAAACAGCCTAGTTTAGTGAGAAAAGCACAGAATCTGATGGTTCCTCTTTAGTGAATAATTGTTTGCTTTTTCAATTTATTCCTGGACAACTAATGAGTAAACTATTCCTTCTTTGTATATTAAGGCCTCCTCCTTCCTCTCATTCACACTAAGAAAGGCAAGAGAGTGTAGAAGAAAGAAGGGACCTGGGTTGGAATCCTGTTGCTGCTGATTAACTAAGTGACTTTGGGCAGGAATGATAAAGTTGGGAAGGCTCTCCAAGGAATCTCTAGATGGTGGGCTCCTTAAGAAGGATTGTTTTACTTTTCTTTGTATCCCCAGTGTTTAACACAGTGCCTAGCACATAGTAGGTGCTTAATAGAGACATAATTAGAGGAACCTGGTGGTACAGTGCATAGAGGAGTAGGTCTGGAATCAGGAAACCCTGAATCAAACTGAGCCTCAGATATTTACTACAATTCTACCTCCTGGGCAAGACACAACTTCTGTTTGCCTCAGTTCTTCAACTGTAGGGGGCAGCTAGGTGGCGCAGTAGATAAAGCACTGGCCCTGGATTCAGGAGGACCTGAGTTCAAATCCAGCCTCAGACACTTGACACTTACTAGCTGTGTGACCCTGGGCAAGTCACTTAACCCCCACTGCCCTTGCAAACAAAGAAAAAAAAAAGAAAAAAAGTTCTTCAACTGTAAAATGGTGATAATATTGGCACCCACATCGTAGAGTAGTTGTGAGGAGCAAATAATATTTTAAAGCATTTAGTACATGGTAGATATTCAATAAATGCTTGTCCCCTTCTCTTCCCCTTAATATATTATTGTTGACTAGCTTGTTAGCTGAATGTTTCTAGTCCAATCAATCCTTCTACTTCATCTCTGACAAGTGACCTTCTAATAAGGTTAGGAAGGCTGCAGTCTGCACAGGTGGATGGAGTATACACACTGAGGAAATCATAACCCTTGAAATTGTCCATTTTTTTTCCAAAGAGAACATGACATCAGGGTGATGTCATGACTTATACTGAATGGGATTTAAGTGAGGGAGGGCTTTGTAAGGTCACAAACTCCACTCTCTCCTCCAGAGCCATCTGGGTCCAGTGGCAAATGTAAAGTTGCTATCTAGCTATACTGTCTAAAATTCTAATGAGTGGTTGCCAATAAATTAGAAGATTTAGCAAGAGTTTAGATTTTTAAGCATTTATTAAGGAGCATAAGAATTTGATGAGGAGAAAGAGGCCTAGATGCCTATATCTATCTATCTCAGGGAGTCAGCATTTTTGCTCCACTCCCCACAAGGTCCTGATGAAAGAGAGAGAGCCTTGCCCCTTTTTCGTCCCACAAGCCTCCTGTCTAAACTGGAAACATCAAACGTCACTTCCTGATGCCAAGGAACTGACCTTCCAAGCCACATGGCTTGCCCTCAGACACCTTCTCCTCATGTTGGAGCTTTCCTACAGTATTTCTCCAGCAGGGGGCATCACTCCAATTGTCACACAAGATATAGATCAGGATGAGTGGAGATGGCCCCAGATATTTTGAGAGAGGCAGGGTTAAGTGACTTGCCCAGGGTCACACAGCTAGTAAGTGTCTGAGATGAAATTTGAACTAGGGTCTTCCTGACTTTAGGACCAGCACTCTAATCCACTGAGCCACCTAACTGCCCCTAACCTTTGAAACAATTTTAAAGGCAAAACTTCTCAGTTTGTGGGAAAAGTTGTTCTCCAGAAGAATACAATTCCAACTCAACCATCACCTCCTTCTTGGGGCCTTCCTGGATGCCCCCTGCTGCTAGTACCTCCCCTTTCAAAATTACCATGTATATTTTTTCTGTTTATATAGGTATGTGTCATAATAGAATGTAGGTATCTTGAGAGCAGGGATCATTTTATATTTGTCGTTGTATGCCTCTCACCCAGCCCAGTGCCTGCACATAGTAGGCACTTAATGAATGCTTCCTAACGGATACATTCTCCAAGGATTCCAGAGAATCAGAAGATCATAGATTTAGTACTGAAAGGGACCTTTACAGGACATTGAGTCTACAGCTCTCATTCTAACAGCTGAAGAAAATGAGGTACATAGTAGTTACGTGCTTTGCCCAAGGGTCACACAGCTGGGAAACAGCAGAAGCATGATTGAACTCAGCTCTTACTGACTCCAGTCCAGCACTCACTGCCTCTCTAAATGTCAATGAAGGGGCAGAGAAGACTTTAGTGTAAATGGGGGAAACAACCTATGCGTTACTTGCTCTACAAGGGGAGGGAGGGGGGAGGAATTACCCAATGTTTCAATTATTCAGTCAATAAGTATTAAATATCTACTGTGTGCCAAGGAACAGTGGGTGTTTGCCTGCTGTGTCATTTAAAATATTGTGGGACTAGGCTGGGATTTTCTAAAATATTGCTACTTATAAATTAAAGGCTATTACAGTAGTTTGGGCAGTAAGCATTAATAATTAAGATCACACATTACTAAAGCATTGACAATGTGTCCGACTGACTTCCCCACTAGTTACATATCCAACACATTTTGCCAAGAGGGAGAGGAGGGGGCATGTGGTGAGTTCAAGAGCTTCCCAGGCACAAGAGATAGCAAGCCTCCTCCAGTCCAGTCACATTCATCCTTCAATAGCAGCAGGTCTTACACACTGCTCAAAGCTAATTGGCTAGAATCATTCAGTTCCATTGGTTGACATGACCTGCGGGTGGTCCATATTAAAATGAGCTATACCATGGGTGGGTGATGACATCAGGGTATAGGGAAAGACAGATCCCCCGAGGGCAAAGGCACATTCAAAGAGGTGTGTGTGTGTGTGTGTGTGTGTGTGTGTGTGTGTGTTTTGTTTTGGTGAGGCAATTGGGGTTAAGTGACTTGCCCAGGTTCACACAGCTTGTAAGTGTCAAGTGTCTGAGGTCAGATTTGAACTTGGGTCCTCCTGATTCCAGAGCTAATGCTTTATCCACTGCGCCATCTAGCTGCCCAAATAGGTGTGGTTTTAATCTCTACTTCACTGACCTAGACACAAGGGAGTCTTATCTCTAATGCACCTTTGGGCTGGCTCTGAAAGAGACCAGCCAGAGTTACTGAACTAAAACTTCCAATGGGGGTGAAGAGAGAGCTAAGACTGGGTTCCTGTGTCCCCCCAAGAAATCCATTATTTTTGTTTTGTTTTGTTTTGTTTTTTTAGTGAGGCAATTGGGGTTAAGTGACTTGCCCAGGGTCACACAGCTAGTAAGTGTTAAGTGTCTGAGGCTGGATTTGAACTCAGGTCCTCCTGAATCCAGGGCCGGTGTTCTATCCACTGTGCCACCTAGCTGCCCCAATCCATTATTTTTTTTATTTTTATTTTTTAGTGAGGCAATTGGGGTTAAGTGACTTGCCCAGGGTCACACAACTAGTAAGTGTTAAGTGTCAGAGGCTAGATTTGAACTCAGGTACTCCTGACTCCAGGGCCGGTGCTTTATCCACTGTGCCACCTAGCCGCCCCAAGAAATCCATTATTAATAATTATTTTCTCACACTGCTCAGAGAGGACCGCCATCCTTATAGCCTTCTCCTCCCCACCTCCCAGAGGCTCTGAAATCCAAGTCATCTTTGCTGAGAATTCCGAGGCTTTCTCTGGCTTGGCCACAGAGAAAGCATGCAGGGCCCAATCCTTGTGAATCCTCCCCCTTCTTGTGGTCATCAGCCCCTCCAGATGCTGGCCCACTTGTAAACATTTACATTCGCTGGGATGAAGTCAGAGGAGAACTTGTTTTATGAGGACTAAGTGGAAAAATTTCTCTAAGCAAGCTGGGAATGTAAACATGGTAACACGGCACCAAGAAATGCCACGTTTCGGCAACTACCATGCCAGCCTCTCGTTGGCGCTTGTGGCTGTAGGGCTCAGGGGCAGAGGACCTGGCCCCCTCTTTGCCAGTCTTCCTTTAAAGGCCAGTAATTGGAAGATTAGAATGAGAGGAATCATTATTCTCGGGGACAGAAAGGCAATGTCTTAACTATTTGAGCTAACCAAAAGTGGAATGGGCTTCCTTAGCCCACTGGAGGTCTTCAATCCAAGACTGAGTGGTCACTTGTGGGGATGTTCTAGATATAACAAATATGTTCTAGCCATCCCCTTCCATAGTAAAGCCTGCTTTATATCCCCTCTCAGGTTCCTAGAGCGTCTTTCTTTATTGTCAAGCCCCCATCGGTAGTGTTGGCCCCCACTGTCAGCCACCAAGGATCAATAGTTGATAAAGTGCCTATTGTGTTCCAAGCCCTGTGCTAAGCACTGGGGATACTAATAAGAAAAAGAAAGACAGATGATTCTTGACTGACTGACTCTAGCCCAATCAATCAGTCCCTCTACTACCCTCCCCCAACAAGGAACCAAAGGTAGAAAGGCTGCAATCTTCAGTGGTGGATGGAAATCATCACCCTTGAAGTAAGTATAAAATGACAACCCCTGAACTGTTGGGAAAAGTCAGATATCCCCCCAGAAGGATCCTGTTATAAGCTCCTCAATGATTATCTTATCCAACCTGAGTTGTAGATGCCCCCAGAAAGCCTAAGTGTGTCCCCATCCCAGATGCGTTTGCATTTTAGGAGAAGACTTTTGGCTTAAGCCAAAAGAATGAATCGCTAATGGCAGAACTTGTATTAATCAAAGCTGGAGGTGGGGGAGGGAGAAATGCCTATTTTGCCTACATCTAAGCCCAATTCTGACTAGGGAAGGCCTAATTAGCACGTGATTTTGGTCAGCCTCATGAATTAATATGATGAAAGTATTGTGATGGAATCACTAAGAGGTCGTTTGGAGAGAGAACCCAAATATGCCCCATGACTTCAATCCTCAAATACATGTTACCTCGTCCTCACCATGTACACTGTGGCCCTCTCTCCTCCTCCTCATTCTATTTACATTTAGACCTTTTCCTTTCCCATTCATACCAAGACCTTTTCCCCCTCTCCTTGCACTTATACTAAGCCTCCTGTTTCTCATTATACAAATATGTTGTAGAAAGAATGCTGGATTTGAAGTCTCTGGAACTTGGGTTTGAATCCCAACATTGCTGTGTATTAACTATATTGACCTTGGACACATTTCTTTGCCTCTCTGGGCCTCAGTTTCTCCATCTGTAAAATTAGGGGATTGGAGTAAATGATCTTTAATATTCCATCTAGCTCTAAATTCTATGCTCACTTAACCCTTCTCTTCCCCATTTATACGAAGGCCTTCTTCCCTCTACACCAGTGATTTATTCCCTCTTTCCCCCATTTACACCAAAACCATGCATCACTTAGCACAGTGCCTGGCACATTGTAGGCAGTTAATAAATGCTTGCTTACTGACTGTCTTCCCCCTTTTAATCCCATTTTTACTTTTTAAATTTTTTTTAGTGGGGCAATGAGGGTTAAGTGACTTGCCCAGGGTCACACAGCTAGTAAGTGTCAAGTGTCTGAGGCCGGATTTGAACTCAGGTACTCCTGAATCCAGGGCCGGTGCTTTATCCACTGCGCCACCTAGCTGCCCCCATTTTTACTTGAGGCCATCTGCCCTAGTTCACACACATCCTTCCATATTCTTTTCTTACTGCCACCAAGTTCTTTCCTTTCCAAAAATTAGAATCAGAGAAAGCTCTTCTTCCGATCCAAGGGTTCTCAACTTTTTTGATATCATGGATCCCTTGAGTAGTCATGAAGACTATGGACCCCTTTTCAGAATCTTGTTTTTAAATGCATAAAGTGAGATAGGTGGTATGGTGGATAGAGCCGTAGGCCTGGAGTCAGGAAGACCTGAGTTCAAATCCAACCTCAGACACTTACCAGTTGTGTTACCCTGGGCAAATCACTTACCCTCTGTCTGCCTCGGTTTCTTTATCTGTAAAATGGGGACAATAATAGCACCTACCTCTCAGGGTTGTTATAAGGATCAAACGGATTATTTGTAGAATGCTTAGCATTTTAACTAGCACATAGTAAGCAATATATATATATATATATATATATATATAAACACACACATGTGTGCTTTTATATTATATAGTGTATATTATATAATTATATATAAATGCTTATTGTTATCAGGATTACAAAGGAAACAAATTACATTGAAATTAAGGTGTGATTTTTCTTTTGCCCCATCCAAGTTCAAGGACCCCAGACGGTGGCCAGGTTAACACCTCCTGATTTAGACTAGATAACTCTCAGGAGCCACAAACAGGACAGTTTCACCACCAAGTCTGGGGAAGGCCCAATAACTCCCACTGTCCCCTGGCGTCTGGCTCTTAAAGACGCCATTATTGAACTGTAGTTAAGGGCTAGGTCCACCTCAGAGCCAGCTTTCCTTGGTGGGGGGGAGGGGGGAGGGGCTGAGAGGCAATATTTGCGTGCTGTATGAGACCTCAGAAGCTTTTTCTTTGGATCGCGCTGGTCCTCACACTTGGCTCCTGACCGTAGTTCTTGTAAATCAAACATCTGGCTGTTTATCCCAGGCAGATTTGAGGCGAGCTCAGTCAGCCCTGGCTCCAGGTGCTTCCAAAGGCATCTGGAGGAGGGGGATGTAGACAGGCCAACACAATGCTTGGAGATCAAAGGTGAGAATCTGGTCTGATCTTGAGTTCGAATGCCGACCCCTCTCCTGCATCATGAGGACATCTAGACTCCTTTTACAGAAAAAGAAACTGAGGCATAGAAATGTTAACTGATTTGCCCCAAGGTCACAGATAATAAGTAGCTGAACTATGATTTGAACCTAAGCATTCTGACTCCAAATCCCCTGGAATTTAAGCCCTTGTACAACCTGGCCTGGCTTACCACCTTCCCTCTTTCTCCTACTTTCAACTGTCAGCCCTGCCTCACTTAAATACAATTCAATACAAGTCATGACATGATGTCATGGTCCTCTTTGAGATAGTCAGGCCAGCCTCCTCTTAGCTCACACCCAAGATGTTCTTTCCCACCTCTGCACTCTTGCTCACACAGGGCTTCTCACCTGTAATGCTCTCCACTCTGCCAAGTCAAAATTCTCCCCAGCTTTCATGATCCAGCTCATTTCCCAATTCCACTGGGATACATACGCCAGCCCAAAGTGACCTCTCTCTCTCCCCGGAGCTAGTTCTCATAGTATTCACTGCCCAGTCTTCATGTCTGAATCTATACTGTCTTATATTGCAGCCTAATTGTCTCGGTGGATAGCACATTAATCTGGGTAATTCATATTTTAATCCCTTTGGTGGATAGGAGAAGGGAACACTCTTCTTCTTTTTCTTCTTTTTGCAGGACAATGAGGGTTAAGTGACTTGCCTAGGGTCACACAGCTAGTAAGTGTCAAGTGTCTGAGGCTGGATTTGAACTCAGGTCCTCTTGACTCCAGGGCCCGTGCTCTATCCACTGCGTCACCTAGCTGCCCCCTAGCATACCGATCTGAAGTCAAGAAAACCTGAGTTCAAATTTGACCTCAGACACGTACTAACTGTGTGACCCTGAGCAAGTCACTTCACCCTGTTTGCCTCAGTTTCCTCAGCTGTAAAATAAGAAGGAAATGACAAACCACTCCAGTATCTTCACCAAAAGAAACCCAAAATGGGGTCACGAAGAGTTAGACATGCCTGAACAACAATAACAACAATTTCATGTGTGTAAAACTTACCTTTCCAACTTGTTGTTTGTCCTTCATTCTCAAAGAGGACCATGACATGGAGGTGATGTCATGACTTGCACTGAATTGGATTTAAGTGATCGAGGGTGGTGCAAAGTCATTCTCTCCTCTAGAGCCATCTGGGTCCAGTGGAAAGATACAGAGAAGGATTACTGGAGATAGCGCTGGATGCTTAAGGCAATTGGGATTAAGTGAGTTGCCCAAGGTCACACAGCAGGCAAGTATCTGAGGCGAGATTTGAACTCAGATCCTCCCAACTTCAGGGCCAATGCTCTGGGCCAGCTTAGCTACCCCAACTCTCAACCTACAATCCTTGGAAAGTCCCTTCCTATCTCCGGATCTCAGGCTTCTTCTACAAATCAGTTGGCTGAATTAGAAGATCTCTCTGGTCCCTTTCATCTTTCAGTGTTAGTATTTGACTTAACCAAGTCCTGCTTCCAGTCTTCTAGCTGCCTTTAGAGGGAGAGAACTATCCCTGGTCATGCTCATTCTCATTCCTAAGCCTGGGATCTCTCTTCTCAGGCCTGCAATTCCCCAGCTTGAATTCCCCCAGTTCCCACCAGCACCAGCTCACTGACCCATGGTCCCTGTTCACTGGACTATGTCCCCGGTGGGATTCACTCTGCCCCAACTGAGTCCAAGGTCAATCTGCCAGCTCCCAGCCCTCCACCCTAGAACCCAGCTCCCAGATGGGCCCCCAAGAAGAAACCAGAGGAGAAGGACTGAGCTGGGAATAGCTATGGTGGTCTCCTTTATCTGACCCTAAACCACACAAGGGGGGAGACCACGAGGCAGGTTAGTGGCCAGACAGCTGGGAGGCAACCCTTCTCTGGTCCTTTGAAGTGCAAGTATGCTGAGGGTTGGGAGGGAAGTCCAGCTCCCCACCCCCAACCATGGGGCCCTCTGCATCTCCACAAGCTCCTGCTTAGACCCAGGTCATAAAAAGAGCAGATTTATCTCAATCCAGAGTAACCACATGGAGCCATGTGTCCACTTGGGAAGAGCTTCTGGCACAGCCCAGGCTGGGGCGGGATGGGGAGGCCAGACAGCTGGAAACATCTGGTTTGAATTGTTCATGGCAACTGTCAGCCAAGGAATCCTAATGGCTGATTTTAAGCTGAGAGAGAGGAGGCTCAGTCTGGCTTAGCCCGGTTCCCCATGCTCCAGGCCAGGGCTAGGCAGGATCAGGCAAGGATCCAAGGAGGCCCCCACACATGGCCACAGTGCCCACACATGAATGAGAAACCTTTCCTGCCTTTCAGTGCCAAAGCAGTGAGTCCACTGAGGTTTGTGCTAGCCAAGAGGGAGCACAAAAGACCAACAATGAGAACTCAGGGAGACATCAGGATTTAGGCATTAAGAGACAGAGACTTATGATCCACTCAACAGAAATTAAAAAGAATTTTCTAATCTCTCAGTCTGGGACTAAGAACCTCAAGTTGGTACCTGAGAAAGGCAGTCAAAAGAACACATGGTCATAGGTTGGGAGCTGTTAGCTTTTGCTGCTTGCCCAGCTGGCTGTGATGACAGAGCAAGGTTGTGGTAGAAAATGTTTAGCAACTAGCCTGTTTCCTCTCAAAAAAAAAAAAGATACATGCTTTCAAGTTTAGTCTACATTAACATTTCATCCATCACTTTCTTAAATCTAGGCAATTAAAAAAAACAATAAATCAAGACTTGATTTGCAGCTTTGCCCATTCATTTAACAATCAGCTCCTAGCATACCTTGGTCATTGCTTTTGTCTATGGCCCAAAAGAGCATCAGTCAGCCCTAGTCAGAGAGAGGCTTACTAATCCTTGTACCCCAAAACGTGGTAGTAGAGAATGGAGCAGACTGCCCTGAAAAGACTAAAAAGCTGAACAGATGATAGTGGAAAGAAGCCTGTCCACTCCAGGTCCAGCAGAGATAATAAGGCAGAGAGGTAATCGTAATCCAAGCTATGCCTTATTGATTACTACAAGAGCATAAGCATTGATTCTATGGAACTATTCTATAGAATGTTGTCTCACCTCATGTTGCATTTTTGTAGAGCCAATTAATGATGCCTAACCAATCCAATTAAAAGAAAGACAGTCCCTGCTCTCAAAGAGCTTATAATCTAAAGGGGGACATAACATACAAAAGGAGGGAGGGCAGGAAGATCCCCCAGCATCAAGGGGGATCTTTTTCAATGGAGTTGAAACCAGGCAGGGCAGCAGATGCAAAGGGGATTAGAGTGAGAACAGCCTTGAATTCTAGACTTGGGAGTTTGAACTTGTAGGTACTAGGGAACCACTGAAAGTATGAGAGGAATGACATGGTTAGACATCATCAAGTAATAGATTACTCTTTTATTTACTTCTGATGTGGAAACCATATCAGAATTAATTATGTGTGCAGCCAGGAAAGCTAAAAGAAAGGATAAAGATGAGGATAAAATATTGAACAACTTTACCCTGACCTATTAAAAATAGCTTTTGATATCCCCAAAAACAGGAAATAGGAAAAGGCAAAAACATTGACATTGATTATCACTGGGTCTCTTATAATACCTTCCAAGATATAAAATAATCGCCACAATGAGAAGGCTACAAACAGTCCAGAATCAGTAAAAACTTCATCTCCTTGCCAAGCAGAAAGAGATGGTAGCTGAAGACAAGGTCAGTTTAGAATGCACACTCACAGGGGCAGCTAGGTGGCGCAGTGGATAGAGCACCGGCCCTGGATTCAGGAGTACCTGAGTTCAAATCTGGCCTCAGACACTTAACACTTACTAGCTGTGTGACCCTGGGCAAGTCACTTAAACCCAATTGCCTCACTAAAAAAAAAAAAAAAAAAAAAAAAAAAAAGAATGCACACTCACTTGTTAAAAACTATGAAGGAGTGAAAGCAAAAACAAGTTTAAAAAAAAAAAAGATCTGGCATGAGAACCAGCCGAATCACATCACCTCAAAGACATTCATAGATGGAACGGGCTGGCAGACTATGAATAGGCAGAAAATAGAGCAAATTCATTGGCATTTCCATTACAATCTATTTTCATCATCAATGATAATGGGGACCATTAACACCTCAGTCTCTCTGGGATATATGAGTAAGCAGAAAAGGTACTTCAAATGAAGTTGGAGCAAAGAGCTGGACATAAAGTAGATGCCCATTGATTGAAGAATGACTAAGCCACTTGTGGGATATGAATGGGACTATGAATGGGACAGAATGTTACTATGCTATAAGAAATGACAATGATGATGAATACAGAGAAGCATGGCAAGACTTATATGAACTGATACAAAGTAAAGTAAACAGAACCAGGAAAACAATATACAAAAAACCCAGTGTAAATGGAAAACATAGCCATCACAAAATAATTGAAAGTAAATGCTGCAAAATTATAGAGAACAAGTATGTCTCCAAAGAAAAGAGGAGACAATATCTCCCCCTTCCCTCACCCCTTTTGGGGGAGGTGAGGGTCCATGGATATGGAATATTGCATATGATATCAGATTTTCTCCCGTGTGTTGATTGATTTAGCTGATTTTTTTCCTCTTCTTTTTAAAAAAAATAACATTATTTTTGTTATAAAGGATTACTCCTGTGGGGGGGGGGGCGGGGAGTGTTGGGGAAAATGTAGGCAATATTAAAATAAAAGATATCAATAACAATCTATTTTTTAAAACACCACAGAAGAGGGTGGCCACATGAAATGGTGAAAAGCAGTAGAAACAAAAATAAATCTTAAAAAAAAAAAAAAGCTTGGCATGAGATGAGACCCAGCTGAGCCACATCATCTCCTAAGTATTCATAGATGGAACGAAAAGGCAGGCTACAAATAGCCAGAAAATAGGACACATTTTTTTTTTTTGGTAATTTCCACAATGATCTATTTCCATCGTCAATGATAATGGAACCACTAGTCAATAAGAGTTGGTCAACAAGCATTTATTAACTACCTATTGTGTGCCGGCTGCTGTGTGAAGTGTTGGAAATACAAAGAAAGGTAAAAGCTTGTCCCTGCCCTCAAGGAGCTTCCAGTCTAATGGGGGAGGTAGAACATAGAAGAAACAGTACACACAAGATGTAGGCAGGATAAATTGGAGATAATGAACAGAGGGAAGATACCAGTGTTGAGGGAGATGGGGAAAGGCTTTTGGTAGAAGGTGGCTCTTCTGTGGAGGACCTATGGAAGAACAAAGACAAGAACCACACAAGATAAAAAAGCATGGAGGGAGCAGCTAGGTGGTACAGTGGATAAAGCACCAGCCCTGGATTCAGGAGTACCTGAATTCAAATCCGACCTCAGACACTTGACACTTACTAGCTGTGTGACCCCGAGCAAGTCATTTAACCCCCATTACCCTGCCAAAAAAAAAAAAAAAAGCATGGAAAGGGTGATACCTGAATCACTCAATGCACTGGAGGTAGTGGCCACATCCACAAGACCTTAGATCCCTTGAGGTCTTGAATTATGTGCTCATTCTGGCATAAAAGATGGATCAAAGAGGGAGCTAAAAAGACACTTAGTTATCATAGAATTCTATGTTGTCATGTTATAGAGGAAGAAACTGAGGCTCAGAGGAGTTATAGGTTTGCAGAATCATAAAGCCAGAGCTGGAAGGGACCTTAGAACAACACTTACACTTTACATAAATGGGAAGTGACTGGCTCAAGGTTAAGTAGTTGGTAGATGGCAGAGCCCGGATTTGAACTCTAGTACTCAGTATCCAAATCTGAGGCATTTTCCACTGCACCACATTACTCCCTAAGCTAGAGGTCAGTTAAAAGGCTATTGCAGGGCAGCTAGGTGGTGCAGTGGATAGAGTACCGGCCTTGGAGTCAGGAGTACCTGAGTTCAAATCCGGCCTCAGATACTTAACACTTACTAGCTGTGTGACCTTGGACAAGTCACTTAACCCCAATTGCCTCACTAAAAAAAAAAAAAGGCTATTGCAAGGGGAAATGGCCGTGGAGATGGAGAGAGGAAGATGGAGAATAGTACCCCTCAGGGCTTATTCTAGGAGTAACCCTGCAAGGCTAAGGATTTCTAGTACTACCATTCACGAGCCCCCATTCAGGTGTTCCCCATTGTCAGTCAACCAGCAGACTACTATTAGCTTTTAGAAAAGGGATATAATGAAAACGTATAGTGATAACAATAGTTAGAGAACAATTTCCCCAAACTGGGGGTGGAGGGAGGGCAGTACTCACCCTTTGCACACACAATGTTTCTGGGTAGAGTGGACATGAATGTAAAGTACAAAATAGCCAGATATAAATGCAGAAAACATGTGGCACTAAGGGGCATCTCCTGACTTCAATAGTTCTTTTCTCCCTTTTGTGGAAGGTTTCCCTTAGGTCAACAAACATTCATTGAGCATTAAATGTGGGCTTGATTCCATAAGTGTAATTCTCTTCTGGGCTCTGGGGAACAGTGCTTTTCTAGAGTTCATAGTATTTCTCTCCATAATAAGGGTCACAATCCTGGAAGCTGCTGCCATCCTTGGGGCATTATCTTTCCACACCCATGTAGAGATGCTTTCTTTATCACTGGCCACTGCCACTGCGATGGACTCTGCTACTCAAGCCAGTTGCCGGTGGAACCTCTGATGTATCTGATAGATCTACCAGCTGCCTAGGCACTCTCTTCTCATAATATTCATTCACCTGAGAGCAGGAAAGAATACATTTTTATGTTTGTTTGTTTTGTTTTTTGGTGAGGCAATTGGGATTAAGTGACTTGCCCAGGGTCACACAGCTAGTAAGTGTCAAGTGTCTGAGGCTGGATTTGAACTCAGGTCCTCCTGACTCCAGGGCCGGTGCTTATCCACTGCAGCGCCACCTAGCTGCCCCTCCTCATCTCTTCATCAGCACCGGTTCTTCATATTTGAATGTCTAGAAGTGGGTTCATCAAGTCTTCATGTGTTTAACTGGATCTAGGGCAAATCCAAGCATGCTCTGAAGACTGGGTCCTAACTGCAGGCTTTTCATTAGAGATCCTAGAATTGTTGTGGAGGGAAAAGCAACACAACAAGATAGTTTATGGAATGAAGGTGATGAGGGCCAGAGGGATCCTATCCCTACACTTAGTATCTCACCGAACCTTGTTATTTCTCCTTCTGAAATGTCTCTCATGGGGGGCAGAGTCAAGACGGTGGAGTGAGTGATTACTTTTTTTTTTTTAATGAGATATTTTATTTTTTCCATTACATGTAAAGATAGTTCTCAACTTTTGTTTATACATGCTTTACAATTTCAGATTTTTCTCCCTCCCTCCCCTCCCTCCCCCCTCCCCTAGACAGCAGGTAATCTGGTATAGGTTACATCTATATATCTCTATACGTATACATATAGATATATATATATACACACACATATATATATACACATAATAACATTAATCCTATTTCTGCATTAATCCTGTTACAAGAGAAAGAATCAGAGCAGTGATGCAAAACCTCAAAATAGAGAAAAAAAAAAACAACAGCACCCAAAACAAAAGAAATAATATGGTTCAATCAGCATCTATACTCCACAGTTCTTTCTTTCTTTTTTTTTCTTGGATTTGGAGATCCTCTTCTATCATGAGTTCCCTGGAACTCTTCTGTACCATTGCATTGGTGAGAAGAATATAGTCCATCACAATAGGTCAACACTCAATGTTGATGATACTGTGTACAATGTTCTTCTGGTTCTGCTCATCTCACTCATCAGTGAGTGATTACTTTTGCCCAGCTCACCTCCTCCATGACAATGTAGAAAACATGCCAGGCTGAATTTTTATCAGAAAAGCCAAGAAAAAGTCACCTTGAGCCATTTTTCCAGCCCTGAGAAGCTTAGGAAGACAGACAGAGTGGTCTATGGACACTGGGGAGGGGGGTGGCCGGGATGTAGCAGCAGTAGGAAAGCATTCCAGCATTCAGGCATGGCAAGGGGGCTGAGAGTCAACAGCAAGACAGGAAGCACCAGGGCAGA
Source organism: Dromiciops gliroides (assembly GCF_019393635.1). Lineage (NCBI taxonomy): Eukaryota > Metazoa > Chordata > Mammalia > Microbiotheria > Microbiotheriidae > Dromiciops > Dromiciops gliroides. The sequence goes on along the minus strand of NC_057861.1, from coordinate 17,035,384 downwards.
AAGAGATCCCAGGGGAGGACCAGGTGACAGCTGGCAGCTCTGTCACCTATTTCTCAGTCCCTGGTCATAGTTCCAGCCTGGAGAGGAGTGGTTGCAGGTGTAAGGAAGGAGGGTCCCAAGCTGTGTACAGAGCAAGGAACGAGTTCCCAAAATGTAACTGTGTGGCTCTGAGCCCAAAAGCCCAGGAGAGACTCAGTTCTAACCTTTAGCCCCAAACATAAGCCCAAGAACATAAATTAGTTCATTTGGTCCTTACAACAACCTTGCAATATAAATGCTCTTATTATCCCCATTTTATAGCTGAGGAAACTGAAGGAAACAGAGGTTAAGTGACCTGGCCGGGGTCATGTGGTTCATAAATGTCTGAGGCTGGATCTGAACACAGATCTTCCTAACTCTGGGCCCAGTTCTCTATCCACTGGGCCACCTAGCTGACAATTGGAAACTAAATAACCTAATCTTAAAGAATGGATGGGTCAGAGAATAAATCATAGAAACAATAAATAATTTCATCAAAGAGAATGACAACAATGAGACATCATACAAAAATTTGTAGAATACGGGCAAGGCAGTACTTGGAGAAAATTGTACATCTCTAAATGGAGAGGGGGGGAAGAAGAGAAGAAAATGGAAGGGAAGGGAAGAGAAGAGGAGAGGGGAGGGGAGGGGAGGGGAGGGGAGGGGAGGGGAGGGGAGGGGAGGGGAGGGGAGGGGAGGGGAGGGGAGGGGAGGGGAGGGGAGGGGAGGGGAGGAGAGGAGAGGGGAGGGGAGGAGAGGAGAGGAGAGGAGAGGAGAGGAGAGGGGAGGAGAGGAGAGGGGAGGGGAGGGGAGGGGAGGGGAGGGGAGGGGAGGGGAGGGGAGGGGAGGGGAGGGGAGGGGAGGGGAGGAGAGGAGAGGAGAGGGGAGGAGAGGGGAGGGGAGGGGAGGGGAGGGGAGGGGAGGGGAGGGGAGGGGAGGGGAGGAGAGTCAGGAAGAAGGGAAAGAGAAATAGAGAAAAGAAGGGACAGAGAGAAAGAAAAAGAAATGAAAGAAAAGAGGATTATTGAGGCATATATATATATATATATATATATATATATATATATATAAATGCAGATAAGAGAGCAGAAAGAATCTTGGAGGAAGAAATTGCCAGTCAGATTGGGGTGTGTCAGGACTAGCTCTGGTTCTCATCACACTGCTCTTACTGCCATTCCAATTGTCCTTTTTTCTATTTTTTTTTGGGGGGGAGGGAGGGCAATGAGGGTTAACTGACTTGCCCAGGGTCACAAAGTTATTAAGTGTCGAGTGTCTGAGGCTAGATTTGAACTCAGGTCCTCCTGACTCCAGGGCCCGTGCTCTATCCACTGCACCACCAGCTGCCCCATTTTCCTGCCATTCCAGACCAGTCTTAGGCTCTGTTTCTTCTCCAGACTCCAAGAGACCCTTGAGCAGCCCCAAGGGTGGCTGGCCCCTGCAGAAAGGCTATGTCCACATGGTGGCCTCCTAGGATCTCGCTGCCCTTTCAGCCGGCTGGGGACCCCAGAGTCTCCAAGGAAGCTGCTTCCCTAGCATTCGTCCAGACGTTCCACCTCTGGACTTGGCTCTGAGATTTCAGAGGAGACACCAGACCTTGTGGAAGGGCAGCGGGGAGGTTCCTCTGAGCCCGATGGAGAAGGCCCAGGGTCCTGCCTTCCAGGGGCAGAACGGCTTGGAGAGTCCTGCCCAGGCTTCAAGTCCCAAGATCTGTGCTGCTTCTGCAGCTGCTCACCTTCAGGGCTCTGGCTAGATTCCTTCCCCTCTTTGGGCTTCAGGCTCCTCCCCCATCTGTAAAATAAGCACATTCACACCAATTCAATGAGCTTCTCTTTCTCGAACACCGTTTCTCTGCCAATCACTGTGTCAGGAGCTGGAGATACGAAGACCAAAGCGAAACAGTCCCTGCCCTCAGGAAGCTTCCGTTTTAATGGGAATGCATCAGGTACACATACAATTAACCAATCCTCATGTATTTATTAAGCACCTACTATGTTCTAGGCACTATGCAAGGGACTGGAGATTCAGAGACTAAAGCAAAAATAATCCCAGCCCTCAGGAAACTTACAGTCTATCATCGATCCATCCGACAATCATTTATTAAATGCAAAGTGCTGGGGGTACAGAGACACAGATGAATCGTGCCTGCCCTCCTTGCTCTTCCTTTCGGTGGGGGGAGGAGGACACGACAAACACACAGATACAGTAATAGCCCTGTGGTTTCCTTGGTGTTACAGAACTTCCCATTAGAGAACACCCACTATCATTGCGCATGGAAATTCCATAGCCAAGTCTTAGAGAGTTTCTTGGGGCATTTAACTCTCCTGGGCTCACACAGGCAATGAGTTAGAGCAGGACCTGAACCCAGGTCTTCCTCACTCCAAGGATGGCTTGGATGCTTAACTCTCTGAGCCTTAGTTTCCCTATACAGTAAAATGAGGTTCTCTGAGGTCCCTCACAACTATAATCATTTGGACCAGAGGGTTTTCAAACTGAAAAAGTCCTCAGATCTCATCTAAGACCACCCCATTAATTTCTTACAGATGGGAAAAAGAAGACTCAGAGAGAAGAATCCACTTGCTCGATAACAGTAGCAGAGTCTTTGGGAGTAGAATTCCCAGGTCAGTGCTCTTTCCATCACAAAGAATCAGAGGTTCCTTGGTATAGAGCTGGAGGGGACCTCAGAGATCATGCGGTCCATCCCCACTCAATTTACAGATAGGGAAACCGAGGCCCAAAGACTCCATGAAGTGACAAGCGACAGACCCAGGATTTGAACCCAGACTTTCCAGATAAGCAGAGGTCAGGATCCCAGGCTTGGAGGTACTCATTGGCTCCAGATCATCAAAACAAACAGAATTAGCTTCAGGTATGAGGGCCTCTTTTGATCACGTGAGATGGGCCTCCTTAAGAAGGAGTGTAGATATGGGATAGGGGCCAAAAACAACAGCCACTCTCTGGAAGAAGACGGATTTCCCACTAAAAGCTTGTCAGCAAAGGTCTACTCTCCTTCCATAAACATGTCCCTGTTATCTAAACAAAGCAGAAGGGGTGGGGGAGAGGTCCTTAAGTGGGTTCCAAAGCTGGCCAACCTTGGCGCTGATCCCAGACAAGCAGTTGGGGGGCAAGGAGGGAGAGGGGGGAGAGAGGATGAAGGAGAGGAAGGAGGAGGAGGAGGAGGAGGGAGAGGAGGAGGAAGGGAAGGAGGAGGAGGGAGAGGAGGAGGAGGGAGAGGAGGAGGAGGGAGAGGAGGAGGAGGAAGAGAAGGCTCTTTCAGGATTCAGCACTGGCAGGGATATCAGGGGTCATCTGATCCCACCCCTCAGTTTTATAGTGGAGGAAACTGGGCCCAGAAAGGATAAGTGATTTACCCAAAGCTAAACAGGACCGGAAATCTAGGTGCTGTCAATTGAGATCCCTTGATCTAGCAAGCAAGCAATCAACAGGCTTAATAAATATTTTGAATTGAATTGAATTGAATTAAGCATCTGTTAGGTGGCAAGCTCTGTGCTAAGTTCTAGGGTTGCAAAAAGAAGCAAAAGCCAGTCCCTGCCCTCAAGGAGCTTGGAATCTAATGGGGGAGACAATGGCAAATAAATCTAGACAAAGCAAGCCCTATACAGGATAAAAAGGAAATAATTAATGGAGGAGTGGTCTTTCTATCATACCAAAGGATAAAGAGAAGAGTAATAATAATAGCTAGCATTTAGATAGCACTTTAAGGTTTGCAAAATGCTTTACAAATATTATTTAATTTGATTCTCACAACCCTCCAGGGAGGTAAATGCTGTTATTTCCCCCATTTTCTATAAGAGGAAACTGAGGCTGTTTGTCCTTCATTCCCAATGAGGACCATGACATTGGATTTAAGTGAGGGAGAGCTGTGCAAGGTCACCAACCTCACTCTCTCCTCCAGAACCATCTGGGTCCAGTGGCATGACATATATCAGGAAGATGAGGCAGCTAGGTGGCGCAGTGGATAAAACACCAGCCTTGGTGCTTCAGAAGGACCTAAGTTCCAATCCTGCCTCAGACACTTGACACTTACTGGCTGTGTGACCCTGGGCAAGTCACTTAACCCCCATTGTCCTGCAAAAAAACAAACAAAAACCAAACCAAACAAAACAAAAACAACATATATCAGGAGATGCCCCTGGATGTTTAAGGCAATTGGGGTTAAATGACTTGCCCAGGGTCATACAGCTAGTGTCTGAGGTGAGATTTGAACTCAGGTCCTCCCAACTTCAGGGCTAGTTCCACCTAGCTGCCCCTGAGGCAGAGAGAGATTAAATGAATTGCCAAGAGTCAGACAGCTAGTAAGTGTCTAAGGCTGGATTTGAACTCAGAGCTTCCTGATTCCAAGGCCAATATGCCACCTGGAAGAAAAGAGGGGAAGGAAAGGAGAGAGAGTGCCTCCTCTGTCCTGGAGCCAAGGTGGCACCTTGAGTGGTTCCTTCCTCTAGTTCCAGAGAATTAGTGCCAAGGAGAAAGAACTTGGGGAAGATGCTGAGGATGGTGGTCAGTAACCCTTCGGACTCTTGAAGAAAGGCCAGGGTTCAGGGAAGCAGAAGGGAAGAGGGAGGGCACAGAATCATAGAACCCCAGACTCTGAGGGCTCATCAAATCCAACCCACTTGAACAAGAATTGTCTCCATAGCATATTCTTCTCCTGGTGGGACCAGGTAGATTTTACTTGAAGACATCTAATGATGGGAAGCTCTCTATTTCTCAATGAAGCTTGTTCCACTTTTAGGTAGCTCTTGTTATTATGAAATTTTCTTTTGGGGGCAACTAGGTGGTGCAGTGGCTAGGGTACTGGCCCTAGAGTCAGGAAGACCTGAGTTCAAATCCTACCTCAGACAATGACCCTGGGCAAGTCACTTGACCCTGATTGAGAGAGAGAGAGACAGAGACAGACACAGAGAGAGAGAGAGAGACACACACACACACACACACACACACACAGACTGAGAAAGAGATTGGGGACATTTCAATAAGCAAGGATTTGAACCCAGGGGTTAACCCCACATACAGTGGGCATTCAATTCTTCCTCAAGGCTAGAAGTGAGGCCAGAGTATTGAGGGCAAAGGGCAATGAGGCCAGTTTGGCTAAGGGTTGGGTTAAGAGGAGCTTGAGAGAATTAAGGACAAAAGCATAGGTTGGAGCTGGGCTTTCGGGGGCTCTGAATGCTAAGCTGAGGAGCTGGGAGGAGGTGGCTAGGTTTCCTGGCTGGTCAGAGACTAAGCTGGGCTCAGAACCTGGATGAAGAGAGACATAAATTAAGATTCCTGAAAAGTTGCTACAACCTACAACCCCGTTTGGAGAAAATTCATCCTGTAAACCAGGTTGGGATTTGCCACCATGCTCATAGCTCTCCAAGGGGACATGGGAACAACACTTCTCCCTGCCCTCCTCCAAACACATTCACCCACAGCTTAAAGATGGTGTCAATGGCAGGATCCAGACCTAATTTTCTACCACGTTTGGCTTGCTCACCCTTTCCAGGTTGATGAGCCCACACACAACAACATGGACGTAGATATACCCACAGAAGCTCTGGTCATTCACATGTACCTTAGACCAGAGAATGGCAGAGCTGGGAGGCCCTTCAAGATGAGATCATTTGGTCCAACCCCCTCCATGCACAGTTGAAGAAACTGAGATTCAGAGATGAGACTTGACTTACTCAAGGTCACTCCTTGGGTCAGTGGCTGGGCTGGGGCCAAATATGATGCCAGATCATTCTCAGGCCAGACTTTCTGCCGCAGGCCACTGCCTCTTCCTAACCAGCCCAGTTAGTTCCATTCCCATTTCCCCCTTCATGAGCTGCATATGCAGGAGGCTAAGAAGATGAGGGCTCAGGTCTGTGGGGAAACTTGCTGCAAATCTGAAGACCCTGGGAAGTAGGAGTGTGCGACCTCTGGTGGTCTGCACAGGCAATGCATGTGGCAGAGCTAGAAGGAATAGACCTTAGAGGCAACCAATTCAACCCATCCCTGACCAAGAATTCCCCTTGCAACATTCCGACAAGGGGTCATCTAGCCTCTGCTTGGGGACCTCTACTGAGAGGCCACTCTGAACATTCCAAGGCAGCCCATTCTGCTCTGGGATGGGGAACAGTTCCTAACATCCAGTCAGATTCTCATCTTCTCCACTCACCCATTGCCCCTGGTTTGTCTAAACCCTAGCTTCTTAAACTGTTGGTCTCGACACCCTATGGGGTCTTGTAACTGAATGTGGGGGTGCGAAAAATTTGGTAGCAGGAAAAGGTTATGCACACCTATTTTATATACTTCTATACTTAGGGTCATGTAAAGTTTCTCGGGTGAAAAGGGTTCACAAGTGGAAGTTTAAGAAGCCCTCGTCTAAACAGAACAAGGCTAATAGTGTTCCCCACCCCTCGCACCAACCCAGTCTTCTCTTCCTTTGGCAGATCCTCATAGGGTTCCATCCCAAGGTCCTGGTCACCCTCCTTGGGAAGTTCATCAATGTCCTTTCTGAATCTGGTACTCAAGCCAGGGTCTAACCAGGACACAGAACAGTGATATTATCAGTTCCCTAATCCTGGATACCGTGTCTATCTTCCACGTGACCAGTTTTTTCCAACAATCTTCATATGTCATTAACCACTTCACCTTGGTGGCCCTTTGGACTTCTCCAGGTTAAAAATGTCATTTCTAAGCTATAGCCCTCAGAATCGAATTCAATACTCCAGGCAGAGCATAACCAGGACAGACAACACTGGAACTATCACTTCTTTTTCACTAAAAATTATCTACCTCCTTTTTTTTTTTTTTTGGTGAGGCAATTGGGGTTAAGTGACTTGCCCAGGGTCACACAGTTAGTACGTGTCAAGTGTCTGAGGCCTGATTTGAACTCAGATCCTCCTGAATCCAGGGCTGGTGCTCTATCCACTGCGCCACCAGCTGCCCAAAATTACCTATCTCTTAATGAGCCTAAGAACCCATGAATTTTGGGGTGCCAAATGTTATACTTATAGTTGACTAAGCCCTCTCCACTCCACAGATCTTTGTCAGATGAACCACTGCTGCTTGGTCATGCCTCTCCCATCTTGTACCTATGAAGGTGATTTTATTGAACCCAAGCTTTAAAAATATGTATTTTCCCCTACGTTTCAGTTTGTTCAATTTAGCTCTGTGTTCTAGCTCAGGGCTTAAACTTTTTTCGCTCTCAACCCCTTTTTGTCTGAGAAATTTTTATATGACCCTGGATATATAGATATATAAAATAGGTATACATAACCTTTTATTGTTGCCCATTTTCCCCCACAACCCCCACATTCAGTTATGTGACTCCCATATAGGATCTCAAACTTGCTCTAGCTTATCACAGTATTTTAAAGTCTCGGCTCTCATGAAATGTGTTCTATCTTCCCTTCTCTGCTTTGTGTCAACATTATGTGTTGTCTTCCCTAATTAGATTGTAAGTTCCTTGAGGAGAGGAACCAGCTTTCTTTTTTGTATTTCATAATGTCTGGCACAAAGCAAGCACTTAACAAATGTTTATTGACTGACTTGACTGACTGACTCATGGCAAATTTAACAAGCAAGCTACCTTTATCCAAGTCATTTCATAAAATCGTTTTACAGCATAGGACCAAGGCTACTGGAGAGCTCCTTTCAAGTTACCATTGAACCAATTAATGAATGACTACTCTTTGGGCATAGTAAGCAAGAATTTATTGAACCCCTGCTATGTCACACAGGACAGCTAGGTGACACTGCAGTCGATAGAGCACCATGCCTGGAGAATGGAAGACTCCTCTTCCTGAGTTCAAATCCAGCCTCAGACACTTATTAGCTGTGTGACCCTGGGCAAGTCACTTCACACTGTTTACCTCAGTTTCCTCATCTGTAAAATGAGCTGGAGGAGGAAATGGCAAACCACTCCAGTATCTTTGCCAAGAAAAAGTCAAATGGGATCACGGAGAGTCGGACATGACCGAAAATGACTGGACAACAAAAATTTGCCAAGCACTGTGCTATATGGGAAATACAAAAAAAGGCAAAAGACAGTTCCTACCTTCAAGGAGCCCACAGTCTAATGAGGGAGACAACATGCAAACAGCTATGTACAGACAAGATATAGACAAGATAGTCTTAGAGGAAAGGGATTAAGAAGGATGGAGAAAGACTACTTATTGAAGCTTCAGCTGAGACTTGAAGGAAGTCAAAGGGAGGCAGGAGGCAGAGATAAGGAGAGAGAGAGTTGCAGGCATGGGAAACCTCAGTGGTTTAACTAGCTCAGAATCCACATAATTACACAACTGTCAAAAGCACATCACTCCATCTTTTCCACAGGAAAAGCATGAGATTTTGTCAGATGCTTTGCTAACATTGAGGTAGCTTCTACAGCATTTCACCCCCCACCCCACCTACCAGTGCGTCTGCATCAACCATATCATGAAAAGAAATTGTTAGTTTTGCATGAGGAGTTCTTGATGAAGCCATGTGAGTACTTTGTGGTCACTGTTTCCTTTTCTAGACACCAAAGACCCCTTTAATAAAACATTCTAGAATTTTTGCAGAAATTGAAGTCAAGCTCATTGCTCCATAGTCAGCAGATTCCATTTCCTTCTATTTTTCAAAAATCATGACAACATTCATCCATCTCCAACCCTGTGGTATTTCTTTTTATTTATTATAACTTATTTATGATAATATTTTTAGGTTTTATTAATATCTTTTGTTTTGATATCACCTACATTTCCCAATGTATCCTTCCCTCCCTCCCTCCTCCCAGATAACCATCCTTTATAATAAATAATACAGAAAGATCTTTTTAAAAGTTCAGCAAAGGGGCGGCTAGGTGGCACAGTGGATAAAGCACCGGCCCTGGATTCAGGAGTTCCTGAGTTCAAATCTGGCCTCAGACACTTGACACTTACTAGCTGTGTGACCTTGGGCAAGTCACTTAACCCCCATTGCTCCCCCCAAAAAAGTTTAGCAAAACAAACCAATATGGCAACTAAGTCTGACATCATAATCAGTATTTTACATCATAGCTCCTCGCCTCTGCAAAGAAGGGAGGGAAATGCATACTCATAGCTCTTCTTTGGGGCCAAGCTTGCTCATTATAATTTGATAACATTCAATTTCATTAATTTTATTGATGTTACTCTTTTTTTTTCTTTTTTTTAGTGAGGCAATTGGGGTTAAGTGACTTGCCCAGGGTCACACAGCTAGTAAGTGTTAAATGTCTGAGGCCGGATTTGAACTCAGGTACTCCTGAATCCAGGGCTGGTGCTCTATCCACTGTGCCACCTAGCTGCCCCGATGTTACTCTTTCCAATTATATTGTGGTAATCCTTATATGTGTTATTTTCCTGGTTCTGGTCACTTCACTTTGAATCAGTTCGTATAAATCTTCCTATATGTCTCTGTATTGATCATATTAATGATTTCCTACTGTGCAATAATTTTCCATAGAATTTATGGGCCACAACTTTCTTAGCCATTTTCTAAATCAACAGGTTGCATTAGCATGCTGGGCCTGAAGTCAGACAGACTCATTTTCCTGAGTTTAAATCCAGCCTCAGACACTTAACTGGACAAGTTAATGTTCCATCCATCTATCTATCTATCTATCTATCTATCTATCTATCTATCTATCTATCTATCTATCTATCTATCTATCTATCCATCCATCCATCCATCCATCCATCCATCCATCCATCCATCCATCCATCCATCCATCCATCCATCTATCTATCTATCTATCTATCTATCTATCTATCTATCTATCTATCTATCTATCTATCTATCTATCTATCTTTCCTTCCTTCCTTCCTTCCATCCATCCACCCATCCATCCATCTGTCCATCTATCCATCCATCTCTCTCTCTCTCTAATCTAACTAGTTAGCTAGCTAGCTAAGGTTTCTCCTTAATTTTATGTGTCTATTTCTTCCCCAAAGAACTTCTCCACTCTCCCCTCCCCCAAGATACCTACCTACCTATCTGGTTTCTCATGTGAGAAATTATTATTAATAATGATATCTTGGGGGGCAGCTAGGTGGCACAGTGGATAGAGCACCAGCCCTGGAGTCAGGAGTACCTGAGTTCAAATCCGGCCTCAGACACTTAACACTTACTAGCTGTGTGACCCTGGGCAAGTCACTTAACCCCAATTGCCTCACTAAAAAAAAAAAATAATGATATCTTGGGGATATTCAGAGCTTTCCCCCCTTCTTCCAAAGCCCTGACTTTTAGAAGTCCAGTCTTGAAGTCCAGTTTCTCCTTGAAAATAGGATTGCGGGGCAGCTAGGTGGCGCAGTGGATAGAGCACTGGCCCTGGAGTCAGGAGTACCTGAGTTCAAATCCAGCCTCAGACACTTAACACTTACTAGCTGTGTGACCCTGGGCAAATCACTTAACCCCTATTGCCTCACTAAAAAAAAGAAAAAAGAAAATAGGATTGCATTGAACCTCTTCATCTTTGTCAGACCCATTAGGGTGGGGAAGCTTATTGTGTTCTATTCAAGCTTGGTAGAGACAGATCTGTTTATGGGGGGGGCAGAGGGAGGGCATTCTTTGAATTGATAACCCAGTGCTAGAGATAATATTTCTGTTCAGGTGTCAATTCTTGGCCCCATTGACCACCTACTGTTTCAAGAATATATAAGCAGTGTCCCACCACCATGATTGTCTTTGGTCTGAGAAAGATTTCCAATGACCATTCTTTTATTAATAATCTGCTGGCCTTATTAATAAAATAATTAAACTGCACAGAAACTATGTGTCTCAAATTATTTTATTCATCATACTCATGAGAATACAGTGGCTTCATAAAGGAAGGATGATTGGTGAGAGAAATAGGACAACCCTTTATTGTAACCACTGGATACCCTTGCACATATATACAGCCACATAGTCCAATATAGAAAGGATAAAATGTTTGGTTCCTTCTTCTTGCCAACTAAAAGCCCAAAGCATCATTCAATTATCCTTGGAGATTATCATAGGAGAATCAAACTACCACCAATGCCCAATGGGGGGAAAAAGAAATTGTCAGCTCCCTCTAAGACTGAGTCTTGATAAAATGAAGAAAATATAGCTGAAAGAAGAGGAATGAACATTTTTACTGTCATCAATTCAATTAAACAAACAGTAAGCACCTACTATGTGCAAGGTACCTATGCTACAAAGAGAAAGAAGTTAAATCATCCCTGCCCTCAAGGAGCTTACATTCTACTGAGAGGAAAATAATATGTACAAAAGAATATGTATGCTGATACATTCATCTATAGCAGAAGAGAATTGGGGAAGGGAGATAACACTAACAGGGGGGTTTGGAAAGGAGGAGCTGGCCCTTGAGTTGAGCCTTGAAGGCAGGCAAGGTTTCTGAGAGGTGGAGATGAGGAGGGAGGGCATTCTAGGCACCAGGAAAGGTTTGTCAGAGTCCTCAGAGGTAAGAGACAGAGCATCTCGTTTGGGGAATGGTTGGTGGTCCAGTTCAATTCGAATATAGCATGAAATGAGGCTGGAAAAGCAGGCAAGAATCACATTGTAGAGGGCTTTGAATGCTGGGCTGAATAATTGGCATCTTGACCTAGCCTAGGAGTCTTTCACTCATGTTTGTGTCAGGGACCCTTGGGAGTCTGAGGAAGCCAATGAGTCCCTTAATTCCAAGGCCAGGATTTCTGTCACCTCCTCTTGCCACTCCCTGGATTGAGGTCTCTATCAGTAAAGCCACAATCTTGGTCGGACATCGAGAAGCATCATGGCTCAGAGATTGAGATCTGGGCAACACCTGGATGCCATGGCGTCCATCTCTCTCATTTTACAGATGAGGAAAGGAAAGGCTAGAGAAGTGAGTGACTTGACTAAGGTCACACAGGGTATAAGTGGCAAAAAGAGGATGTAAATTCAAGTCCTTTGACTTTTAGCTTTTCTAGAGATTCATGAATCTCAGTGGATTTGGGAGATCCCCTCTGGCTTATGAGCAAAGAATCACAGTAGTGAGCCAGAAGGGGAGGGCACTGAGAACCAGTCTAGGATCAACAGGCCTTGTTCTTGCGTTCTCTCTCTCTCTCTCTCTCTCTCTCTCTCTCTCTCTCTCTCTCTCTCTCTCTCTCTCTCTCTCTCTCTCTCTCTCTCTGCATGCACGTACACTCCAGTGTGAATCAGTGAAGCCCAGAACAGCCTGAGTCTACCCTATCTCTGTGGCCAGGAAGTGATCTTAGGTTCTTGAAGATGATGCCAGAGAAGAGAAATCTCTGGCAGGTTCTACAAAGCTTCAGGTGGGGTCTCAGGAGGAGATGGGATGTTTCCATCTGAGGTCCAGCCCAGCAAAGTTCAGACACACTCATCCCTAGGCCTGCTCTGAGGTAAGAGTTTTTCACCTCTGAGTTAACTCTCCAAGAACAACTGCTAAGTTATGGAGGGATTACAATCAGCACTGGGGGAGGGCATACTCTCCTCAACAGAAGCACAGATCCTTGAAGTATTGGTGTAAATAGAAATACCTTTAAAAACACATATATGGCGGGGGGCAGCTAGGTGGCACAGTGGATAAAGCACTGGCCCTGGAGTCAGGAGGACCTGAGTTCAAATTCAGCCTCAGACACTTGACACTAGCTGTGTGACCCTGTGCAAGTCACTTAACCCTCATTGCCCTTCAAAACAAAAACAAAAACAAAAACACATATATGGGGCAGCTAGGTGGCACAGTGGATAAAGCACTGGCCCTGGAGTCAGGAGGACCTGAGTTCAAATCCGGCCTCAGACACTTAACACTTACTAGCTGTGTGACCCTGGGCAAGTCATTTAACCCCAATTGCCTCAAAAAAACAAACAAACAAACAAAAACAAAAACACCCCACACCACATATATACACAGTAGAGGCAATTTTTCATTTCCCTGCTCATCCAGACCTCCCACGCTCATAGTGTTCCACTGTTGTGGATCTCAGTTCTCTTAGTTAGGTATTACAGGGAACGCCTCCTCCCCTTCCCACCCCATACCAGAGCTTCCCTCCTTCATTGATCTTAGCTTAAGAGACGGAAGCAACCTTAGAAGTTCATTCCTTTTCTTTTTACATTTGAGGAAGCAGAGGCTGAAGAAAGGGGAGGAAACTTGCCAAATTCACACAAGAACTAAGTGACAAAGCCAGGATTTGAACTCAGGTCCCGGGACTCCATCTTTACAACCAGGAAGAATAAGAAGCTTCTGGCGAACTTTCCATATGATTGCCTCCCAGCTTCCCTGGTGCCAAGTATTCAGAACTCCCATGCCTGTCTCTCTTGGGCACAGGGCCCATCTCTGTCTGATCCCTTTAAGGGAATGCAAGGGGGTTGCATGGAGACAGGGTGGGTTGGTGAGGGTTATGGGAGGAAGCTATGAAGGGTCAGATCATCCCCATCACAGTCTTCTCTAGGGCCTGGGGTAGGCTTTAGAAGCTGGGTCTTGGCACTCACTGGGCCCCCATTGGCTGCGGGTGGCCCTTCACCCTCGGCCAGTAGGGAGGAGATGCAGACCATCTCTGTGGGGGAGTAATCCCGAACTGGATAAGTGTGGCCCTTCTTGGAGAGCCGGATGGCCAGGACCACAGTGCAGATCAGGAAGATGGTGGCAATGAGGGCCAAGATGAGGACAGCCAGCAGGCACTGCCTCACTGGGATGTGGCCAGAGAGGAACTGATGGGTAGTGGTGGCCACAATCACCAGGGCCGTGGTATTGGAGAGTCCAATCTGTCCCGTGGCTACCTCAGGTTTAGGAGGATCTAAGTGTGCACTGGATGAGGAGAGTGGGGAGGAAGTGGTAGAAGAATTGTGTGTGGGGTGACCTGTATTGACAAAAAAGGCAGAAGCATTCGTGGATGAAGCCAGGCTGCTGTGCTCTGCTGGGGAGCTGGTGGGTGGCTCCCCTGTGGTAGCAGAGTCTGTCACCAGCTGTCCCATGGTAGGGGTTACAGTCTCTGGCTTGAATGTGTCCAAAGCCAGAGTGCCCGTGGTGAATGGGCCCGTGGCTGCTTTCCCCATGGTAGAGATAGCCACTGTATCTGTGCCCACATCCCCTGCAGTGGAATTTTGGATGCCTTGCTGCCCTGAACTCGGGACCTTGGAAGCTGACTCCTCTGTGGTAGGGATAACTGTTTCTGGCGGATCTGTAGCCACTTTCTCTGTTGCGAGGTCACGTGTGGTCTGCTGCCCTTTGGTAGTCTCCTCTGCTAGGTGGGCATTCGTGGTACCCCCATATCCTGCTTCTGTGGTCAACTCCTCCATGGCCAGCTTCCCTACAGTGGCCTCATGTGTCACGGGTTCCAAGTCTGTGGTTACAGGTGCACTCGTGGCCCCCTGCTGTGTTCCTCCTGCTGTGACTAGAGATGGTGTAGTTGAATTGTCCTTGTTCATGAGCTCTGGTTCTGGGGTCTCGTAAGGTACATCCTCATCATCCTCATCCTCAAAGGAATTTCTCTTCATTCGGATGACCAAGGGCTCTCTGGCCTCCAAGGCTTTAGCCCCTATCCATGGGACCTGGCTGGCCCCAGTGGGCAGCCCATACCCATGAGGCTGTAGGGTCAGGAGGAAGAAGAAAGCAGTCACCGACATGACACCTGGAAGACAAGGAAGATAAGGGTCAGAAACACAGAGGGTTACCCAGGGAGCCACACTGATGTAGCAGTTCATTGTAAAGATCTGAAAAGGTCAGAGGAGATGAGCTCCAAGCTGATGCCCACCTCTAAATTCTAAGAAAATAATAAGGGCTGTGAGCATTGGTCTTCCAAAGCACTTTACACATACTTTCTCATTTTTTCCTCACCCTAGGAAGCGGGTGCTATTTATTACCCCATTCTATGGATGAGGGGACTGAGGCTTAGAGAGGTGACTTGCCCAAGGTGATACTGCTAGTAAGTGTCTGAGGCTGGATTTGAACTCAAGTCACGCTGGGTGGGACCCAACTCCTATGAACTTATAACTACTCCTCTCCTGGGAACTGAAGAGTTAGAAGGTGGAGAGGAATACATTTACTCTCTTCAAGTATTTGAAGCACCATCATTCGGAAGAGAGAACAGGTTTGCTAAGATTAGCCACGGAGGGCAGGACCAGAAGAAAATGAGGGAAAGTTGCAGAAAGACAAATTTCTGTTTAATTGAAGGAAGAACTTTTTGGAGAGACAGTGAAGAGACAAGTTGGACTGGCGTGTGGTATTTGGTGGGAGGTGGGAGGGGAAATAGCTTGGATGATATTTTTTTGTCATTCAATTGTTTCAGTCATATCTGACTCTCCGTAACCCCATTTGGGGCTTTCTTGGCAGAGATCCTGGAGTGGTTTGTCATTTCCTCCTCTAGCTCATTTGACAGATGAGGAAACTGAGGCAAACAGGATTGAGTGACTTGCCCAGGGTCATATGATCAAGAAGTGTCTGAGGCTGGATTTGAACTCAGGAAGAGGAGTCTTCCTGACTCCAGGTCTGGTGCTCTATGCACTATGGCACCACCTGGTTGCCCTAAATAATATTAATAAAGATAAATATATAAAGTCTTAATATTTGGGTTAAAAAATCACAACTACACCCTCTGAGACGGCGGCGGCTCTGCCCGGCTCCGGCTCCAGCTCCGTCCCGTTTCTGTCCCAGCCCAATATGAGCATCATGGACTTCAATGTGAAGAAGCTGGCGGTGGACTCAGGCATCTTCCTCAGCCGTGCTGTGCAGTTCACAGAAGAAAAGCTTAGTCGGGCAAAGAAGACTGAATTGGACGCTCACTTGGAGAACCTTCTTAGCAAAGCTGAATGCACCAAACAATGGACAGAAAAAATTATGAGGCAAACAGAGGTGCTATGGCAGCCAAATCCTAATGCTAGAATAGAAGAGTTTGTTTACGAGAAGTTAGATAAAAAAGCTCCAAGTCAGACCAAGGACCAAGAACTCTTGGGGCAATTCATGATTGATGCAGGGAATGACTTTGACCCAGGAACTGCTTATGGTATTGCTCTTAACAAATGCAGAGAAACACAAAAACGAATTGGAACAGCAGACAGAGAACTGATTCAAACATCTGCAGTAAACTTTCTTACTCCTTTAAGAAACTTTATAGAAGGAGATTATAAAACAATTGCAAAAGAAAAGAAACTACTAAAAAATAAGAGACTTGACTTGGATGCAGCAAAGACCAGACTGAAAAAGGCAAAAGTTGCAGAGACTAGAGCAACAGCTGAACAAGAATTAAGAATAACTCAGAGTGAATTTGACCGCCAAGCAGAGACCACCAGACTCCTTCAGGAAGGGATCAGCAGTACACATGCACACCACCTTTGCTACCTGAATGACTTTGTGGAAACCCAGATGACATACTATGCTCAGTGCTACCAGTACACGCTGGACCTGCAGAAACAACTTGGGAGTTTTCCATCTATCTTCATATCTAACAACAATCAGTCTTCCACAACATCCGTGTCAAATGTCTCCACTCCCTCATCATCTGCAGTTACCACCTCTCCGTTGCCTTCCACAAGTAGCACAGTTGTTACTCCTGCCCTCACTGACTTGAAGGAATCCAGTGGAAGTAGGAAAACCAGGGTTCTCATGATTATGACGCTGCAAACAGTAGTGAATTGTCACTTCTCACAGATGAGGTGATCACAGTATACAGTATCATTGGTACGGATTCAGATTGACTCATGGGTGAAAGGAGAAATCAAAAGGGCAAAGTACCAATTACTTACTTAGAACTGCTCAACTAAGTGAGGGAGGGGGCTCGATATAAACTACCAGTTATGGCACGATATTTATATATGATTAACTATGTAAAGCAGGTTTGAATGTCTTCCACGTTAATGTCTTAAGAGACTCAGAAACTACCGGCCATCAGAACTAGGCTTTTCTCCCAACAATGTTGCGTGGTAAATTTTTCATTGCTTCAGATTTGGTATAAAGAGCTTTTTACTTCATGCCAAGGATGTTTTCTTACAGGATCCTCTGTTTCTACTGAAGTTTTCACTAATAAGCAGACTCTACTTTTGAGTAAACTAGATCGAAAGCAGGAGATCTGTTTTCTACTGAATTTTTCACTAACGGCAAGTTTCTGCCTTTATATAAAATAAATTTATTGTGAATTGAAAAAAAAAATCACAACTACAGGGTGGAGAAGGTGAAGTTAAATAGTTAACGGGGGGGGGGGGGCTAGTTGGTGCAGTGGATAAAGCACCAGCCCTGGATTCAGGAGGACCTGAGTTCAAATCCAGTCTCAGATACTTGACACTTACTAGCTGTGTGACCCTGGGCAAGTCACTTAACCCTCATTGCCCTGCCCCCCCCCCAAATCATTTGTGTTGGGGGAAAAATTGGGAAGGTCCCAAAACTGTGCTGGTAAATGTATATGGGGCAGCTAGGTAGCAAAGTGGATAGAACACTGGCCCTAGAGTCAGGAGGACCTAAGTTCAAATCTGACCTTAGACACTAGCTCTATGACCCTGGGCAAGTCAACCCCCATTGCCTCCCCCCAAAAAAAGAAGTCTAATCTGCATCATTACCTTTTCCTCCTTCATTTTCTTAAATCTAGAAATAATAAAGGAAGGAAGGAAGGAGAGAAGGAAATCAACAATAATTCAGGCCCTGATGTGATAAAACTGAAACCACTGACTCCCAGCTTGAGCTGGCTCTGGCATTCCTTCCTGGCTTAGTGGATCTCGGGGTCAACACAAGTTAATGATGTCTTGGGGCACTGAAGGAAACTAATCCAATCTCAGGATGTATTAAGAGCCACCCAGCATAGGGACCTGGGGATGCTGTCCAGCTGTGCTCTCTGCTGATCACACATTGATAGGCCACATCCCGTTGAATTTACAACATTCGAGGTGTGTCCAGAGGAAGATGGCCAGGTATGGGAGGGGACTAAGAACTGTCATACAAGAAACAGTTAAAGGACCCAGATCACCGATCAATGCAACAGAAAGCCAGGATTGCAGAGGCCCATGGATGAAGCATGTTACCCGCCTCCAGGGGGGGCAGGGGAACAGAAGGAGGCAGGCATTTTTGAACAAGGCCAATTCACGGTTTAGCTTGACTATACATATTTGGGGAATAGGTTTTCTTTTTCTTTGCCGATGGAAGGAGGGAAGGGCAAGGACAAAGGGAAAACTAGCAATAATGTTGGCAAAGAATAAAAATATGGGAAAGAAAAGAGGGTTCCTGAAGCATTTAAAAGAAAAAGCACTTAAGTGAACAAAAAGTTCAGAGGGAGATACAGACAAGCAGGACAGCTTTGAAAGCAATGTGGAGGGGCAGCTAGGTGGCGCAGTGGATAAAGCAGCAGCCCTGGATTCAGGAGGACCTGAGTTCAAATCCGGCCTCAGACACTTGACACTTACTAGCTGTGTGACCCTGGGCAAGTCACTTAACCACAATTGCCTCACAAAAAAAAAAAAAAGAAGAAGAAAGCAATGTGGAAATATACATATATACATATACATATATATATATAATTCCTCATCTATCTATCTATTTTGATATATCTATTTATATTATATATACATATATGTATCTACTTACATATATTTTTAGATATATAAAATTCCATGTTACTTTCAAAGTATATATATACTTTTATATATATGTGTGTGTATATACATAATAGAGATTCACAATTTTATAAACAATCATTTTTTTCTGTTCTATTTTGTATATGGAAATGCTCCTTTTTGCATGTTTAAGTGAAGAATAAAATAATATTAATTGGGGGGGGGACTGGGCAATGAGGGTTAAGTGACTTGTCCAGGGTCACATAGCTAGTAAGTGTCAAGTGTCTTAGGCTGGATTTGAACTCAGGTCCTCCTGAATCCAGGGCCAGTGCTTTATCCACTGCGCCACTTAACTGCCCCATAATATTAATTTTTAAAAATATTAATGGAACTGATATGTTTTGCCTGGAGAAATCATAGTCAGTCAACAAACACTTACTAAATACTTAATGCATGCCAGGTACCATACTAAGCTCAGCTCTGGGGATATGAGAAAAGGCCAAAAAAAAAAAGAATCCCTGCCCTCAAGGAGTGTTTATTCTAATAAGGGAGATAACATGTATAAATAATTAGATACTTGTAATTTATATACAGGTGACACAGTGGGTAGAATTCCAGACCTGAAGTCAGGAAGACTTCTCTGCCTGAGTTCAAACGCAACCTCAGACACTTACTAGCTGTGTGACCCTGGGACAGTTACTTCACCTTGTTTACCTCAGTTTCCTCATCTGTTAAAATGAACTGGAGAAGAAAATGGCAAATCACTCCAGGATCTTTGCCAAGAAAACCCCAAATGGGGTCACAGAGAATTGGACATAACTGAAAAATGACTAATGAAAATCATGGGCTTGTTGTGAGGAAATTATTTTGCAGACCTTAAAAGCACCATTTCAATCCTAACATACTATTATTCATAAATCAAAGTTGGTGATGAAGGCACTCGGTGTTTTTGCTAGCCTACTTCAAGTTCCTCATACATAACCTTCATCTCTCGCCTCCACACTTTTACGCATGGCTGGACACATTCCATCCTTATCTTTGCTTAATAGAATCCCAAGCTTTCTTTATGGTTCAGTTCAAGTGACTTAGGATCACAGATCTAGGGAAAGGAGCCTCAGAGGTTATTGGATGGGGAGACCAGCTCCCCTCACTCTATGTGAGGAACCTGGGATTCAGGGAGATGAAGCAATTTGTCTGGATATACACAAATAATAAGTGGCAGAATCTAGATTTGAACCCATGTCCTTGAACTCCAAAGCTAACCTTGATTCCATTACAGTGTTGTTACTATTATTACTGGGGAGGCCGGGTTCTAGGCAGTCCTGTGAAAGGAACCTCTGAGCAAACATGGACAAGTCTCTCCGTGTTTGCTTCTCCCTAGTTCCTGTCTGAGTAGAACAGACAGAGGGTCTGGGTTCAAATCTCAGTCCTTCCAACTGCTGCCTTTGTGACCTTGAGAAAGTCTCCCTCTCTGGACCCCAGTTTCCTCCTCTGTAAAATTAGGAGAATAGGGTTAAATGCATCTGGGATCCCTTCTAACCCCAGGTCTGTGATCCTGTGAGTTACTCCAGTCTTGGGTGCAGGCCAGTTCTGGCCATCTTGGCTCCCCCTGGCCCAGCAGAAGAGAATTAGGTCCAGAAGGACCTTATCTTAACAAAATGTCCCCATGAAGGCAGAGACTATTTCAGAGGAGGCATGAGCTGACCAGAAATCAGGCCTAGGGTGGAGCCAGGGGCCAGTTACAGGAAGATTAAGTTCAAAACCACTTCCTGGAAACTGAAGGATGTCATAAGGCACCAGAGCACCACTGTTTCTATGGAGGTGGTGTGGCACATTCACAGAAGCTGAGCATCCTGGGCTGGGGAAAAGGCTCCCATGAGACTCCCCTCCTGACCCGAAGAGATGTTAATGGACAGGCCAGTGCCTGGAATGAGACTTGAAGCCTGCAATGGGATGGATTCTCCACATACACACACACACACACACACACACACACACACACACACCATACTCAGGGGCGTTCAGCCAGATACATAAAGAGAGTTCAACATTCTGGCATCCATAATTCCCTGGGGAGATGGACAGAAAACTCTGTTCTGGGAGGGAGGCTCAATGGTTAAGATAATCACAGATGGTCAGAGCTGGCAGGGGCTCTAGAACATTGAATGTCAGTGCCATCTATCCAGCCAGCCAGCTTACTGTCTTTCCCATATCTCTCTTCCCTCTTGTGGCTAAACTCCTTGAGAAGACAATCTATAATTGATGTCTCCATTTCCTTTCTTTCACTTTCTTTGTAACTCTCAGAATTCTGGCTTCCAACCTCATCATTCAGCAGAAACTGCTCTCTCCAAAGTTACCAATGATCTCTTAATTGCCAAATCTGTCAACTTTTTATAAAATTTAAAGACCTGTATTAACAGGTGCTTGCAATTTGTGGATTTTGGGGGAAAAAACCAACAGGTGCACTTTTATACAAATTTAAAATGAAGGTCTTAATAATTTCAACTTGACCAGATATGAAGTGATTAAAAAACTATGAAGGTGTATTGAGAAAACCAGGCTTAAAAAAAAGTTTGTCATTTCCCCAAAGAGATATTCTTTTCTTAATCTTCATCTTTCTTTTCTTCAGCGTTTGATGCTTTCAATTACCCTCTTCGAAGTTTCTTTGATACTACTGTCTCTTGGTTTTCTTCCTACCTATCTGACCACTCCTTTTCAACCTTCTTTGCAGGATCTTCATCCAGGAAATGCCCCCTAACTCTGTCCTGAGCACTCTCCTCTTTTCCCTCTATATTATTTCACTTGGTGATATTGGTGCATTCACTTGGTGTATTCGATTACTATATCTATGCCCATGTTTCTCAGATATATGTATCCAGCCCTAACATCTCCCCTGACCTCCAGCCTCATATCTCCAACTGCCTTTTGGACATCTATGCCTATGTCCCATAGACATCTTAAACTCAAAATGTTCAAAACTGAAATCATTATCTCTCCACCCAAATGCTCCCCTCTTCTTAATTTCTCTATCATTGTCTAGAACAATGTCATCCTCCCAGTCCTTCAGGCTCCAAACCTAGGTGTTCTCATCACCTCCTTTCTATCTTCACCTGCCATAACCAAGCTGTTGCCAAAGCCTCTCAATTTCACTTTTACAGCATAGCTGGTCAGTTTCACACATGCTACCCCTTTGCAACATCTCTGATCAGTTTCACCTCTCTAACATCTCTGGTCAGTTTCACCTTTGCAGCATCTCTTGTCCATTTCACCTTTGCAATATCTCCAGTGTATTTCACCTCTGCAGCATCCAGCAAATATGCCCCGCCTTCTCTCTTCTGATGCTGTCCCCACCCTGGTGAAGGCCCTCATCATCTCATACGTGGGTTACTGCAATAGCTACTGGTGAGCCTGCCTGTCTCAGGTCTTTCCCCACTCCAATTCCTTCTCCACTCTGATGCAATTAATCTTCCTAAAACACAGTTCTGACCACGTCAATCCTCCACTCATTAAACTTTAGTGGCTCCTTGTCACCTCCAGAATCAAATATAAAATCCTCTGTTTAGCATTCCAAGCCCCTCGTCACCTGGCTACTTCCTACCTTTCTCATCTGCTTACACTTTGGTCCCCTGATTTACTGTGACATCCAGTGACATTGGACAGAATGATGGGTTCCTTTCTGTTCCTCAAACAAGACCCTCCATCTCTTGTCTTGAAGCACTTTCTCTGGCTGTCTTCCAGGTTTAGAATGCCCTCTCTCCTCCTCTCTGCCCCCTGGCACCCCTGCCTTCCTTCAAGGCTCAGTTAAAACCCCCCTTTCTACAGGAAGCCTTTCCTGGTCCTTTCCATTATTCAAGTGCCTTCCCTCTGGGGATTATCTCCATTTTGTCCTGTCTAGATGTTGTTTGTACATAGTTGCTTACATGTTGTTTCTCACATCAGACTGTAAGGTCTTTGAGAGCAGAGATTCTTTTACCTTTCTTTGTGCAGTGGACAGAGCCCCAAATCTGGACTTAGGAAGACCTGAGTTTAAATCTGACCCCAGACACTTACTAGCTCTGTAACCCTGGGCTAGTCACTTAATTCCGTTTGCCTCAGTTTCCTCATCTGTAAAATGAGCTGGGGAAGGAAAGGACAAATCACTTCAGTACTTTTTTTTTTTTTTGGTGTGAGGCAATTGGGGTTAAGTGACTTGCCCAGGGTCACACAGCTAGCAAGTGTTAAGTGTCTGAGGCTGGATTTGAACTCAGGTCCCCCTGAATCCAGGGCCGGTGCTCTATCCACTGCGCCACCTAGCTGCCCCCACTTCAGTACTTTTGCCAAGAAAACCCCAATTGGGGTCACAAAGAGTCAGACACGACTGAAATGACTGAACAGCAATGCTTAGCACAGTGCCTGGCACATGGGTGCTTAACAAATACTTGTTAATTAACTGAGTAGAAGGAAACTCAGGACAGAGACTATCAGAGTTGGGAAGGCCCTTAAAACATAGAAAGCTACAAGTCAGAGCAGAGAATGCTACAATATAAAACATGGAAGTTTAAAGAATTCAGAGCTAGAAGGAAACAGTACATAGAATGTTACAACATAAAAAATAAAATGTTACAGTATAGAACGTAGATGTCACGGATCAGATCAAGGAGGGGCCTTAGATAGCCAGCCTCTCATATTAAGGAAACAGAAAGGGGATATAACTAAAGAGGTAGCACAGTGGAGCAAGTATGAGACCTAGAATCAGGAAGAACTGAGTTCACATTTGACCTCAGACACTTAGTAGCTGCATGACACTAGGCAAGTTCCTTTAACGCTGTTTGTCTACCTCCCAAGGTTTCTATGAGAATCAGAAATAATATGTGTAAATCACCTTGTGAACCTTAAAACACTCTATAAATGTTAGCTTGTTGTTCCATAGCAGGGCCATGTTGCATCCCAAAGCCTATTTTACTCTCTCTCTCTTTGTTGTTTGGTTTTGTTTTTGCAGGGCAATGAGGGTTAAGTGACTTGCCAGGATCACACAGCTACTAAGTGTCAAGTGCCCGAGGCTGGATTTGAACTCAGGTCCTCCTGAATCCAGGGTCAGTGCTTTATTCACTGTGCCGCCTAGCTGCACCCCTACCCTCTCTCTTAAGACAGTGACCCAAGTGAGTCCTTTGCTTTCAACACCAAGGTCCACCAGCATTGTGAAGGTTAGGGAGTCAGATCAGCTTATGGTTTCAGGAATGGGAGGATGGGAGTGTGGTGCCCAGCCTATTTCTACAAGTTCAGTGTCGTGGAAAGAGCCCTGAAAATAAGAGTCAGCAGACAAGGGTTCATATCTCAGTTCTTGCACCCTCTGTTTATGGTGTCACAGGCCCGGAACACATCTTCCTGAGTTCAAATCTGACCTCAGACTCTTACTAGCTGTTTGACCCTGGACAAGTCATTTAATCCTATTTACCTCAGTTTCTTCATCTATAAAATGAGGAGAAGGAAATGGCAAGGCGCTCCAGTATCTTCCCCAAGAAAATTCCAAATGGGGTCACAAAGAGTCGGTCACAACTGAAAACAACTAAACTAAAACCACAGTCTGGTGACTTTCATGTTTCAGAGTCTTAGTTTCCACATCTATAAAATGGGGATAATGATCCTTTACTCCTTCCCCCAAAAGGCTTTGGGGAGGAAAATATTTTGTTAACCTTAACAACCTAGATGAATGTGAAACATTAAAATGACTCCTTCCAATTTGTCTCTACCTGGGCCCAATTGGGGTGGGAAAGGTAGGCAGCTCTAGGATCTATAAAGCACCAGTGAGAAGGAACCGAAGAGACAGACACTCAGACAGGTCTCTACAGATAACCCTTAGGATTGCAGAAATCATCTCACCCAGCCCTGTCCGTTTCTTCATTTCACAGATAAGGAAACAGAGGCCCAGAGATGAGAAGTGACTTCTCCAAGGTATCATGAGTAGTAAGTGGCAGAGTGGGATTTGAACCCCGGACTCCAAATTCAGACCTCTTTTCACTGATCAATGCTAACGCCCCAAACACAAATTGGGCATTGCCAGTAAGCATGGTTGCAAATGAGAGCATGGCCAGGAACAGGAAACAAGAGGGAAGGACTTGTTGGAGCTCCCAACCTCCCACTCCAATCATCCTTGGTCCCCCAGGAAGCAACTTCTGTGCCTCAGTTTCCTTATCTGTAAAACGAAGGGGTTGGACTGAATGACTGCACTAGCTCTAACTCTACCAACAACATACCCTGCCCTGCCCCCCAGCTGCTACCACCTCCCCCTCCTCCCAATTACCTTGTATTCATTTTGTCTGTGTCTTGCATATGTTTGTCATTCATATCTCCCCCGTTAGGATATAAGCTCTCAGGGGGCAGCTAGGTGGCACAGTGGATAAAGCACCAGCCCTGGATTCAGGAGGCCCTGAGTTCAAATCCAACCTCAGACACTTGACACTTACTAGCTGTGTGACCCTGGGCAAGTCATTTAACCCCAATTACCTCAAAAAAAAAAAAAAAGGATATAAGCCCTGTAAGAGCAGGGCACGTTTTATCTTTGGCTTGGTTTTTCTGGCACCTAGAGTCAGGGCCAGGCACAGAATAAATGCTTGTTGGTTAATTGTTTGATTGACTGACACATTGATTCAAAGATATCTTGGTCCACCCAGGTGCCCATCACCTAAATGTTATGGCTGAGAAAATAGGCTTGGATTTACCCTGGGCCTACTATGGAGCAGGTTACAACAGAGTAGACTGGGGCTGCCCGGGCCAGGTCCTGGCATTCTTCACATCAGTGTGGGGATCCACCCTCCACATCCCAAGGGTTCCCTGTGAGGGTTTTAGCCCCACCGCCACCACCAGACTGTGACTTCGAGAGAAAACCAGAGGCTTTCTAGAAGCCAGATCACCCGAGCAGCAAAGTCCCTTCCGGTGTCAGTGGGTTTCAGTTACCCCGATCAACCTGGCCTGCAGCCAAGCATACCTGGAAGAGACAGAGGCTAGTAAGGAGGGCAAGCTTAGAAATCAGCACTTGTATTGGGCTGCTTGGCAGTATCTTGGGAGGAAGTGAGGGGAAAAGTTCCCACCTTCCTTCCCTGGAAGCCATGCCACAGGAGGACCTCTGAAAGAGTGGGTGGGGCCCAAGTCCCATAGAGGAAGGAAAGGGAAGGGGTCCACCCACCAGGAGGATGCACAGAGTGTTGCTTGGTATACTCATTGAACTTCCCAACCTATCTCCCAAGGCTTCAGAGTCCACCAAAGCCAGTTGGGTTGGGCTGTGATAAGATAGAAAGTGTCCCAGATAGAAGCGATCTTTGAGGTCCTCTAGAACAGGGCTTCTTTCCACTCATGACCCCTTTTGCCTGAGAAATTTTTACCTGACCCTGGGTATAGAGGTCTATAAAATAGGTAAACATAAACCTTTCACTATTGCCAAAATTTTCACAACCCCCACATTCAGTTGCATGACCCCATATGGGGTCTTAAAAAACACCCACAATTTAGGAAGCTTTGCCCTGGAACAGGGGTTCTTAATTGGGAATCACTGTTTAATTTTGAAGGGGTCCGTGAATTTTGACAGGAAAAAAATCTATCTTTATTTCACTAGAATTAGTTTCTTTTGTCAGTTTTATGCATTTAAAAACCCGATTCTGAGAAGGGGTCCCTGGGCTTCACCTGTACACAAAAGGTAACAGACATTTGGTCGGGGCCTGGCCCATCATTTGACTCCAGGAACAAGGGATAGGAGCCTCACAGAGGGGAGAGGGGTTGCTAAGGTCTCACAACTAGGAAAGAGCAGAAACCAGACTATGGGGTGTTCTACCAATCTGGGAAACTTGGAGGAAGCTAAGAGTAGGACAGACCAACCATGTGTGAGGGCAGCGTAAGGACCAGAGCTGTAATTTTACTGGTGCAGGGAACTCCCAGGTGAGGAAATGCCCTCTCCCAATGCAGGTCTTCTCTGCAATTTGTAATTTTAGATTTTTGCCTGAAACATGGAGAAATTCAATGTCTTCCTCAGGAGGCTCATCCGGGAGGATAGAGAGTTCTGCTTTTCCTTGTGTGGGGTCCAGAGCTCTAGCCATTAGAGAACACTGTCTTTTGGTGCATAAAGCAATGGGCCTTTACTGTGGCACCCCACAGCTAGATTTCTCTCGCCAAGTGTAGTGCTCTGCCCATTAGCTCACACTGTCTTCTAATCGAGGAGGTTTCTTTGTGGAAACAAGGGAATGGGGTACAGCTTCAGGCACTGAACTCAGTCTGAAGAGCCACCAAAGTAAAGATAAGGTGACGTCCTCTCTGTCACGGCAACAGGCCCATGATCATCTGGTCCTAAGGGGCCCAGGGTACCCTGCTGAACGGTGCTGAGCCTGGGAGGTGCCCGCCTGCAGCATGGTGGCTCGTGGTGGCCTTCCCTCCCCTCCACACACGCAGCCCAGCTTACCGTCCTCAGCAGACTGTGGAGGGCGAGACCGGCAGGGTATCTCTGTATCTCAGACCAGGAAAGGCTGCACATTAATCACCTCACTGCTGTGGTGACATCCTTTCCCCCGGGAGACAGAGGGAGCCCTGAAGATGGGGCCCCACAGATGGATGGGTGGCACTACCCGTCTGGCTCTCTGCTCACCAGCACTGTGCAAAAGGAGGAAGCAAGACTGTGGTTAAAGCCATGTGACGGCACCCTCCCACCCCCTCCTTGTTTATCAGACCCTTTGTGGCAGAGCTGAGCAAGGTTTGGAAGGGAAGCGAGAAGAGGGGGTCAAGGGTGGGGCGATGGCAGAGACCGCTGGGGTTTGGAAACACCTTGCATGGCTTCCATTTAAGTGGCTGGGGCCCCCGAGGGCCAGCTCGGATCCATCAGGAACATTGTGGAGAGTGGGGTGACTTGCCAGGTACAGGCCTCCTGAGGAGTGATGGAGTGATGGAGCAGGGAAAAAGAACCCCATTGGCAAGAGGGCTATACCCCGGTGCTGCTGGGTGAGTGAAAATGTCGGCCCCATCTCAAGGGGAAGGAGAAATCTGATAAGAAGTAGAGTCAAGTTCTCTATTTCAGCTTATGGGAGCGAAAATCAAACCCAGAATCCTTTCTGACATTATGCAAAAGCAAGACAAGATGGAGAATTTCTTTAAAAAAATCTTTTTATATCCTCTCATACATTAAAATAAAAGTGTACGAAGTACCCACTGTATTAATATTCAAGACCAAGTGATTAAATATAGTTGTTAATTTTTATTTCAATAAGATCATAAATCACAGAACATTATTGTTGAGAGAGATCTTACAGAGTATCCATTGGAGCTAGAACATGGAATGTCAGAGCTGGAAGGATCATTAGAACATGGAATGTTATAGCTGGAAGGAACCTTAGGATGTAGAATATCAGAGCTGGAAGGAACCTTTGAATATGGAATGTCAGAGCTGGAAGAAACCTTATAGAACATGGAATGTCCAGTAGAACAAGGAATGTTAGAGCTAGAAGAAATCTTAGAATGTGAAATGCCAGAGCTGGAAGGAACCTCAGAACATAGAGTGTCACAGATAGGAAGGATCTTGGAACAGACAATTTTAGAGCTGGGATGAGACCTTAACTCATAGAATGTTTGAGTTGGGCGGGATCTTAGAATCCTGAATGTTAGTGATGGAAGCAATCTTAGATCATAGAGTTCAATTAAATCCAGCAAGCATTCAGGAAGCCTCTTCTTTGTGCTAGGTTCTGTGCCGGGAACCTAGGATACAAAAACAAGCAAACAAACAAAACCATGACCCATATCACTAGTTTCCCATCTCTGATGTCATAGGTAGTGAGATGCTGGGAGCTGACCAACAAAGTCTAAGCCAGAAGGTTCTAGAAAAGAGCAGAAGGAGGGGCCAAAACAGCCTATTACAATAAAGGGTAGCTACCCCCCCCTCAAAAAAAAAAAAGAGAGGTGGGGTTTTTTGGCTTGTTTTCTTGTTACTGTTGCAAAAAGTGGACTCAGCACTAAATACCAGACAGTCATCCCAGACCTGTGATAGCAAAACCTCGAAGCCTGGCTGTGGAAAGTCCCACAAGGCCCGCATGGGTGATGGCAATATAAACAGCCTTCAGTCAGTGCGTGCATCTGTCCTCATCTGTCTTGTCACCTCACCTCTCCAAACACAGAATGGGGCCTTCTAAGCTGGGGCACCTTGTTAAGAGGAGAATTCTTCAGGCTACAGAGCCAATGAGGAAAGCAAGGATGCAGCCTAGCCTCAAGCTTGGCCAGAGGATAGAAAAGGCTCCTCCCAGGGGGATGCCAACGGTTCCAATGGGCAGAGTCCTAACAAGGAAGGCTTGTGCCTGGGGCAAACTGGTGGGGGAGCAGATCACAGTCTGTTCCCACTTGTCTCTATGTCCTCATGGAATCTGGCCCATGGCCCTCAGAGAAAGGGGCAAAGGGGGACAAGTGAAAGGAATAAGCATTTATATGGCATCTACTACATGCCACGAAGGGGCAGCTAAGGGGCATCATAGTGCATAGAGTGCCAGGCCTGGAGTCAGGAAGACCTGGGTTCAAATCTGACCTCAGACACTAGCTTTGTGACCCTGAGCAAGCCACTTAATCCTGTTTGCCTCAGTTTCCTCATCTGTAAAATGAGCTGGAGAAGGAAATAGCAAACCACTCCAGTATCTCTGCCAAGAAAAGCCCAAGTGGGGTCTCGAAGAGTGGGAAATGACTGCCACCAGCAAGAAAAACCTGCCAAGCCCTGTGCTAAGCACGAAGTGTGTTCTGATGGGACAGTAAGCAAGCCCAAGGGAGGGGTTCCACAGTGATGGGAGTCCATGGGACAGAAAGCACCTCCCAGGGAAAACTCCCAGATACTTTGGACTGCCCTGAACAACACTAACTCTAACAGCCAGAAGGAAGGGCTGGGGAAGTCGATTCTGGGAAGGCTGGGATTCCTTCACCTTTGTCTAGTGGAATCTATAGGCTAGATATAGGTGTGGGTAGCATGGGGTATAGGCAGAAGCCAGCTGGCTTTGAAGGCAAAAATCAAAAGTTGCTAACTCAGCCTCCCTTTCTAGGAGAGGTGGGGGACCATGGGTGTGGAATAGTGTATACAGGTGATGAGTTGTCTAGTTTTGCTGAACTGCTTCATCTCTCCACCTGCCCCCAGGGGGAGTAATGAGAGAGAGGTTTGGAAATAAAGGTCATGTAAAACAAAAGATAACTATTTTTTATAAAGATGGGGCTGAGTCAGACAAGAGAATGGCAATTATATCTGCTTTAAAATGAGATCATAATTATAAAGCTCTTATCACAGTGTCTGGTATACAGTAAGTGCTTATTAAGGGCTTGTTCCCTCTGCCCCCTTAACCAACATACCAAGCTCCTTGAGGGGAAATACTCATTCGTATGCTTCTCTGCAACTTATTAGACCAGAGACCAAGAGACAGAACAGACCTTTGAGGCTTCTGAGTCCAACCTTTTCATTTTACAGATGAATAAACTGAGGCCAAGAGAGATAAAGTGACTTACTCAAGTCAAACAATGAGTATAAGAGGCAGAGATTTGAACCCAAGTCCTCCTGACTCTAGCTAGGGCCAGTGCTCTTTCTACAGTTTCATGTTGCCTCCTAGATATAGGATCAGAGGGTCTGAGTTCAAATCCTGACTTTGCTTAGATCACTTTGCTGCCCTCAGAAAAATCAGGTCAAACTTGATGAATTCTAAGGTTACTCTTAGTCCCAAACCCTGCAATCATATCTGGCTCACTTAGCAGGGAGGGGCTTACATACAATGGGTGCTTAATAAATGTTCAGTCATTTCAGTCCTGTCCAACTCTTCATGACTCCATTGGGGATTTTCTTGGCAAAGGTACTGGAGTGGTTTGCCATTTCCTTCTCCTGCTTATTTTACAGATGAGGAAACTGAGGCAAACAGGGTGAAGTGACTTGCTTAGGGTCAAATAGCTAGTAAGTGTCTGAGGCTGGATTTGAATTCAG
The DNA here is from genome assembly GCF_019393635.1 of Dromiciops gliroides. Taxonomy (NCBI): domain Eukaryota; kingdom Metazoa; phylum Chordata; class Mammalia; order Microbiotheria; family Microbiotheriidae; genus Dromiciops; species Dromiciops gliroides. Next base: position 17,004,939 of record NC_057861.1, on the reverse strand, counting down.
GTTTTCCTGACTCTAGGCTTTGATTTCTGCTTTGCCCCACCTCCCCAACCACGTTTTACAGACAGCTGCCCCCTGACCCTTGGTCATATTGAGAGAAACTAAACAGTGTTACACCAGAAAAATGCTGTTATCTCAGAAAAACAAGACAGGGAGGGAGTCTGGGTAAGGAAGAAGGATTGCAGAAAGGGTCCTCTAGGCCAGTAGCATAGTTAGATGAGTGTGCCAAAGATTAAGGTTAAGTTTGTACTGTGCTTGTTTAATTAGCTCATGTATATTAACTGACACACCCCTGGGAGGGAAGATGGCTCATTTTAATGTACATGTGATGTATGTAATGGGAGGGGGGACATGTTAAGGGGAAATATGTAGAGACATTTCAGGAAGATTGCACACTCCTAGTATTCAGACAATGAGGAAAGGAGAGGAGGGAACTTTGCATTAGATTTAGGAATAAAAAGAGTTTGCTGTGGCAAAAACGCACCACTCTTTTATAGTATATGTCCATTCTTGCAAGAATGTAATAAAGCCTTCATATATTCACCAAAGGGAAAGTCCCAAATCTTTATTTCTCACAATATTACCTACTTCCTTTCCCTACTCCACCAAAAAAACCCTTCATCTTGTTTCCCTAGCAGGTTAACCTCCCTAAGACTCTGTTTCCTCACCTCTAGCCTCCTCCAAAACACAACCTTTCCTGACCCTCTCCCCTGCTCCCAAAATTACTATAATAGGGAGAGGCTAGGTGGCACAGTGGGTAGAGTACCAGCCCTAGAGTCAGGAGGACCTGAGTTCAAATCTGGTCTCAGATACTTACGAGATGTGTGAACCTGCACAAGTCACTTAACCTCCAAAAATTTTTACAATAACAATGATGGTCCCCTTCTTCTTATAACCCCAAGGAGGTGGGGAAAGTACTGTCATTCCCATTCTGCAGATAAGGAAACTGAGGCTCACCAGGGGTTAAAGATAGTGCTCTAGACCACACAGCTAGAAGATGGTGGCAATGCAGGTTCCAGAGTTTAGGCTCTTCAGAGTCTCAGTCCCATGCCCTTTCTACTGTCTCAACAACTCTGGGCAAAAGCTAAAAGTGCTGTGACTTAAGGACATGCCTTGTTCTGAGTCTGTGGCTTCTCTGGCAGAGAGGTGTGAGGGGACCAAGATTACCCCCAGTGTTCCCCTTTCAGCCTTCTACCACTCAGACTGAAACCCATCACACCCTTAGTGAGACTGAACCAGGACAGCTTTGAGGTCTGGGTCCTTTCTGAGCATCTCCAAGCTGGTGGGGACCATTCCTCCTAAGGTTTCTACCACTGCATCCACTGCAGCTTGGGCCTCTGGAAAGAGACTCTGGTTTCTCTTCCTGGTTCTGCCACTCACTTGCTGTGTGTCCTGGAGTGAGTCAGTGTCCTTCTCTGAACTCAGGAAACTGTGGGGCTTGAGGGGTGCATAAGAGAAATTTGCATTTTTATGTGCTATCTTCCTTTTCTCTCTCTCTCTCTCTCTCTCTCTCTCTCTCTCTCTCTCTCTCTCGGCAATGAGGGTTAAGTGACTTGTCCAGGGTCACACAGCTAGTAAGTGTCAAGTGTCTGAGGCTGAATTTGAACTCAGTTCCTCCTGAATCCAGAGCCGGTGCTTTATCCACTGTGCCACCTAGCTGCCCCTTCCTTTTCTCTTTAATTATGGATGTGGAAATGCTCTTTTTAGTTGGTGTTTGCTAAGTTCAGAATAAAAAAGAATTATTTAAAAAGAAGAAAGAAAACTGGAGGCTGCAGAAAACCTCCTGGAAATGGGTATGATTTCATTTTTTTGTCAGCATCTGCAGTGCCTAACATAGTACCTTGCAGTTGGTATGATAGGGATCCAGCCTGTAATTTCATTGGTTTAGGGAATTCCACAGAGAGGAAACCCTCTCTGAATGTAGGTCAGCACCTCCTCTGAAACTCATAGCTTTGATTGGGGGGGGGGGATGCTAAAGCTCTAAACAGTGTAGTCTGTATCTCAGCTAGAGGAAAGATCATTGGAAGGCTGGGAGTTTCAGTATTATTCTATCACATTCTCCCAGATGTTTCTTCCCTATACCCAACCTCAATTTCCAACCAAGAGATTTGATTTCTGCTTTGCCCCACCTCCCCAATAGGCTTTACAGACATCTACCCACTGTTTCTTGGCCATATTACCACTCCCATCCCCCATTCCACCAAAAACAAAAACCTAAAAAATTTCAGCTTGTTTCCCTAAAGAGTTAACCTCCCTAAGTCTCAGTTTCCTTATCGATAAAAGAAGGGGATTCTACAGGGGTACAGCAGGAAGAGTCCTTGATCTGGAGACAGAGTCCCTGGTTCAGATCCCACTTACTGACATTTAACTATCTGTGAGACCTTGGGAAATTCTCTAGTCACTTAACATCTTAGTTACAGGGAAGGTGCTGACCTGCATTTACTCTCCTACCAATTCCCTAAACCAATGAAATCACAACCCCGATGATTAATGTCCCTGGACCTCAGTTTCTTCATCTAGAAAATTAAGGGTTATGTTGTTTGTCCTTCATTCTCTTTTTTCTTTCTTTCTTTTTTGTTTTTTAGTGAGGCAATTGGGGTTAAGTGCCCAGGGTCACACAGCTAGTAATTGTTAAATGTCTGGGGTCGGATTTGAACTCAGGTCCTCCTGAATCCAGGGCTGATGCTTTATCCACTGCGCCATCTAGCTGCCCCCTATCCTTCATTCTCAAAGAGGACCATGACATCAGGGTGATGTTATGACTTGCAGTGAATTGGATTTAAGTGAGGGAGGGCTGTGCAAGGTCACCAACCTTACTCTCTCCTCCAGAGCCATCCGGGTCCAGTGGCAAGATATAGATCAGGATGACTAGAGATAGCCCCAGATGGTTTTTAAGGCAACTGGGGTTAAATAACTTGCCCAGGGTTGACCAGCTAGTAAGTGTCTTAGGTGAGATTCAAACTCACGTCTTCCTGACTCTAGGGCCAGTGCTTCATACATTGTGCCATCTAGCTGCCCCAAGGTGGGTTATACCCAATGGCCTCTGAGGTCTCGCTCAACTCTAGAAATGGGCTTCCAAGCCCATTGGAACAAACAGGAGAGAAGGGACAATCCAATCCAATAAGCACTTATTAAGCACCTACTACGTGTCAGGAACTGCGCTAAGTGTTGAGGATACAGCCCCTGCCCTTCAAGGAGTTTATGATCTAAAGGGGGAGATAAGACACAAAAAAGAGTCAGAAAAGGGATACCGGGGGTTCCCAATCAGCCTGGGTCTTGTTCCATGGAGTTGAAACCAGCCAGAGCAGCAGTTGCATACTGGGATGGGCTGTGAGTGCAGTTTTTGCCCTCTAGAAAGGATCTCACTGGGAAGAGTTTGGTGTTCTGCCCTTCAGCCCTCCAGTCAGAGGGGAGAAGAAGCTGAGGGCGGAGGCATTAAGAAGACGTGAGTTAGTGCTGCCTTTGCCCTTGGAAGGAGTATCTTGTTCTGTGGAAGACAACAGGTACGAAGTGGGGTGGCCAGCATTCAGAACAACTTCCTGAAAGCCAGGAGCCCACTTGAATTATATCAACTTTGCCGAATGATAGAGGTGGGAGGGACCTCTGAGCTCATCTCAGCCAACTTTGTATTACAGCAGAGGAAAGTAGGGCTCAGGGAGAGGAAAGGACTTGCCCAAAGTCACTTAGCAAGGCATAGGTGATCAGAGAACTGGAAGAAGAAATCCAGGCTGAGATTCTCCCATTCTTTCAGTTTCTCTAGACTGACCTGTTAAGGCAGAGAGAGCAATGGAAGACTAAGTTCCCTTTAAAAAAACCCAAACAAACAAACAATAAAATCTGCATTTTCATCCTTGTAGGGAACTTCAGGTGACAAAATTCCCTCTACCAATACAGATTGGCACTTTCTCTGCACCTAATTCTTAGTTGCCTGGCTCATTGAGAGGTCTTTTTTTTTGTTTTTTTGGTGAGGCAATTGGGGTTAAGTGACTTGCCGAGGGTCACACAGCTAGTAAGTGTTAAGTGTCTGAGGCCGGATTTGAACTCAGGTCCTCCTGACTCCAGGGCCCATGCTCTATCCATTGGGCCACCTAGCTGCCCCAACATTGAGAGGTTTTAAGTGACCCAGGGTCACTCAGCCAGAACCTGTTGAAAAGTGACACTTGAGGCCAGATGTTGTTGCCACCTTACCTGTCTAGTTCCCCAAGGGTAGCTAAATCATTCTACTCAATGACTGCCAATGCCTGTCATCACAGAAATTTGACTGCTACGGATGGGAGGCTTCCTTTCGTGATGCGTTTTAATTCTCTTGAGAGAAATGATTATTTCTCTTGTATTAATAATTGAATCAGGACCAAGATTTTCCCCCTTTTCTGTTTCCTTATCCAGAAATCAACCACTGTGGGAAATCTTTCTCAAAGACTCAGGCAGGCCAAGATCTAATCAAAGACAGTAAAAGAAATTCTAAGTTGAGGCTAATGGATTCCTCCTGCTCATTGTGTTTACTCAGACAGGTCTGGGAAAATGTGGATCTTCCTCTTTGTCAGACAGGTGATAGGAGAATTGATAAGTCTCTTTAACCAAGATTTGGGTGATCCAGGTCAGGTATCCCAAGATCTGCATTGTAATATCGCCCACCTCCCATTAATATTCATTCTCTCATTAATTGTTAACCAATCAGAGTTGATTATCACCTGTCCTTCCAAGGACATAGAAACTATGACCCCACCACCATGAGGGGTCTTGAGCATTTGAGAGTGCCACTGACCTCTTTTTATTAATAAACATGCTAGCCAGGGGCAGCTAGGTGGCGCAGTGGATAGAGCGCCGGCCCTGGAGACAGGAGGACCTGAGTTCAAATCTGGCCTCAGACACTTAACACTTACTAGCTGTGTGACCCTGGGCAAGTCACTTAACCCCAATTGCCTCACTAAAAATAAATAAATAAATAAATAAATAAATAAACGTGGTAGCCTTATTGATAAAATGATTACCCAGAAACCATGTCTCAAACTTTTTCACATCACACTCATCTGAGAGGGAGGCTTAAAGACTAGAAGAAAACATTCAGAAGCAGAAGCATCCAGGGGAGCCAGACAATGAGGGAAGGAGACAAGCAGGTTGATGAGCTCGCCCTGTGGGGTTGGTCTACGGGCTGTGGCAAGAAGGACTGGGGGATGGGTGGGTCAGTAATGGTCCTCTGAAGAGGCTACCCCAGACTCACTGTACTCATCCGCACTGAGCTAGCCATCATCCCTTCCAATGTCAGACACCTGGGTCACTTTCCCAACCAGACCAGCCAAAGGGCATAGGTTTTAGAGAGAAGGGCATTGTCTCCCTGTGGTATGTTGGGTTGGTTTCAGTCTTTGCCTTTATATTCTCCAGCTCTTTACATATTTCCTGGTAGCTGGGTGGTACATTGGTTAGAGTATTGGGTGGGAAGTCAGAAAGACCTAACTTCAAATCTAGCTTCTGCCTTGTATTGGCTGTGACTGACTGTGAGCAAGTCCCACCGCCTCTGTCTGCCTCATTTTCCCTAATTGTAAAATGAGGATAATAACAGTGCCTACCTATCAAATGAGATATTTGGGATTTTGTTTATTTTTGTCCCCCCCCCGCCCCGGATGCTTCCATGTTATCTTTTTTAAATTAAATTTTATTTCACGAATCTGAATTTTTCTTCTTTCCCCTCTCCACTCCCCCACCCACTGAGAGGGCAAGAAAAACAAAACCCCAAATGAGATATTCATAAAGTACTTATCGGGGCAGCTAGGTGGCACAGTGGATAGAGTACCGGCCCTGGAGTCAGGAGTACCTGAGTTCAAATCCGGCCTCAGACACCTAACACTTACTAGCTTTGTGACCCCAGCTAAGTCACTTAGCCCCAATTGCCTCACTAAAAAAACCAAAAAAACACAAAAAAAGTGCTTATCACACTGTCTGGCACACAGTAGGCACTTATTAAATGTTGATTGACTAATAAGTGCTTGGTCTGGGGAGACCAAACTGAATCAAAGTGGGATCAAAGCTGGGGGCAGAGGACATTTCCAGACCCGGGCAGGAGGAACAGGGCATGCCCAGTGCCCAGAGTGCAGGCAGCCCATAGTTCTCTGGTCATAGGAAGAAATCTGGTTCAAGAGCTTTCCAATGTTAATTATTATTTGTCAGTTTTAATTAAGTAATTAATTAGTTGTTAGTTAACAATTATTAATTGTTCATTTTAATCATCACTGCACACAATACTGTTAAGGTTGTATCCAACTCTTCATGATTCAGTTTGGGGTTTTCTTGGTGAAGATCCTCAAATTGTTGGCCATTTGCTTCTCCAGCTCATTTGACAGATGAGGAAACTGAGGCAAACAGGGTGAAGTGACTTGCCCAGGGTCACATAGCTAGGAAGTGTCTGAGGCTGGATTTGAACTCAGGTCTTCCTGACTCCAGGGTCGGTGCTCTATCCACTGTGCCACCTAGCTGTTCCTATACAAGATGTACTTAAAGCAGCAGTAAGACTTCTGGGATATACTGTTTGTCTTAGGATCAGGGTCTTAGGTCTTAGGACCTGTCATTTATTAGTAGAGGGGAGCTCCCTTTACCAGAGCACCTTCCTAGAGAGTTGCCTGAAGGCTTTGAGGAAGTGAAATGACTTAGCTAGAGTCTCACAGCCATTGATTTGAGTCCATGTCTACCTGGCTTCCAGACTTGCTGCTCTCTCTGTCCATGACACCACATTGCCATTCCTGGAGAGAATTAATGTTTTTGGTTTTTTTGACTGTCACATCATACTTCCATCTTGTTTGAGCTTGTGGTCCACTAAAACCCTCAGATCTCTTTTCCCCATTTGTTTTTCTAAACCTTCTAAGACAATCAATCAATCAATCAATATTTATTAAATACCTACTATGGGTCAGGCACGGTGGTAGGTATTAGCAAAACAAAACCCAGAGACAGTCTCTTTCCTTAAGGACCTTATATTAAACCAGATGTTAGAGGTTGAATGCCATTGATTATGTGGGTGAGCCTGAGAGCAAGACTGACATTTACACACAAAGTCTGGGAAAGGTCTGTGGGGGGGGGGAATGGAGAAGGGGGGAAGGATGAGTGCCAAGTTCCAGGATTCTTTTTTTTTCTTTTTGTTTGTTTTTTGGGGGAAGGCAATTGGGGTTAAGTGACTTGCCCAGGGTCACACAGCTAGTAAGCCACCTAGCTGCCCCTTAAATTTTTTTTTAAAAAGAAAAGAGAGGCAGCTAGGTGGTGCAGTGGATAGAGCACCAGCCCTGGATTCAGGAGGACCTGAGTTCAAATCCAGCCTCAAACACTTGACACTCACTAGCTGTGTGACCCTGGCCAAGTCACTTAATCCTCATTGCCCCACGAGGAAAAAAAAAATAATATCCAGATTTATTTTCAAAGGAACTTTCACAATGTAGCTGGCTGCCAGGTCGAAAGCTCTTTTGTACTTCTTTTAAGAGCAGAAAAATGAAGGCAATGCTGCCTTGGGGAAAGAATGATGGGCTGAATATTACAAGATGTGAGTCTGAATGCCAGCCTCTGCCTCTTACCAATGCTGTGACCATGAGCAAGCCTGGAGTGCTTCCCATCCGGTCAGTTTCCTTATCTATAAATAAAGATGTTGCTTGTTTCAGGAATGATATTAACAAGATATGTCCTCCATCTGACTAGAAGGTAGGGTCATGGGCTCTGGGACCTCCCACCTTCAGCTTCCTCCATTAGATTGTAAGTCCCCTGAGGCCAGGCACCCTCATTTTGTTTTGTTTTGTTTTAAACTTGTGTTTGTATACCTAGGGCTTAACACAGCGTAGGTCAGCACACGGAGGAAGGAGGCCAGATTGATGAAGGGCCTTCAATCCATTTGACATGAGGGACAGTTGAAGCAATTGGGGAAGTGTCGCCTAGAGAAGATAAGACTCATGGGGGAACATGAAAATTGTCTTTTAACGGCTGCTCTGCTTGCCCCAGAGGGCAGGACTAGGAACAACGGATGGCAGTTTTAGGAGATGTGGTTTTGATCTAAGTATAATGGTGGCCTGATGAGCATGAACACTTGGTGAGCCTGCTCCTAGAAATGGCAAATGATGCTGAATGAAAGGGTTGGGCCGCTCTCCACCTCAGAGCAGGTGTTCTGTCATCATTTCCTGTCTGCTTACCACTCACTAAGAACTATTGCTTCCCCCAAGAGACTGTAAGCTTCCTGAGAGCAGGGATTATTTCCTTTTTATCTCTGTGTCTACCAGTTCCTGGAGTATAATTGGCCAAGGCTAGTCAGCCCCGAAGAGAAACTGGGACCCAGCCACAATGCTGAGTCCTACAAGAAATCAATTGTCTAGAGAGTATGTCGTAGTCAAAGGTGAACCTAGTGGGACAAATCCTTTGTAGCCACTGTGTGAGGTGTGAGGTCACTCACCAGGGATCAGGATGGCCTAGGAAAGGGTGAGTGTACCCATGGGTGTAGGGAAGAATGCTTTGTACTCGTTCTCAGTATATCTTCTCAGTAAATATCCTTTTGTGAAAAGTTAATTGATGTTAATGTGTCAAATGACACTGGAGGGCTAATTGTTGGCAGTCACTGGCATAGGGGAAAACCCATTGTCATGGCAGCTGAAGGCAACGCATTAGACAAAAGCCCATGGGCCCTTAGGATTGCGGCTAGAACCCTGAGAGATGTAGCTCACCAAGCCCTCTGGAGGACTCAACTCATCAGTGTCTGTGGGAGCTGGGATAGGGAGTCCCAGAGCTTATAAAGGCAAAAGAAAGGAAAATATTCATCCATCCAAAAGGGAAGCAGGCTGCCTAGGGATGCAGTGGGATCTCCGCCATTGGAAGTCTTAAAATGAAGGATGGCTGACCACATGGCAGGGATGTTCTTGAAGGAATTCTTGTCCAGGTACAGGGGAACTAGATGGCCTCTTAGGTCCTTTCCTTCTTTTAATTAATTAAATTGTTTTTGTCAATTGGGGTGAAGTGACTTGCCCAGGGTCACACAGCTAGTAAGTGTCTAAGGCTGGATTTTGAACTCAGGTCCTCCTGACTACAGGGCTGGTGTTCTACCCACTTTGCCACCTCAATGCCCCTTTGGGGTCCTTTCCAACTCTAGGATTCTGTGAACTGAAAATGGCCAGGAAGCCGGCTATGTAATTTCCTCTCCTTGGGAAAAATTCTCCTCGTTGTTTTCCATGGGAAAAGTAACCAACCCAGGCCATGAAATAGCCTCACATGACCCACATGAAATGAATAGTCATAACTGACTTCTCTTTTTCAAATGGTAAAGACTCTTGCTGTTCTATTACAAAATCTGTTTGGGCTTAGAGGAAGAACTTTCAGAACATCAACCTGTAGAAGTGATGCAATCTCCTACAGGAACAGAGCTGCATTAGAGGCCATGTTAGTGTATTTAGCTCAATCAACGGCCTGACTGAGCAAACAAACAAACAAACAACCGACCAACCAAACTGTTATCACTGTATTAGTTCTTGAAAACATTCCTCTTTCAAAGAATTACTCACCCACCCCATCCAATCAAAATTTAAGTCAAAGCTTTTATTATTTGGCACGCAGAGGCATGGTCGGGAAAAGAAGCCTAGACTTCAACCTCTGAGGAGGTACAGGTTTGTGGCATGTTCCTTAACCAGACAGCACATACAGGTGTGGCTGGGAGAAAAAGTTTAACTTCAGCTCCTGGAGAGGTTTAATCAGAAAGCCACAGAGGTATGGCTGGGAGAAAAAGTATAACTTCAACTTCCCGGACAAAAGAGGAGGTGACAATTTTATAGAGGTGAGAAGGGGATGGGGGGAGAGATCTAAGACTGAAAAGTTTGAAAATGATGATGTTAGCTATTTGGAAATAGGAATAATAAAAATTCCACATTTCTAACTTGAGATTATTGTCAGTACCTGGTTCTAATCACATAGCAAACATGACTGGCTCCCAAATAGGTTCATGCTGTAAATTCAAAGAGCCCAGCTTTCTGGGTGGCTGCTTTATTATCTCTTGGACCAACCACTACCTACTTAATAAACTACTTTGCATCTCCAAGGAAAGAGTAATCTCTAACTGACCCCAGCAAGCTGATCAACAGCATTTTTCCAGGGTCATAGTGTCCCCCTCAGGGCCAGAGCATCCCTAACTGGACTCAGATCTATCAGGCTGCTACTACACAAACAAACAAACAACTGACCAAACAACTAACCAAACAACCAAACGAAAAACCAAACAACTGACCAACCAACATTTATTCAGGGCCTCTGGACAAAAAAATGAAACAATCCCTGTCCTCAAGAAGCTTATAGTCTTTTAGGGGAAACAACAGTTCCCAGTTTGTAGTTCATAGATCTCAATCTGGAAGGCACCCCAGAAGACTCAACCCATCCCCTCCCATTTTATAATCTTCACCATCCGACATCCATATTTTATTGACGAGAAAAATGAAGTCCAAAGAGATTGAGAGACATTTATCAATCAGACTTATTATTATTGTATTAGGACCAAGGTTTTCCCCTTTTTCTATTTCCTCATACAGAAACCCACCAGTGTGGGAAATTTCTCTTAAAGATCTACCCAGGCCAAGATCTAATGAGACAGTAAAAGAAATTCTAATAGGTGTATTCCTGCTCATTGTGTTTGCTCAGATGCTGGAAAAATATTGATTCTTTCTTTTATCAAGGCAGATGATGTAGAAATTGATGTCTCTTTGACCAAGATTGGAGTGACCTAAGTTATGGACCCCAAGATAGCCCAGCTCCCACTTGATCAACCAACCAGAGGTGATTAGGCATCCCTTAGGAACACCTCCTCTTCAAAGGGCATATAAACTGTGACCCCAGATGCTATTAGGGTTCTTTGGTCTGAGAGAGACTGCCAAATGCCCATCTTTTTTTTTTTTTTTTTTTTTGTGAGGCAATTGGGGTTAAGTGACTTGCCCAGGGTCACACAGCTAGTAAGTGTTAAGTGTCTGAGGCCGGATTTGAACTCAGGTACTCCTGACTCCAGAGCCGGTGCTCTATCCACTGCGCCACCTAGCTGCCCCAATGCCCATCTTTTTATTAACAACCTGCTAACTTTATTAATAAAATGATTAAATCATCCAGAAACTATGTCTCTCATATTTTTAATCATCACAATACCAAGATTACTGTTTCATATTAAAATGTGAAGTTTTTGACTGAGTGACAGAATCCATCAGTCAAAGGGGCAAATTAGGGATGAATTAGTCCTAGACCTAAGATTGACTCAATTAAAGGTGTAAGCTGACTTTGGGGATTGGTTGAAAAGAATGAGACTACTTTTGAGCATAGGTGTATTAGAGGAAGAATTCCATCAATAGAAGTTAAGCTTTGGGAGTCCTTTGGGAAGCCAAACCCTTGCATCTGAAACAAGAGGGCAGAAAATGGGATGAGGCTGATGTAGACTCTATCTTCCCCCAACCTTTGACCAGAGGATGACTTCTGAGCTTGAGAGAATCAAAAGGTTTGGATTTCCCATGGGAACTGGTGGCAGCATCCCAGGAGCAAACAAACTAGCTGTCCCAAGGAAAAGCAGCTTCAGGGAGCACTATCCTTGTGGGGACCCATTGACTTGACAAAGGCATTCAATCTCTTGGTCAAGCAGAACTATTTCATGTGAACTTAGGGAGAAAAGGACTTCCATTCATCATACCACGACTAGGCCTATATCCTAAGGAAATCATAAAAAAGGAAAAAGCACACACATGTACAGAAATATTTATAGCAGCTCTCTTTATCAAGGGAACGCCCATCAATTGGGGAATGGCTAAACAGGTTGTGGTATATGAATGTAATGGAATACTATTGTGCTGTAAGAAATGATGAGCGGGCAGATTTCAGAAAAACCTAGAAAGACTTACGTGGACTGATGCTGAGTGAAGTGAGCAGAACCAGGAGAACATCGTACACAGTAACAGCAACATTGTGTGAGGAGCAACTGTGATAGACTTGCTCTCCTTAGCAATACAATGATTCAAGACAATCCCAAAGGACTCATGATGGAAAATGTTCTCCACATCCAGAAAAAGAACTGTGGAATCTGAATGCAGATTGAACCATACTATTTTCACTTTTTTTGTTGTTTTTTTTTTTGAGGTTTTCCCCTTTTGTTCTGATTCTTCTTTCATAACATGACTAATGTGGAAATCTGTTTAATGTGATTGTGTGTGTGTGTATATGTCCCCCCCCCCCCACACACACACACATACATATAACCTTCATCAGATTGCTTGCTGTCTTGGGGAGGGGAGAGGAATGGGAGGGAGAAAAATTTAGAACTCAAAATCTTATGAAAACAAATACTGAAAACTATCTTTACATGTAACTGGAAAATAATCAAATACTTTTATGATTTTAAAATTTTAAAAATCTTATTTCTAGGGGCAGCTAGGTGGCACAGTGGACAGAGCACCAGCCTTGGATTCAGGAGAACCTGAGTTCAAATCTGGCCTCAGACACTTAACACTTATTAGCTGTGTGACCCTGGGCAAGTCACTTAACCCCAATTGCCTCACCAAAATAAAAAATAAATAAAAAATTTTTTAAATCTTATTTCTAGGACATGCTTTGGAAGGGATTTTAGAGGGTACCACCCAGACAAGAACTGCACCCCCCCTCCAGTAGCGCATCCAAAAGTCATTCAGTCTTCACTATCTCTAGGAGGGTTTCAACCCACCCTTTCCCAGGTAGCCCATTTCTGCATTTCTGTTTTCAGATCTTGTAATTGCCAGGAAAATTTCCTTGCAAACCCTAACTTGCTTTCTTTGCAACATCCTCAAGTTGCTTGGTTCTGTCGCCTTAGGCCAAATAGAAAGTTTTAACTGCCTCCGGGCTTTAGTTTCCTTATCTACACTGTAAATTTGGTACATACTATTTATACCTTTAGGGCAGTTAGGTGGTTCAGTGGATGGAGCACCAGGCCTGGAGTCAGGAAGACATCTTCCTGAATTCAAATCTGGCCTCAGACACTTCCTAGCCGTGTGACCCTGGGCAAGTCACTTCACCCTGTTTACCTTAGTTTCGTTATCTGTAAAATGAACTGGAGAAGGAAATGGCAAACCACTCCAGTATCTTGGCCAAGAAACCCCAAAATGAAGTCACAGAGTCCAATATGACTGAAAATGATTGAACAACAAATTTGTATTTTTATTTAAATATTTGATAAACATGTCCAATGGCATAGATCCCTGGGGCCTGCCCTGTTCATAACGTTGAGAATGCCTGTTCCTTGGATCTGACCAGTTGGCAGGAAAGACTGTCGAATTCTTTGCTAAAATCAAGGTAGATCATATTAGATCACTCAGCAAAAAACTGGGTCAATAAAGGAAATAAGGTTGGTCTGGTGTGTGTTGTTTTGTCAACATCAGGCCAGGAAGTGAAGGCAGGCTTATTGGCCTATTGTTTTCTCACTTCATTTTTACCCCTCCTTCCAAAAACCGGGCCATTGGCTTCCCTCTACTTCTGAGGTAGTTCTTGGGTTTTGGCAGCCTTTCAAAGGATGCTGCGGCCCAACAATCCCACTCTCCAGTTTTTTTCTTTGGGTTTGGAGCGTTGAACTCTTAATATCTCCCTCCTTACCATTTCTGTCCTTTTGGTCCACTCTCCTTGGTGGAAAATAAGGATGGGTTTCTGGTTCACGAGATTCAATTCTTTCCTGTGAACACTTTGAAATCTGCTCTTCTCAAATTGAGGGTACACCCGAACTACGCCTGGCTTTTACTCTCTCCTCAATGACAGTCACTTCCCCTAAGGTTCTTAACACATCCAAGCCAACAATCTGCTCCTCTATATCGGTGAGAACTTCCCCATGTTAATTCGTATGACCAAATACATCCTCATTCAAAAGGTGCTGCAGTTGGATCCAGAAGATCTGATTTCAAATCCTAGCTTGCCTTCTGTGCCTCATTTCAATCTAACCTTTATTAAGGGCCTCCGTGGTGAAAAGCATGGGATAGGTAAAGATCTGAATTTAAGTCCCTGTTTATAGGGAGCTCAACTTTACTGGACACCAGAAAGGGGCAAAATGACCTTAGTTTCCTTATAACTCCTATGAAACACCTCCCCCTGGTTTTCTTATACTTTAGCCCTGCCTAGCTCAGTCATCATGTGTATTTTGTTGCCACCCTTTCAGTAAACTCCAGTGACTCCGTAGCACCTCCAGGATCATATAGAAAGACACCTGGCCCTCTCCTACCTTTCCAGTCTTCTCACACTGTCCTCCCCTCCACACTCGCTATAGTACAAGCGACATTGGACACTGTTTCAAGAAGCCTTTCCCAATTCCCTCTAATGCCAGTGACAGATTATCTCCAACTTTAACCCATCTATACTGTTTGCAGTGTTGTCTCCCCATTAAGACTGTGAGATCACAGAAACAATGCCGCATGGGTTTTTCAGGTGAATTTATAAAATCCAATTTAGTCTAAAGCACCAGAAAGCCAGTTCCACGAAAATTACACCTAGGCATAATTTATAAAATTGCTTCTAAGGGGCCAATGCATTACTGAATATTAAAAGCCCCTTTCCCCCACCTGCTCACTCCTCCCTTCCATCGCCCAAAAAGGCTTGGAAAGAAGAGAGATCAGGAACGATGTCTGAAGACACCTTTATGTTATTAGTACCAGGTAATTCCAGGATTGGAATACAAAAGGCAGTTGTAGTCATCAAATATACTGTACAACTGTCCACCTAGGCCCCTGGCAAACAAGATGTACAATCTTCGTTGAATTTGGTGCTCAACTGAATAGCTTTCAGAGATTTTCTCACAGACTTCTGACCCCTTTCCAGCCCTAGGCACGGATAATGATCCTTCTATCCAAATGATCGAGAGCTCTCCACATCTTTTCTTTCTGCCAGTTGTCCCAGCAACTGTCAGAGAGCTCTAGAGAAATCTAGAACAACACTGGTCAGCAGCCTGGCATCATTGATATGAATTCGAATCCCTCTGACACTGCAAGACTATAGCTGGAGTCACAATCTACCAGCACCAGTTTCCTTATCTGTAAATTGAGGTCATGGCCTGGTAGCCAAATAGTTTAGAGTAGAAAAACCTGTGAGCTAAGTGTGATGATAACTTTTCATTTTCCTTTTATTCAATGCTTATTATGCCATTCCTCCTGCAACACCTGATAACCAAAGCCTGTTTCCTCTTAATATTAACCTCACCTGGCATGGGACGATGATATTATGGGAAAACTTTTGTCATTTTTGAGGTGAGGAAGAGGAGCATATGGCATTTGGCGGGGGTGGGGGTGGAAGAATTTCCCCAGCCAAGCTTTGGTTATTTTTGTGACAAATAAATCCCTTCCTATTAGCCCCCTGTGACTTCTTTAAAACATCGCCGTGTAGTTTTGCAAACGTAGGTTTCTGCAAACTCAGTATTTCAATCTGCAACCATTTATTAATTTGTTCAGCCTTAAAGACACTGGGATTATGAGTCTGCAAAGCCTGAACAAATCGATGAGATCGCGATGTATGTGGAAATATGGAGAGGAAGCGATTTTTCTGCCTGATGTCATGCTCACTATCGAAGCCCATCAGAAATCCCAATCTTTGTCTAGAGGTTAATTTTTCCAAATTTTGAACTTGTGCTTAGACATCACAAAATCTCGGGTTTGACCGCTATGATTTCTGGGTTGTGGGGCCTTCATTTGGCAGACATAGTGGGAGACACTTCTCTTGTGGACCCTCTCCTCCTGCCTAGCCCCAGACATCCTGTACTGGACATCCTTGGTCTTCCCTGCCAGTTAGGGCACAGATGGCAACACCAGCCTTCTGCAGAGCCCATCTTTTCCTCAGAGGGTAATCCTGCTCTCTCTCGTCTGCCCTCAGAGAGTCAAGGGCACTCACTGCCTGTAGTGGGACAAAGCCTGAAGGCCCCCTGGACCTCTCGGTTCCTAAAAGGCAAACACAAAAATTGTGGGCAGAACAGCCTTTTAATAGCCAAGGACTGTAAACAGGGCAAGGGAAGTAAACTCTGAAACATGGAAGTGCTCCCAGACAATGTCAGTCTGCCTGCCTGTCTGGTGCTCCCTGCATCAGACACTGCTGATGGGCACACAGCCAGCTGGGTCCAAAATCAGGCCCAGTCTTCACACACACCTTCCCAGTGTCATGAGCCGGTCCAGTCCAATCCTGCACCTATGGCTACCCTGGCTGGCACCAACACTATCAAACATGAAAAAATTTATTTTCATGAGAAGCTATTTGAGAACACGGCCCAGCATCCCATTAAAACCAAAAACAAGTTGGGCAGTAGGAGAAAGGCATTCTAAGTCCTTTCTTGACAGATTCCGTGCAAAGCACCAGTGAGCTGAGGGGGTAAAAACCGGTCCCATCTGGCTAAAAATCCTCTGTAGGAACGAAGCTCCATCACACGTTCCTCTTCTCAAGGGAGTCGTGTTTGAACCTTAGAGGTCTGGTCCAAGCCCCTCATTTTTACAGATGAGAAAACCAAGGCCCAAGGTCAGGAGTAGGATAGGATTTGCACGGCATCCCTCCACTCTCTGCTGTGTCCTGAGCAGCCTATGTGAGAGAGGCAAGGCAGGCCTGCATCGCCCCCACTGTCACGTGAGCAGCAACGACTTACAGTCCCACCCTGGCGTCCAAAGAAGAGCCACCACTTCCCATCTGATATGTGGTTGACTTCTGCTGCTTCACGGGGCTCTCTCGCTCTCTCACACACACATTCTGCGCCCCCCCATACTTACCGTTAACAGAAGAAGTACAGCCAGCGGTTCTGCTGCACTAACACCCACAGCAGCTTCACGAAACAAAACAAAAGCAGCTGCCACAAAATCAAGTTTGGGGCAGGAAATAAACACGGAGACAATTTTGTAATCAATGATTTTATCGTTGAAAATGGAAGCAAATATTTTGACAGAATACTATGGCCGCTCTATAAGAGCCGATCTTGGGATAATTCACTGGTTCTCCTCTGGGCTATCACGGCTTAACACCAAACACCAACCAGCCCGCTCCCATCCCACCCACACCCCCCAGCTTCAGGCATCCATTCACTTAAATAAGACACAAGCAACAGACGAAAATCGGCATGACTTTTCCTCACCCTCTTCCCACCTCAGACCGACACTACTTCAAACACCCCGCCGCCACCAGCAATCTGACACCGGAAGGTACACACATACACATACACACACACACAAACACACCCCTCTCTCTGCACCCAAGTCGTGTTCACATGCCTCATTCTCTACTTCTGCACAAAAGGTGCACGGTACCAAAGGCCTGGATGCCCTCAAACTGTGGCCTGCCATCCAGGGCCTACTCTTGCCCCTCTTCAGCTCCAAGGCCAAACCCACAGAGCCGGCCTGGCCGATTCCCAGCGGCCTCTTCTGCTCGGACCCGGGGCTCTCTCCCCAACAACACTAGCGGCCATGGGAGCTCCCTTCACCATCCCACCGCCAGACTTTCCTTCCACATCCAACCTGAGAAGCTCAGTCCTTCCACATAAGCTTTCCTCTACACACAAGACAGACAGACAGAGGCCAGGCCTTAGCTGTCCCGAGGCATAGGGAGTCTGGCACTCGCCACCCCCCGCCCAAGGCTGAGCATGCAAGTACATGCAGGGCTGGGGCCATGAAAGGGGAACCCTGGGCACGGGATAAGGGCCCAAGGAGGGGCCCAACCGGACTCCAGCAACTTTATCACTCATGCCTTTGTCAGCACCAAGCACCCTCTGTCCCTGGGTCTCCAAAGTTTAATGGGAGGATGTCTGAAATGGAGGGAGGGAGAACAAAATGCGGGGGGAGGGGGCCCTGAGTACAGTCATTTTGTATGTGTGGACTTAGCGCTTTGTTAGTGGGAAGAGAACCTTTTTCCTCTGGCGAGGCATCAAAGCGAGATGGTAAAACAACAGAAAAGGCAAGACTACAAGATCCATGCTCCCCTTCTGAGTTCCACATGGCTGGTGCCCAAGCACAGAGAAAGTCACTGCATGCCCACGTTCTCTCCTGGGCATCCACGCCCGCCGGGCACTAGTCCCGAACCTAAAACATGATGCTTCAAGTAAGAAATGGCCAAGACGCCAGCACCCACGCCAGTCTGGACAGAGCCGCCTCCCAAGAGCCCAAGGCTGGAGGCCCAACAGCGTGATGGAGGGAGGAGATGGAGGGAGACAGGAGGCCTGACTTCACACTAAGGGAAAGGAGAGGAGGCCAATCTAAAGACCGAGGGGGGAGACCGGGAGGCTGGGGCCAAGCCACCCTCGGGACTGCTCAAAGCTTCCTTCCCCTGACTCCCTTCATGCCACAGACAAGGCAGCACAAAGTGGCTACTGCTCTGATTGTTCTAAGATGAATGTTTATATAAAATAATATTTTATCTTCATTTTATAAACATACACAGTGCTGTCCCTTTCAAATTAAGGAAAAATACACACACACACACAAATACTGCAAAGTAGCAAAATACAGAGGGGAAAAAAGCTACTTTTGGTTTTTGGCAAGTTTAAAAAAAAACAACAAATTCTAAAGAGCGACGTGGCATCCATTGGTCCCTAGTTTGCAACAACAACAACAACAATAATGATAAAAAGAGGCCTGGGCACAACACTGAGTCTTAATGGTTTGGTTTCCAAAATTCAGAAGATCTGGAACTTTAAAAGTAGCACTTTTTTTTTTGTTTCTTTAAAGTTCAACAAACAGTCACGGAACACTTAAAACATCAGAAAGGCTTTTGATAAAAAGCTCCGCTTCTTAAATGGCGGCTCATTCCTGCGCGGGGGAATGTAGCCCAAGGTTGGGGGTTTCCCCCAGCGCCCCCCTCCACCCTCCCCCTTTCCCGGCCGGGCTGCCTTCACGCAGCAATCTTCGCCATCTGCTGCTCCAACTTGGAAATGCGCTCGTCCTGATTGCAGATCGTGTCTTTGATGGATTTAATCTCTTTGAGGATCTCATCCAATTTGGCTTCATTTTGCTAAGGAAAGAGGGGAAAAACAGGGAAGTCTGTAAGGGTCTGGATGCAAATTAGGCTTAGGAGCCCAAGTTCATGGCTGAGATTCAAGAGAGAAATAAAAGCACAGTCCTCTCGGCCTTGTGGAAACTAGATTACTAGGGGGGTGTCCTTCGAAGGAAAGGGTAAGAGCACATGGGAGGACTGGGGTTTTCAGAACCCGGAGTAAACCCCTAAGTTCCCAACACTTAGATCACGCTGGCACTGACACCATCGGCACCCTCCCCCACTCACCACGGTGCCAACACCATCGGCCACGCCCTTGGCGGGGCCTATCAGGCCACCTTTCTTGTTGACCGAGGGCTTATTGTCCAGCAGGTTCTTCTTGACCACCTTGAGGTCTCGGTTCTTGCCCGGTACGTAGCCGTGTTTCAGAGAAATGAGGAGTGGGTCAGCATTCTTCCCCTCAAACCACTCCTCTGCCTCCAGGGAGGCCTCTGGGCCTGCTGTGTCTGGGTACAGGTCATCCTGGAAAAGGTCGGACTGCAAGAGAGGTGAGGCAGTGAAGCGAGGGCTGAGGGAGGGCTGGCCTTTCACACCCACAGCCTGGAAAAGAGCACCCTTACCTTCCTTGGAACAGTCATGATAATGGGCTCACACTTCCTCTCATGAAGTTTGAAGAATCTTCAAAGAAAGGAAAAGGAAAATGTTAAGGAAATCAAGGCTGACGATGCATCCAGAGCTCCCACCGTGCTGAGGTGGGGGCGAGGCTGGTGGCTACATCATTCCCATTCGCTGGAGCTTTACTCGATGTTTTTGGCACACCCACAAGTCAGGAAAAGCCCCAGCAATTCATTTATCCTGAGCATCAGAGCCCTCCAGTGCCACTCCCACAACAGGTGCTAGGAGGCTTCGTCATCTTGCATCTGTTGCACTGACCGATGGCTAACCAGGTGGTTAGGGTCAGGATGGCTCCACTCTTGGTGCTGATGAATAAATGGCTATTTGATCAGCCCCTCCCGCTGGGCCCCAAAGCAGGACCTCCCAGTGCCCATGGCTTCCTTCTTTCAATCCCTACTCCAAGCTGCTCTGAGGGGCCAGGGGTCAGCAGCCAGCGGGTCACACTAGCCGATGACCAGGAGAAAGTCTAAACAGGGCAAAAGTTTGGCCCAGCAGGCCGGGAGGGTGGGCGTAGCTAAAGAGCTCTCATTCTGCTGGTGGCATCTACACAGACTCTGACTTCCAATCCCCTCCCAGCCCCCCGCCCCAGAACCCACTACCCCAATTCAAATAGCCACCATATTTATCTGGTGATTTAAAGTTTGCAAAGCACTTTGCAGAGGCATTTTAGGGCAACCTTGGGCGGTGGGCCTATTTTACAGGTGAGGAAATCGAGGCAGATGGAGATTAAGTGACTTGCACAGTGACTCACAAACTTAGTATCTGATGCCAGATTTCAACTCAGGTCCTTTACCCATCGCACCTTCTGGCTGAATACATAGCCAGAAAATACAGTTATTTTATCTGATTAGAAAAGATGATAAAAGGGCTGCTGGTGGCCCAATGGATGGAGCAGTGACACTGGGGGGGGGGGGGGTCTTCACTGCTGTCTGCCTCAGTTTTCCTAATCTGTAAAATGGAGATCATGATAGCCTTCACCTCCCAGAGACCAGCATTCTAAGTCACTTAGCCCTGAGCCCAGCACACAGCAGGTGCCAGGTCAATGCCAGTGCCCTACGGCCAGGACCACGGCTTCTCTCGGTCTCCTAAGAGCCAGCACAGCACATGGGCATGCCATAGGGACTCAAAGTCTGGTGAATTAAGGCTTGAGAAAAGGGGTCTGTCCAACGGACCGGAGCAAAGTCCTTGAACACGATTAATTAAACTTAGACAAGAAAGAAAAGACGCCGCAGCGACCTCAACCCTGGTAAAGCCACCCACAGGGGCTGGGATGAGCCGGCGTACCTGGCGATCTCACACTTGTTGACGTCGAGCCCTCTCTTGGGCATGTACCCCATCCCCCGCTGGGGCTCTTTGCTGCTGAAAGTGTTGAGGTAGTGGACGTAGGGAGATTCGTCTGTGATCTCAAAGTAGCGGATGCTGCTGTCTCCCTGCAGGAAGGAAGAACAGGCCCAGGTGAAGCTGGGCACCTCCTTTTCCTCTCCATCGGCTCCATGTCAGCCCGGGCCCATCATCCGGGCCTTGCTAGTGACCAGACGGGTCCATCAGAACCAGGCCACACGAGAACTGACCAGAAGCAGGATAGGAAGCTTAGGGAGGGACACATTCCTTGTCATCAAAAAAGAAAAGGCGATCAAGCCTGGTCCCATGCACACACAAGGAATTGCTCTGCTTGGCCCGGAGCCCAGAGCTGAAGGTGGAGAGCACTGCAAGTGCACTCTCCTTAGGTAGTGAGCTCCCTGTCCCCGCAGGTCCTGAAGAGGAGGGCCAGGGGTGCTGGGCAGGGGATCGTGCCCAGGGTGATGCGAACCTGGACTGGTGCTGACATGCCCGCCAGCAGTCTCCAGAATCATCTACGAAAGCAAAGCTTTGGGTGAAAGGAGAAAGGCGGTTTTCTTCCCCAGGCCAGCCGAGCCGGTGTACGGGGTGACGGGGAGTGGATCACTGCCATGCTACACACACCATCTGATCCCAAGACAACAGTTCAGTGTTGGAGTTCGGGTCCCGTATGGGGCTTCGGGGTGTATGTCTGATTGTAAGCATGTCTAACACTGCAGCTCACCCCAGAGCCACCTTCGGTGCTTGGGGTCTCCTCACCTTCTACCACCCCAGACCCCTTCTCTCACAGATGAGCTCCTTTCGGTGCCTCCATTTTGGGAGGTGCCCAGCCCAACCGTGCTTCCTCCTCCCCCCCCCCCCCCCCCGTCTGGGCACCTTCATCATTCCCTGCCCCCTCTTTCTGTGTGGTCTTTCTCCATTAGAATGTCGGCTCCCTGAAGGCAGGCAGGGACTCTCTCTTCCATGTCCCCAGCGCCTGGCACACAATGGCTTTGTCTGGCCACCAGGACACCTCCGATACATCCCATGCACATGTGTTACTCTAAAAGGAAGCCCTGGCACAAAGTGGGGAAGGCCAAGCGAGGGCCAGGCAGTGGATTCTGAGGCAAGCTCCCTCAGTCCTACTGGGAGCATCAGCAGCGAGGAAGCATGGGGCCTTCGGAACCAATGTGCGTCACCACAACAGCCTCCCACATTTCCCTTGGTTTTGTTTTTTGTTTTTGTTTTTGTTTTTGCAGGGCAATGACAGTTAAGTGACTTGCCCAGAGTCACACAGCTAGTAAGTGTCAAGTGTCTGAGGCCAGATTTGAACTCAGGTCCTCCTGGATCCAGGGCCAATGCTTTATCCACTGTGCCACCTAGCTGTCCCTTGGTTTTTTTGGTGAGGCAATTGGGGTTAAGTGACTTGCCCAGGGTCACATAGCTAGTAAGTGTCAAGTGTCTGAAGCTGGATTTGAACTCAGGTCCTCCTGACTCCAGGGCCGATGCTCTATCCACTGTGCCACCTAGCTGCCCCTTGTCCCTTGGTTTTTAAAATCAATTAAAACAGGAAGAAGCTTTGGATTCCGGAGGACCTGAGTTCAAATGCAGCCTCAGACATTTGACTAGCTGTGTGACCCTGGGCAAGTCACTTAACTCTCATTGCCCCACCCCCAAAAACAACAACAACAATAACAACAAATAGAATAGAAAGAACTTTCTTCAGAGCCCACTTGTCTCGGCTACTGCGAGAAATCACCTCACCCCCCCCCTCAGAGAAGGGCCTAGTTCTCCCTGATCTGTGCCCCGGGCTCAGCAGTGACAAGGTACACACATGGAGGGCACTGTTACCTTCCCACACAGGTAGATGATGCTGGTGTCGGGGTCATAGAAGGGCAGTAACACGCCATTGCTGGTGTCCATTTCATGCAAGGCGATGGGTTCTTGCATGTTTTTCTGCAAACAAGCACACAGAAAGTTAACAGCCGATCTTAAGGCCACCTCATTCTCAGCTAGAGATGACTGGTTGGTGGGAGTGTGAGGGCAGACACACTGACTCTGGGGCCCTGGCTTTGTCATCTATGAAATGAGCCAGCTGGACTAGAGGCCTTTCAAGTTCTTTCTAATTCTATGCTCATGCATCACAGAGAGCCTGACTTGGACTCGATCCAATAACAAACAACTTCCCAACGTGAGAGCTGCCCAACAGCAGAAGGGGCGACCACGTAGGTGGGGAGGTAGTGAGCTCCTCATCACTAAAGGTCTTCAAGCACCAGTGAAACGACCGCTGCGCCAGCACTGGTAAAAAATCAGCTAATTTAAGTTTTCTGCAGTAAAGGACTGTTAGCAACTGTATGTTCTAGGTGCTGGGGGATAAAAACAAAAGAATTCAAGCAATCCACAATGCTGCAGAGTTTGTTTTCCTGGAGCTGGACCAGGGCACTGGTGAGAAGCAGAGCACAATGCCACCCATCACCCAAGCCCTGGCGCACACATACACAAAGGCTTAGGGACACCCGACCAGCCCCAGGGCGAAATAGTCCTACCGGATTCCAGAGGGCGAGCTGCCGCTCACTCATGCGGCTGAAGCCAGTGGTGAAGACGTTGCCGTCTGACAAAAAGATGGCTCTCATGGGCCGAGCTCCTTCGTGGGCCCTTTCTTTCTCCTGAAACACATTCACCAAGAAAAATCAGTCGCCCGGAGGATGTGCAATGGATCAAGCCCAGCCAAGCGGGCTCTTACACAGCGGAGGAGCCCAGCTCCGCCCAGATGGCAAAGTGGAGCAGCCACACTACAAAAACAGGGGCTCTGCACGCCATCCTCTCAGCGGGGGCCACAGGTGCTGTCTCATTTTGTTCACTGCAACTTGACCCCACAAGGTGGCAAAGAAGTCAGTCAATAACGGGAGGGCTGTGGGAAGGCCCAACCATTCTTGTTTGGAATTACATCAGAAACGTTCCCAGGCCATTCCCCTTCCCCACCCTGACTCAGGGATCCAAGGGTGTCAGAGGCACAAAGGAAGGGCCCAGAGAGCAGAATGGTCAGAGCAGGGGGTCCTCTACCAGGCGACGTCTAAACAAGCTGAGACAAAAAAGGCAATCGTCAGCCGATGACAGTGCTGGAGGGACGAGGAATCCCGACACATGACAGTATGGGATAGGAGAATCGAGGCAAGAAGAATCACAAACACCACAGCCATGATGAGACTGAAGGCACCGGCAGATCTAGTCACTCTCCCACCATGGGGTCAGGGGCCCCTCCCAAAGGTTTTCTTTGTTGGGGGCGTGACCTCATAGGAAATTATGATAATGTAAGAACAAAAGACAGGAGTAAAACCTTACAAAGACTCTCAGAAAGTGTAAGAGAGGGAGGGGAGTGCGTGCTGGGAGAGTGACCACATCACATCCGCCAGCACTTAGGATGTCCGAGGGCCCCTCGGCCCAGAGCGGGAAAGCTGGGAAGCCTCATTGTCCCATGGATGGAGATTGTACATGATGAGGGAGGAGCGCTCGGCCGCCCCCAGGGCTGGCTTCCATTTGGATCATCATTACAATGCTAGGTGCTGATGGCTGCCATCAGTGCACCAGGCGGTCTAACTGACCTCTGTAAATGGGAGGCTGTTCACTGGGAAGTGACTGACGCCACAGCAAAATGCATCCACTCCAAGTGGCGAGGAAAGAAAAGAGAGGCCACCCTGCCCTCCTGCTCGGTGTACAGCCCCACTACTCACGGCCACGATCTCCTGCTTCCGGGGGTCAATCACTCTCACTTTCTTGTCTTTGGAGGCCGTACATATCAGACTGCCGTTCCTGTTCCAGCTCACATTGTAGATCATGTCCGAGTGCAAGTCGTCCAGGTTTATGAGGGCTTCCCCTGTCCCCACGTTCCAGATAATGACGGCATTATCACAACCTGAAGGAAGCCACAAGCAGAACACGAAGGGTTAAAGGGACTGAAAAGGAGAAGGAACTGGCTGACCAAGCCCAGCTGCATTGCTAGGCTCCTGCCTCCACTTCCCCAACTGTCAAAACTAGATGACGCCTAAGCTCTTTGCCCATCTCTTCTAATTCTGCAGCTCTGGTTATTAAGGGTCTCAAACTGACTGAAAAACAACGATCCTTGTGAAGGAGAAGCTTACAACCCTTGAGCCGCCCAATTTTTTATTCACTCAGTTGGATGGATCCAAATGATCAAAGGAGTTTTTCCAAGAAAGAAAATTTTGTTTTCAGAGTAAAAGAAACGTTGGAATGCTGAGAGAGCAAGCGAGAGAGAGCGCACAAGAGCGCGCTCACATGTGTGCACATCTATGGAAGAGAGGAGCAGGGGCTGAACCACCACCTGAAGCCACTAAGCAAAGGGAAAGGGAGCCTCCATCATAATGATGACACTCTCAAACAAGGCCTTCCATCAGTTATTCCTGAGAATGAATGCAAGACAAAACCTATGCAACTGCTGAGTGAGAGGAGTAGAACCAAGAGAACATTGTACACAGTATCAACACTGGGTGTGGATCAACTGTGATAGACTTGACTCTTCTCAGCAACACAATGGTCCAAGATAGTTCCAAAGGACTCATGATGGAAAATGCTCTCCACATCCAGAAAAAAAGAACTGTGGAATCCAGATGCGGATCGAACCATACTATTTCTGTTTTTTTTTTTTTGAGGTTTTTACCTTTGGCTCTGATTCTTCTTTCACAGCATGATTAATGCAGAAATATATAACCTATCTCAGATTTCTTGCTGTCTTGGGGAGGGAGAATTTTTTTTTTTTTGCAGGGCAATGGGGGTTAAGTGACTTGCCCAGGGTCACACAGCTAGTAAGTGTCAAGTGTCTGAGACTGGATTTGAACTCAGGTACTCCTGAATCCAGGGCCAGTGCTTTATCCACTGTGCCACCTAGCTGCCCCGAGAAAATTTTGAAACAAGAAAAACTATAAAAAAAAGAAAAGAACAAAATCTATGCAACTATTTGATCTTGGATTCACAATGGCCCTTTACCTTCCAACAAGGACAGGAAGGAGCAGGCTGATGGACAAGAACCCCAAAACTAATTAGGCAGGTCTGGAACCGGCAGCAAAGATGCCCCAAAGAAAAAGCAACCCTGAGTTGCCTCGACTGACAAGCACTTGGAGAGGCTGAACCTCCGTCGTTGTGCTAAAGAGTTAGTGAATCTGTCATTGTGGGGATAGGACTACATGTGACTGAACAATAACAAGGAAGGTACTTCCAACAGGAAATCCTCATGATGCATCACAGGTGCTGGGTAACACATCCCGAATTAAGGTGACTTGCTGGGCCCAGAGCCTACAGGCCTAATGCCCTGAAAGTCAGAGCTACTGCATCCAAGGCTGGGCCTGTGGGTGGGGAGTGGGAGCCCAGTAGAGGGGCGGGAGCTTCAGACTAACACCCACTCATCTGCTCCCGCCCAAAATGGCCGTAAAGGACAGGGCCGTGTCCAGGATCCATCCCTGGAATCCTCTCTCTTCTTTTCAGACTGAGCGTCTGGGCCAAACCCAGGAAGGGCTCCCAAGACTTGCCCATGAATGCTCCATTTTGTACCTCAACATCGATCTGGGGTCTTTCTCGAGAAAAGGAACTCTGGGCTTCACTGCCTGCTTGGGCCTTCACATCCATCTCAGGGCAAATCCCCATGGTCCAGTGTTCCCAGCCTTTAAGAGAACAACTCCCCTGGGTTTTCCCATATGGTTAGGCAGCTAGGTGACTCACTGGATAAAGTGCTGAGTTCAAATGTGGCCACAGACCCTGACTAGTTGTGTGACACTAACTTCTGCTTGCCTCAAATGAGGATCAAATGAGGCAGTGTTTGTAAAGGCATTGTTAGCACAGTGCCCAGCACAAACTAAGTGCTATAGAAATGTTAGCAATTCTCCTTTTAATGACTGATGAGAATACACTTTTCTCCTACACAACCTTTTCAGTGTGAGATGTGATGGAGTCACTGCGGGCTTCCCAGGCCTCGCTGGCAAAGAGCACCGTAGTTCAATGACACCGACTCCCCTCTCCTTTCTCACATCTGTGTTCGTCTCAATCAGGAGCCTCACCAAGCTTCCAGTGTGCTGCAGCAGGATGAGACCCCAGGTCTTCCACCAGACACTGCAGCACCGAGGCTGTCTCTGTGGAAGAGGCCTGGGCAGCCCCAAAGGGCAGCTCCTGCCCACCAGGCGGCCCCTCCCAGGTGAGAGTGGCTGACCTTCTGGCTACGGGCCCTCCCTCCTTACCTCCGCCTCCCAGAATCTCTCTCTTTCTTCAGAAGGCATCCTGAAGACCTCTTTCTGCACAAAGCTTTCCTGGTGCCCCTACACCCCAGCTGCTCACGCCCTCCTCCTTTGTGTCTCTTCTGTGTCTCCTCAGAGATGCATCTAAGCAGCCTGAAAGGACTGAAAGGAAGGACTGAAGCTGCCCCACTAGACTGGGAGCTCCCTGAGGGCAGGGGCTCCTGGCACATGGCAGGCACTCCTTCTAACAAGTCTGCACACATGGTCTATACGACACGGGCTACAGAGCTCTGAGTGTTACGACCTCCTAAAGGCCCCTCTTCTAATGCCTTGTGATGGACAGTATCAGGGGGAGCAGCAGCATGCTCCCCCAGGCTGGAGAGGCTCAGATACAGGCCCATACAGGGAGACTTGGCCATGAACCTCAGTCCCATGTAGCTTCCTGCTTCGGCAGTGATGGAAGAAGAGGCTGGAAGGGGTGGGTGGCATCAAGAGCACTAAGTCTCTGTTCAGTGACCAGCACAGGGCATGGTCTTGAAGCGGAGGTCTGGACAGGGAGGACTCAATGAAAGACAAAGCCAGCCTGGAAGGAGGCCCCTACCTGCACTAAGCAGAACGTTGCGTGCGGTCGGATGCCAAGCCACTATGCCCACCCTCTTGGAATGGCCTTCCAAAATCACCACGGGTTCGGTCAGCGAGAGAGTGAGTCCGTTTTCTGGGATCTGCCACACCTGTGCAGGGACAGAGGGACAGAACAGTCAGAACGGCGTCCACTGTCAGTGAGGCTGGTTGGATCACTCCCTTTGGGCACCTGCTGAGCACAGAGAGGCAGACAGCGACCTCAGGATGATGCGACACAGTCTGGCCATTACCTTTTAGAATCCACCATGGCACTGGCATGCCACCTCCCACTTCATGGGGTACCGGCCAGGCAATGCCCCGAGAGCATTCTGCTCAGCCAAGGGCTAGGCCTGTGGAAACGGTCGAGAGAAGACAAGCAACAGTCAAAGCACCAATCAATAGGGCTGGAAGGCTACGGTGACACAACATCCTGAATTAATATGAAGCAACGTGACTACAATACTTTGGTTTACAAAAAAAAAAAAAGAACAAGAAAAATGGCCAAGAAATTACTACACAACTACCACTAGGTACCACGTATGGCTTATTTACACCTCGATTCAATAAGAAATGCGCCAGGAATACAAATAAAACAGTCTCTGCCCTCCAGGAGCTTACAATCTGATGCTTGAAACAGCCAGGATTTCCTGAGTGGGTCACCCTTCCTCTGACATGGGTCACACAGTCCCTATTAATGCCTTAGTGGGTGGAGCTCCTTACGGGCTGCTGTGGTGGAGAGAGGCGATGATCAGATCTTCACACAGCCTGATGGGTGCTGGGAGAGAAACCCCCAAGCCCTCAAGATAACATGCACTCCCTGAGCGACTTAGTAACGGAGTCTAGCCGAGCACACAGCAGGCCTAATAAACCCTGGCTGACTGAATGGACAGAGAGGACTGCACAAAGTCTTCCAAGCTCATAGGTCCTGCAAGCCAGGGTCACTCCCCCCCCCCCCCCCCCCCCCCCCGTCCCTGAGTCTATAAAGGAGGACAAAGAGGGCCAGTCATGTTTCACGGGGCTACAGGCCTGGCTCTGGGAGCCAGTTGTCATCCTCTGACCTACATTTTCCTCACCTGTCTTATGAGCGGAGAGGTCCCCTCCAAGCTTACTGATGGCAGTCTGTGGCCTCCAGGGGATCAAAAAAGAAACAGGCTTTAAGCGGCAGGGCACCTTGGTGCAGATGCAAGGAGGACCCTGCTGATCATCAAGGCCTGTTCCAAGTGAATGGAGTTTCTCTTTGGGGAAAATCCGCCTCTTCAGACCTGCACACAGGTGTCAAACCTGCACACAGGTGTTATATGGGGGGGGCGTTCTAGATGTCTCTTCTGGAGCTACTGTCTGGAGCATTAAACACAAAGTCCTTCTCTGTCAAACGTGGGAGAAGTCTAGAGTGGATGGGATTCCTCGTTCTTTACAGCTCAATTCTCCTACACATCTCCTCCACCAAACAAGGCTCCCTGTGACCTCTCCCTCTCCTCCCATCCAGCAAATCCGCTCTGATCCGGAGAAGAGCACGTGCCATCAGGGGCCCTCCTGAGGCCTCTGCCAAGGCTGCCTTGTCCTTGTCTTCAGGTACCACCAGGCCGGGCAGTCCTTGCTGCATCTCTTGTCCAAATTTCTGCCTCTGTTCTTGCCAGGCTGCTTCCTGGTGCAGCCTCCTCTGCACTTACATGTCACACAATGTCAGAGTTGCCTCTCACATGGTAGATGAACCAGTTTCAGAAAGCTAAAGTGGATGAGGTGCCCAAGGCTGCCAAGTCCTCAGTCCTGTGCTTGCTCTTACTCAAAATGCTCATGACTAAGATTCTCTCTTGGGGGGCACTGCCCCGTGATACTTGTGAGGGGCCTCTTCTGAAAGTGAGGGGGAAATCCGGAAGGGAACAGGCAGGAAGAAGTCCAGGCAGCTAAGGGGCAGTGCAGTGGATTGAGCACCGGGCTTGGAGTCAGGAAGACTCACCTCCCTAGGTTCAAACCAGGCTTTAGAGACTTTACTAGCTGTGTGACCCTGGTCAGGTCACTTCACCCTGTTGGCCTCAAATGAGCTGGAGAAGAAAAGGGCAAATCACTCCAGTGTCTTTGCCAAGAAAACCACAGATGGGCCATGAAGTCAGACACACCTGAAGAGGAGTGAACAACAACAAGGCTTATTATAGCAGAGTATCAACCCAGCACTAGGGCTAAACTGACGACCCACCTTGTCATGGCGCCCCATGCCCTCGAGGTGGCAGCATAGTGACACCCACTCTGCAGGGCTCTCCTTAGCACACTGACTTCACAGATAAAATGGGGGCCTCCCCAGGAGAAGTCCCTGGCCCAGGACTGCAAAGGTAGGAAGGGAAAGGCCTTTCATTTCAAGTCCAAACTGAAGTCCTGAGGCAAAGGCAGAGGTGAAATGTTTTCCATTTGTTTTGTTTTAAAAAGGCACCTTTTTGGTTTACTTAAAAATCATCCCTCGGACCAGGAGAGTTTAAGAATCAATTTAGAGGATTCTGCATCGTTTGCAGAGGACCCTTAAGCTGGGGTCTAGACCTTGTTCTAGGATGGCTCCTCTGAGACGTGCATTCCTCTGTCATCCTAAAGATGGTTCTGAGAAAGGACCCACGGGCTCCCGCAGACTTTCACAACGAAGTCGAAGAACTCCTCTACCCCAGCAGAGCCGAGCTCAGCACTCTGGGTCCAGAGTCCAGGCTCCAGTCCCCAAGAGAGCAAATCCGCTCATCTCTGGAGCTCCCCACCCCAAGCTCAGCCCGACTGACTGGGGACTGGTGCCCTTGATGAGAACTGACCGCCCTGACACCAACCATGTCCATAAAGTCTTCCACCCAGGGAGGCCTCCCTCCCTCCCTCCCTCCCCCATCAAGTCAGTTAGTGCTGTCATTTCAGGAACTGCCATGTCAACTGGCCACCCTATATTTCAACCCACCATATGCTTCCCAGATCAAAACTTCCTTTCCTGGCTGCTACAATACATGCTGTTCAGTCACGTCAAACTCTTCCTGGCCCCATTTGGGGTTTTCTTGGCAGAGATACTGGAGTGGTTTGCTACTTCATTTGAGAAAGGAGGAAACTGAGGCAAACAGGGTGATTGGTCTGGGGTCACACAGAGAGTACATGTCTGAGGCCAGACTGAAACTCAGGTCTTCTCCTGACCCCATGCCTGGTGCTCTATCCACTTAGCCACCTACCCGACCCACTCACAAGAAGATGAGGCCTAAGAATTAGGTCCTTCTGCCTCAGCCAGCCCTGCCCAGAATGGGCTCTTCCCATCTCCCTAAGGGCCTATCTCAGCTGCCACCTCCTTGATGACACCATGTCAGCTTCCCTTTCTTCAGCCTCCCTCCTTGGATGACCCAAAGCCTCCTCTTTTTTTTTTTTTTTTTGCGGGGCAATGGGGGTTAAGTGACTTGCCCAGGGTCACACAGCTAGCAAGTGTCAAGTGTCTGAGGCTGGATCTGAACTCAGGTATTCCTGAATCCAAGGCTGGTGCTCTATACACTGCGCCACCTAGCTGCCTCCTCAAAGCCTCCTCTTAGGCAGGACACCCATGCCCATGCCTGCCACTTCCTCTTTGTGTCCCCCAAGGTCAGCACAGGGCCCAGCATGCTGATGTGAAAATGCCTAACATTACACACAGGGAGGTGGTCGATTTCCTTGGGGGGGGCTCCTCGTGGAGTTTGGTTTGTCCTTTTTTTTTTTTTTTGGTGAGACAATGGGGGTTAAGTGACTTGCCCAGGGTCACATGGCTAGTAAGTGGTTTGTCCTCTTTCAAACAAACAAGTAGACAGGCTTGCTGTGCCAGGTCTTCAGAGGGCACAGATGTGAGGTGTGACCTCTCTAAAGACTGACTTCTCTTCCAAAGCTGCATGTGGTGTGGAGAAGGTACCAGGCCGTACAGAACAGACAACAAACCAAACCTTACACAGCATCTCACAGAAAACCTTCCTAAATAAACAACTCTGGGAAGAGGGGCCTGATGCTGAACCCTCGGCCTGAAGGTGGCTTTGGCAAGGAACCGCCAAGCCTGGTGAGGACAGGACACAGGCTCCGGAGGGCCGTGGTGTCAGCTGCCGGCTGCCCTGGCTCCCCCTGCTGGAGTTCACCTGTCTCTGCCTCCCTGTGATCCGACCTCATCAGGTGGGGCTGGCAACTTCTAGTCATCCTTCCTCAGAATGGATGTCTCTCAAACCACGTGCTTATAGTTCAGACAGAAATAGTAAAAGAGAACTAACGGAATTCACAAGGTAGAAATCTCTAGGACTGGCTGGCTGCAACCATCCCTCTTTCGTGTTGGGGGCCTCAGAGCCCAACACACGCAGCCTTCTTGGGACAACAGAAAACACAAGGCCTGGAATGGCTTGAACCAAGTACAAGGTGCCACGCCCTGGTGCTGACTGACAGGACCTTTTAAATGGGGCCGATAACGCCCGTGCCCGGCAAGGAAAGCAGCAGCAGCGACCTAAGTAATGACTCCAGCTACCGCACCCCCTCCCCTGCGACAGGTCCCAATTCCCCAGCGAGTCACTCTCAAGACTTTTTAGGCCGGTAGGGTCTGGCCGAGCCAACAAGAAGAACTGCAATAGCCAGCTTTAAGGGAAGTACCACACGGGCAGAGGGGAGGAAGGTAGCCAGTCCAGCATTCCACCCACTATGTCCCAGGCTCAAGGGGGGCCCATCCTGACGTCTCAGCACCCAGAAGGGTCGGCTTCTTCAAGGCCCACCTAGGAGACATGCTGGCTGTGTAACCCCGGGCAACTTCCCAGCGAGCAAAGACCACTCACTAAGACTTTAAGTGGCAGAGAAAGTGGACAATAGCAGGGACCACAAGCCATGGTTTTTACATTTTAAAGTAAAAACTGTATTCTATCTAAAAACGTAAAGACCCCTCTTAGATTGTATGCCATGCAAAGAACAGGTAGGCTCATTGTGGCCCTTGGTGTGGTAGTTTGCTGACCCCTGCACTTACCCCACTGTATGCCTGGTACATAGTAGGCACTTAATAAATGCTTACTGACCAGAGACCAATGAAATCACAAGTCCTGTCCCTAGTTATCATCAACAGATGTCTTATACGTATTGCATTATAACTTAAAGACAGGAATCTGATCTTATCCATGCCTCTCTCCCAGAGGGCCTTGACACACAAATCAATCAACAAGCATTTATATAGACAAAAGAAGACCAAGGGCATTCGTGCACTCATTCATTCATTCATTCATTCATTCATTCACTCACTCTTCCGCCTTCAGGTTGGACACTGATCACATTCAGGATTTCCTTCCTAGCTCAACTTCAACTTCAAACATGCTGAGTCTTTAATATGGAACACATCTCATTGCAGCAGATCCAAAAGCTTATGTCTGCTCTCATTTAGTGATGTCCAGGTTAATTAGCCCTGGTAATTTGAGGAGAGTGAAAACGAGGTCAAAGTCATGGCTCTGATCATTCCATGGGTCTGTTCGAGCTTTACGTCACTGACCTCACCCACATCCCATCCAGCCATGTTAAAAAAACACATGTAGGCAGTCATAAGGGGAAGAATGGGAGCTGGAAGAAAGAAATTCAAGGATAAATCCATTTTTAAGAAATCTACTCCCATTTTGGGAAAAATGTGACTTTAAAAAGATGTTCTAGAGACACGGTGGGGTGACTACCATCGTCTTTATTGGCAAGGGGCAGAGCAATCCATGAAAGGAGAAAACCACACAAAGCCACAGTAGCAATAAGAAAACATGAAAGGCTCCTCCAGGCTGATCCTCAAGAAATTTTAAGCCTGACTGGCTCAATGGCAATGTTTTACCAAACAGTTCAGATCCTTATCCTCTCCTTCTTTCCTCTTTCTCTCTCTTTCACTCACTCACTCACTCACTCACACACACACACACACACACACACACACACACACACACACACACACACACACAGTCTGGTTTCCTCTCTGAATCTTTCCCAAAACATTACCTATTGTGAACTTGCATTGGATTTCATACTAACCCAGACACCCTTAAAAAGGGCAGGGGGGGGGGGGGGACGGCAGCTAGGTGGTGCAGCGGATAGAACACAGGCCCTGGATTCGGGAGGACCTGAGTTCAAATCCGGCCTCAGACACTTGACATTTACTAGCTGTGTGACCCTGGGCAAGTCACTTAACCCCCATTGCCTCACCAAAAAAAAAGACTAAAATAAACAGAAAGAGAAAAGAAGCCAAAGAGAAATCTTGAAAGATGGTGACCCCATTGGAGGAGGGCTGAACCACACATGTGGCATCTTGTAGCAGCTGCAGAACAGTCCCGTCCCCTACTGAAACCACTAGCCTCATAACTTCACTTGGCAGTGTGAAGAGAAGCCAGTGCATTACTAAATTAACCAAGAGCTATCTTCTTCCAAAGAGTGGGTCCATATCACTGATTATGAGAAATCAAAGATCTTAATGCTAGAATGGGAAAATTATTCTAGGAAACAATGTTGAGGAATCCGCAGTGAATAAAGCACCGGCCTTGGATTCAGGAGGACCTGAGTTCAAACATGGCCTCAGACACTTGACACTTACTAGATGTGGGACCCTGGGGAAGTCACTTAATCCCAACTGCCTCACTTAAAAAAAAAAAAATGTAAAACATTTCATTAAAACAAAGCTAAAAAGCACAGACTTAGAAGGCTATAAAGACAAATGACAAACCCAAGGCCTCCTCTCTTGTGGAATTCTATTCTTCTGAGGGATAGTGAAGAAACCCCTAAGTACTTCATTTGAAAAGTACTGAGGAGATTTAGTATGATGGCTAAAAAGAAAAACAAAACCCTTTTCAGACCCCCCCCCCCAACAATGGAACTCCTCAAAAATCAAAGGAAAGAGCAAAACTCCAGCCCCTACAATTCTCCACTGGGGGAGGCGGGAGGATGCCAGCCACCCCCAACATCTGCAGTGTGGAAGTCCTCTGCCGGCTTGGCCCAGCTTGGGCAGTGGCTGCTCTAGCCAACCTCTCCTCTTCCCAAAGCTTTTCTGCAGCCAGCAGGGTTAACCCTGTCCTGAAGTGTTCCTGAAGGGAGCAGCAGCCTTGACTAGCTAGGACGAGTCACCCTAGAAATGCAAGACAGAAAAGGAACTGTCTGCAGCCCACAGGATTTCAACCAGTAAGGCCTACCCAACAAGTGGGTGTGGGTCCATACATACAGAGTGGAGAATGAGGGGACCTCTCCATGGCATTCTGTGTGGGTGTTATGGGCATCAGGATCCCCGATGGCTGTGGCGTTGGAGGCAAGATCAGAACCAAAGGTCTTCCTCCCTCTGAGTCCCCAGCACTCACACCTGCAACTATGCCCCCAGTTCTATCTCTGGCAGCTTTCTGGGCCCTTTATCTGTTGCTGCCTACTCCAAACGACCCCAACGAGCACTTTTAAAAATTAAAGCAAACCAATCAGGAGCCTGCAAAATGCAAGAGGGAAGGCAGCCAACCAGCTAAGAGTCTTGGCATCACAGAGCTGGCAGCCCACTGCAGCAGAGGCTCCTGGGCGGCTTGTATCATATTGTTAGACTCTAAATGTACACACACCTCCAGGGAGCCTGGGGGTGCACAAAGCATGTGGGTAAAAAGCAGAGGAACCTGGACTTGGCTTCTGTGCAAGACAAGAAGTAAGGAAGCACACAGTGACAAACAGCAGAAGCCTGGGAATGTGGGGGTCTGGCCACAGGCCAGATGTCTGACAGGGGCCAAGGAGCCTGGCTGAGCCTGTCTGCTCACCTGGGAAACAGTTCAGTTCTTAGACCCCTCCTAGCTCTCATGGGAATTGGGGAAACCTGGCCCACAATGCCACTTGACTTGATTGAATTTTCACATCAAACACCAGGGTTGTGAAGTGAGAAGGCCTTGGTTCAGACCCTCCACATCTTTGGTCCCAGGTTTCCTCCTCTATACACCCACAAAGTGGAGCTAGATGGTTTGTGAAGGCAGATTTCCAGTCCTATGGTCTATGATTTTATTTGTTTGAGGTTTTTGTTTTTGTTTTTGTTTTTTGGTGAGGCAATTGGGGTTAAGTGACTTGCCCAGGGTCACGCAGCTAGTGTCAAGTGTCTGAGGCTGGATTTGAACTCAGATCCTCCTGAATCCAGGGCCACCTGGCTGCCCCATGGTCTACGATTTTAGAAAGAAAATTATCGATATCAATGCTATCAATTGATGCTATCAATAGCACCAACATATTCTCAGAGGACACTTGTCATACTGTGTGAAGTACACTCTATTTTGGGAAAAGATTATCAATGGCCCCCAGCCCCAGCTCCCACAACAAGTGGGTATCCCATGTCGGGCCTTCTGCCCTGCCTACCACACCATGCTCACCTCTCCTCTTCTAAGAATGTTCCCACATCCCCAACCCATTTTGGGGAGGGGGAAGAGTAGGAAGCCAGCCCTCACCAAACATCTGTCAGCTTGGCCCAGCCTGGCCACTGACAGGCTCTGTCTGACCTCTCAGCTCTTCTCAAGTCACCAGAATTCTGGCTTTAAGGACCCACATAAAAAGTGAGGGTTTTAAGGAGAGGAAGTAAAGTAGATTTTTTTTTAAAATCCATGCAAAGTCCCCCAGATACAGTAGACAACACCTACAAGAGTGTGTAAGAACCGCTAAGAACTTTTGCTGGCCAAAGAATCGAAGTTCCTCAGGGGCAGATTTGGTTTTGGGTCCCCTGTGCCTAGGATAGTGTCTTATACCTAGCACATCTGTCTGATGTGTTGAACTGAATCTGAAGTCAAGCTCTGAGGTAACAGTGTCCTCTTCTGGCATCTTTGAGGTTTCCAGTGGGCTCATCATCAGGAGAATGACAATCCCCTACAGTACTCCGCATGGCTACATTGGGATTCACATTATGTACAAAATGGTCACTGGTTCCAGCTCAGTGCAAGCAAGGGACCCACTTCAGGGGCTTCACCGCTTGGCATGAGCAGTTTCCAGAGGCAGTAAAACATTCCAGGGCTGGCTTTCACACTCACCATCACCGTGCAATCCTCTGAACCACTGGCAATGACCTGGTCGTTGTGTGGACACCAGTCGATGTCGAGCACGGGTCCTGTGTGGCCACATACTGTGGGGTAGGATTTGTCAATTCTCCCAGTCTACAACAAAAGAGAGAAAAAGAGAATCTTTTACTTTGGATTATGCTCACACACATATCCCTGTCCCCCCCCCCCCCAAACCTGTAAAACTCTATAATTAAAGAGGACAGACCAACATGTGGAAACAGCTCTAACTGTTGGGAATTTTTCCCCTTAAATCTAGCCCCAAGTGGCTTCTTTGAAACCTTTTCCCATTGCTTTTGTTTCTGTTCTCTGGGGCCAACAAAACAGCTCCAGTCCTCCCCTCGCCTACTTTTCTTCTTCCTTATTCCTCCTGTTCCTTCCCAAGCTCCTTTGCTGGATCCTCACCCAGATCATGCCCTCTAACTATAGGGATCCCCGGCTCTCTTCTCTTCGCCCTCTACACTGCGTCACTTGGTGATCTCATCAGCTTTCAAGGACTTAATAACCATCTCCATGCTGCTGATTCCCAGGCCTACCTAACCTGCCCCCAATCTACCCATCCACTACTGTATCTCCAACATCTTAAACTCAACATGTCCCCAAATGAATCTTTCTCCTTAAGCCTCCTACCTTCCCTCTTACTACAGAGGGCGACCCCATCTTGTATGGCAGGCTCCCGACCCAGGGGCCATCCTCCACTCCTCACTCTCTCCCCGCCAGATCCAACCCATTCCTAAGGTCTGTGGACTCTACCTTTACTTCTCCCATATCATCTGCCCCTTCTCTCTTCTGATGCTGCCCCCACCCTGGTCCAGGCCTTCACCCCTCACTCCTGGGTTATTAGAGGATAGCTGCTGGGGGGGGGGGGGCATTGCCTCAGGTCTCTGCCCCACTCCAATCCATGCTCCATTCAAGCACCAAAGTGATTTTCCTAAAGCAAAGGCCCAAACATGTCACCCCCTCTACTCAATAAACTCCCTATTACTGCCAGGAGCAAACACAAAATGCTCCGTTTTGTGTCCAAAGTCTTTCATAACCAGCCCCCTCCCCATCCTCCCCCAACTTTTCCAGTCTTCTTATATCTGACCCCCTGACCCTGACCTCCTGGCTATTTCTCTCCCAAGACACTCTTATCTCCTAGCTCTGGGCACTTCCTCGTGGTCTCTCTCCCTGGCTTCTTGTACAGCACATTCCAAACCCATACATAGTCTACAGAAAGTCTTTCCCAACTCTTGAGTTCAAATCTAGCCCTAGACACTTGACACTAGCTGTGTGACCCTGGGCAAGTCACTTAACCCTCATTTCCCAGAAGAAAAAAAGAAAAAGAAGGAAAAAAAAGAGAACTGCTGTCCAACAACATCTCTCCTGTAATACTCGTAAAGTAGGATTTTCTGAAATTCATCTTATTTGATTCCGTTCTCTTTCTCAGTGTGGCCCCAGAGACACTTTCAAGGGGTCAGTGAGTCCAAAATTATTTTCATGATAATACTGAGACATTATTTGCTTATTAAATTCCCTTCCTTTCCCAAACACATCTCTGTGAGGCTGGATTTCCTTCAGAAGCAGCAACCAAAAGAACAAATCACAACAGAACAAATGCAGCAAATAGGAGAATCCAGGTGTCTTCTATTAAGCCAGACATTAAAGAAATCGCCAAAAAAAGCATGTAAAACACCACCACTCTTCTCATTAAATGTTTCTGTTTGGGAAAATGTCACTATCTTCATTTAAAATGTTGTTCATTTTCCAAGAGGATGGATCAGGAACATCACAGGGTGATGGCTTGACCTGCATGTAAACTGGATTTAAACGAGGCAAAGCTGCACAAAGCCGACAACCTCACTCTCTCTTCCGGAATCACTGAAGTCTACTGGCAGGACAAAAGTCAAGATAAGATGACTGGCATGGCCTGGGATGCAGTGGGTGACCTTGGGTTTACACATAATGTGTGTATTCTTCTGAATGAATTGATAGATATTTTCAAATGTATCCATTTTGATGTCTGATACAGTATTGGGCATCTAGGTGATGGATGCAGTGGATAAAAGCGCTGTGCTGGAAGTCAGAAAGACTCTTCTTGAGTTCATGTCTAGCCTCAGACACCTACTAGCTAGGTCACCCTGCAAATCACATTACCCTGTTTGCCTCAGTTTCCTCATCTGTCAAATGAGCTGGAGAAGGAAATGGCAAAACCACTCCTGTATCTTTGACAAGAAAACCCCAATTGGATCACAAAGAGTTGGACCCAATTGAAACAACAAAACAACAGTTACAATCCATATAAGAGTTATATCTTATAACTTGTTGAGGACTTTGGTGCCCTCGATCATTTTTAGACAGTAAAGAGGTTCTGATACCCAAAAGATCAAGACCTGCTGTCAAAGCCCACCAAGGTCTTTTGGGATGCTGAGCTACTGTCCATCTAGTTCCCTGCCTCAACTCAACCCCACAGCCGGGAGTAACCCAAAAATCTGATGAGCAGACCATTCTATGTGTTTACCTGAATTATTCATAAACCATTTTAAAAAGCACAGTGTCAAGCACAGATGGATCCCTGGGGGTATTCCACAGGAGACCTCCTGTCACAAGACATTAAACCATTAACAACTACTTTTCTGAGTCCAACATCTAATAAGTTCTGAAAGCACCTAATTGTAAAGCATGACCTGCAACAGAGTATATTTTATATTGAGAGATTCTGGAAACTGATGTCCCTCTTTGCCTGAACAAGTACAGCTGAAGCTATTTAAAAACAAAACAAACTAAAAACATACAAAATCGAGCTTCAATTAGGGGTGTGAAAAAGTGATGCTAGACAAGTGTCTCATTGATGTTCTCTGAACCCAACCAGAAGAAATGCCAATTTGATGGGCCAGTTAGCACCAATGCTGTACTTAATATGTATATCCTCCAGTACCCTCATGTCAAAGCCCATCTAGACTGAAAAGAGCTCATTTTCCTCATATAGAACACTGCCATCTGCATGAACCTCAAACTCTGGACTCTCAAACAACCTGTTCCTGGAAGCCAAAGTTCCTGTTTTAAGTGTGACATCCGCAGGAACACCGTCACCTAAGAGGAGCAATCTTAAGACTAAAACAGTTCATTCTATTCATTTTTCTTTTTTTTGCTTCTTTTAAAAATTTTAAAAATTTTCCAGTTACATGTAAAGATAGTTTTCAACAATTATTTCTAGTTCCAAATTTTTCTCCCTCCCTTCCCCAAGACAGAAAGCACTCTGAAATAGCTTATATATGTACAATCATCACATTAAACATATTTCTGCATTAGTCATGTTGTAAAAGAAGAATCAGAGCAAAAGGGAAAAACCTCAAAAAAGAAAACAAACAACAAAAAAAGGAGAAGCAGTATGGTTCAATCTGCATCCAGATTCCATAGTTCTTTTTTCTGGATGTGGAGAGCATTTTCCATCATGAGTCCTTTGGAATTGTCTTGAATCTTTGTACCACTGAGAAGAGCTAAGTCTATCACAGTGGATCATCACACAATGTTGCTGTTACTGTGTACAATGTTCTCCTGGTTCTGCCCACTTCACTCCGCATCAGTCCACTTAAGTTTTTTCAGGTGTTTCTGAAATCTGGCAGCTCATCATTTCTTCCAGCACAAATAGTATTCCATTACATTCACATACCACAACCTGTTCAGCCATTCCCCAGTTGATGGGCATTCCCTCGATCTCCAATTCTTTGCCACCACAAAGAGCTGCTATAAATATTTTTGTACATGTGGGTCCTTTTCCCTTTTCTATGATCTCTTTGGGATACACACCTAGGTGTGAGGTGATACCTTAGAGTTGTTTTAATTTACATTTCTCTAATCAATAGTGATTCAGAGCATTTTTTGATTTTGGCAATAGATAGCTTTGATTTCTTAATCTGAAAACTGTCTGTTCATATCCTTTAACCCTTTCTCAATTGGGGAATGATTTGCATTCTTATATAATTCTATTCATTTTTAAATGTTACAAAGATTGGTCACGGTGCTTCCTTGTGTACCATATACACCAAGGTCCCTGAAATGCCATGATGGAGGAAGGCAACCAACAACATGTTGAAAATGACCACCTTCTAGTCAGGTCATCTCTGGCTGCCCCTGGGTTTTTTTTTGTTGTTTTGTTTTAACAAAGATGATACTCCCAATGAGGCTTTCCTTCTTGGCAATTTATCAAAACCCTATATTTGTTTTTGACTCTGTAGATAGCATAACAGCCAATAACACTGGGAATTTGCAAGGTCCAATACAAAATCAAGCTAAAAAAAAAAAAGGATACTTTTTTTGTGTCTTAATTACAAAAGCATTTGGAAGCAAAACAAAGCATCAGCTTGCAAAAAGCACTAACGTTCATATTTATTTGTGAAGACTAATGATGGGCCCTAAGGAGAAAAATCAAACTATAAGAATCAATATCAACCATTAAAGGGGGAGGAGTGGGGAGTGAGGGACACAGAAGCTCTAAGTGTAAATCAATGGGGATGAAAAGTGCTATCAAGTCTTTCAACCCAAGACACCTGCAGTAAAAACAGAATAAACCAGTATCTTCTTTCTTCCCAGCACTGTCCCGGAGCGATGAG
Organism: Dromiciops gliroides; assembly: GCF_019393635.1. NCBI lineage: Eukaryota > Metazoa > Chordata > Mammalia > Microbiotheria > Microbiotheriidae > Dromiciops > Dromiciops gliroides. The sequence goes on along the minus strand of NC_057861.1, from coordinate 16,963,557 downwards.
GGCAAGGGGTGGCCTTGCCTCCACTCTTGAAGGGCCAACGTGTTGTAATCCAGTCTACTGAGCCCATTGACCCGCCTGGCCACAAGAGACCAGAGCTTAGGCCTGCTGGCTAGTCAGGCTTCAAGGTCTGCTATTCTCTCGCACACCCTCCCCCAAATCCTACCTTCAGCACTAGAGAAAGAAGTAACCAATGAATTCACATTAAGGTATGTGTGTTAATGGCATAATATTTTCTGCAATTATTTGCACCTTAGGGGGCAGCTAGGTGGCACAGTGGATAGAGCACTGGCCTTGGATCCAGGAGGACATGAGTTCAAATTCAGTATCAGACACTTGACACTAGCTGTGTGACCCTAGGCAAGTCACTTAACCCCCACTGCCCCGCCCCCAAAATTAATTTGCAACTTAAAAAGAAGTGTGGAACCAAGCTTAACCGAAGAGGAATGATGATGTTTGAGCACAATTTACTCTACCTTAAAGCTCTCCCTTCCTTGCTTGATACATGGGGTAGATAGAGTAATGGGGAGGTGAAGGAATGTAAGTTTGAATTGAGTGTTTGAGAAAAGGGGATAGATAAGTCTAACTCAAAAGGGGAATGACCAAGTCCAGTGAGCCTATCCACTTCCTGTTAGGGAAATGTATCCTGAACTTGCATATTTATGGTCAAGTCTGGTTAATGAACCATGAAACAGGACAATGAGTTTTCGAATCCAGATGAGAAAAAAAAGAGGCCCTTAGTCACAATGTCTTCTAACATTACAAGTGCTTTTGAACAAACTGGAATTGCTGGAGATTACTACTGGTAAAATTTCTTAAATTTTAATGACAGTTTGAACTTATATTTTCCCCTCCCTCTCTCCGATCTTTAAAGTTACAAAAGCAACATCATACATAGTATCAGCTTAAAATGGATGCTTGGAAAGTTTCCAAAGTAGAAGCATGACATACATGCTCCTAGACCACTCACATGTCCACAGACTACTGGAGTGGGAAGAGGAGAGTCATCTCCCACCAGCCCTCAATTCACAGAGGAACAAAACAAGGGCTTGGGCCTCCTGACTTCCACAAGCCAGTGTGATCTTTCCATGACAAGCGGCCGCCTCTTTCACAATTAAATGTGAAATTCGGTTAGCTTCAGACCACTTCCTTTATTTCTCCAACTACCAGACGGCCCCGGTGTGTTGGAAAGTCCCTGGATTCTAAAAAATTTCAGTTCTGTTGAGACCTTGAGCAAGGTATTAAACTTCCTGATATAAAACGACTGCCTGGCCTTGACAATCTCTCCATCCCTTCCAAGCCTCAGGCCTACCGAAGACAAACCTGAACGCACAAAGTGAGGGCAGGCACTCTTTCTGTCCCTAGTGGTGCAGAATCAATAGTGATAATCCTCACCTTTCCAAATCTGCATTCTCTGAGACACACGCACCAGCCTAAACCGTACACTCGTTTCCAGTGGAAGGGATTCTGCCTCATACCAAGACAATGGATCACCCACCACCTTAGTAATAAAGAAGACCGAGCCTTGTCGAGGCCAAATGGGGCCATCTCCAGATTAGAAACAGAAGCCAACAGATCACTAACTCATAGACCTCTCGGGGCAGCTCCATGAAACCATCCTTCCTCCTTAGGATCCTTTCCTTCCCTCACCTTCGAAAGTCTAGAACAAAGCCTGATCAGCCATTCCCTGGTGCTATTCTTCAGCAGTTTGTCTCCCAGCCAGTAAGCCCCACCTTAGCCTTTCCATATTTCCCAGTATCTAACATGGTCCTCAGTATAGAGCAAAGACTTAATTAATAAGGGTCCTTGTATATGGGAGAGGGCAAAACAGGTAAAATTAAACCATCAAGTAATGTTGGGTTGTTGTTGTTTTCTAGAAGTGAGTGATTTTATATTTGGACACCACTATTTAGACAGAAAACAGTTAAGCCTGGGCTTTTAGGCTCAATACTACAGAGCAAAAACTGATCGGTCTCTCTAGTAAAAAGGGGCTCAAATCTGGGGCTCTTCCAGTGCAGGGCATTTTTCAAAGCTGCAGAAACAGCACTACCAACTACTCTGGAAAGTGAAACTGAGGCTGCTTACCAGTCCAGCCCCTGGATGTGGGTCTGTTCTAGATGAACATACAGAACCACAGCTGGATCCTCTGGCCACAGAGAATGGCCAAGTGACAGACACAAGGATGAAGCCACTGGAATGACAAAGGGCACTTCCAATTAGGTGACAAAAACAAGAACATCTCACAAAACAGAACCCGGCCAGTTCTGTTAAATAAATGTAGCATCAATCAATGATTTTTTAAAAATACAGTTGTTTACTTTGAGGTACCACCTCACACCTATCCAATTGCCTAATATGACAAAAAAAGAAAATAATAAATGTTGGAGAGGTTGTGGGAAAATTGGAACACTAATGCACTGTTGGTAGAGTTGTGAACTGATCCAACCACTGTGGAGAGCAATTTGGAACCAAGTTCGAAAGGCTATAAAACCGTGTGTACCCTTTGATCCAGCAATACCACTATTAGGTCTTTTTCCCAAAAAAGGGAAAAGGGTCCATATATACAAAAATATTTATAGCAGCTCTTTTTGTGGTGGCAAAGAATTGGAAATCAAAGGGATGACCATTAATTGGGGAATGGCTAAACAAGTTGTGGTATATGAATGTAATGGAATACCATTGTGCTGTAAGAAATGATAAGCAGATGGATTTCAGAAAAACCTGGAAAGACTTACATGAATTGGTGCTGAGTGAAATGAGCAGAACCAAGAGAACATTGTACGCAGTATCAACAATACTGTGTGATGATCGACTGCTACATACTTAACTCTTCTCAAACAATGCAATGATCCAAAACAATGCCAAGAAACTCATGGTGGAAAATGCTCCTCCACATTCAGAAAAAGAACTATGGAGTCTGAATGCAGACTGAAGCATGCTATTTTCACTTTTGTTGTTGCTTTTTTGTTGTTTATTCTTTCTTGCATTCTTTCCCTTTTGTTCTGATTCTTCTCTTACAACATGACTAACATGGAAATGTTTAAAAACACAGTTGTTTTCATTTAGAAGTGAACACAAATGCAACACACAAATACCACTTAGATGATTTTAATAGGGGACAACCCTGTACAGTTGTACAGGGGCCCCTCACCAGCTGATCTGCTGCTCTGACCTGTGCTACTTTTCACCACAACAGAGAACAGGTTTGCCCTTCTTCTGACAGCCAATGGCCCTGGCTTGCAGGGGCTCTTCCTCATGAAGGCCAAATGTCACAGATCCCTAAGCTTCCCTCCCCACCCCAGAAGCTGAGATTATAGGCAGCTGCTACAACATGTGGCTGCATGACAATTCTGTTTCAAAATTAGTCACTTCTAACTGTAAACAATTTAGCTCTTCTCAGCAATACAATGATCCAAGACAATCCCAAAGGGCTAATGAAGCATACTATCCACCTCCAAAGAATTGATATTGCTTGAACACAGAATGAAGCAGGCTGTTTTCACTTTCATTTTTTCTTTGATTCAAATCTTCTTATACAAAATGACTAATATGGAAATGTATTACATAATTGCACATGTTTTAAAAAAGGTCACTTTCCCCCTAAATCCATTTGTTTTAAACAATTATTGTAAGAAGAGCATGGGCCTAGGAGTCAGGAGTCAAGGCTGCTCTGACTGACTCTAACTGCGTAGCTAAAGACTTGATTTTTCATCTGACAATGAGGACCATACCTGTACAAACTACCTGACAAGGTTCTAAGATTAGAATCAGAAAATCAAGGGGCTGGAAAGGGGTCACCAAGGTCAACCAATCAGCAGACATATATTAAAAGCTTACTCTGGGGCAGCTAGGTGGCACAGTGGATAAAGCACTGGCCCTGGAGTCAGGAGTACCTGAGTTCAAATCTGGCCTCAGACACTTAACACTTACTAGCTGTGTGACCCTGGGCAAGTCACTTAACCCCAATTGTCCCACTAAAAAAAAAAAAAAAAAAGCTTACTCTGGGGCAGCTAGGTGGCGCAGTGGATAGAGCACGGGCCCTGGATTCAGTAGGACCTGAGTTCAAATCCGAACTCAGACACTTAACACTTACTAGCTGTGTGACCCTGGGCAAGCCCCTTAACCCCAACTGCCTCACTAAAAAAAAAAATTACTCTGTGTCAGGCATTTGGCACACAAACACACAAAATTTACATTGTATATATAGGAAGAGATGAATATAAGAATATCTATCATAATTTGAGATAACCACCAGGTCATTAGTGAGGGAGGCTGAAGCAGCCAGAGGGACCAAGCAGCTTTGTATAAAGGATGATGTTTGAGATGCCTCTTAAAAAAAAGTATGAGAAACCAGGTTTAGAGGCAGCCACAGCAAAAGCACGGAAGACAAAGGGCAGAGAAGCCTAGCTAGGGGCCAGGCTGCAAAGGGCTTTAAAAACCAATGTTTATATTTTCTCCTAGAGGTTACAGGAAGCCACTAGAGTTCACTGAGTGTTATTGTTAGTTCTGATTTCAAAAAAATCACTGGTCACTGAGCTGAGGATGAACTGGAATAGTGAAGAGATTCAAGGCATAAATGCCAACTGGGAGTCCACTGAAGCAAGCGGGGGCGAGAGTCTGAGGTGGTAGTTGTGTGAGGTTAGAGGAAGGGGTCAGACAGGAGAGATGCTGTGGAAGTTAAAATGGTAGAGATCTGGTGAGTGATTGGATGGGTCTGGGGCTAGAGGATAGAGCTGAGGTTACAAACCTAAGAGATTGAAATACTGGTGGTACCTTGGACAGACAATTGTAAGTTTGGCAGAGAAGTAGATTGGGGGGTGAGGGGGAGAACGAGTTCTGCTCTGACATAACCAGAGTCTGAGATGTCTCCAGGGAATCCAGTTTGACCACTCGGTAGTTGGTGCTGCAGGACTGGGGTTAGGAAAGACTTGGCCTGGTTGTGGTTGTGTGTGTGAATTCCTTGCATAGAGAAGACAATTCAAGAGAGAAAGTGAAGAGAATAGAGAGGAAGCCCTCCAGTGGTCTGAGGGACCACCCAAGGAGACCCAGGGGCAGTCAGAGGAGAACCCGGAGGGGACAGTGCCAGGAAAACCCAGAAGCCCAAGAGTCAAACACAGTAGATACAGGTCAGGAGGGCTCGTCCCAAAGCAACTCCTCGTTTTATAAATGAAAGTCATTTGCCCACAATCATACAGTAGCAAGGGGATGAGGGACAGCGCTCTGATCTTCCATTCCCAGGACAGGGCTCCTTCCTGGGCTGAAACATAAAGGACCATGAACAGGAGTTATTTTTGATAGTTTGGGAAAAGGGACTGTAGAAAGTCCCTGGGCCCCAGGCTTTACCAGGGGCTTGGGTAGCTTTTCCTCAGTTAAGTGACACCTGTTCACCTCCTCCTATTAATCACCAAAGCAGCAGGGGAAATGCCCAGGTCTAAACTGGAGCTGACCGTCTACACCAGGCTGCAAAAGGAAGAAAACTCAGCTGCACCGGAGGGTTGGAGAAAAGGCCCAGGAAATGGGGAGTTAAAAAAGAATTGGCAGTTAGCCATCTGAAACAGAAATCCGTGGTTAGAAAAAATATTCAGGGAACAGTTGCTTCCTCTGGCTGTGATGTCCTCATAAATTCTTAAAACAAACGAAATGGGAAAAGGAGCATTATATTGCACAAGAAAAATGGTTTCCACTATTTGTTGATGGAGAGATTTCAAAAGCAAGTGGAGGGAAAAAAATAGACAGCATACGGTTTGAAATGCGAACTGAATCTACCCACAGTGTTTGATGGAGTAATTGATCTGATTGTTTCTCCCAAATCCTACTCTGCCCTCAGAAGGAAGGGCCCCCACACAAACATCAGTTGTAGCTCACAGTTCTGTGGCACTTTACAGTTTTACAGAAGCAACTTTTACATGTAGCATTCTTTTTCTTTTTTTTTTTTTTGCAGGGCAATGAGGGTTAAGTAAGTTGCCCAGGGTCACACCACCAGTAACGGTCAAGTGTCTGAGGCTGGATCTGAACTCAGGTCCTCCTGAATCCACTGAGCCACCTAGCTGCCCCCTACATGTGGCATTCTTAATGGAGAACCCATTCTGTAGCTAAGAAAACTGAGGCACAAAAGGGTAGCTACTGGTCACAAAGCCAATATTAACAATGACACAGACTTACACATCTGGCCAGTCATGCAAGTATTAGGAGGAAGCCAAGAGCCCTCCTGGAGCCTCAGTTGTCAAACGAAAGGTGGGGGTGGGGGCTGAATTCAATGGTCTCGGAGGGCCTACCCAGCTCCAGATCTGAGATCCCATGATCTCTATTTCTCAAATTGTCTTTTGGCTACCTTCTCCCCATGTTCCTTTTCCCCAGTTTCCCCTTTGGGGAGCTTGAGTTTCCTAATCTGTGAAATGAAGGGGGCAGATTAAGGGCCCTCCCAGCACTGAGCCCTATGAATCCCATTTTACAGATGGGGGAATCGAGGCTCCAACAAATCCAGTACTCATTCCTGTTACCCTCTTCACAATGCTACCTCTGTTATAAATTCCATGGTCCTAGTCAGGAACTGAATGTCCTAATTCGATGCAAAGTGTTCCATTCCCCAACTCTGCCCTCTCTACCACACGGGGTTTCATTTCATTAAGTCCAAAATGGGCACAGAAATGCAGAACCAGGCAAACGAGCCGCTTAGGACACCCTCCAGCTAAAGGGAAGCGCTCGATATGGACACAGCCTAGCAACGCTATCATTTCTGGGATGAAGACCACAGCACATCTCGTGTGGGGACCAGAACAAATCCTCGTTTATCAACCAGTAACTCTCAAGGCATCCATGGCTGATCCTCGAGATTCCAAAGGGCTACCCTCTGAAACAGCCACTGGCACATGTTAGGAAAATCACATCACTTACTTGAGACCTCTCCATGGTTAAACACAGCAAGAGCAAAATAAGATTTAGCTCATAAGGAATATTTATGAAGCGCTTGATAATGGTTTTTAGAATCTTTTTTTCTCAATAAAAAATGACTTATGGAGGGGTCATTTCTGTATGGGGTAATTTCATTTGACTTCCAAACCAATCTATTTCATTAAGAAAGAGCTCCTTAAATTGCTGCATCACCGTCATCATGCCCACCACCATCAGCATCTTCGCTGGAGTCGTCCCACTTTATTTCTGCAAAGTGCTTGCCATGTTAGCTCGTTTGATCATCACAACCACCCTGGGAAGTGGGGGGCTCTTTTCTCATTCCACTTTACAAAGGTGTTAACTGAGGTTAAGAGAAGTTAAATGCCTTGCTCAGAATTACACAGCTGCGAATGTGTCAGAGGCAGGATTTTAACTCGGCTCTTCTTGACTCAAGTCCAGTGCCCCTTACCTGCCTGGAGACAATGACTTGCCCAGTTTAAATCTCAATAACATGACTGTGCTAGCTCACTTTGCACAATGTGTTTTCTATCAAAGGAGCTGGATAAGGTGGGCAGCCAAAGAAACATTATCCTTGGGGACAGCTAGGTGGCACAGTAGATAAAGCACCTACCCTGGATTCAAGAGGACCTGAGTTCAAATCCAGCCTTAGACACTTGACACTTACTAGCTGTGTGACCCTGGGCAAGTCACTTACCCCCCATTGCCAGACATGGGGGGCAGAGGGCGGAGAAAGCAACATTATCCTCATTTTACAACTAGAGAAAATCAAGACTCCTGGATTTCAATGACTCCTCCAAGGCCTCCCAGCTACTAAGCTGCAGATCCAGAAATGGACCTGTAGAAAGGGACTCCCTCCCTACCCACCCATGTCACATAAGCAAGTTCGGTAACAAAGAGGCTGAGATGCAGCCGTCAGATTATTCTCCAAACTGCATTTGCCCTCATCAAAGTCCCTCAGACATCCAGGTTTATGTAAAGACTGCTGGGAGACAAAACAATTATAGGACTCAAATGACTTCAGCCTCTCAGTCATGTATTTACAGCTGACCTCAAAAGGAAAGGGCCGAGAACCCGACAAGACCAGCATCGGTTTTAGGAGACAACCAAGTGAAACGAATGGGATGGAAACTGGAACTGGTTCTCCGCACGGACATACAGAAGAGAAGCCCTTTGAGATCCCAGTTCCACAGAGGAATCGCATTACCTAATCTGTCCAAGGCCCTCCAAGGGGCTCTAAGCCAGCGGCCAGGGAAGGTGCAAACACCCTCTACAGAAGTGCTGCTGACAGATGATCCGAAAGCAACACAGCAATCCCCCACCACATCCAACTCTGCTTCTATGGCCAAAAATCACACTCATTGAAAACTGCTGCCTCGTTAGGATATTCACGTTATTAACTTCAGCCTTTACTGCATAGACACTCCATGGAAAAAGAAGGGAAGTAAGCAAATATGGCCCGGAGTCAAGAAACTGCCTAAGAGAAGTTCAAGACTGAATGGAAATAAGGTCAGCAACACCAGCTTGTAAAAAGTATCAGAGAGATCCAGTGGCCTGGCTGATGTGCCGCAACCTGACCCTAAGGGGGATGGGATCATGCAGCATCTCAGGCGCAAACAGCACAGCTACTCAGCCAGGAGGCAGAAGGGCCCAGCCGGGCTCTGTTACTAGGTGCACCTGTGGGACTGTGGGCAAAATCACCTTCTTCTGTGTGACTAAGTGTGAGTGAGTGAGTGAGAGAGAGGGAGAGGGAGAGGGAGAAAGAGAAGGGCATCTGAAGGTGGGGTCCCTTCCAGCTGTCATATGCAATGACCACAGCCTTTGAAAACAGGTAACTAAAAAGACAGGAAGATGAGAGTTAACAAAAAGGCATTTATTAAGCACTTACTATATGCAAAAGCACTGTGCTGAGCCCTAGGACCCTGTCAACAGAGTAGATCTACCACAAGGTGGGGGGAGGGGGGGAGACACTAGAAACCTTTCCATGAACTTGTCTCCATCTCCTTGATTGTTTGAAGTTCTGAAAACCCCAAAACCCAAAAATCAAATGCCCAAAGCTCACACAGCAACTTTCTTAGAGACAGATTCCTTAACAAAGCACAGAAACATTTTTCAACACCCAGCAAGGGCTGTCATTGTAAAAGAGAACACATTTAAAAACTGAACAAGAGGGGGCAGCTGGGTGGCGCAGTGGATAAAGCACCTGCCCTGGATTCAGGAGGGTCTGAATTCAAATCCAGCCTCAGACACTTGACACTAGCTGTGTGACCTTGGGCAAGTCATTTAACCCTCATTGCCCTGCCCCCCCCCACAAAAATTTTTGGGGAAAAAAACCTAAACTAGAACACCCTTCTTGGGGATCATCCTCAGGGACCTGGAATCCATGAAAGTGTATGTAAAAGGAAAGGACTCTAGGGGAAGCTAGGTGGCGCAGTGGAGAGAGCACTGGCCCTGGAGTCAGGAGGACCTGAGTTCAAATCCGACCTCAGACACAACACTTACTGTGTGACCCTAGGCAAGTCACTTAACCCCAATTGCCTCACAAAAAAAAAAAAAGGAAAGGACTCTGCTGTTCAGTCCAAACACCTGAAGCTTCACAGCTACATGCAAAGGAGGAGGAGTTACAAACATGAAAGCACAAACGATGCCCTGAAGAGAGAACTGCTTCCTGGATAAATAAGAAGTCATCTTGTAGGACCAACTCCAGAAAGCTGGTTCCTTTGGAGACTCTTTATAGCTAGTCGTCTACACTGGATCCATTTTCTTACAAGTTCTGTCTGATGTTGGGAACAGATGATGGTTCCAAAGTCATTGAGGCAGACCAAATTCTAATTTAACTTTGCTAAACTACACACCAAACTGGGGCCTTTTGTTACATATCAACAATAGACCCTTTGCCAGTTTGGAACCATAAATTGTATAGAATTGCTAAAGTTCTTGCAAAGAGCATGGCAAGCCAGCGTGTGCTGGGGAAAGAAGAGATTTCTGCTCCAGCATAAGGGCCCCATTCACATTGTACCAAGTTCAAAGAAGTCAAAAGGATGTCTATTGAAGTTGATTTTCCTCCTTTTCCAACATCCTTTTTCTTCTTACAGTACTATTCATACTGATAAAAGGTCATGCTCAGCTCCAGTAAGGCAGAATATCTGAACTGGCTCTCAGGCCCTGTTCCAAGGAGCCAAAGTGACTGAGCACCCCCAAATTAGCAGCAGAGCAAAGCCAGGTTGGCTGCCCAGAATGTGACCCCGAAGGAAGATCAAAAAGTTAGCTGACGTCTATATTAACACCTTAACAATTTACAAAATTCTTTGCCTACATGGTCTCCTGGGATGCCTCTGAGAGCCTTTGAAGCTGCTGGCCCAAGTCCTGATCCTGACCATCTTTAAGATTGTGGGCTGGGGGGGGGGGGGGGGGGAATGAGAGAAAGGGGGGAGGGGAAGAGACAGAGAGAAGGGGGGAGGGGAGGGGGAGGAGAAAGAGAGCCATCCAGCTGAAGCATCTTTGGTGCATTTGGGTCCTGTGTAACTGAAATCTTGCAGGCTCTGCAGTCCACACAAACCCTCTCAGGCCCCACTACACGCACATGGGCCTGTCATCCAAGAATAACCCTAATTAACCTTCAGACAGGCAGATCACCGAGAGGAGCACATCAAAATGAATCTTCCCGAAGACCATCCATCTACCAAGCTGTCCAGGGGGAGCTGCTATCTGCAGCAGTGGAGGAGAGGAGCCCCAATAATGAAATCAAAACCCCCTCAAATACTACGAAGACCCTGAGGCTCAAGGGGGGGAAATCACCCACCAGCAGTGACACATTAGTAAGTGACAAAACTGAGCTCAGAACCTACAAATCTAACGCTGTTTCCAGGGCACTGGAGGTAACTGAAGGGACTCCCTTGGATTTGGGGCTCTGGAAGCCCTAAATTCTGTGTTCTAGGAGGCCTAGACAACTAAGAAGAGGAAGAAAAAAGTCCCCTACAAAACACGGGTCCCCCAAGCCCAGCAGGCAAGGAGGCAAAAGCTTTTGAGTGGCGAAGTAGTCATGCAGAGGGGCCTGGGAAGCAGCAAATAAGTGACTAATGTGAATTTGGGCAGCTAAGTCACTTTAGGACTGCTTTTTCTCTGGGGGAAATGGGACTACTAATATTGCAGAGATGGTCATAAAGTTCTCAAGGAATGTCAGAGGACTGATATTATCGAGTTCACCACAATGTTATGCCCATTTGTCAAAACTCTCCCTACCCAACTTCACCTAGATTCTATAAAGAACAGCACTGCATTCAACAATGTGACAGTTCCTAACTTCCTTGCTTTAATATGCCTCTGAAAAATGAAGGTCTTGTTTTATTTACACACACACACACACACACACACACACACACACACACACACACACACACACACACACACCCACCCACCATTTCCATAGGATGCCTTTGTATCCAGGCCAAACAAAAACGGAATCAAAAAGTCGGAGCCCAGTCAAAATAAAATTTCCCTGCTCTCAAAGCACTGGAAGCCAACTTTTGACCATGGATCTACAGGCCTGAAAGCAAAAACAGGAAATGAAGACAAAGCGTTTACTATTGCACTCCATCAGGTAGGCCTATAACTGAACTAACACTCGGGGTTTCTCTGGCCAGGAGCACTCCGAGGGAGAAGAGCTCCTTCTGCAGATTAGCAGCCGCCCGTGAGCCTTAGGACAAAACCCCACACTCTTGGAGGGAGGAAGGGCAGAGAGAAAAACTCCAAATACTGAAAAGGAAAGTACCAGCCTGGTCTGAGGCCTTTTATTTGGAAGGTGATGGAACCAGGCCCAGTACACCTGCCCCAAATCCCTTGCCGGAAGATCCTGAGCCCTTTGGGCCCCTCCTTAGGGGCAGTAGCTGCTCTCAGTAACAATTAGCCCTGAGCCCCCTGCAGGAGCCGGAAGAGGAAGAGAAGTCACCTTCCCCCAGGGCAAAGCAGGAGCCAGTCCTAGCCTTTTGGCACCACTTCCCCAGTGGAAATAAATTCCACATCAAGTTATGGTGCAAAAATGCTTTTGTAAAATGAGTGAACTAAGCTCTTGGCTCTAAACATGAGCTCTTTACATTCAGAAACTTGTTCACCCAAGAAATAGCGCAAGAGTAAGCAAAACTCTTGGTTGGCCTAGCTGTGGTCACCATTCTTTTTCAAAGGCTTTTGCCTCCAGGCACAAAGCAGCCTGGGCACCCGGCCATCCAAAGCAGCAAAGAGTTAAGTGTGTGCACTTGACTCAGTGGCTTTTGTCTTTCCGGTAGCCCCCCACATCTCCCTAGCCTATCCTTTGGGCCTGGCCTGGCCAAGAGTGGCCAATCAAAGCGATGGGAGGAAACGACTCAGGATGCTGACAGCCTCTGAGCCCTGATGCCCATATAAGGTAAAAACCACTGCCAGAAGCCCGCAGTGCTGAGGGCTGGGAGACAAATGAGGGAAAAGCAGCAGGAGCCCCGAGGGAGGGCGGCAGGAGCCCTGGGAGGCCTGGTGTCCACCCCCACCGCCCGCAGAGGTCGAAAGTGGCCCGGGGAGGGGGGCGGGATCGGGCTCTTTCCGCCAGCATTTGGGAGGGTGATGGTAAACATTCATCGGGAGAAAAAGAAAGCCCCTCCCGCAGCCCTTGTCATGGTAATGAGGCGGCCCGCACTCTAGGCAGCGGCTGATGTCATCATTCCCAAGTCATTGTTCTGCACCTGGCGCCCCCGCCCCACCCCCTCCCCCCCCCAAGCCATTTTCTATTTCAAGGTGCCACCAGCCTACAGCCAGCGTGACAAGAGCAACTGAAAGGAGCGCAAGCACCCTGCATCTGACCCGCGGGCAGGCCCCACCCCAGGGCCATCTGCTCCAAGCTTTCACACCTTCCTACAGTGGGGCGATCTAGCTCAGGGAATGGACTGCCTGACCCCAAGGAGGCCTGAGAAAGGAGAAATGGTCTGGGCCCACAGAGAGGAGACCCTGGCACTGGGAAGAGACTGCCCGGGGTGGGAAGGCGGTGTGGGGAGACAGCCTAGAAACTAAGGCTCTAGGGCCAGGACTAAACCTTTTTTGGATCCCGGACTACCCCATCTCCTCCCACAGTCTAGGGAAGCCCAGGAATTTGGTCTCACAATGGTTTTTGGATGGAGAAATAAAATACCTAGGATCACAAAGAAAATCAATTCTTTTGAAATAGTTTGTCATTTTTCTTGGCAAAGATACTGGAGAGGTTTGCCATTTCCTTCTCCAGTTCATTTTACAAATGAGGAAACTGAGGCGCAGGGTTAAATGACTTGTCCAGGGTCACACAAATTAGCATCTGAGGTAGAATTTGAACTCAGGTCTTTCTGACTCCAGGCTGGCTGCTCTGTCCACCGTGCCATCTAGCTACCCATGTTTTTTGAAATACAGCTCTCCAAAAAAAAAAAAAAAATCAGACCATATGTCCTTATTTCTGACTGGAAATCATAGTGGCCATTGCCAATGCTGATGGTGGTGGCAGGGGGAAAGGCACAGTCATGAGATCACCAATTTTTTCCAGGAAGAAGGCACATCCTGGTTGAAAAACTGTTTAAGGCCAAGGCACCCTGGGAAGATCACCAAGCTGTTGCAGTCACGATTTTATAATTAAACCCTCTGAGTGCCTTTTAAAAGATTTAGCATCAGTTAACCCCCAGCTAGGTGGGGTGGTAGAGAAGAGGAAGGGATTTGGAGCCAGGAAGATAACAGCTCAAATCCAGGCTTAGACCACCAGCATCAACAGTGTGGCCCTGGGCCAATCACTTGAGCTTTTGCCTCAGTTTCCTCAATCATAAAATAAGGACAATAAAGAACAGCAACTACCTCCCAGGGTTGTGGTGAGTACAAAATGAGATAATCTTGTAAAATGTTTACTTAGCAAACCTTAAAGAGCTAGCTTTATCATCATGAATGATTACAAACACAATCTGTGACATGGAAACATTAAAATCAGAGCTAATAGAATATATTAGCTCTAAAAGGAACTTTAAGATTCATAAACACAAACTTCTGTTAGAATAGAAGCCTTGAAGATGCTAAGACAACCTTCTCATTAGCACCAGCACCATCTGCATTATCTAAACAAGCCTCAAACAAGTCAAATCCCACAGAGCCAGTAGCTACTCAACCTCAGCATTCTGCCACCACCAGGGGGGTGACAACCTCATCCCTCCAGCTTCTTCTCTATAAAATGCGGAGAGCAAACAGCCCGCCCCGCCTTCCTCACCGGTGTGTGGTAAGGGTAAGGGAGCAAAATTAGCTTGAATGAATGACTGAATAAATGAATGAATGAATGCTCTAGGAACTGAGTGCGGGCAAACACTACTTACTACAATCAGGTAGGTCAGGGGCTGATCTTGGAAGGGCAAAGCTTTGGCGGTGGGGGTCGTCTCCTGAGGGAACCTAGGCTTCAAATCAGGATTTAGATCAGAAGGCTCAGGTCCTTTCTCATCCTGCCTCTGACCCGATCTATAGGGTGACCTCAGGCACCCCATTTAAAGACAGTGACACTAGATGATTACAAGGGTCCTTAGTGCTTGAAAGTTTATAATCCTAAAATTATAAAGCCCTGTAGAGATAAATAAAAGGTCTATCATTATGGGTGGGTCCTATACCAAAACTACAGACACACACTTCACCAAAAGAGAATGTTTTCTGCATTTGGTGACAACCGACATTCTGCAGAATAAACAATCAATTGGGGCTGTGAGGATTCTCGGTAAGGAGCAGGCTGGACGTGAGGGGGGGGAAGGGTGCGAGGGGGCCCCTTTCATCTCAGGGAGCTGGGGCTCATCGTCACTCAGTTTAAGCCCAGTGCCTCCTCTCCACTCTGGGCCCTGGAAGCCGGAAGAGAGCTGGGCTGCAGCTGAGGCCCGATTACCAGTCAAACAATTCCCCATCCACTCCTTCTATCCCTCTCCAGCTCCAGCATCCCAAACACGAGCGCCAGAAAAGACAGCCTAAGCTTCCCACTCATGCCAAGGACATCTTAAGGGCCGGGAGGAGCCCCACAGCATTCTTCCTCCTACCAGAGCCGCCCCATGAGCATGTGGACCTACTGAAAGGAAATTCAACTTGCATCGTGGTACTAATGACATGATTTTGCAGCAATTCACAGAATCCGAATGTGATGGTTCAGCAAGCATGTGTTGTACCTCTCCTCTGTGTCAGGTACAGGACTAGGCACCAGAGATACACAGACAAAAAAAGAAACCATCCTGCCATCATTTTACGTGCAGGAATGTGTCCACGGGCATGTGTATGTCTGTATGCTGCATGTGTGTATGTATGTACCTACAAACACTACTATGGGATGAGTAATACAAGAATATTAAGCACAAAGAGGCTGCTCTACAACCTTACAACAAATGTTTAAAACAGTCATGTGAGGGGGCAGCTAGGTGGTGCAGTGGAAAGAGGGCTGGCCCTGGATTCAGGAGGACCTGAGTTCAAATCCTACCTCAGACACTTGACACTTACTAGCTGTGTGGCCCTGGGCAAGTCACTTAACCCTAATTGCCCCACAAAACAAACAAAGAAAAAAGTCATGTGAAAGAATGAGCTGTGAACCATGACGTGGGTGGTGTCACATGAGCACAGGATTCTCTCTGGCCACTGGTAAGGCCCTCAGCTTCTTCATGACACTCCTCCTTGGAAGCCTGACCAAGTGTTCGGGCTACCTCTGAAGAGGAGGAATGGCAGGCAGTGCCCAGAACAGGCATCAGGTGCTGTGGGTTCCACCAGGATGTGTTGGTATAGGAGGCAGCCTGAAGGCCGCTCCCCACCAGCCCACTCAGAAACGAGCAGAAAGGGCAGTTTTTAAGAGACCAGTAAAACAGGTTTCCATTATTCTTAACAGAGCCTTAAAAATAAATGAAGGCAAAGAAGATCCTGGCATAGATCTGTCTAAAAAACATGTGATGGGACAACGAGTCAAAAGAACGAGGCAGGTGCCAATACCACACCCAGAATTACCAGAAGGGAGCAGTCTGGGAGGAGATGATTTCTCCCAGATGACTAACAGGGATTTTCTATCAATACAACTTCAGAATCTGAACTCACTTTTGTCTCATACTATCCGATTCCAGGTAGGGGAGCAGGGAAGAGGAAAGGGGAGGCAAAGGAGGGAGTAGTAAAGGAAGAACACCAGCCATCCCACTGCACTTCCATGGGACACTGGGAATGGGCAGAAGCACAAAGCCCAGGGAAGTGGCCTTCTTAGAGTCTGAGGGTGTGGAAGTACCAGGGTACTATCAGGCTGCTCTATCTGTTCTCACAGCAATGAACACTGGTGACTCAGGCCTGTATCATCAGCATGGGCCACCTTCCATACAGGAAGAGACATGTTTCCAGCCAAACAGCGAAGAGTCCAGAGGGGGCTGAAAACCTGTTTGTTCTCCAGAGGAATAGGATTCTGTGCAATTTTAGCCAATAATAATAGCAAAATCCATATTTCAGGAGAAAAAGAAACATCCCTCATAGCCAAAACAAAACTACAGATCTACAGATCAGAATTATGGTCAGCAGACCTATTTATCATTCATTGAGAGCAAAAATATTCCTACAAACTTTTAGAAGAAAGTGGACATTTATTAAGTGCTGAAGTACCTAGGCCTCTCAGACCCCTTCCCCTTCTAAAACCATGATCTTTGGTTGATCCAAGGAGCACAATGCTGTGTGTGTGTGTGTGTGTGTGTGTGTGTGTGTGTGTGTGTGTGTGTGCTATGTGATAATGCATGTAATAAAATCATTCATTCACACAGTCTTCTGGACTGACCCAAAGAGAAAAGCCTGTCTCCATTACATTATCAATGAGAGAACATGAAACAAGAACTGCCCAGGATAGAGTCATGTTATGATCTTTACCAAGGTAGGAAAACCCAGAGCAAGAAGACCACGAAGCCACAGAGGGCTCATGTACAACCTTGGGTCTCCTAGCCTTGTGGAGTCAATGTGTCCAGGCTAGGAACCTCATACAGCCCCATAATCTACCGATGAAAGCATCTGGCTACATCATAAATTCTCTCTATGCAAATTACCATGCCAGATCCCAACACTCAAAAAGCTACAATGTATCTATTAGGGGAGGGGATTTATGAGTCAATTCCATTCAACATTTTTAAAGTTTCTACCCCCTTACAAATTTTATTATTTATTTTGTTTTTTTAAAAAAATATTTTTTGAGTTCCAGATTCTCTTTCTCCCTCCAGACCTTCCCCCACACATTGAGAAGACAAGTGATATATCAGTCATATTAGCAAAATCATGCAAAACCTATTTCCATATTAGCTATCTTGCAACAACAAAAGCAAAAAATAAAGAAAAATTATACTTCCATTTGCACTTAAGAGTTCATCAATTTTCTCTTTGGGGATGGGCAGCATTTTTCATCACTGGGTCCTTCAGAACAGCCTTGGATCATTGTCTTGATCAGAGTAGCTAAGTCTTTTACAGGTGATCATTGTACAATATTGCTGTTACTGTGTGCAACATTCTCCTGTTTAGGCTCACTTCACTTTGCATCAGTTCATATAAGTCTTTGGAGGTTTTTCTGAAACCATCCTGTTCATCATTTCTCACAGCACGATAGTATCCCAACACAACTGGACGCCCCAATTTGTTTAGCCATTCCACAGTGGATGAGCACACATGCTCTTGATTTCCAATTCTCTGCCACCACAAAAGAACTGCTACATATATTGTTGTACATAGGTCCCTCTTCCTTTTTCTTTGATGTCTTTGGGATACAGACCTATTCGTGATATTGCTGGGTCAAAGGCTGTGCAGTTTTACAGCCCTTTGGGCATAGTTCCAAATTCTTGTCCAGAAAGGCTAGACCAGTTCACAACCCCACCAACAGTACATGAGTGACCCAGTTTGCCCACATCCCCTCCAGAATCTGTCATTTTCACCAGTCTGGTACCTCAGAGCTGTTTTAACTTGCATTTCTCTAATCAACAATGATTTACAGCATGTTTTCCTTAGCCATGTGGCCATGAACAAGTCACTCAGTATAAGTGTAGCTGCCCACAGGCATGGTCCCCACCAAGAGCTCCCCCTCTTCCCCAAATTGGAAAGGCACTGCTGGGCACAGAAAACACAACTGCCAATCAAAAAACGGTCCCTCCCCTCAAGAAGCTTAAATTCTACTCAAGCAATGCCTACGCAAGTAGATATAAGCTAATTTGAAGAAGGAAGCACCAACAACAAGGGGGAATCCTAGGCAAGCAGGGCCGTGGGAGGCAGAATGTGGAGTTTGGGAAATGGCAAGTAAAGCAGTCTGGCTGAAACAGTGCATATGAAGAGAAATAACATGAAACAAGTCTGGAAAAGCAGACTGGGGACGGGTGGCAAGAGCTTTGTATTTTAGGGGCAGCTAGGTGGTGCAATGGATAAAGCACCAGCCCTGGACTCAGGAGGACCTGAGTTCAAATCCGGCTTCAGACACTTGACATTTATTAGCTGTGTGACCCTAGGCAAGTCACTTAACCCTCGTTGCCCCCCCCCCCCCAAAAGAAGTTATATGGAAAGCAGACAGGAATGTGTAGACATTAATTTGAATGTTATTACAGCGGCCCAGACAAAGGGCAGAGAAGGCTTGAATTAGAGGGAGTGGAGAGAGGGCGATAGATGCCAGAAGTACCTGGGGGAAGGAGGGAAGGTCACAGACCAAGAAGATGAAAGGCAGCAAGCAGCAGAGGGGGAAGGGCATAGCACTGAAGCCCACTGGAGTCAGGAAGACCTAGCTTCAAATCTTGCCTCAGACACATGTGACAAGTCTGTTAACCTCTCTGTGCCTCAGTTGCCTCATCTGTAAAATGAGGTAGCTGGATCTGATAGCCTCCATCAGTGATCCTATGATGCCACAATAGTGGTCACCTCAAGAGAAATGGTTAAGTTCAGAAAAGGGGCAGGTTGGGAGACAGTAGAATAGTGGATTAAGCATTGGACAGTTAGCTTTGAAATGCCCAATGGACACAGCAGGAGGAGCTAACTACACATCAGGCAGTTCACAGTGCATAACATGGTGACTCCTTGAGGGCAAGGATGACTTTGGGTCTGTCTCAGCATCTCTAAGAATGCAGCACTTAGTTTCATGCATATACACTAAATAAATGGTCACTGAATTACTGAACGATAAACTTATAAACATGAACATAAAACCATGAACTGCCTAGAGGAGGTGGGCAAAGTTCAAGGAGATTGTGGCCTGAGGGCTAGCCTTAATATTTAGCAATTAAGGTGATCACTCATTACCTTTATTTATGTATTGGGGGGGGGGGGGGTGTGTGTGAGGCAATTGGGGTTAAGTGACTTGCCCAGGGTCACACAGCTAGTAAGTATCAAGTGACTGAGGTCAGATTTGAACTCAGGTCCTCCTGACTCCAGGGCCAGTGCTCTATCCACTGTGCCACCTAGCTGCCCCACACATTACCTTTAAGGAAGTAGTTTTAGTAACATGTTGGGTCAAAAGTCAGTCTTCAAAGGACTGAAAAGTGACTGGGGGGGGGGGGGGTAGAGAGAAGGAAGTAGAGATTCTTCCTAGGAGTCTAGTAGTAAAAGGAGAAGCACACAAGGAAAACTAAGAGTGTTCTCTTAAGAACAGAGTCAAATGAAGGATGGTTTCGTTTTGAGGGGAGTGGCCATTATGTTGTGGGGAGAACAAGGAGATGAAAGATTGAAAATGACCGAAAAGGACCAGTCAGTGCCCAGGCCCCTAGAAGAGATGGGAGGACACCGGGATTACGAACCTGGGTGGTAAGGTTAGTATTAGAAGGTAGACAGAAATGATGGAGAGAATGATGATGGAGATAGAGGTGGGGTTTAGGGGTATGGAGCAGGGCTTCTATTTCCTCTGTACTAGTAGGTTGTCCATCTGCTGAGAGATGCCTGGGAGTTAGAGGAGAGAAGGGGAGGGAAGCTGCGCCACATCACCTGAGAGCCTAATTGAGATGCAATCACATGAATGGTGGCCGACTCCATCAGCATGCCAGTGTGACTTCCTCCAGCACCATTTGGCAGCTTGGCAGATGGGCCCATCAAAGAGACCCATTCAGCCCTCCCCTCTCTACTCTCTACCACCACACAGCCTCTACTAGCTACAAAGGTCACTTGGGAGTGGGGAGGTGGGGGTAATCAGGAGTACTATGTTAATGTAGTACCACCATCCAATACATCCAGTAGTTAATGGCCACTGGACAAAAACAAAGTCTAGGGGTCTAAACCAAAGCTTTCCACTGTAGCATGAGATTATTCCAGTAGCTCTTTTCTCCCCATCCCCCAACCCATTACAAATGAAGATAATGCCTTTTTCTCTTTGCCGTACTCTAACACACACTAGGCCCAGTCTTGATCACCACTGGCTTAGTCTATTCTACAGTCTAGAGCAAAATTTTGATATTGTTCTTGTTTATTCTTTCTTTTTTTTTTTTTTCAGGGCAATTGGGGTTAAATGACTTGCTCAGGGTCACAAAGCTAGTAAGTGTTAAGTGTCTGAGGCTGGATTTGAACTCAGGTCCCCCTGAATCCAGGGCTGGTGCTCTATCCACTGCGCCACCTAGCTGCCCCTTGTTTTTTCTTTCTTGTGGTTTTTTCCCCTTTTGTTCTGATTCTTCCCTTACAACATGACTCATGTGGAAATGTTTAACATGATTGTAATGTATAACCTATATCAAAATGTTTGCTGGCCTCAGGAGGGGGGAAGGGAAGGGAGGGTGGGTGGGAGAAAAATTTGGAACTCAAAAAAATATCTTTACATGTAATTGGGGAAAAGATTAAAAATTAAATTAAACTGTAGTCTAGAGCAAAGCTTCTTAAATTGTGGGTCACTACCCCATATGGGGTCACATAACTGAATGCAAGGGTCACAAAAAAGTTGGCAATAAATGTTTTGATTTGTATACTTATTTTATGTACCTATATACCTGGGGTCACGTAAATATTTCTCAAGCGAAAAGGGGTCGCAAGTGGAAAAAGTTTAAGAAGCTCTGGTCTAAACCATAAGACAAGTGCATTCCTCATCTTGAGCAAGTTGGTCTACACACCAAACTCATGGACTGGATCCATACTAACCTACATGCCTAAAAGAGCAAGGGAATGGAAACCCAGAAAGAATGACTTACTTTGAACAGAAAGGAACCTACTCTCCCTACAATCTCCCTATAGTTCCAGCCATCAATCCAAACAACACAACTATGAAGGATCTTGGTGGTTTTCTTGGCCAAGCCCTTCCTAAAGCAAGAGTCCCCTATAATCAATCCCAGCCTGCAATCAGGCTTCCCACATCGTCATTCAGCTGAAACTGCCTTCTCCGGCGATCTCTTAGTTGCCGAATCTACCCAACGGCCTTTTCTCAATCCTCCTCCTTCTTGATCTCTCTGCAGCCTTTGACACAACGGCAGATCACCTTCTTCCCCTGGACATTCTTCTCTCTCGGTTTTCCCAAGGGCATCTCCTGGCTCTCCCCCATCAGTCCAAGCACTTCTTCGGTCTCTTTGGCTGGTTCATCACCTGCCTCACTCACTCCCGCTATCTGTGATGCAAAGTTTCAGCACAGCTCTGGTCTTTTCATCTGAAATGCTTCAAAGTACTCAATTTCATTAAAGGTTTGCTGCCCCCCCCCCCCGCCCCGTGCCCCCAAGTAGCATCAGACTCAATTTTGCTGTTAAGTTATTGTTGGCTTACAGCCAAGACCCGCTGATGACTGTTACCACCCTGGTGCGGACTCATCACCTCAGGCCTAGACTACTGCAGTAGCTGCTGGTGCGTCTGCCTCCCTGAAGTTCCTCCCCACTCCAATCCCTCCATTGAGCCACCAAGGGGATTTTCCTAAAGCACAGGTCTGATCACGTCACCTCACCCTAACTCAGTAAACTCCAGTGACTCTCTGTCACCTCCAGAATCAAATCCAAAATCCTGTCTGGTGGTCAAAGCCCTTTCCTAACTTGGCCCCTCCTAACTTTCCAGTCTTCTTACCACTTACCATCCTCTTCAATCCAGTGACAATGAACACCCTTTGATGTTCCTCAAACAAGGCACTCAGTCTCTCAGCTCCAGGCGTTCTCCCTTTCACCTCCACCTGCTGCTTTCCCTGGCTTCCTCTAAGTCCCAACTGAAATTCCATCTTTTACAGGAAGCCTTTCCCAACCCCCCTTAATTCTAGTGCTTTCTTTCTCTTAATTGTTTACTATTTTTCCTGTAGATGGCTTGTTTGCATAGATTTGTTTCTTTAGCTCTCTGAAGGCAGGGACTGTCTTTTGCCTTTTTTTTTTTTTAATCGCCAGGGCCTGACACAGTGCCAAGCACATAGTAGGTGCTTAATAAATGTTTACTGACAGCCTATATCCTTTGTCTTCTAGAATATCATATTCTAAACTCTCCTCTCCCTGGAAGTCGTGGTGAAATCGTGTGTGAGCCTGGCCTGTGGCTCTTCGGGGCCTTAAACTCTCTTTTCTAGCTCCTTGCAATATTTTTTCTTTGACCTGGAAGCTCTGGATTTTGGTTATGATGTCTCTAGGAGTTTTCATTTTGGAATGTCTTTCGCGAGATGATTGGATTCTATGTCCGCTTTGCCCTCTGGTTCTAAACGGGGTCTGGCCTCTTTTTTCTCATTGTGCCATTCAGACAAGACAGACAAATGCTTCTTTACACATTCTTTTCTCCCTGATCTTTTTTTCCAAGGCGGCTGTTTGGGGCTGGTTGTTTTTTGGGGGGTTTTTTGCTATGAGATACTTTATATGTTCTTAGTTCTCTTCCAAATTCTTTCTTCCATAGCTCTCACTTCCTTTCCAATTTTTTTCAAGTGCTCTCATTCCATTTATAAAAACCATTTTAAAACTCTTTTACAAAATTCTTGCTTCCTTTCTTTCAGGAACTCTGGTTGTTTATGTGCCCAAGCTACATTTTTTTCTTTGAGGCTTTGCCTGTAGATATTTTAGAGTCATTCTCTTCTTTTGGAGGAAGACTGCTGGATTCAGCTCCTATCAGCCAGCGAGAAAGTTCTGTTGGTTCAGAGTGACAGAAGAATAGCCTCCCCCACTTTGGTATGAGATGTCTGTCCTGGTTATTCCTCTACAGGCTGGGTTAAAGTCAAGAAGCTGGATCCTGATCTGTCACAAAAATACTGCTGTTGCTGTCAGCTTCCTGAACTTTCTCCTTTCTCCATTCACACCTGTCCCCATTGCAGTGCCCCAATATGACTCTGGGGGTGCCTGGTATGGATAGAGGTTTTCCTCTTGCCCTGGGGCACAGCCTCCCTCAGGGTTCTCCATGTGAGGGAAGCTCCTGGCCCAACCTTAACCCCAGTGTACACACACTGTCTATCTCCCTATGGCCACCTGGGCTGGACAACTGCTTCATTGTGACTCTCTTCTGGATTTTCCCATCAACATTCAGTCTGGTAAATTTTCTCCATCTGTTTGGAAGTATGGGGGGAGGAGAGTTCAGGCACTGATTTCTAATACTCTGCCATCTTGGCTCTGCCTTCTAATTATGAATGCCCCCAAGGCTCTGTCCTGGGCCACATTCTCTTTGATCTCTATAGCACTGACTAGTAATTCTGCAGGGTTCTAGCATCTCCATGCAGATGATGCCATCCAGGGTCCTGCAGAACCCACTGCCTTGTGGACTTCTCCACTCTAGTACCTTAACAGAGGGTAAGATTTTATTTGCTGTGATACAGGCCGGCACTTTTGAGAGGACTGAGTGCAAGACCAACGTACTGGCTTCTTGGAAGGTTATCCATGTGAAACACACACAAAAGAACATGATCTGCAGAGACCTTCCCAGGGCTTGACTCCATGCAGCCAGCCATTACCAAGTCAGATTTGTGCATCTTGTTTTGCACAGGGCAGGTGAACTTCTCTAAGAAAAAAGGCTCAGGAAGGAAGACCAAGCCTTCAAAGGCTACTCTCAGTTGTGTAACTCGCTCGAGCCACAGTTCTGAAATAAAAGTCATTACATGGTGATAAAGCTGAAACTCCTCGTTAGGTGGTAATTATTCTTGTCTCCCATGACTTACCCTCTATAATTTTTGTTATTGCTCAGTCATTTAAGTCCTGTACCAATCTTCATGACCCCATCTGGAGTTTTCTTGGCAAAGATACTGGGTTTGCAGACAGGGTGAAGTGACTTGCCCAGGGTCACCCAGCTAGTGTCTGAGGCCAAATCTGAACTCAAGAAGATGAGTCTTCCTGAATTCAGACCTGGTGCTCTATTCACTACGGCGTCCCCTAGCTGTCTGACCCTCTAGAACAGCTGACCATTATAAAGCTCAGCTTGTAAGTCTCACTTACTCCTCCTGAAAGATAATCAAAAGCAGTAACGATGAGGCAGTTGCTGCGACCAGTAGTAGCCATTCAATCCTTCACTTTTTAATCTCTACAAAGCAGTGCAACACTCAACCCCAGACCCTCTTTTAGTCAACAATTCACTCTGCAGAAATACACAACAGCAGATTGTTTCTCAGATTCTGACCACCTCATAGCAACTAGAGATGCACAGCCTGGAGAAGCAAAAGCAGTGACCACAACACAAGGTAGGACCAGCACCTCACAGGTACAACTGTGACAGAAAGACATCCAAGATGTCTGCTAGAAGCAAGAGAAGTAGGGACCAGGCAAAACTGGCACACCAGCTGGCTATCATGGGGCCCCAAGTTTCCCAAGAAAGACATGTCTCCAGTAAGGAAGTGGGATTCAATTCAGAGAAATTCATTTTATAGTCGGTCTGTTTAGAGGCCTCTTTCTCTGTACTTCTCCACTTCAGAAGGGTCACCTAGTCCAATCTGTACCTGAAAAAGGAGTCCCTTTATAAATACCCAACAAATGATCCCCTGGCCACTGCTCCAAGATCTCCAGGGTGGGGGAGCTTCCCACTTTTGGATCATTCTGCTCACAGTTCTGCCCTCTGAAACTAAGTCTCCATTTTTCCACAGGACAGCCCTTCATAGAAACCCACTTTCTGCAGGTCATAAAACTTCACTAGACAGACAAGCCCAACAGCACAAGTAACATGTGCTGACTGGATGGCAAATTGATTTTTCCTTCTGAGAACCCTAAAATCAGGAAGACATCATTTCTAGGCTCTCTTTTCCTTCACTAATCCTTTCGTCCTACACTATTCTCTCATTTTTTCTAACTCTGGAAGCTCTACTCATGGCCAGTGATACACAAAACCTCTTTCTTAAAGCCAGCCTGACTCTTTGAAGAGAGTCTGGAAGCCAAACTTACACTGGAATAAGCACCAGGGTTCCTGGTTTTAAAGTGGATCCCCACTGCCTTTAGCAACAGACAAGGACAAAAACCACAACTTTCAAAATAGTTTTTAATATTTAAAAAATAAAAGTTTGGGCTCCTCTTCTCCAAAAAGAAGCTGTAGTGCCTGAGGGAGTCCAACTCAATTTTATTCTGTCCAAATGTTTTAGAGACTTTAAGTCCAAAAGGAAAACATTTGTGAAGAGCGGGAGAGAAGTAACAAAAGTGGAATATTTCTCAGGCTCAAGCATTACTTTAATAAGAAGATCTTTTCATCTCTAGAGCAAAACTCAACAAACCATTTAATGGTTGGTTCTGTCAGAGGAAAGCCAATGTGGCTGCCAACCTAAGTGCACCAGCATCCATACAGGGTTCTCAGCATTCAGACAACGTCAAAGGTCACCCCCTAGACTGGACCCGGAAGAGGGCAGGAGATGACCCAAGGGGCACCTACCTTGTGCAAGGGCAGCACCAGGAACGCCCCTCCCCCACTTGCTTCTACGATGATGGCAACAAATCGGGGGTTAACCGCACAAAAGGAGCTATCCCAGGTGACTCGGGAGACGCGGATGTCATCATAGCACTGGTCATTTTTCACAGCCTGGCCAAACACGTGCCTGAACTTGCTCTGTCGTACCACTCGCCTCATGGTGTCTGCAGAGGAAGAACAAGGGGTACATTGATCAGTCAGCACCCCTGGAGTGCAAGGGAGAGAGGAGATGAGAGGCGAGAGGGGGGCAGAGGGAAAGGGAAAAGGAGAGAGAGGAGAGTGAAGGAAGAGAGTAAAGAGGGGCAAGGAGGAGAGGGAAGGGGCAAGAAAGGGAAGGGCCTGAATCTCTGCTTACTCCCACAAAATGCTCAAATTCCCACCTAAATTAGAACATGCAAAGAATAAGCCAGGAAAAGTCATCTAGAAATGACCATTTTCTAAATCAGAATCCAAAAAATTCACCAGGAACACCACCCTAGAGAACATCAAAGAGAGGAAAGAAACCCAGGGGGCCCGAGAACAAGAAGGTGGACAGAAAAGTCAGTGCCTCTCCCCTCCACCAAATGCTAAAGTGGCTCCCCGAGTGCCGGGGCTCCTCCCCTTATATGGGCCTAGCAGCATGTGGGAAATGGGTGAGGACAGAGATGGGTATAACATGTGTCCGTGCTCTGAAGAGCTTATGGAGGAGTCAGGAAGGCAAAACCAAGCATGAAAAAGGGCTAGATTCAGGGGTTGTGGCAGTTCAAAGCAGGGAGGAGCTAGGAATGTGTTGGGCTGCATAGGACTGGAGCTGCGCTGTGAATGACTGGACAAAGAAGGGCCTAAATCTTCTGGATTTCCCTTCTCTAGCTGCTGCTCAAAACGAGTCATTCCTCCTTTACTGGCTAGAATAACATGAAGAGACAAAGGCTTAGCAGGAGCTGGACTCGTGGGAAATCAAAAATAAAAGTTATTAAAATTCTCAACCTAGTCACTTTCAACCCTGCCTCACCCCCATGAAGGGGCCTGTAGGCAAGACAAAGGAAAGACAAAGGTAGGGTTTGAAAACACAAACACACACACACACACACACACACACACACACACACACACGATCCAGGCTTCTTAAGCAGAAATAGGTCTCTGGATTCTCTTCCTAGATTTTCAGGAGACTGTCATGAACCCCTAAAGTCCCTAAAGCCAACTGAATACTTCCATTGAGCCTCAGTGTCTCAATTCAGAGTCATGTGCAAAAGCAGGTCCTCTCCTGCTCCGGTGGCATGCGGCTGGGCTGCAGCCACAGATATGCGGGCAGAGAGCCGAACAGCTGTTTTTTTAGACCACTCGCTGCCAGGATCTTACATTTGCCTACTGTGACCATAAATTTTAAATACTAGGTAGAGATGACAGAACAGCTAGGTGGCACTGCAGTGAATGGAATGCCAGGCCTGGAATTCTCAACTTTCTGAGTTCAAATCAGGCCTCAGACTCTTCCTAGTTGTATGACCCTGAGCCAGTCTCTTCACCCTGTTTGCCTCAGTTTCCTCATCTGTCAAATGAGCTGGAGAAGGAAATGGCAGACCACTCCAGGATCTCTGCCAAGAAACCCCCAAATGGGGTCACAAGGAGTCGGATAAGACTGAAAACAATGAAGAAGTGATAGTTATCTCTTCTAATAAAAAGCTGTGTTGAAATACAGTTAAATGAGTGAAAAAGACTGCCTTCCAGGAAGCCAAAGTTTTCATGGATCCACACATTCGAACTGTAAATACTTTAGGACAAGAATCAGTTCAAAGCTGCTGTGGGGCCTTCCATGAGGGGCAGGCATGCTCCTGGAGCTTGGGACCACCTCAGTTTTGAAGCAACTGGGCATTAGATAGGAGCACTTTGGCAACTTTTAAGGCAAAGAAAACTATCCCAAACTAGAAAAGCAACATGGGCGTGCGTGCATACAGAGAATGGAAATGCTCCCTACTCCCCTTCCTGGGAAGCTGTCCCCATCTTCCAGTTCATATTGGAGTCTCCCCATTTTTAAAAACATCCAGTTAGAAATCTTCAGCTGCAAGGGCTGGGTTAAGGAGGCTTCCAAAGAGTCCAGCTAAACTTCCCCTAAACCAGCAGGGTCATGCTACGAACTTGACAACCCTGCTTCCCCCAACTTAAACCCTAATGTTTAAAGAAAGTGCTACAAATGGGAAACAACAAACTCTGAATACAGAAAAGGCCACGGATCTGGAGATGTCACATGGCTATTTCACCCACACACCAGCTAATGTTCTGCGGAATCATAATAGCACTCTCCATCTGCAATTCTCCAGGCACTGCCCCAAACATGGAATTGTCCAACTCATTCTATGTCTTTCCATTCAATTTCTGTTTTCTTTTTAGAAAAGAGATTGAAAAAAGGTCGCCCTCGTTTTTACCAATTAATTAAAATTAAGAATCCTAATTCAATCGAAAGAATGGTACACAGAGTACATACCAGGGTCACCTCCCCCACTTACTGTTCTCTATAGGAATCTTGTACATTAAACACCAGCTGTAGAGATTTACTGGCATCAATTTGCATATCAAAGAGAATGATACTTGGCTTTTGGATCAAGGCCATCTTGATTTGGCTCTTCTCCAGGAAAAAAAAAAACAGAAAAAGACAAGCAAGTTCTAATAAGACCATCAATGAAAGGTCATTGACACGGTGGTCTGGATAACAAAACCAAAACTGTTTGCTTTTTTAAAGGCATCTTATTGTGATTTAAGGTGATGCTGAAAGTTAAGAAAGAGATTGGTACCAAGTATCCAGGAATTCCCAATTTCAAATCCGCAGACATATTTATTTTTTAAAATCTACAAGATTCTATAGGCAGTCTCGTTAGTGATGAGTAATTATGTATATAAACAAGCTGAAAAGGACTCAAAGGGGCCAAATACCCAAAATACTGACTGTCTAAATACCAAAGGCCTCTACCTTTTTACACTAATACGAACTACTTATGTGGTTTCAGGCCTTTCTTTTAGCAAGCGTCTCTTTACACTTTTTACACTCAAATAATTCAAACTGAGTGCTGCCCAATGGGAAATGAGAAAATGTGGGAGGAGTCTCTCCTGAGAAGTACATGGCTCCGAGGGCAGAGGGCACTGCTGAGGCTGATCAGATAATGCAAGATGAGATTTTCCCTTGATGAGCTTCCCCCACTCCCCTTTGTGTGTGATCTGGTCTTCCTTCCCTGACTGTAGGCTCCCAGAGGGCATGGGCTGTCTTTCTTTTTCTTATTTGTATGCCTGGTGCTTAGCACAGTGCCAGGCACAGAGTGGGCACTTATGCCTATACACTTTACAATCCTTCCATGCATTTCAGGAGATCCAGGAAAGATAGCAGTCAAGCACACAGATCATGGATTATCCACAGCGCCCTATGAGACCTGACCTTAGAGAGGAACTTTGTCCAGCTCCCTCCACAGAGGCCACCGAGAGGGAAGTGACTTGCCTGAGGCCACAAAAGTGGTACCCAGCAGAGCTGCTAGGGAGCTGTCTGCACCCCTTAACCCAAGCCAAGTTAGATGCTGAGCCCCTACTTCTTACCCATGGGGATCCACAGACTTGGCTTCTTGGTTTAAACATTTTGATACATGCATTCCAAGTTACTTAATTTTCTTTGTAATCCCATGTATTTTATTCTGTGCACTGAATGCCAGAGGTGTTCAGGACACAGAAAGAGGTTAAGAACTGCTGCTTTAGGAGAACAAATGTGGGCAAGACACCAGTTTGTCTTCTTTAAGTGGCACCAAAGAAACTGAAAAAAACCTGTGTCTCTAACTACTTCCATCAAGGATCAGAAAAATGGCCACGGTTTTGCCAATTTCTCTGTGGCAAAAATGTATCCATCTAAAGATTCAAACAGATGTACTTATAGGGCTTCCAGAACTTTCCGTCTGTTTATGCCAGAGGAAATGCATCCTGTAGGAACACATACAGGAAAACCCCTCCGCTTCATGGCAAAGTCCTGCTTGGCATCTGTGCAATGACTCCAAAGGGCTCAATGATTCAGAAACGCACAACAGCAGGCTAAAGGCCAATAGTTACATTAGGCAAACCCCAAATCGCCTAAAGAGGAAAAAAAATATAGATTCCCTTATTAAAAGACCAGCAAGGCCTGACCACACCGATTAGAAAACACTTTAAAAATCAAGGTTTATTTTTGTACACCCAAAGCAAATGCACAGAAACACTGGTATCACTAAACTGAAAAACTGATCTGAAGATCAGTTTGTTTAGTCAAGAAGCCAAGAACACCAGGATATTTTGCAAGAGTTTAAAAGCATTTTCACACCAAGAACAAAGGACTGGAAGTTAGGAAGACTTGGGTTCGGACTCTACCTCAGACACCTCCTACTGAGGCCGTGCACCCTGGGCAAACCCATCATCTGGAAAGTGAGCACAGTAATGGCCCTGGCTTCTCAGGGATGTCGAGGTCGAGTTAATATTTGTAAAAGGCTTTGCAAACTTGAATATTAAGTAAATGTGAAACAACTACTATTCCAAGATCACATCTGAGCTTCGGAACCCTGTCAGATAATCGCAGTCCCCATCATTCAAATAAAGACGCTACAACACATAAGTGCAGGGAAACCCAAGAGTTCTTGGCGCCAACGAGCAGAAGCACAGCCAATACGGGAAGTTCCCAAGCGGCAGAGTTTGGCTCCACAAGGAATCACACTGAATCCCAGAACATCAGATTTGGAAGGCCTCGGGGCCACAGTGTAACTAACTAACCCAGAACTCCAAAGGAAATCCAGTGACAACATCCCGAGAAGAGGCTCTGTTTGGAAATGTGAAAAGGGACTGAGTGTCCCCTCCTTCCAGAGGCAGCCCATTTCAGAGGCCCCTGGCTCTAAACTGCCAGGTCCCTCTGGACCCTGAGTCTAAATTGGGGGCTTTGGGATGGCTTTGTAGCCACTGCTTGCCTGTTCACACAAACCCCCAAATCAGTGAGCTTATCCAGAGAAAATCTCATCTTGCATTGTCTAATCAGCCTCAGCAGTGCCCTCTGCCCTGGGAGCCATGTACTCCTCAGGAGAGACTCCTCCCACATTTCTTCATTTCCCATTGGGCAGCACTCAGTTCGGAATTATGTGAGGTCTCTTCCCCTACTACCCCTTTTCTTTTGTATATGGTCTAGTCTTCCCTGACTGTAGGCTCCCAGAGGGCAAGGCAGTCTTGTTCTTATTTGTATGCCTGATGCTTAGCACAGTGCCAGGCACAGAGTGGGCACTTATGTTTATTGACTCTGATTATTCTCTAGGGCAAGGCAAGTCAAGAAGCACTTATTAGGCACCTTTGGCATACCAGGTACTGCATTAAGTGCTAGGTATGCAAATAAGAAAAGCCAGTCCCAGGCCTCAGTGGGAGAAACGAGAGACAGAACAAACCGGAGATAATCAACAGGACAGTCTGGGCATTAAGGGGACCAGAGAAACAGAACACATCTGGTCCCTTTGCCACATAGCAATCCTTCAAATATTTAAAGATGTATTTCACGGTCCTCCAGTCTTCTCCAAAGAGCTCAGGTCCTTTGGCGGGTTCCTTCACTTCAGCAGGCATAGGCAGGAGGGATCTGGAGACAACCCCCCCCAAACCCCACCCTGCAGGAGCTTTCCAGGGCACCCCCCTGGCCCTCTCCACGGGATCTCTCCTAAAGTGTGACTTCCAGCAAACTTCAAAGAGTGAGAGCAGTACAATGGAGGGCGGGAGGGACAGACCTCCTGGTCAGTCAAGGTGTGGGAGCAGAGGCTGAATGACTCACTGCTTATCCCAGGGGATAAAGCTGGAGGTGGGACTAAGAAGGCCAACACTGCAGCCAAAGAGCCAAGAAAGCTGGGAAGGCAAATCTCCTCCTAAAGCCAGTCAGAAATGTAAGGTCATTAAATGTAAACAACAAAGTCAAAGAAACATTTTATTTATTTACAAAGGTGGAATTTTAAATATGTTAAGACTATTCAGGATGGCTGGGGTAATCCCCTCCCAGAGAGGCTGGGACTTCGGAAGAATAGGGGGGAGGGGCGGGTGGCCCAGACAGACCTGCCCGGGAGGGGTGAACCTTCCCCAGAGGCAATCTGTGGGACCACAATCAGCCTGGCAGTACCTGCTGCAAGCCAGGAGACCCAATCTTAGAAAAGAGAGATTACACAGAATGATAAACTTTCTTTGAAAAAAATGTTTTATTGATTCTTTCCCAAAAACCCATCACTGTTGACCTTCCCCTACCTAGTAACAAGCCTCTATAGTCCAGCAAAACAAATCAATGCCTCCTTCAGGTCTGAAATGGTAGAAAGGTCCAGATGCATGATTTTCCATCAGCCCTCTGAAGTCACAAGAGGATCATGGCACCTGTTTGAATTTTGAAATCTTTCAGTGTTATTCTCCCTTATATTTTCACAGTCATCATGTAAACCAGCGTTCTTAACCTGGGGTCCCTGAGCTTATCTTACAAATTATTCTGATTACTATTTCTAGTTACATGGATTTTTAAAAAGGGGGGGTAGGGGCAGCTAGGTGGCGCAGCGGATAGAGTACGGGCCCTGGAGTCAGGAGTACCTGAGTTCAAATCTGGCCTCAGACACTTGACACTTACTAGCTGTGTGACCCTGGGCAAGTCACTTAACCCTCATGGAAGGAAGTTAGGAGGGAAAAGAAAGAAAGAAAGAGAAAAATAGTATGCTTCAGTCTGTGTTCAATCAATTATCAGTTCTTTCTTCGGAGGTGGACAGTATGTCTGTTTCATTGATAATCCTTTAGGATTGTCTTAGATGATTGTATTGTTGAGAACAGTTAAGTCATTCACAGTTCTTCATCAAACAATATTGCTGTCTCTGTGCACAATGTTCTGTTGGTTCTGGTCTCTTCACTATACATCACTTCATACAAGTCTTTCCAGGCCTTTCTGAAATCCTCCTGCTTGTCATTTCTTATAGCACAATAATATCCCATCGCTATCATATACTACAGCTTGTTTAGCCATTCCCCAATTGATGGGAATCCTTTTAATTTTACATGGATTTTATTTAAAAGCCTTCTAAGTCACCAGCCTGCCAGTGAGGTCCACGATACAAAAAAAGGATAAGAAGGCCCAGTGTAGACTATTTTCTTTGTTCTACTTACTTTAAACCAAAGCTTCTTAAACTATGGGAGTCAAGTAACTGAATGTGGGGGTTGTGAAAAATATGGCAATAGTAAAATCTACAGTGTTATGGGGCCTCTTCTCTTTCTCCCATCATGAGAGAACAACACCAGTGGGGCACAAAGATCCTGTGATTTCCCCATCATTTGCAATCATAATACCAGATAAAAACTAACATAAAAGTGATGAGCCATCTCCTTAATTCCCAGTTCTTTGCTGCCATAAAAAGAGCTGGTATAAATATTTTTGTACATATAGGTCCTTTTCATCTTTCTTTGATCTCTTAGGCTTACAAACCTGGTAGTGGTATTGTTGGGGCTCAGAGGTATTCACAATTTTATAACCCTTTGGATGTAGTTCCAAATTATTCTCCTTTCTATTGGAATAAACCACTTAACTACAGTAAAGGCTCAAACCCATGCATCTAAATAACCAATGCTCAACACAAAAGGTGAGTTGCCCAATATTCCAGTGAAACTTGAGGTGCCTCATAAATATCTCAGTGCTTTTAGGAATCTGTAACCTCACAGAGATGGGCATTCCCACCAGCAAAGCCATCCCACGTATATCTGTGCTCCCCAGAAGTTCAACACATGTCAATGTAGCATCTTCTCCAACAGTCCACCCATTGCTTATTCACGCTACCTGATGTGACTACTCAAGTCTCTTTGACCAGACCTTTGCTTGTATAAAGGATATCCTTAGACCCTTTCTCTTTCTGAAGGCCTTGTTTTCAGGGTACTACAGCTCGTCCCTGCCCACAGTGAGTCTCTCCACTGCCCTTTTGGTGATGTTCACCTTCAAAGCTTCAGAGACTGGTGCTCCATGACTTCTAGCCATAATCCTCTCCAAAAGAACAATGCCTTTCAAAAGACAGTCTTCTGCATCAAGAGAAAGGTTGGGATCATTCAAAGAACTTTACAGTTTTCCAATCTAGTTCACTAGCTCCTGTTGAATTCTAGTCCCATGTGCAGTTTCTGACTGAGATATAGGCTCCACGAGTCGTTCAGTCACTCGTACATTCCCTTGTACATACACTTGTATATAGTCTGGACAAGAAGAATTCTTCATCCACTTAGTTTTTCCTGTGTGAAGTTGAGCCAAATTCTTAAAATACTTGAAATACTCCCAAGACTTTACAGCTACCAAAAATCAACTGGAAAATAAAACATCAACACATATTTGGACTCCTAGAGAACACAGAATATCAAATCTAGAAGGGATAAAAGGCAATTTTTCATCTTACAAGTGAGGAAACTGAGGCCCAGGAAGGGTGTGGGAAGAATCTGCCCAGGTTCACATAACTATGGTTAAACAGTGTGACAATTGGAGTGATACCCCCTGCTGGAGAGATACTGTAGGAAAGCTCCGCCTGCCATGAGGAGAAGACTTCTGAGGGCAAGCCATGTGGCTTGGTGTCAGGAAGTGACGTATGATGTTTCCGGTTTAGACAGGAGGCTTCTGGGAGGAGGAAGGAAGCATTGGGTCCTTTTTGTTCCTGACCTCACCATGGCAGGTCGGATGATGGGGTCTCTTGGAAATAATTAGATTTTTACCTTTCTCTCTGATCATTAGATCCTAATGTTCTTTAATAAATGATTAAAAGTCTAAACTCTTGCTAAAGCTTCCAATTTATTGACGACCACTTGTTAGATTTTTAGATAGTATAGCTAGATAGCAACTTTACAACAGAAAACTGAAGCCAGAATAATATGCAAAGAAATCATAAAAGAAATGACTCTTGATGCCATTATCAATTGCAAAATATTCACTGGCCAAATTGATTTTTTAAAGATCGGGCTACAATCACTTTTTAAGTGGCTGCTAACTAGTTGAAACAAATATAATATGAATGCTAAAACACCAAAGACCAAGCAATCGCAAAGACTTTTAAAAGGGTCACATCACAAAATCAATCTCTTTCACACAGGTTAAGCAAACAAGGGAGAAAACAAAGGCACCTGGACAAAGGAGTCCTGAGTCCGGAACCAGAGGAATTGCCACCACTCGTCTGACTGTGGGCAAGAATCACAGAATTAAAGCTGAAATGAGCTTCTGAGTTCCTCTGGTCCACACACCATCACTTTACAATTGAGGAAACTGAGACCCAGAGAGATTAACTGATTTACTCAAGGTCACACAGATGGTAAGCGGCAAAGTCAGAATCTGAACCCAGGTCCTCTGCCTCCAAAACCAGATCTCTTTCTGCTATTACCAAACAGCACCTCTCTGGGCTTCAGTTTTCTTATCTTTAAAATGAGATTAGATCATCCATCAATTAAGGTCCCACTATGTGCCAGGCTCTGTTAGTCACTGGGCACTCAACAACAGACCCTGCCCTCAGGAAGCCTGAATACCATCCAGGGGAAAACAACTTGGGTGTGCACAAAATTTCTAAGGCCCTTTCCAACTCTTAAATTCCTCGATTCAATGGCCCACAATGAGACAAACTCGATTCAAGCTCTCCAAAAGGAAGAAGCACTAAGGAATGACATAACGTCAAATGAAATATGTGGGAGCAAGGTAAAAATACACACAATGGCAGTGAGGTGAATGGAAAGAGAACAGCAAAGCAATGGAAACCAGATGCTGCAAAATCCTGATGACCAAACTGGGCCCCAAAGCAGAGATGAGAAGGCATCTCCCCTGCCCTTGTACAGAGGCTAAAGAACCCCACATCTGATCATCAAGACTTTGGGAACGTGTGACTTCATTTTTCCTGGGCTATTTTTCTCTTCTCTCTTTTATTCTTTTGTTATAAGAAACGGCTCTGTGGAAGTGAAAGGGAGGAAGAAAGCGCAGGAGATAGAACAAAAAATAACAATTTTTTAAAAAAAGAATGGCATAATAGAAAATCTACGATTGTAATTATCTTCTTATGCAAAATGCAAATTTGGACACATGCAAAATGTTGGTCAGGGCACACACACACAACATAAATGTTGACACTTAAATATAACAAATATTTATACTGAGACATTTACATTACAAACAACTGAAAACATGAAGGATGGGTTTTTTTGATTGGGGGGGGAATAATTTGAAAGAAAGAAGGACTCTTATTCCATCAATTTATCTTGCATACAGGATGACCCTAATAAATGTCAAATTAAAAAGAACATCTACTCCTTCAACTTATGACCTTATAAAGAGGCCCCCAATTCACTCCCCAACCCTGGAGTATCTTCAGTGAAGGAGCGCCTTTAAGAATCCTAGGGAGAGAAAATTGATCCAGATGGCTCCAGGGAAAACTATCAGCATTGCCAAAACCACAGGGAATGGCCTCTGCCCTCTCTTTAAGGTACTGTCTCTCCCGTGGACCTCTGCTGAAAGCCTGAACTCTCCATTACACTTCACTCTCTCTCTCTCTCTCTCTCTCTCTCTCTCTCACACACACACACACACACACACACACACACACACACACACACACACACACACAGCCCTCGGAGATCCAAATTAATCCCCAAAGAATTCTCCCAACAAATGTAGATCTTTCACAGACATGAGCAACCCAACAATCTCCCTAAACTCAACCCACAACTGGTAGAGAGACACAAACCCTCTTTCTATACTGATGACCTACTTCCCTTATCAACAGTTCACTGAAGATTACAGTGTATAAACTGGACTAGAACTTACAGTTCTCATCACTGTTTGTTTGCCTGGCTCAAAGACAGCTGTTTCTTCCTGAATAAAATTATAATGACTCTTGGCTAGTCTTTTTTTCTACTGTGGAATGAAGTCACTAGGACATTCAGTCAAAGCTCTATAGCTTCCCATCTATGAAGAAGGAGAGTTCCAGGGAAAACTGAGCCAAAAATATAAAAATAAATGTCAACCAAAAACAGAGAGCTTTTAGTGACTTTATTAATTATCACAGCACATGTGCTCGAGCAAGCAGGGATGTGCTGGTTAAGCCACAGAATTAGAGGAGGCTTCCTTAGGTTTTCTCGGGCTCTCCAACCTGCTCCCTTGGAATCAAAGCTCAGACATTTCATCTCTTTTAGACAGGAGGGATCCGAGGTAAAACAACAACTCATAGTTACACAGTAAAGGGCAGAGTTAGCATTTGAACTCAGGTTCAGGGACTGCAAACCAAGTTCTTTCCATTACTCTATTCATTAGTTGCTCTTTCTTGGTCTCCTTCCCTTCTTCTTGTGCCTCCAGTTGTAGCCAGAAAAAATGCCCCCAATTTTGGAAGCCGTTTTGAAACTCCCATCTTTGTCTTAATGAGTGAGCAAATTCAAATAAACCACTAAATTTGGCTGCCCCAGACCACAAGCTGGGATCATCTTGTTCTCCCATCCAGTTCACCCAGGCCAGCTGGTCGTCCCTCCCCAGTTCACTACAACCAGGAAACAAGCATTCATTAAGCAGTCTCCAAGTGCCAGCACATGGGATAGCAGTGGAGTAAGCAGTAGAGATACAAAAGGGAAACAGTATCTGCCCTTAAGAGGTTTAGATACTAAGGAGGGAGGCAACTACAGGGTCAGAGACACACTAGGTGCTTAATGAATGTTTCCTCACTGACATAAGAGCTACAAGTGATGAGTGAATTCCAGTCCAGGGGAAGGTGGTGGCTGAGGGGTAGGCCCAGCAGTAGGGCCCTGGGTGTGGAACAGTATGCAGACCAGAATTCATGTGGTAACCCAACTGGTGAGAGAGGGCAAAGGGGTCCAGGCAGGGAGGAGTTCTAAATGCCAGTTTACGTGGGGGCCAAAAGAAGCCCACTGGAGTTTGCCAAGGGGCAACAAGACCAGAGCTGCACTTGAGAAAAATCAATATGGGAGAAGAGGATGGATTGAAGTGAAAGAGGCTTGAAGCAGGGGGGGTTATTGTTTGGTCCTGTCTGACTCTTTGAGATCCCATTTGGGGGTTTCTTGGCAGAGATCCTGGAGTGGTTTGCCAGCTCATTTGACAGATGAGGAAACTGAGGCAAACAGGGTTAAGGGCCTTCCCCAGGGTCACACAACTAATACACATCTGAGGCCAGATTTGAACGCAGGAGATGTGTCTTCGAGACTGCTCTTGTCCTGTGCTCCATCCACTGATCCCATCTAGCTGCCAGGCAGGGAAATTTGATCAAACAGGAGGTGAAAGCAATAGATTAAGTAAAAGGGAAAGAAGACCAGAGGGGCCTGAACTTCTGACTCCAGGCTCAGTAAATCAAACCACTGCTTCCATTGTTCCTGGAAAGGGCAGGTCAAGGGACTGACTGCCTGAGGGATCAACTCATCATCCCTGAGACTGTGACTCACCAAACGGTCCCTTCCCCTACCACACTCCCATAAATAGCAAGGTCTCCCTCCATTAGAATGTAGGCTCCCCAGGGAGCCGGGGGAGGGGAGCAGTGAGGGGAAAGGGGAGGAAGAAGACGCAATCAGACATTCACAAAATAGGCAGAGGAGGAAAGAAGGAAGTTCAAGAGGAGACACAGAGAAGCAGCAATGTTGATACTACCAATATACAAGAGAAACTTTATACACTCTAATATACAATAGATAGTTTATACAATATATGTTTTTAAAAACCAACAAGCTGGGGGGGCAGCTAGGTGGTGCAGTGGATAAAGCACCAGCCCTGGATTCAGGAGGACCTGAGTTCAAATCTTGCCTCAGACACTTGACACTTACTAGCTGTGTGATCCTGGGCAAGTCACTTCCCCTTCATTGCCCCCCCCCCAAACCTCCTTTCTGGTCACTGTATATGAAAATGTCCATGTTTGTTACTGTTAGCAGAGTTAAGAATAATAGAACATCATGTTTTCAAACATAAGGAAGCTTCTGGTGAACAGCTACTGTCTCTCTCCCCTTTGTATCTGCACCTCCTGCATCAGCAGTGCCTGGCATATGGTCCGTGCTTATAGAGACGTCTTCCTCATTTGCTCCACCCTTTTCTGTCCCTTCTCTGACTACAATCTCTCCCCAGAAGCCTTCAGCCACGGCCATTTCTCTAAGGATTCCTTAAGTGGTTCTCTTCCGCCCAGACTGTCCTCCAGAACCCAAGCTCGACATTTCCTCCAGCCTGCCGGACACCCATCAGCCCTCAGGTATCCAGCCAAGAGCTCCATCAGCTCCAACACTGAAATCCTCATTTCTGCTCACAGAATTCTTCTCCTCCCACTTGACCTATTTCTTTGATGGGGTCACACCGGCCCCCCTCCCCCCAGCTGAAGGCCACCCATTGCTCCCTTTCCCTCACCTTCCCCGTCAAATCTGATGGCGAGCCATAGCCATTCTACTTCCAGGATCATCTCTTTGGCATCACCTGAAAATGGAACTGTGGCATAATACACAGGGCACTAGACTTAAGAGTCAGGGAGAGCCCAGAGTTCAAATTCTGCCCCGGGCCCTCCCTTTTCTGGGCCTCAGTTTTCCTCTTCAACAAAATGAAGGGATTGGATTGGATCTCCATCACTTCCAGAAACCACTTAGCTCTAAACGGACGGCTTCTCAAACACGGCTCTGGACGTGGGCACAGTTTTGCTTATCTGTCTGTTTTTCTTTGTTAGAGGGAAGGTGGCATGTGTCCAGAAATAGCTCATGTGAAAACCAAAGGCACCAACAGAATTCTAACA
The DNA here is from genome assembly GCF_019393635.1 of Dromiciops gliroides. Classification (NCBI taxonomy): domain Eukaryota; kingdom Metazoa; phylum Chordata; class Mammalia; order Microbiotheria; family Microbiotheriidae; genus Dromiciops; species Dromiciops gliroides. The sequence continues at coordinate 16,924,162 of NC_057861.1, read as the reverse complement.
GGGAAATAAGGTTTTTTAAAGTAAAGACTTAACTGGGCTCAAATCTGGCCTCAGACACTTGACACTAGCTGCATGACCCATGCATGGGCCCATACATCTCCTTCTCCAATGGTGGGATCCGTCCCAGATAGGGGCTCTTAATGGAGCAGCTAGCTATGGACTCTGCATTCACCTACTATCAGAGGTTAGACAACAGTCTGCTCCCCACAGCAGCTTCCGTTTGGATGGGAGGGGATGCCTCCCCTCAGTTTGGAAAGCTGGCTTGCTCCCTGGCCAGCAGGAAACATAGACTCATCTGAAGGTCCACATCTAGCTGGTCCCAGACCGTGCTTCATGTACATCCACCCAAGACATCCTGAAGCACCTTGCTACCTCCCACCCCTTGCTCTGAGCTAGGCAATTCAATACCACTACCCTGCCTCTGGAAAGAGTGTAACAATGGACTGCTCAATAGGTCAAATCATCATCCCTGTGACTTTCTAGAACAAAACCTCTGCTCTCTAGTACACATTCCCCTACCTGTGCTGTTCCCTCCATTAAAATGGAACCTCCTTGTGGGCAGGAACTGCCTCCCTCTCTCGTCTTTGCACCCCCAGTGTTTGGGCGTATTCTTTAGAAGAGTCTCTGTTGGTCCCCAGCTTGAGACAGTCAGAAGAGAAATCAGGGAGGCCCCAACTACCTTGGGGGGAATCCCTCTGTCATGCCAGCCCTTCACCCAACCTTCTTCCACCAGCCCTATTTACACGCAGTCCCACACCCAGAACAGATGGGCAGTACACCCACCTCTTGGAAGGCCCAGCTCAGAGAGGACTTTCTCCATGAAGCCTCACCCAGCTCTTTATCAAGGAAATCAACTCCCTGGGGTATCCTTATTCTGCTCTGGTGACCCTCTCTCTTATGCCCTTACTACATTCGAAATGTTCCCAATGACCATTTGTATCCATTTCTTATCCCCTGACTAAATTCTCAGCATCCTGAGGAGAGGGGATGATGTTTTTTATCTCTGTGCCCCCAACACCTGGCACGGTTCTTGCAAGTTGAATAAAATTGGATATTAGACCTGGAAAGGCCCTTTGCAATGATCTAATCCAGGTGTCAAACTCAATAGGACTGGTGGGAGAGATGATTACATCTGTGCTAATCAAACCAAGAGGAAAAAGCACTCCACTTAGGGCCAGAAGGCCTGGCTGGGAGTCCGAGCTCTGCAATTTCATGAGAACTTGGGCAAATCGCTTCTCTGCTCTAAGACTCAGTTTCCTCAAATGTAAAATGGGCATAATACTCCTAACTCCTGTCTCACAGGACAGCTGTAACAGCATTAAAGCTCTACTGCAGAGCTTCTTAAACTTTTTTCACTCAATACCCCGTTTCACAAAGAAATTTTTACACAACCCCAGGTACAGAGGTATGGAAAATAGGCATACATCGCCTTTGACTGTTGCCAAATTTTTCTCAACCCCCACATTCAGTTACTCGACCCTAATATGGGCTTGCAACCCACAGTTTAAGCTTCTTTGCTCTACAGAATTGGAAACTGGCTTAGGAAAGGACTAGTCAGCTGAAGGACTAACAGGAATGAGAGACCAAAGGGAGCTTTTCCTTATCAAATAAGCAGCAACTCCTGTTCTTCAAGTCTAAGTTCACGAGAAGGAGGACAGACCCTTTTAGAATAAAAGTGTGCATATGTATGTATGTACATATGCACGCACGCACATGTACATTATGTAACAGATGACTACATGCACCTGATGCCTTTTGCTAAGTCTTCCATTCCAAATATTATCTTATCAGTCTATATTCCCTTTTATTTATAAGGGACCAGAAACTTTCAAGAATGTAACTTGTTGCTGGGGGAGACAAGAGTTTATCACCAAATACTTTATCACTCCCCAACACCTGACATAGGCTAGCTCCACTTTTTACAGGGGAAACGTCACACTCATTTCACCAAAGAAATAAAACTAAAGAAGCTACCTCCTCCAGGAGAAGACCAGGAAAAAAACACAACACAACTGGAAGTCACGTTATGGGGGAAGGGGGGGATGGAGGGAGGATTCCTGGTTATAAAAGCAATAGGATCTTAAACCTCAGTTTGTTAAAACTGCAACCCTAACTATCCCAAACCCATTTTCTTTTTTATGCTGTGTCAAGACCACAAAAGAAAGTTTGAGCACCAAAATGTCCAAGTTAAAACTAACTGGGCCAGACAGTGCTAACCCAAAAAAGAAAATTTACTATACCACAAAACAAAGGCAGCGGTTTCATGCTGAAAAGATTCTGAGTGGAGTGCAAATATCGAGCCTTGGGAACTGCCGAAAACTCATACTCACATCGAGAGCTTCTAGACACACTTCCAAAATGTCAGACACAGACACGACGACAAAAGCACCTGAGGATGTTATAGAAAGCCATAGCTAAATAACGTACTTATGAAATAAATGATGCCTAAAGCATTCCAAATTTTATTGTTGTACAGAAAGACACAGAGGCACAGAATTTCAGTGTTACTGGAACGTGGGAAAACATGGAGTTTGACCCGTACATAAGGAACACGGAGGGAGCCTTGAGATGATTCAATTCAACCCCCTTATTTTAGAGATGAGGTGAGGCCCTGAGAGGTTAAAGTTCATCCAGATTCAACTGGTCTAGACACCAATCTCAGGATTCTAAGCAAATTTAGAGGTGACGTGGCCTGTCACAGTCACAAATGACGGCTCCGAATTCACTGTCCTCCCCAAATATAATCTACTCACTGCCAAAGGAGATTTGTTCATAGGTTTTTTAAAAAGCCAGCCAGGAGGCTTCCTGGAAAACAGCCTACCTTCGAACCAGGAGCTGTGCTACTTACTAGCTGTGTGGACAAACCTCATTCCTTCCTCTAAGTAGAGCTTTGCAGGTTTAGACCTGGAAGGTCATGAGTTAGTCCAACTCCCTCGTTTTAGAGATAAGGAAACCGAGGGCGCATGGGTAAAGTGACTTGGCCAAAGTCAAAAGGCACCCAGGTTCTCTCAACAAGCAGAGGTAGCTCAGGGCCGCAGTGGGTGGAGTTGGAGATTTGGTAACAGGAGGCCTGGAAGTGTAAATCCAGCCTCACACCCTTAGCTGGGTGATCCTGGGCAAGTCACTTCACCTGGGAGGTGACAATAATAGCATCTACCTCCCAGGGTTATTGTGAGGATCAAATGAGATAATCTATGTAAAGCTCTTTGCAGACCTTAAAGCACCTTATCAATGCTAGCTACTTACTAGTGGTTGTCTGACTAAATATGGCATTCCTGACACCTCACCACACCTCCTCTAGCCTGATCAAATGGGAATGATGTCTCCTGGATTTATCCTTGGCATCCCTTTGTAAATGAGTCCAGTCTTGATTCTTTCAATAACCAACAGGGTCAATAAACACACGAGGACCTGAAAGTGGTGGGAAGTCCATAGGAATAACCTACAAAGATTTTAAAATATGACTGGAAAGTAATGAGCTGAACTATACCAAGAGGGGCGGAAGAACTGAATGTGAACCCTGTGCACGTGGGACCTCCGAAAGCTCAAAATCTTTGGAAAATACCAAAAACTGAATGTTGAAAACTACTTTTACATGTAATTGGAAAACAACACAATACTATTGAGTGCAGAAAAAGAAATAAAATACATATCCCATCATATTCAACAAACACACACAAGCACACACACATGCACGAGCGTGCACACACACACACTTGCACACACACCCCTTCATGGATGTCAAAGTTTTCTAACTGGTCAGCCTGGCCCACATCCCTCCCCACTCCTGTCCGTCCTCCATTTAGCTGCCAAAGTGATCTTCCTGAAGCCAGGGCTGATCACATCAGCCCCTTAACACCATCAATTCCAGTGGTTCCCAAATGCCTGCAGATCAATAGCAAATCCTGCGGATTTCAAGCCCTTGCAGCCTGGCCCCTCCCTTCCTTTCCAGTCTTCCTGTATTTTCCTCCTTTCTACACACGCTGCCTTGTCCTCCATGATGAATCCAGCCACACAAGCCTGCTTGCTGCTCCTCAGCATTTTTCAGGGCCGTGGTCCAGGCTTTTTGTGCTCTCTTACTTCCCCTCCACCTCCTGGCTTCCCTCAATCTCATCTTCACAGGAGCTTCTCCCCCTCCATCCCACCTGCCCTTCTCCATTATGTTTACACTGGACCTATTTTGGCAGGGATTTTGTTACATACATGTTGCTGTCTCCCCCAGAACCTGAGGGCTCCCTGAAGGCAGGGGCCATGTTTTTGCCTCTTTCTGTAGCCCCAGCACTTAACCCAGTGGCTAGCACACAAGAAGCAGCGAATAAATGCTTGCTGGCTGACGTCTGAATAAATGTGGGTTCTCATTCCAGCTCTCCAAAGCTTTCTCTGCTGTGGTCCCCACCTCCTACATAGCTAGCTTCTCTATTCCATCCCTCAATTCTACTCAGAGCCTCCTCTGACAGCTTCCCCTATTAAGTTTCATCTTATAAACATCAAAAACTGACCATTTCAATCTGGAAGGAGCCTTGGAGATCATTTAAAACGATCCTCTTACCTGAGCCGGGATTTGAACTCGGGTCCTATAACGGACTCCAAATCTAGTCTTCAAGTCTAGCAAGGTATTTTTGGATCCCACCTTTCCTGAGATGTGACAGCTTAGAGTCATCTGCACATTAGAAAATCGTGCCATCTATGCCTCTAACCAAATCACCGATAAAAATGACGACCTGCACAGGAACGAGAACAGATCCCTGGGTCACTCTGCTGGAGATCTGCTAAGTGGACAATGAGCCACTAAAAGCTATTCTCTGAGTTTAGCCGATCAGTTCCGAGTCAACCCACTGGTTTGTCTAGACGACAGGCTCCATCTTTTGCTGCCTCATCATGAAAGACTCTGTCAAATGCTCTGCTAAAATCTCAGTCAACTCCTACCTTATAATCCTTCCAACAAGGGTCATCATGTCAGTCTGCAGGATTTGGGTTTCCTGACACTAGGAGAGTTCTTGGATGTCATCTCCTTCTCTAGAGTTTTGCTACCATTTCTAATAAGTCATCCTTAAAATCCTGCCAAGGATCCAAGTCAAGCTCACTTGCCGATATAGTTCGCAGCCTCTAATTCTCTTCCTTTAAAAACAAACACACACACAATCTAAACTCTGGCCCGTTTCCAGATGTGCCATATACCTCCCTCTGCTCTTTCGGTATCAGTGACACACCCATACCGACCAGTTCTTTCAGGACATCCAAGAGACAAGTGATTGATTCCTCTGGACCAGGTGACTTAGACTCACCAAGAAGACTGAGGTTTTCTTATCACCTCAGTGCTTATCTTGGTTACCAACTCTCTATTAACCATTTTCATTCTGTCCTTTCCAGCCCAAAGGTCATTCATTTTCCTTAGCAGACCCCCCCCCAAAAAAAACACTAAGCAAAATAAAAAATGAGAAGCTCCGCCCTCCCAACAGCACATATCATCAGCCTGATCACCATGGCCCACACCATGATGTATTACACCTCACCCTCCTTTCTCCTGATAAACTTGAAAAAAGAAAAAGTTAAAAAACCACAATCACCTTTTTGCTACATTCTAGGCCCAGGTACTGCTAACACTCTCAACCAAGGCGTTCTGGTATTCAAATCGGTGCCTCCCCTGCTTCCATCCTCTCTGTAAACCCTTCAGTCTCCCTAAGATGAGGATGAGTTCTCTGAGCGACCACATCCATCTCTTTGGACAACTGTTTTTCTTCTTCACTGTAACTGAAACAAGACATCAGCTAAGTGGGAGCCAACTGCAGAGGGCTTTAGATGCAAGTCTGAGGAGGTTTTATTTTATCCTAGACATAACAAGGAGCCCCTGATGATTTTGTGAGCAAGGGGAGAGGGGGAGAGGGTCAGACAGGTGTTATATAAGGAATAATAAGCTGACAGCTGTGTGAGGATAGATTCGAGGCCATTGTAAGAGTTCAGACAAGAGTGGAGAAGAGTCTGAAACAGGGCAGAGGCTGTGAGGGGAGAAAAGGAGACATATGAATAAACCATAAAGGCAGAATGGACAAGACTTTGGAAACCAACTGGATACAGGGGTCAACAAGTGAGAAGATATTGGGGAATGGTCCAGATGACTTCAAGTTTAGAAATGGAGGTGGCATGGAGGCACTTCTGATGCCTTCAAAAAAACCAGAGGGGGATTGTTTTAAGGGGGAAAGGGAGAGAGAGAGAAAATTGATTTTATTTGGAGTATGTAGACCCATTCAGGTGGAAATGTCTAGCAGGCAGTAGATGGCGATCTGGACTAGAATTCAGGTCTGAAGATTTCGAGGCATGTAGAGGGAGCTATGAGTGGATGAAATCACCAAGGGAGAAACTGGAGAGCCAGAAGAGCCCCACCCAGAGATGGAGGCTGGGGAATACCCATCCTTACTCAACTGGGAGGTGTGGATCCAGAAAAGAAGACTGGGGACAGCTAGGTAGTGCAGTGGATAAAGCACTGGCCCTGGATTCAGAAGGACCTGAGTTCAAATCCAGCCTCAGACACTTGACACTTACTAGCTGTGGGACCCGGGGCAAGTCACTTAACCCTTACTGCCCTGCAAAAAAAAAAAAACAAAAAAACAACAGAAAAGAAGACTGAGGAGTAGTCTCAAAGGCAGGAGGAGAACCTGGCTCCGCTCAAAGAAGCCCTAACACCGAGTGCTCCAGTGAAACCATTCCCAACATTCTGCATCTTTGTGGGAAAAGTCACCCCCTTCTCTGTTCTCTTCATCTAAACAAACCATACCCACCCCTGAAAGCTCTATGAAGCCTTACCTGAGGACTCTGGCCTACTTATCACTCACTGCTTCCTTTTCTGGATTCCTGTGGCATGACAATTCAGAGAGCACGGGCCCTTAGAAGACCTCTGTTCGAATCCTGGCTCTGCCACCATGTGTGTGGTGGACAAATTGTTTATTTAACTTCTCTGGGGCCTCAGTTTCTCCAACTGTAAAATGGGTAGAGCCAAAAAGAGAACCCAGGGATCCTGCCTCCAGTCTGATGCTTTTTGATGCCGTCTCCCTAGTTTTCTTTTCTTTCTTGTGTTCTCTCATGCTCTACGTGTTAGTCTGACTTCACCTCAAAGGTTCCTGAAGACAGGACCTTGCTTTCTACAGTCTGAAACAGAGCTAAGCACACAAGATGGTAAGAAAGGAGCTGCCCCTGCTGTTCATTTAACTATGGAGGGGGAAAGGGGGTTGGGGGACTGCCCTGGGGAGAAATGTTTTTAAAGTGAGGGTGTTTCTGTGGCACCACTCAATCGTGTGTGGGGGTGGGGGGGACAAGTGTGAGGCGGTAGCCATGAATCAATCTACTGTTGGCTTGTCTGTGTCTGAGGCCGGTGAACACCTCTCTGGCAGAGTGTAATTCCAAACTCCTCTACACATGGCACAGGTAGCCCATAAGCCCACTTAGGCTGGGGGAGCTAATGAGAAGGGCAGCCTGTCTAGGCCATCCCAAGTTCCGGCAGCCTTCACTCCCTAGTATTTCCTTGTGCCTTTTGTCTCGTTGTGAGGCAGGAAGAAAGAGTTAAGTGGGGGTGAGATCACCTTCTAATATAAAGGCACTTACTGCACGCAGCCCTTTCAAGGGCATTTCTCCCTAATCATCAGTTTTCCTGCTGCCTAAGTCTTTACTTGGTTTGGTTTTCTTTTATTTGAGTCAAAGTCCCTGTCTCTCCCCCCACCCCCAATCCACAGCTTAGAAGGGCATAGAAAAAAGAAAAGTGACATCCATTTGTTTCCATAGCAACCATGTCAGTGCTGATATAAACTGCCTTCTCTTAAAGATACAGAATCACAGAATTTGAGTTGGAAAGGACCTGAGTGGCCGCCTGGGCCAATCCAGACACAAAGGGAATCACAAACCAGAATTCGACGTCTGTGAGAAGCCCACCAATGAGGGGGAGCCCCTGACACCTCGGCACAGCCAGTCCTAAGGACACAAAGCTCTGACTGATCTCAAGCCTCAACTAGCCTCTGCAGATCCCACAGTCCACCCCCCCAAATAAAAAATATATGTGTGTGTGTGTATATATAAATACAAACACCCCTTCCACAGGGCAGCCTTTCAGATATATGGGGAGAACCTTCTCCCAGCTCAACAAGCCCATGCCCTATAACCAACCCTCCTGTGGCATGGACACAAGACTCCTTGTCACCCTTCTCTGGACAGAGGCCATAGCTGAACACGATCCTCCTCCACAAGAGGTCTGAGCAGAGCAGAGGACATTGGACTTACTTACTCACCATCCTGCTCACAGCCTCCCTCCAAACGAACCAAGAATCCCACAAGCTTTTTCACAACTACCATCTAGCCATACTTCCCCCCCAGATTAGACTTGTGAGGCCCATATTTTGAAATGTAAGACTTGACATTTACTCCTCTTAAATTTCACTTCACGAGACTGAGCCCAATGTCGTCAAGAAACTTTTGGGTCCTGACTCTTGTCATATCTCCTTCGGGAGCTGGCTCCACCCCAGCCCTGTTACAAGATGCTGCCCTTTAAGGGATCCTGAAGGGTAATTTTGACTATTCGTGATTTTGACCTTCCAATTTTAGAAACCAATCTCTCGGCAGAATGTGACTACACTCTAAATGATCTCAACACCATGTATGTCTAACAAAGGAGTCAACCACAAGACACAAAGATACAAATTATATCACCTGCAACAGTAGTAGAAAGACCTTTCCCAAAAGTGGAATTTCATCTCATGCCTCATCAATAGGCAGGTGTTTATTGGGGGGGGAGAAAACAGGGCTCATGAGTACACAGGCTAATGAGTTGTCATATACTATTTTGAAGACAATCCAGAAAGGCCGCTCCAAATAGGAGAAATTATACTATAAAGGCATGCAAGACATTTTTCCATATCGAGTAAAATATTCCAAAGAGCAACACAAATGTTTTCATTTGTCCACCTCTTTTTTTAGCTTAATTTTACATGAAGAGGGACTGAAGCCTTTTAAGGTTCCTATAAACTATCACTGGAATAATAAACTAACCCATCAAAACATTTATTTTGCAATCCAGATACTAGTGTAGAGCATGTTCTGAAGTTAGGAAATAAACTAAATAACTTCCTAAAGAATCCGTTTATCTTCCATGTCAATACTTTAATGTTTAAAATGTTATTCTAAGTTTCTATTATGTCAAAAAGCCAATACAGGGAATTCTATTCACTGTATCCTCAAGACAAACACCAAAGGAAAATGGCGCTATCTTCTTTGACCCCAGCAGTTTAAAAAAAAAAAAAGGTCACCAAGATCACTGAAACATTCTCTGTGGGACTCCAGCCAAGATGGCCGTCTGAGCAAAGGAAGACTCCCTATCCCAGTCCCACAGACCCACTCTAGCAAAGATCTGAAACTTGTAACAGAGCATTAATGATTAAAGAATACATTTTAAAACCATAGTGACTCCTCCCACCCCAGAACTACACAAAAAGAGCCTGAATTGCACAAGCAATAGCACAGGCCAAAGACAAGGGCTAGACTGACTGTGTAGCTGACATGTCTGAGGGCAGTGAGAAGGAACCCCAAGGAAGTCAGAAAGCCAGAGGAGATCAAACCAAGACAGCCCAGGCCCTGGGGAATTCAGAAACAGTGAATGATCCTGAATATCCAGCATGCTCAACTGCAAAGATGCAAGAAGCAGAGGCCAATCAGCACAAGAACCCAAGAGCCCAGAGTAGCTTCCCCAGAGCACAGAGCCCCAAATCAGGAGGTAAATAAGTCATAGAAAATGCAAGCCTATTTCAGAGAATCCTCAATATAGGAGAATAAGAACTGATGCAAAGTGAGGTGAGTAGAACCAGGAAAACAACATCTATGAGGAAAACATGAAAAACTTATAAGGATTTAAGAACTCTGATCAATACAATTACCAAGTGAACTAGGTAACCCATCTGTGACAGAGGGATGACAGGCTCAAGGTGCAGAGAAGCAAATTTTTGGACACGCTTATTTGTTGCAAAGGTTTTTTCTTTCTCTTGTTTTTTTTTTTTTTTAATGTATAAGGTATTTTATTTTTTCCGTTACATGTAAAGATAGTTCTCAACTTTTGTTTATACAAGCTTTACAATTTCAGATTTTTCTCCCTCCCTCCCCTCCCTCCCCCCTTCCCTAGACAGCAGGTAATCTGATATAGGTTATATCTATATATCTCTATACATATAGATATTTTCTCTTGGTTTTTAATGGAGGTGAGAGAGAATGGGGAGGCTGAAATAATGTCGTCCCCGGCCCCCAAAAGACCATTTTCTAAAATGCACTGAAAGGAACAAAAGGAAGTTCAAAAAAAGGGTCAGTTTTGAAATAACACACAGAACAATCAATCACCTATTGGAAAGCAAGGGATACGAAATGGAGAATCACAGCTTCCCGTACAGGGCTCTTTTCTGTTCTGCCACATATATGCAAACATTCTTTTGGGGGTTTAAATTATGAATAAAAAATAAAACTAAAGAATAAACACTTTGCAAATTCTGCATTTTTAAAGTGAACTGCAATCTTTAAGTCCCTAATTTTTATAGTATGTATGTGAGGAAAGAACTGGCAAATGGGACTGACTGCTGAGCTACCCACAGCAGTGATCTTTGAGGATCATGGAAAATATGAGCGGTGAGGCATGACTGGGGAAGAGCAATGTCTCAGCTTTCAAATAAGGGAAGAGACTGGCATCTGCAAACCATAGGACAATGACTTTAACCGTGATTCCAGACAAAGTTCTAGAATGATCAAGGAGAGGCTAGGAAGCAAATGTGAAGGGAAGCAAAGGTCCCAAAGCGGCAGCACAGCTTCCCCCAGACCAAGTCCCTTTTTGATTACTGCCCAGCAAATCCAGCAAATGGGCAAACCGACCATTCATCCAGATCTTAGCAAAGGACTCGATAAGTCTTTCTTCTGCTTCTTATGGAAAAGATGCAGATACACAACAGAAGGGAACACAATCAGATGGATTCAAACCTGGTTGCCAGTTCTGAATGCTAGACTCAAAGGGTCAAACTGAGTTATGGAGTGCCCACTATGTGGTGCTAAGGGCTGAGGATACAAAGAAAAGCCAAGGCAGTTCCTGTCCTCAAAGAGCTCATATTCTAATGAGGGAGACGATATGCAAAGGATTGTACAAAGATATGGGGAGACAATAAGGAGGCTGGGGAAAAGGCAACTTTTCCCCAGCAAGATGGGACTCTTGCTGACAACTGAAAGGGGAGGGGGGAGTGAGGGGAAGATGAGGAGGGAGAGTGTTCCAGGCACAAGGGACACCTGGGAAATGCACAGAGACTAGAGATGAGAGTGTGTTCCCCCAGTAACTGCAAGGAAGCCAGTGATACTGAATCACAGAGTACATGGAGGGGAGTAAAGTGGAAAGGTAGGAAGAAAGAGCTTTAAAAGTCAAAGTAAAGATTTTATATTTGATCCTAAAGGTAATAGGGAGCCACTAGAGCTAACTGAAAAGAGAGATGACCCTGCATTTTAGAAGGTAAATCTGACAGCTCAGTGAAGAATGTGATTAATGTCATCCATTTGGAAGAATCTCCAGTCTTGAGGCAGCTAGGTGGTGCAGTAAATAAAGCACCAGCCCTGGATTCAGGAGGACCTGAGTTCAAATCTAGCCTCAGACACTTGACACTTACTAGCTGTGTGACCCTGGGCAAGTCACTTAACCCTCACTGCCCCACCAAAAAAAAAAAAATAAAAAAGAAAGAAAGAATCTCGGGTAGAACAAGGCCCTCAGGGATCTGGGGGGTTTTAGAATATCCTAAGTTCAATGAGCCAGTAGTATAACATGACATCCAAGAAAGTGAAACACGTTTGTAGGCTGCATCAAGGTAAGGAGAGCATCTAAGAATATGGCAATGACATGCGGTCCTCTGGACTATTATGGTTCAGTCCTGGGGGGTGGGGCGCAAATTTTCCAAAGGACATTGATAAGCTATAGTAGTCAGTGAAGGGCCATCATCAGGATGGTAAAAGACTCAAAGCCATATGAGGATCAGGGGAAAGAACTGTAGATGTTTACCTGGAGAGGGGGAGAAAGTGGGAGGAGGAGAAACAAGGCAATGTTTCAAATGTTTGAAGGACTGATATACAAAAAGAGGAACGGCATTATTCTGTTTCATGTCGGAGGAGCAGACTGAGGGCAATGAGTGGAAGTGCAAAAGCACGGTTAGGCTTGATTTCCGTAAAAGTCTGTCAGGTGGACGTCTGCAGCGCTGGGTTCCCCTTCACTGGCAGTCAGTCTCTGCTTGGAAGCAGAGAAGAGAAAATTCTTCTTCTGGTATAGGCTTGACCTAAATAGCCTCTTTTCTTTTTCTGTTTTGGAAACAATTGTGCTTGACTTGCTCATGGCTACACAGCTACTAAGGGTCTCAGGCTAGATTTAAGTCAGGTCCCCCTGACTCCATTCACTGCACCACAAACTGCCACAGCCTAAACAGCTTCTGAGGTGCGTTCTGATGCTAAACTTCTGAGTCTGTGAAAGATGGAGAAACCAAGGAAAGCGATGCTAAGAAGCAGTGCCCACTGCACATGACCTCTACAGGAACCATCATCACCCACAGAGGAGGGGTGAGAAGAGTTAGAAAAGTTTTGGAAGAGTTTGGCGGACACACACACACACACACACACACACACACACACACACACACGCGCGCGCGCGCGCGCGCACATGGCCTGTTTTGACATTCTGTCTAGGCCCAGCCATGCATCCAGAAAAGGACAAAGGTCTCTGCTGTCACTCTGTACTGAATGAGCCTCAGGAGCCCCAATTTCACTCTTTCACAAAGACCAAATGAACAGCCTTTTGCTGGCAAAACCCTCCATGATTTGGCAGCAGCCTGACTTTCTCACCTCATTTCTTGTTTCAACCCTTTATGTATTCCACCCTGGGACCAAAGGGAACTTACTTATCCTGCCCTCCCGGCTAGATTCCTTGCCTGTTCCCGCTGCCTGCTGCCTCACTCCAGTGCCAACCCCATAAAGCTTTCCTCAATACAACCACTCATGGCCACTCTCTTCCTTCCCTTGGCATCTCACAAGGCACTTTTCTGGTAACTTTTTCATGCTCTTATTCTGGGATACTGTATAAAACATCAGTGTTTAGGGCTCATCTCTCCATTAAATGGGCAAGTTCATGAGGGCAGGGATCGGGCCATATTAAAATTTCCTCTCTCCCCCATCCCTTAGCACAGTGCTCACCACTCAGAAGGCACAACTCTAATGACTGTTTTGGAATTCAAGTTAGTGGGAGATTTCAACCATGTTAAGGGTGAAGTCAGCTTCTGTTGGCCTAGCCCAAAACTTCTTAAACTGTGAACTGTAACACAATATGGGGTAGAGTAACTGAATGTGGGGATCGAGAAAAATTTGGCAACTGTAAAAGGTTATGTACATCTATTTCATGTCCACCTCTACCCAGGGTCACAAGTGGGAAAAGTTTAAGAAAGCCTGGCCTAGCCTAGACTACCCTAGCCCAAGAATGGCCTTAAGAAACTGGAGGTATAGAATCCATTCAGGAGCAGAGCAGGGCTGACAGTCCATGGTCCTACCAAACAGTAACTACCTCCTGAAGCATCATGTGGTTAATCCATCCTCTGCCAAGCCAGAATAGAATCTCATTCCATCAACTTTAGCCTTTTTTTTTTTTTGCGGGGCAATGAGGGCTAAGTGACTTGCCCAAGGTCACACAGCTAGTAAGTGTCAAGTGTCTGAGGCCAGATTTGAACTCAGGTCCTCCTGAATCCAGGGCCGGTGCTTCATCCACTGTGCCATCTAGCTGCTCCTAACTTTAGCATTTAAAACTTATCTGTCGCCTTTTGGATCAGCAAACTGGCAGCCTTGGGAAGAGCCCAAAGCCACAACCACCACCACCACCAGACTTTAGCTCCGCTACTTTCCAGAGCTCAAAGAGCAGGGAAAGGCATGAGGAAGTTGTAGGATGTGGGCAGGAAGGGGAAATGAAGTCAGTTTTTAAATGTCTAGTTCAACGATTGGGAAACATGACTATCCATGCCGCAAGTAGAAAAGGGCCCCATGGTCCAGAACCCTGCATGCCCAAAGCAGCCAATGCACTGTCTCATTAAAGGCCACCTCGAAAACACAGGGCCAGCACCAGGAGGCACTCTCTGTCAAGAAAAACAAAGAGGCCAATGGTGAAGGGAAGATAGCCCGATTAACCACAAAATGGATACAATGCGGAGTTTGTCAAGGGGCAAGGCTTCCTAAAAGATCTCCCACTTAGCCAGATGTCTGACACCTTATGTATGTATGCACATTACAGCTATCAAATGTTAATGCAGCATCAGATAGCTGTATTTTTTTACTTAATAAATTGCTTCCCATTCTTTTAAGTTCCAGAGAATGAAAGGAATTAGGATCTTTGTTAAGAATGTCTGACGATAATGCAAAGGAATGTAAGTGTTTTTTATCTTACTATGAAGCAAATAGTGAATGAATTTTTACTTTACAAAAACCTATTAGCAAACATTCCCTTATGCTTATGTATGGGGGAAATGAAAAACTTTTAGACACTAAGAATCATTTAAACTCTAAAATGACACCAAACTTGTCTCAGGTGGGTCTGGGTTTTGTTGTTGGGGTGGGGGGAAGGGGAAGGGGAAGGGGAGGAAGGCTGGGAGAGGGGAAGCATGAATTGTTTCAAGCAACTCCCAGGACCCTGAGGGAAGAAAAAAAACGCACCAAAAAACACATTTTGCTTCCTGTATGTACTCAAATCTGCATTTACAGTTGTTTGGAATAATTCAGATGCTACGGCTTTGTTGGTCCAAGGCTAAAATCTCAAGAGTTGCTCAGACCTGGAAACAGAAATCCAATTTCATGTAGGTGAAACACCCTCAGTCCAAAGCGCTCACGTGCCCGGACGATCACGTCTGGTCTGAGTCCCCAGAGAGCCAGCCTGGTCCAGCTTTGAACCAATTAGCATCTTTTACTAATCTCTGGTGGTTTTAATTATGTCTGTTACAAAGGGCAGAGTCTGTCAGTACGGGACTCTGGCTGCTCCTGTCTGATTTTTGCTGTCTATTCTTATCAATACCACTCAGTACTGCTAGTTCTGAGCATTCAAAATGAGATCTATCAAGAAGAGATCCAAGAATCATATATACCTTAGAGCTTTTCAGGTCCTAGAGAATGGAGGGATATTATTAGTCTTTTAAGTAACTAACCAGCAGGCTACATACAGCTACTCCCAGTGTTTGTGTGTGGTCAGTCTGTGGAATTAAGGAAATACTTCATTAAAACTAATTTGGCCTATCTGTCCTAGCCAAAAGCCTGTAAGAGAAAAGCCACGTAAATAAAGCAGGTCTTGGCTCAATGTAAGAGTTTCTGAAATAACCTATCTTCAGAATTTCAACAAACCCCTTGAAAATCTGGACCCAAAATTAGAATGCAATACAAAAGTATAGTGATTTTCTAAAAATTACAGTTGGTCAACTGAAAGAAAGGATGTGAAATGGGGCTGGAAATGCTTTGAGGAAGGGGAATGTCAGTGATTAAAAAGAGAATATAAAGTAAGATTCAAACTGCATACGATGCATTAGTGATGAATTGACACGACCTAGGAAACAGTGTGGCATATTTGAAAAGCACTAAGCGGCAGCTCCAGTCCAGACTTGACCATAGCCTTGTGTGACCTTAGGCAAGCAGAAGCTTTGGGGCCTCAGTTTCCCCATTTATCTGTACCTTGCCCTACTGTCAGCATTCTAAGATTCTAAGCCTTCTTTTTAAAAAATATATGCACATACATGAAACAATCATTATGCAAAAAGTAAAACGCACTTCGCCAACCCTGCCCTCCCCCCCAGTTTATTTTGTTTGTCCTCATGCCTTTGGCTGGATAGCAGGGTCTACCCACCCCCACTTCCCACTGAGGCTTCTCATTCCTGTGAGTTGACAAAAGACGCGAATGTAAAACCTAATATCGCTCCCAGCCACAGGCTTTAGAGCAAGCTTCTGCTCCCACGATTAGAACCACAAGTGCGGCCACTTCCTGTAGAACCACTGCCCGTCCATTTTTTGCCTTGATCTTAAAATGCATGTCGGTTCTCAGTTGGAGCTATTGGTCTGGAAGAGAAACCGTTTTCCTCTGGGCCTATTTATGCATTGCAGACAAGCTTAATATACTCTCCCATTTCCCACATTTCTCTCCTTCCCTCATATTAAAGGGTTTTCCTCTTCTCCCCCATATAATCCTCTAGCCATTCCACTTCAGTTCTGACAGAAGGAGGGCTAAGACTTCATAGTTCTCGCTTTAACAAGTTTTAAGCATCAGAAAAAAGACATTTCCCTACTGGATCTTAGAGTCCAGGCCAGCTATAAAATGAAGGGGACGTTGGACTGAGGTACTCTCTCAGCTCTAAAGGTCTACCATCAGGACGCTACAAAAACAGCATTTACAGAATCCTTCACACATGACACACACGATCTAACAGTGACTGCTCCTCACCCCGATCTTGGGAGGCAAGTGCCAGAGACATTGGGATCCTCATTCTACAGATGAAGAAACTGAGGCTCGGGAAGGTGTCCCATTTGCTTCCGGGCACATTTTAGGAAGGACACTGTTCAGTGGACAGCTTTTGAAGGGCCTCCAGTCCATGCTATATAAGGACTGGCTGAAGAAACCAGGAGCAGGAGATCAGCAAACTAGGGGGAGGGGAGACCCACGATAAACCCAGCCCCAAGAGAGCAATGGGTGAAAGCTGCAAAGGGGCAAATTCAGGTTGGATGGGAGCAAAATTGGAATGGGTTATCTTGGGAGGCCACGTGTTACTGTCCCTCACTGGAAGCCTTTAAGCCAAGATGGATGGCTTTCTCAAGTCCACTGTCCAGAGAATCCTTTTTTGGGTCTAAATCAGATTCTTAGCCATTGTGGTGTCACGGACCACTGGGATATGTTGGGCTGCTAAAACGTATGAACCCTTCCTCTCAAAATAAGGTTTTTAAATGAATAAAGTCAAATACATAAACGTATAAAGGAAACAAATTATATCGAAATTATCAAAGTGTTTTTTTAAGAACCATGCTTACGAACTCCAAGTTAAGAATCCAGTAGTCTAACTAGCCTTTACGGTCCTTCCCAAACCAAATCTGAGAACGGACCCACAAGTACCCCTGGAGGAAGCGTCCAAGGCATAATTCAACCCCAGATTTATCTAACCCATCCATAAGAATTATCCCACTGAGAATGTGAATCCTCATCAGAATAAATAAGAAACTTTCTAAAAATACCAATAATGAATTCACCAGGTCCATTTTGCCAAAATGACACCAATCGTAGTGCGTATCCAATCACTTTAATGAACAGAACCCTCAGAAGAAAATGTGCCCCCAAAGAAGCCAGACTGTTTCTCAGAATTCCCAGAATATGCTGTTCTGGGCAAAAGAACTTGTCTCAAATGGCTTCAAAATAGGCAACATAAAAAGTGGAACAAGACAAAACACTAAAGATGACTTCGATATTACCAGAGAAAAAGATTAAACTAACCCCCCCCCAAAAAAGGGAGAAAACACGTGGCAGCAAAATCCAATTTACTTCCATTGTCACTTGTGAAAAGGCCCAGAGATAAGACCAGGTGTGGCCCCAGTGTCAGCCTAGGTGACTACACCACCTCTGCATAGGCACTGAAATGTACCACAGTCATTACTGTTGATAAAAGTGCAAAACACCTGGACAAACTGGGTTCTCTCCCCCAGAGAAAATGCTTACTGGGTTTGGTTTTTACATCTGAATGATTTTTCTCAAAGTACTAGGTTTGGCTGGTGAGATGAGAGGCAAAAAATGGGCTGAAAACTGGGCCCAGTCCATAAGCTCCTTCGACATTAAGAAAGAAGGGTGGCTTATTCATTCATTAGTAATAGTCAGTGACGTCCACTGCCCTCAGGGTATGTATCCTGCTTTCATCTAAGGCACGGCATTAAAATGAACCAATTTGAAGCCTCCTCTAACCTTAATAAAGTTCCCATTTGGCTTCTGATGTCAAAGGGCTGATGAGGCTGTGATTTAAGGTTTAAACAATTTCTGAAGAGAGTACAAAGTGAGCCCTGAAAAAGGAAATATGGAATCATGCTCCGTCCCTGTTAAGGATCTGAACTAGGGCGAGGAAAATCCTGAGAGATGCAATTACTTAACATCCAAGGTACTGGGAGGTGCTGAAATATTCATAAAGATATTCAAGGTTTTCATCTATAAAATAGTTCTTGAGTTTAAAGAGCTCTGTTCACAAGTATGAGACAGAATTCTTAAACGGAGGGAGTGGCATATGTTGAGGTCACCAAAGGGGACTGAAAGGTTTTTCAGGCTCTGAATACAGACAGTACAATCTCACCTCACATGATAAATGGGGGGTAGGGGGGAGAGGAAAAACTGCCCCACAAGCCACACATATGCTTTCAATTGTCAGTTTTGTAACTCAGAAATTTAAATGTTAAGTAATTAGCATCTAGTAAACTATCAAATAACATCTTTTACATTCCTTGCTACAGAACTAGGAACTGATCATTTATCCTTCCTTTTGAGCATTCCATTTCATTGGCATTATAGTGAATCTCCACCTCATGCTTGGAGCAAATCCCAGAAGTGACAGATGCAGTAAGCATGAAGATTTAACGAAAGAAAAAAAAAATCCAATAGCGTTTGGAAAGGCTGTTTGCTAAAAAAGAATCCTATCTCCAACTATATATAAAGGAACAGGCATAAATGCTGATTAAAGCAATCAGCATGCGATCTAACAAATGATTATTAAAAATGGACCATCATCTGCAGTATTTCTACAATCGATTATAATCCCAAAGGCCTTTCTTCACTTCAAGCTATCAAAAATACATATATTCCACAAGAACCCATTCTGAATTTAAAACAAATGTGTCTGACCTTTCAACCACTCTTTTAAAAAATCTTCTGTAAAAACCGGGTAAGAAAAAAATGCTTCCATCAATGCAATCGAATTCAGTTATTTGCATTCCAATGGAATTAACTTTTATTTAATTTTGTTCACCCATATTCCCATAAGCACCAAAATCACAGCCAAAGGCTGCAATATGTAGCTCCAAGCAAGAGAATAAAACCTTTTCCTAAGCCACTTTCTTTTTAAATAAGTCTTTGGAGTGTCAAGAATCCACCCCCACCCCCTGTTTAGTTTTATGGTGAATATAGATTAATATGGAATGCAGCCACTGCAACTGAACAGACGGTACAAAGCAACTGCCTATACTTAATCATTTCCCCCTCTATTATATTAGAGGTTGGTGTCAGGAGAGTGAGTGATCTGTAGGGGGAGGACAATGAAATTCATTCTTAAGAGTGCCTAAGATTTCTGCCTTTACTGATTTTAGAGAAGACAAATGTGGTCTCCGGCATGAAGTCTACACCATAAAAGGATCTGATTTTTTTTTAACATATATGTAACCACCACCCTTAGTAAATAGTCACCTTGTAGCAGTGTAAAAGGAAAAAAAACCACAAAACCTAATTCTGATATTTTTTTAATTGTACTAAAAAAATGAAGTTTTGCCTAATTCTCATAAGGAGTGAGCAAAGAGAACCCCTCCCAATTGGCTTCCAACTAAGACTGAGGCTTTATTTTCACATGCCGAGCACTTCCATAGGCTACAAGAAATGGGCGGCCTACAGTAAGGCCAAATATAGGGTGTGTGTGTGTGTGAGAAAGAGAGAGAGAGAGAGAGAGAGAGAGAGAGAGAGAGAGAGAGAGAGAGAGAGAGAGAGAGAGAGTGTGTGTGTGTGTGTGTGTGTGTGTTCGACACCAAGATGCACAGTCCACTCAGCAGGGTTTCCTTTCCCAGGGCTGCAAAGCCTCCCGAAAAGGAACACAAGGGGCTGAAGCCTGGAAGTGCCCCCTTTTCTTCTGGGGTTTCGCTGAGCCTGACAGGCTGCTCCCCTGACCAAATTCAAATCACTGAGGCTAGGAAGAGAAATGAGGAGATGGGGAGAGACAGGGAGGAGGGCAGAAGCAGCGAGGGATATTAACAGACGGATGGAGAGGGAAGGGGAAGAAAGGAAAGAGTGGAGAAGGGAAGGAAACGAAGAGGGTTAAAGGGAGAGGGGAGGGAAGAGAAAGAAAAAGATGGGGAGAGGGGAGGGAAAGGAATGGGGGAAAGGGAGGGGAGGAGGGAAAGGGAAGAGGGAAGGAAAGGGGAGAGGAAGAAGGGAAGGGGAAAGAAGCAAGGAAGGGAAGAAAGGGGGAGAAGAGAATGGAAGGGAGGAAGGGAAAAGGAGAGGGAGGAAGGGAAGGGGGAGGGGAAAGGGGAAAGGAAGCAGAAGGGAAGAGGGAGGGAGCAGGGAAGAGAGGAAGGGAAAAGGGAAGGGGAAGGGCGGCATGGGGAGGGGGAAGGGAAGCATGGGGACGGGGAAGAGGAGCGAGAGGAGCTTCCCCCAGGGCAAAGGGGGCACAAAAGGGGGGAAGGGCAGAAGCGCGGAGGAAGGAAAGGGCCAAGGGGAGGGGGCTGGCCCCGGCCCCCGGCCGCAGAGCTCCACCTGCGCCCACCCCGCCAGCAGCAGCCCCGGCGGCTCCGCCCAGGCCCGGCTCCCCGACTCCGGCCTCCGCCCTGCCCGCGCGGCTCACCTGCCTAGAGGTGCCCGCGCCAGGAGCCCGAGGCACCGCCGCCGCCGCCCAAGTCCCGCAAGCTCCGCAGCCGCCGAGCAAGCGTCCAACCGCTGCCGCCTCCCGCCTGGCACTGAGCGCGGCGCGGCGCGCGGGGGAGCGCGCGGCCCGGGGGCGGGGCCGACTGCCGAGCGGGGCGCGAGCGCCGTCACCGCCCCCGGCCCCGCCCCCGATCCCGCCCCCGGCCCGACCCAAAGGAAGGGGCGAAGCCGAACAGCGCCTACTCAAGCCCCGCCTCCTCCCAAAAGGGCCGCCGCCCTAGCCAAGGGTTGCCCTGCCCAGAGGAGGGGGCGGGACAAAACAGCGCCTGCTCAAGCCTCTCCCCTGGATCGCGGGGAGAGGAGGGGTCGGGCCCCGCCCCTCTCACCTCCCCACACGCTTGCAAATGATAATGCGCATGCGCCCCGCCTACTCCTGGTCTCTCCTTCGCCCCCCCAGGATTAAGCCACGCCCAGTATCATGGAGCTCCACCCACCCACTCCTCCCGAAACTCCCTAGCCAGCCTTACTTCGCTCTGTCTTCTCAGGGCCCCGCCCACTACCTTCACAAAACTCCTCCCACAGCACCCATAGCTCCACCTCCCCAGGCAAGTTGCTGCCTCTGGACAGGTGGGAGGTGTTCACCACCTGTTCCTGGTCCTGGCTCACAGGCCCACCTCGCCCCTCTTTTCCCAGTTACACGGAGTGCTCCCCAAAGTGCCTCCCCATTCTGTGGGAAACCTGCAAATATGGAAAGAACCCCAGACTCCTAAGTGAAAGGCTATGAGTTTGAATCCTGCTTTGCTACCAGAGGCAGCTGGATGGCTCAGTAGATAGCGCTCTTAACCTACAATCAGGACACCCTTGGGAGATAGGTTGAATTATTTCCCTCCTTTTACCGATGCGGAAATTGTGGCTGAAAGGAGGCTAAGTGACATGTTCAGGGTCACACCATAAAGTGCCTGATGCATTTTATACCTACCAGGTAAATAGTGGATTATCACACTGGGTTGGGAGTCAGGAAAACCTATCTTTAAATCATGAGTTTAAAAAAACAACAGCAACAACAAAAAACACTTACCCTTTCTGAGCCTGAGTTTCCTTATCTGTAAAAAGGGGCCATTCCAAGACCCTGCCTCACAAGGTGTGAGGTTGAAAGGGGATGTTACAGACAAAGCATTTGGCAAGCATTAAGGGACCTCATCAGAGTCGGTTATTATTACCAAAGCCTGTTCTAGAGCTGGCAGAGCCTGCTAACCCACATCTAATCATTAATTAAAGCAAGGCCTCTTACCCTCTTTTGTATCATGGCACCCGTTGGCAGCCAGTCTGGTAAATTCTACGAACCCCTTCTCAGAATCATGTTTTTGAATGCACACACAAAAAAAAATGCTGAGAATCACAAAGGACATCAATGATTTTGAAAACAGTCATGAAAATATTTTAAAAATTTAAACATATTTTATTAATTGGTCATTTATTGATTTATAATATGATATGTTGGCTTTATTAATTATATTGTTTATTAATTGTATTTAAAAGATAATCCTATTCAGAGTTGGAAGGGACCTTAGAGATTTGACCCAGTCAAAACTCCTAGAGAAGTAAAGTGTTTTGCCCAAGGTCACACAGCAAATTAATCCTCTATTTCCAAATAGCTCTTACCTCTATACTACTAGCCTGTGAGCTCCTTCAGGACAGGAACTGTCCCTTGCCTTTCTCTGTATCCCTGGGACTTAGCACAGTGCCTGGTACATACTAGGCGCTTAATAAATGCTTACTGACTGTTCTAGGCTACCTGTTTCACATTTATGTCAGCGGTATTTGAGAGGCTCAGCTGAATATTTTCACTCCTCCTTTAGGACATAAGTGTCATTTCTGGTGATTTACTTCTTGCCCTGGCAGCTGTCCAAGGATCAGCGAGTGCCACCTCATCAGCTGGTCAGCTGAGTGGCTGCTTATTACAGAGAGAGCAGGAAGAGATTGCACAACCGGCCACAACAAAGGAAACAGCACCCAGCAGTAGAGAGCCTCCCAGCAAAGCCTCTGCTGGAGCCAGGAGGAAGAAGCTCATGGGTGCCAGCTGGCATGGAGGCCCCAAAGGGCATCTGACTTGCCCCTCTCCTACTTGCCCCTCTCCTAAGCTGGAGAGTCTAGGACAAACAAACAAGACGCTCTATGAAGGCAGAAGCTCCAGCAGCCTGGACTGGAGACAGGTAGAATGAACAATTGCTGAAACTGACATGCATCAGAGCTGGGGAATTCTGGTGCCTATCCCCAGCTGAACTTCTGCAAAGTCCCCAGCTCCTTTTCTCTAGAAAAAGAGAGCAATGAACCCCGATTTGCCATTAGAACCCAGAAAAAGGAATCAGTGACTTCTATTTAAGGAAACCATACACATCAAAGGGGTCCCCAATCCCCCAGAATGAGAGAAAACAAAAGAGGCAGCACCCAAAGCCAGGTAACCACTAAGGTCTGAAGACTCTCAGGGGAAAATGAAAATGCACTCTCAGAAGTATTGATTTTTACACAGCTCTCCCATACAGCATGCTCTGGGCATGGGCAATGGTGGATAATCCAGTGAACAATTTGTAAGCAGGGACGGGTGATTGCCTCAAGAAAAGAAAAAAGAAAATTCCCACCAGCTCTTTCTAGCCTGCAGACTGAAGGGGATTCAGTTCAGTTTAACCAGGCTAGTTCCAGCCCCAGAAGGAGCTTATATCCTCTGGGTGGGAAAAACACAAACAGATAATAATATTAGCTATCGTTTCTATAGCACTTCAAGATTTGCAAAATGCCTCATGGGATCATCTCCTTAGATCCTCACAACAACCCTATGAGTAGATGCAGATAATTATTCCATTTTATAGATGAGGTAACTGTCCTGTGAGAAGCTAAGTGATTTAGTAAAGTGCCTGGGGCAATAATAATTTAACTCAGATCTCCAAATCCAGCTCTCTTTCTGCTACAGCTGCCTCTCTCTCTCTAAAAGATAAGAGAGACCAATCCTCTGGATTCTAGGAATTCCCTTCTCTAAAGGAATGCTGTGGGGTGAATAAACAGCCCACTGGAGGCCAGAGTAAAAGCCAATCAGTACTGCCCCAGGCCAGGATCTTGATGGCCTGGAGATCAGGATTAAATCCCAGAGACCTCAGATATATGCCCAGTTGTCATCCATGTCTGGTGTTCACCTCACAGAATCTCTCTCATTACGAGTACCAAAAAAATGATCTGGAAGAGGAGAAGGAATAGCCAGTTCTGAGGGGAAAAGAGAATGGGGCCTGATAGGACTATGAAGGGGCCATCTGTCCACCACCACCTATGCTTCCCACTTTCCTTTCTCACTTTCAGACACTCACCTGGGACTATATTCCCCCACAAAACACCCACTCAATCTCTCCCGTGGGCTCATTGCAGAGGGACAAGGGTCGATGCTGGAGCCCAAGACCAGCTTTCCTTCAGAAACTTAACAAGCTGTGTCATCCCAGGTCATACAACTCACTCCTCACTTTCCTCATCTCTAAAATCAGACAGTTAGGCTCGGTGGTTCCCAAGGTCTCTTCGAGCTCCAAATCTATGATCCTATAAATCTTCCTGCCTTGGCCTAGAACCTGAGGAAGGGTGTTTTCTTTCCCCTCCCAACACCTGATTGCAGAGCCCAAAGAGGAGAACCAGCCAGAGTCAAGGTTTAGGGTTGGCACTACTCCAAAGAAGATCCACATAAATCTAAGGTGTTCAAATAAATGCCAACAAGGAAGATGACAACTCCTAGATTAAACTCAGCAGAGGGCCCTGCCAGGTGGGACTCAAGCTTGGGAGTCACCTTGCTATGAAAGGGGTTCTCTCATTGCACGTATCTGTCATCGGGAGCCAATAGAGCCCTCGACCCCAGAGTCTGCATCTGTCTTGGCCGAAGCTCACGTAGCCAAGCCAGCCAACTCCCTCCCCTGTGAACATCAGACTGTCCCAACGACTCACAAACAGAATATGTAAGGCACCAGAGCAGCCCAGAACCAACGAGCTTCTAATCAATGCATGAACTCTGGTGTACTTAGGGCAATGGAAGCTCTAATCGACAAGGGCCTCTGACCTTGTTTGCACGGGCAGCAATGAAGAGAAGAGGAAATGTCCCCTCGATTCCAGCAGTCTTGTTCCATCAAAAACAAAAAGGCCAAGTGCTACATAGAAAACAGGCTGGATGTTTGGGGAAATATTTCCATTTTCTCTGGAAGTAGGATTGGTGTGGAGACATTCTGTGTGCAAATATTCTTTGGACTTGGTATCAAGGAAAAAAATGGAATTTAGGCTAGATTCAGGGGGAAATTTGGTTGTGGTTCAGTTGCTTTTCAATCATGCCTGACTCTTTGTGACCCCATTTTGAGGTCTTCTTGGCAAGAGATCCTGGAATAGCTTGCCATTCTTCCTCTCCAGCTCATTTTAACAGATGAGGAACCGAGGCAAACAGGGGGTGAAGTGACTTGCCCAGGGTCACCCAGCTAGTAAGCGTCTGAGGCTGGATTTGAACTCAGGATAGAATGGGTCTTCCTGACTCCAGGGCCTGGCACTCTATCACTATGGTGTTACCTAGTTAGAGCTGTCCAAAATGGCCGGGGTGGCCTCAACAGATGATCTGTTCCCCCTCATCAGAAGTATTCAAGAAGAGGCTGTATATATCTGTTAGGTTGATTACAGTGGGATCTCTCCATGTTTAAGTTGGACTAAATGGCCACTGAGGTACCTTTGAGCTGTAAAATTCTGTGATTCTCACCCTCTGCAAAAAGCCTTTCCAGGTATCCCTTGACCACGGGTATCCCATTTATTCCTCCATAGAGCTTTTTTTTTTTTTGCGGGGCAATGGGGGTTAAGTGACTTGCCCAGGGTCACACAGCTAGCAAGTGTCAAGTGTCTGAGACCAGATTTGAACTCAGGTCCTCCTGAATCCAGGACCAGTGCTTTATCCACGGCGACCACCTAGCTGCCCCTCCAAAGAGCTTTTTCAAATTTATTACCTTTTTTTTTTTTTTTTTTTGGTGAGGCAATTGGGGTTAAGTGACTTGCCCAGGGTCACACAGCTAGTAAGTGTCAAGTGACTGAGGCCGGATTTGAACTCAGGTCCTCCTGAATCCAGGGCTGGTGCTCTATCCACTGCACCACCTAGCTGCCCCTACTTATTTATTTTTAACATTCATTTTCAAAAAAAAAAAAAATTACTGAGTTCGAAATTCTCTTCCTCCTTTCGGCCCCTCCCCCACCTATTGAAAAGTCAAACAATATGATATCAATTATACGTGTGTGAAATAACCATCCTGCATTTATCTTGTATGTACATAGCTATTTACACGTTGTCCTCCCTAGGTTTCACAGTGGATAGATTGCTGGGAAGTCAAGAAGAGATGAATTCAAATCCACCCTCAGACACTTTACTAGCTGGGTAACCCTGGGAAAGTCACTTCACCTTGGTTTGCCTCTGTTTCCTCAAGTGTAAAATGGGAATAATAACAGCACCTCCCTCCCAGGATTGTTGTAAGGATCAAATGAATTAATATCATTAACTTAGCAAGTTACTTCACCCCATTTGCCCCTGTTTCCTCATCAGTAAAATAATCTGGAGATGGAGATGACAAAACACTCCAGTATCTTGGCCAAGAAAGCCCCAGATGGGGTCTTGTCTGAACAACAAAACCCTCCTATGTCATAGACTCAAAGCCCTGCACCATCCCTGGTTTCCCTTCCCCCTCAATGCCTCCCCAGTTTAACAACATTCATCCTATAGTGAGGCACTCCCTCCCTAAGTGCCTCACTCAGCTTATCAGTGGGGGAGAAATTTGGGCACAAGGGAAAAGAGTATCTAATATTATTTTTAAAAATAATATTTTTGTGACCCTGGGCAAGTCACTTAACCTTCATTGCCCTGAAAAAACCCAATAATAATATTTTGTTTCTCCCCTAATTACATGTAAAAATGATTTTTTAAACTTTTTTTTTTTGGTTTTGAATGCCAAATTCTATCCCTCCCCTCCCTCCCTCCCCCTTCCCTGAGACTGTGAGCAATCTGTTATAGGTTACACATTGCAATCATGTGAAACATATTTCCATAATAGTTATTTTGTAGCACCCAGTATCTTAAAAACTCTTCCTAAAATACGGGCCCTGAATAGACAGGCAGAGGTCATGTTCCATCCAGCATTTTACGCCGGCTGGCATGGCAGTAACTATCAATTGATGTTAGCTGGTGAGATTACACTCTGTTCAGGTTTTCCTAACATGAGCACACACGATCACACAAGTGCCCACACCCAAATGAGTCAGTAGTAAATGTTTCCTGAGTAGTAAAACCAATTAAAGCTACTCCTAGGCTAAACTGCAGATCAGAGAGGTATGGGGCAATAGATCGGCTTGTAGTTGGGAAGACCTGAGTTCAAAGTAGCCCAGGACTCAGAAAGCATCCTTGAATTGCCACAGTTGTTGATCAGTAATGGGGACATCCCCAGACCCATTGACCAAAGTCAATGGAACAGATGAGCTCTGAGAATCATCACCTCCTGAGTCAACAATCCTGAGCCCATTCTGGCCCTAGCTGAGGAGAGGACTGTACAGGGAGCTGTTCTCGGCACAGATGCCGGGTCTGGGGTAGCTCAGGTGGCAGCACTAATGTGGTTTTGGAAAGGCAGGCAAGGACAACAAGCAACTGATTCATCCACCATCACTTTTCATCTGGGTGCGGGGTGTGTGTGTGTGTGTGTGTGTGTGTGTGTGTGTGTGTGTGTACGTGCACATACATATACAAGCATGCACACCTGTGCTCATCAGTGGGCACAACTGTCTGTTTGGCTACTGAATTTATTGCCATATGCTATAGGTTCACATTAGCAGAAGTTTTAATTCTGTGTGAAACAGGACTCAAATCCAGTTCTCTAGGCTCCAAGTCCAGCCAGTGCTCCTGGCTATATGAGACAATACATCACCATGTACTGATGCCTCTCGGGCAGGGGTATGGAGGGGCCAGCTCCTAACTGCCTCAACAGCCAATTGTTCAATGTTCAGTGTGAGTATTTACACCTCTGAAATTGACAAACACTCAAATCAGGGCTTGACTTTCTGGTTTTGTCAATTCTCTAGATTTAAGAAGTGATGGGGAGGGGCAGCTAGGTGGCTCAGTGGATAAGGCACCAGCCTTGGATTCAGGAGGACCCGAGTTCAAACCCAGCCTCAGACACTTACTAGCTGTGTGACCCTGGGGAGTTTGCAAGTCACCTAAAACCCCATTGCCCTGCAAAAAAAAAAAAAAAAAAAAAAAAGATGTGATGGGGAAAACACTGATGATGCAGATTAAACTGAAAAGTGTGTCCTGCTTATCTTTTTTTTCCTTCTTTTTTTTTTAAAGTGAGGCAATGGGGGGGTTAAGTGACTTGCCCAGGGTCACACAGCTAGTAAGTATTAAGTGTCTGAGGCCGGATTTGAACTCAGGTACTCCTGACTCCAGGGCCAGTGCTCTATCCACTGTGCCACCTAGCTGCCCTTTCCTTCTTTTTTAAAGAGTGGTTGTTTAACATCTCCTAATTGCATCCCTGGGTTTAGGGCCTCAGAGAGCTGTCTGAGGTCATCTGGTACAAGCCAGTCTCACTTTACAGATGGGGAAACGGAAGAAATGAACTGCCCAGGGGTGAAACATAGGGTCATAGGGATCCAAGAGTCATTTTATAGAGGGGGGAAACTGAGGCAGTGAAGTGACTTGTCTAAGGTCACAAAAGAAAACAAAGAGCCAGAGGCGGGATCTGAACCCAAGAAAGCTATTGTAATAGTCCTGGAAAGAACTGATAAGGGTCTAAAGTGGGTCAGTGATCCTACTCTGGGAGAACTCAGGTAGTACAGTAGATAGAGTATGAGGTCTAGAATCAAGAAGACCTGAGTTCTGGGAGGCAGCTAGGTGGTGCAGTAGATCAAGCACTGGGTCCTGGATTCAGGGGGACCTGAGTTCAAATCCGTCTTCAGACACTTGACACTTACTAGCTATGTGAACCCTGGGGCAAGGTCACTTCACCTTATTTATCTTTGGTTTCCTCATCTGTAAAATGAACAGGAGAAGGAAATGGCAAGCCACCCCCCTACATCTTTGCCAAGAAAACCCCAAATGGGGTCACAAAGAGTTGGACACAACTGAAAAACAAGATTTACTCTACTCCTTTCAATCATCTGACTTACCTATTTATTTTTCCAGGAGGCAAGCTGCTCAGTCATATTCCCTTGAAGATATTTTGAAAAGTTCCATATTCCCTTCTCCCTCTAATAATAAACCTTTGTATTCACCTTCTAAAGCTAGACACGTAAGGCTGAAGCTCAGCAGAAGGTTGCTTTGGTCAAGATAAATGGAGGACAGAAAGGAAGTTGAGAGAAATCTAATCCAATCCCTTCTCTTCCCAAAGGACAAAATAGGGACACAGAAAAGGAAAACCACTTGCCCAAAGTTACAGAGTCAATCAACTCAGAAACTCAGGTCAACCAGTTAAGAAAGATATATTAAGATCATAGGAATATCAAGCTAAGTCAAATGCTTGTCCTTAGAGGTTAGCTATTCCCATCAGCTCCTTTTTTTACAGATGAGAAAACTGAGGCCCAGAGAGGTTACATGATTTTTCTGAGGCCACAGAAACAGTGTGAGAAGCATAGTCCTCAACTCAGGTCAGATCACACCTGAGGTATTGTGTTCAATTCTGGGTATGCAAGTTTTGGAAGGATATTGACAAGCTGGTCCAGAGAGAGAAAGGCCAGTGGGGTAAAAAGGCAAGAGAACATCCCATATGAGCAGTAAGGTGGCACAGTGATGAGTGGTGAGCCTGGCACCAGGAAACTCTTCTTCCTGAGTCAAATGTGGCCTCAGACACTTACTAGTTGTGTGACCCTGGGCAAGTTGTTTCATCCTGTTGCCTCAGTTTTCTTCATTCTGTCAAATAAGCGGGAGAAGGACATGGCAAACCATGTCTAGGCTCTTTGCTAGGTATCTCAAGAGATAGGAGGGTTGGGGGGCCTGATGTCAGGAAGACCTGAGTTCAAATCCACCTCAGACACTTATTAGCTGGCAAGTCACTTAACCCCTGTTTGCCTCAGGTTCCTCATCTATAAAATGGAATGATAAGAGCACCTGCTTCCCAGTAGGTGCTGTGAGGATCAAATGAAATAATCATTGTAGGGCAGCTAGGTGGCACAGTGGATAAAGCACCAGCTCTGGATACAGGAGGACCTGAGTTCAAATCCGGCCTCAGACACTTGATACTATACTAAGCCATGTGACCGTGGGGCAAGTCACTTAACCCTCATTGCCTCACAAAAAAAAGGAAGAAAGAATAATCAGTGTAAAAGGCATGGCACAGTACCTGGGCACATAGTAAATGTTATTAGGTATCATCATACTTGTTATTATAATATGGCGGGGAATCAAACCAAGGTCATAGATTGAGAGATTTAGACTGTGGAATGACCAGAGTCTATCTCATCTAATCCCTTCTTTTTTTTTTTTGCAGGGCAATGAGGGTTAAGTGACTTGCCCAGGGTCACACAGCTAGTAAGTGTCAAGTGTCTGGGGCATATTTGAACTCAGGTCCTGCCAAATACAGGGCTGGTGCTTTATATCCACGTGCCACCTAGCCATCCTTCTTAATCCCTTCATTTACAGATGAGGAAACAGAGGGCCAGAAAGGCAGGGAAGTGACTTTGCCAAGGTCACACAGGTAGTGAGAGAAACAAGATCTTGGTATTTTTAATGTTTTTTTTAACCCAAATATTAACCTCGACCAGGAATAGTAAAAATATAACCCTTTAAGGGTTTGCAGTGCATTTGATACTTATAATCCCATTGAGTCACAAAATTCACAGAATTCTAAGAGATGGAAAGGATCTCAACAGTCATCTGAGTCCTGGATTTTGCAATCTAGAGGACCTAACTGTGTGACCTTAGACAAGTCACTTCTCTGGGGCCTCAGTTTCCTCATGGTGATAACTAGAGAGTTGGATTAATAATACGTGGCTAGCACTGATAGAGCACTGATATGCCTGCATACCGGCTTTACAAATATCTCATCATCTGCATGAAAAAACCCTGGGCTACACATGCTCTTATTACCCCCATTTTATAGACAAGCAACCCAAGGCAGACAGATGAAGTGACTTGCCCAAGGTCATACAGCTAGTAAGGATTCAAGACTGGGTTTGAATTCCAGTCTTTCTTCTTGTGTCCAGGTCCATTGCACTAGCCACTGAACCACCTCTAAGGTCTCTTCCAGGTCAAGATCTATGACTCCTGGAACTTTAAAGTCAGCACTCCTTCAGCTGTAGCACAGTAGGCTTAGAGTCAAACTTGTCCAAGATCACACAGCTAGAGTGTGGTGATGATATTTGAACCCAGGTCTTTGCTGACTCCAAGGCGATCCCTCTTTCCAATATATTTTCCTTTGCTGAAACAATAACGCTTCAGGTTCACTTTTGTGTTATCCCCTCCCCACTTGGAATTTGTATTGCCATCTTATCTCCTTCATTTCCAAATACAGGGTGTCTCCAAAAAATCTTAGTGTGGATTCAGACTGCACTAAGATTTTTGGGACACCCTGGAGAGCGCTCCAGTCCCTCTCCATCAGCAGAGAGTCAGGGCTTGTAACAAAGAATAAAAAAAGCAAGAAAAAAGCACTCACCATCCCCCATCTTTGTAAAGAGGGTGGAGGGAGGCAGATTTTCTCATCCCTTCCTCAGGGTCAAGCCTAGGGCATTCTAATTACCCATCATTCAGTTTTCAGGATTCCTGGCTTTATTGATGCTCGATTTCCAAAGCCAATTATTGATTCGCATTTGCTCTAGGAGCAGCTAAGCGGTGTAGTGCATAGAGCACCTGCCCGGGAGTCAGGCAGACCTGAGTTCAAACCTGGCCTCAGACACTTGACACTTACTGGCTGTGTGACCCTGAGCAAGTCACTTAACCCCAATTGCCTCACCCCCGCCCCAAATAAATAAATAAACATTCACTCTCTTGCTTTTTTTTTCTTTAACCTAACCTGATCGAAGGCACTTGATATGCAGAATAGGATCTCCCCCTTTACGTTCATCAGAGGGAGGAAGAACTGGTTTTGTTAGCTCTAGATTGAACGATTGCAAGAAAGGAGGATCAGGCTCTCCAAATATCTTGAGCTCCCACACAAAGTCCCTAATCTGGGAAAGGTATTAGGTTCCACTGGGGATACTGAGTCCCACTCACAAGTGTCATCTGAGGGGGAAAGGAACATTGGTGGCCATCTGGTCCAGATCCCTTCTTTATTTTGTTGTTTTGTGCCAAAGTAAGGATTTTTTTCAGAGGGAGAGCTCCCAATATGGAATCTCCCCGCCACTGACCGCAGAACAGAAATTCCTTTGCACCTTGAACCACTAGGACTGTTTAATTTGTTTTTCTTTGTATCCTCAGCACTGCGCACAGTCTTGGACATAGTAGGTGCTTAAGAAACAAGCGTTGACTTGAGCTGAATTATATGGCTGCCTGGGGACTCTAAGAGTGAATGATGTGCTCAGGGTAACATTAGGAAGATGTGGCCTTTGAGCAATGGGCAGGAACCAGGACTCTGGCCCCAGGGGTGTTCCTGACTCTGAAACTGACCTTCTGTCCTTTGCTCCCTCTGGCTTCTAGATTTACACCTGTGGTCACCTGCTACTTGTGTGATCCTGAGGAAGTCCCTTTCTGGGCCTCAGTTTCCTCATCTGTAAAATGAGGGGGTGGGAGGAGACCTCTGAACTTTCCCTTCCCTATCTACCTTTCCAGCCCTGGCTCTCAAAGTCGTAATCAGATTGTCTGTGCTGACAATCCTGGCATGGGCCAACTCTCATCACCTGCCCTATTACCCAATCACTGTTCTTTCTGGCCTCTCTCACCAAAACACTCCTCCAGGCCCCTACTCTCCTAGTGGATTGAATCCTCCTCTTAGAACACGAGTGCCAGGCACATAGTTCCTTCCTTCCCTCCTTCATTTTCTTCCATCAGAGCTAGGAAGGGGCCTAGAACAGGGAAGATCAGGAGTGGGAAGGGCCTTGGAACCAGGAAGGTCAGGTCTGGGGAGGGGTCCTAGATGGAGATGTTGGGGGCCGGGAGGGTCCTAGAACAGGAGATATTAGGGCTGGGAGGGGTCTTAGAACAGGGAATGTCAGAGCTGGGAGGGGGCCTTAGAACAGGGGGATGTCATGGGCTGGGAGGGGCCCTCAGGATCATGTAGTCCAACCCCTCATTTGACAGGGAAACTTTCTCTTCCAAGGCTTCATTTGATTCCCAGTCCAAGGCATAAGCCCTTTCCTATACCAACACCAAGGGGTACCTGCTCTGTCAGTTACATCTGAACAGAATTGTCCAAGGCCCCATTGGTCGGATCACTCACGAAAGGTCCGGGGTCCTTTCAGACTTGACTGCTGAGGTTGCTCTCATCTCTTATGCCACAAGGGATTTGCCTGCAGTCTTGCCACACAATGTAGTTATCCGGCAGAGCTAAGCCTTGAGCCCTGGGCTTTCCAAGGCAGGCCCATGGATGTGTTTTCCCTCCCTCCTGCTAGTGCAAGGTGAGGAAGGAGAGAACGGGGCCCTTTGATCTGTCTACAGAGTATAATCACTGCCTATCCCAACGGAGGGGACCCCCAAGACCATGGAGCCCCAGCCCCCCTTGGACTTCCTGCTCCTTCTGAGAGCAGTCATGATTTCTAGCCCAGGGCCCTGCTTCCAGGATGCATTTAACAAAAGTCCTTGCAATCAGAGGCAGCTCAGTAAAGCAGGCCTGGATAGCCAGCAAAATCCAGATTCGAATCCTGCTTCAGAAATTTACTAGCTGTTCCACTCTGGGCAAGTCAGTTCATCACTCTGGGCCTCAGTTTCTCAATCTGTAAATGAAGGGGTCCAACTCAGTCTTCTGGAGTGATCCCCTCCAGTCCTAAATCTATGACCCTAAACTTGAGGAACCATCTGCTGGCAGGAAACTGCCATTCACTGGTCCCTCCCACCCCCACCCCCCCCATTGGCCATTCATTCCCCTTGAGCGTTCATTATTTGGGGGATAGAGAAGAATATAAGCCCAATTCTCAAAGCGACCCAAGGCCCACATCTGCTCCCTGTTCCCAGTGTTTTTCCACGTATGCAAATGCAGACAGGGCTTCAAAGGGGATTAAACTGCTCTGAGGATGAAAACAGGGTGGAATTACAAACCCAAACACCCAAGGCAAGTGAGATGGTAGACTCAAAAGCCTCCTGGGCCCTTCCCCTAACTGCTTCAGATGTTCTGAGGATGTAAAGCCTTCAGAGAGAGAGAGACAGAGACAGAGACAGACAGACAGAGAAATGAGTGAAAGAAGAGAAGAGGGAAAGACAGAGAGAGGGGAGGGGGGGAGAGAGACAGAGAGAGGGAGAGAAAAGGAGGGAGGGGCTTTAGAATTAGTACACAGAATCATATGTGTAAGACCTAGAAGGAAACATAGAATCTTTTTTTTTTTAGTGAGGCAATTGGGGTTAAGTGACTTGCCCAGGGTCACACAGCTAGTAAGTGTTAAGTGTCTGAGGTCGGATTTGAACTCAGGTCCTCCTGACTCCAGAGCCAGTGCTCTATCCACTGCACCATCTAGCTGCCCCGGAAACATAGAATCTTAAAAAACAAATAAACAACAACAAGAGCCCTCGCAAAGAATGTTGGACCAGGAGCAGGTATTACAACATAGTCAGAAGTGTAAAGGACCTTAGAACACAGGATGTCAACTCTGGGAAGGGGTCTTAGAACAGGAATGTCGGAACTGGGATGGGGCTCAGAACATGGAATGCTAGAATTGGAAGAAACTCAGAACAGGGAATGTCAGGACTGGATGGGGCTCAGAACATGGAATGCTAGAATTGGAAGAACTCAGAACAGGGAATGTCAGAGTTGGAAGGATATTTAGAACAGAGAATATCAAAGCTGGGAGGGATCTTAGAACATTATGTCAATCAGCAATGGAAGAAGCATTGGCTTCAGATACAGATGGACCCCCCATTATAAGCCACTTCAGATGCTTGCTACCTGTGAAATCTTGGGTAAATCACAAACTCCCCCAAGACTCAGTGCCTCAGTTTCTTTATTTGTATTTGAATGGAACTCAATTGATTATTCCTCCCCTTCCACTTAAAACTGATTATTAGGTAAGAACACTTCATTAGGGACATCCATTAATTAGGAAGCAGTGTGAACCAGAGCCTATACACCTCTTTCATTTTCAATACCCTATTACAATAATTAGCTCATTTTAAGCCTAGCATTCCCCAATAGCTTTCGGAAGTTTGTTTTATTTATTTTATTTTGAAAACATTTTTTGAAATGAAATTTTTTCATGAAAACCCACCTCTCCGCATCCACTGAAAAAGGAAAGCCAGCCCCCTGTTAGAAACATGTGGCAGTCAAGAAAAAAAAAAATCTCACTTTAATCGTGTCCAAAAAAAAAGTCTTAAACCGTTCTAGGTCTATCACCTTTCTCTCAGGGAGATGGGGTGGCATGCTTCAGCATCAGTTAGAGTCTATTTACATCAAAAGTTATAAGTTCAATCAATACGACCCTAGCCCCCAAATAGGCAAAGTTCTTGGCTAAATTGGGTTCTGCTTTATTTACATTACATCTATTTCTAGCTGACCTTGTGTTGAGGACAAAGTCAGATTACTAGAGAGTCTGGCGTCTGCAGGAAGTTGAGAAGGAGCTGCCCCCTTTCTCGGACCTTCCCTCAGCCCCAGTCTCCTGCTCTGAGATGCTGGTAGGTTTGAGGCCTGCTCTTCCACTCCTTTTTTTGCCACAGCTCAGATAACACTTCTCTTTCTTTCCTGGTTGCCCCCTGGGCTGCAGACTCTTTGTAGCTCAGCTCTATATTATCCTAGTCCTTCTCAGGTTCTAGACCCTTTGAATATTCAGTCTGGTTCTGAGATAGTTCTTCCTTTTAAGACAAATTCCTTAGGATGCATAACTCTCTCCTGTAATGGCTTGGGTACAAGGAGGTAGACTTGCTCACACTCAGTTGAGAATGATTGGTTCAATCAAAGGGAGTTCTTCCCTAAAGAAGATCATTTCTCTTGGGAGGGGAAGAGGAAGGGATGATCCACAGAGTCTTCCCTTTACCTGAAGAATGAGAGAGTTGAGCTAGAAGACCTCTGAAGTCAATGGCAGCACTGTATCTATGGTGCTATAATGAAACAAGGTGTTTTTAAGTACCTCAAATTTTCCAGGAACTGAGGATACAGTTACAAAAGTGTAACAGCGCCAATCTCAAGAAGATTACATATTTACTAGGATAAAAGGCACTTTATAAGAGAGAATGTTCAAGATGGGAAGGCCCTTAGAACAGGAGAGATATCAGGGCTGGGAGGGGCCTTAGAGCAGGGGATGTCAGAACTGAGAGAGCCTTAGAACTGGGGATGTCAGAGCTGGGAGGGGCCTTAGAATAGGGGAGTCAGGGCTAGTAGGGCAGTTTAGAGGCCATTTGCTCCAGTACCTTCCATTACTTTTTTTTTTTGGCGGGGGCAATGGGGTTAAGTGACTTGCCCAGGGTCCACACAGCTAGTAAGTGTCAAGTGTCCTGAGACTGGGTTGAACTCAGGTACTCCTTAATCCAGGGCCAGTGCTTTATCCACTGTGCCACCTAGCTGCCCCCCCCCCCCATTACTTCTTTAAAGCTGAGATCAGAACAGTAATATACCTTTCCTGGTCAAATAAAAATTAAGCATCAGAGATGACTGGGATTGGAACTCACTGCCTGGCTCAAAATTCAGCTTTCTTTTTGCTAGACTTGACAATTATCTTAAGACTGAATTAAGGGGCAGCTAGGTTGTCACAGTGAATAGCACCGCGGCCCCTGGAGTCAGGAGGACCTGAGTTTCAAATCTGGCCTCAGACCCTTGACACCTAGCTGTGTGACCCTGGGCAAGTCATCTAACCCCAAATGCCTTACCAAAAAACAAAACAAAACAAAAAACTGAATTGAGAATACAGAAAGGATTCAAATGCATCTGCTTTTGGAAAATGAATTTTGAGACCTGACCAGCCTGCAGAGATCACTAGAGAAGCTATTCCCAGCTGACACCTGGGGACACCTGGGCTATCTTTCAGCCACACCTCTTAATTCACATTAGATCTGTTGCTCAGGTTAATACTTTTGTTCTTACTTTTAAAGGATAAAATAAGCCCATGGCAGCCATAATCACCAGAGCTGGACTTGTACCACTTCTCTCAGAGCCCAAGGCTTTTTCCATCTATTACACCTGGACCTCTTTAAGGGCAGAGACTTCTTCTCTCTCCCCTTCTCCCTTCTCTCTCTCCTTTCTCCTTTCTCCTCTCTCTCTCTCTCTCTCTCTCTGTATGTGTGTTTCTGTCTGTCTGTCACTGAGTGTTGTACCAGCATTAGCACATAAAAGACCTTCAATAAATGCTTGTTTCTAGATCAACTGACCCAAGGTCAGAGGGGGAAAAAACTTCAAAGTGATCTAACCTCTAAATCAGACCAGTTGCTAAGAAGAATGAAGTGGAGGCAGGGCTGGCTTATGACCTCTGAGGGCCCTAGTCCCCCCAAAGAATGAGAAATCAGAGATTTCTGATCCAAAAGAGAGTTATCTATCTGCCCATTTTTTCCTTGCAATTAGGTATCCTGGAGCAAGCCCCAGATTTGGGGAGGAAAGTCCTGTGTTCAAATCCTAGTAGAGTTAATTACCTCCTGTGTAGTTTGACCTCTTCGGGCCTCCGTAGAGGTTGTAACCTTTTTGGTCTCATGGACACTCCCTCCTCCCCCTCCCCGCCCCCATCTAGAGAAACCGATAAACTCAAGATGTTTTTAATGCATAAAATAAAATATATGGCATGACAAAGGAAACGAATTACAACAAAATACAGTTATCACAGTATTTTTAAAAAGCAGCCCACAGACTCCAAGTTCAGGACAAATAACCATCATTCAAAAGCATCTCTCCCCTTAAAACAAAAACAAAGACAAAAACATCTCTCCCCTCTCTCTGGCCTCTGACTGGCTGTCCGCTTCTATACAAAGCACTGAGAAGGGGTTGAGAACCCCTGGACCCGAGGTTCTCTTAAGGTCCCTTCCCGCTCTAAATCCAATGATTTTTCTCTCCCTGTCCCTTAGCTCCACCCTCTGTACGCCCCGTAAGTAACCCCTCCCTGCTGACCACTCCCTCCTTCAGCCACTCTTTGACCTCTCACCTTTCCGGGCTAGGGGCGCTGAGGGCGTGCGTGCGGTTGGGGCCTCAAAGGTTTTCTTCATGTCGGACACTTTGATTGGCTTGTCATCTGTCTGGGACTCTGGTTTGACCGATTTGTCATCTGGCTTGGCCTGGGGAAGGGACATCGATGTGACCCCCTTGTCCTCGGTCCGGTTCAGGAAAGGAGGCATCGATGTGACCCCCTTGTCCTCGGTCCGGTCCAGAGGAGGTAGTGTTGAAGTGATCCACTCATCCTCAGTCTGGACCTTGGGAGGGGGTGTCGGTGTGACCGGCTTGACCTCGGTCCGGACCAGGAGACAGGGCATCGGTGTGACCCCCTTGTCCTCGGTCAAGTCCAGGGGAGCGAGCGTCGCTGAGACCGGCTTGTTTTTAGTCTGGACCAGGGGAGGTAGTGTCGAAGTGACCCACTGGTCCTCAGTCTCAGACCTGGCTGGCGCCGTCGGTGTGACCTCCGGCGGCCTCTCGGAGCCCCGTGTCACGGAGGAGGTCACGGAGATCTGCAGCCGTCGGGGCTCCGGAGGCCAGTTGCCAGCCTGGGCGCATGGCAGGCGGCTCACCTGCCTGCCGCCGTCGGGCGCCCCGTCGGAGGAGCAGCTTCCCTGGCGGCTCAGGCAGCCCGGGGCGCTGCTCACCACTGGGCCAGCCGGTTCGTGGGTCGTGGCCAGGCTGCGCACATGGAACTCGCTCTCCTCCCGGACGTACACGACGGGCCCCCGCCGGGGCTCCCCTCTACAGTTCAGAGGCCGACTCAGCCACAGAGTCTCGCTGGAGACTCTCAACAGCCTGGAGGCTTCGGGGGGCTCCTCATCCGGCCTGGGGCCCGCGCGTGTCCTG
Organism: Dromiciops gliroides; assembly: GCF_019393635.1. Taxonomy (NCBI): domain Eukaryota; kingdom Metazoa; phylum Chordata; class Mammalia; order Microbiotheria; family Microbiotheriidae; genus Dromiciops; species Dromiciops gliroides. The sequence continues at coordinate 16,885,441 of NC_057861.1, read as the reverse complement.
ATGCACGGGGCGCCCCCCCGGGGGGGGCCAGACGGAGGTCTGCATGAGGTGGCGAGGGTAGGTAGGTGGGAGGCACCCGCTCCTTGCTCCGGCAGGCTCCACCGGGAGGGCGCCGAGGCCCTCCAGTCAAGGCCAAAAGCTTCTGGTGGACGCCCCGAAGTCGTGCATCCCCCGAGGGGGGCGGGGCCAGGGAGCAGTAGTTCTGAACCCCCTCCCTCTCTACCCCTAGACTTGGTCCTCCTGGCGCCCGACGAAGCCCTGGAGCTCTGGGTGCTTGGAAGGGGGAGGGGTGGCTGCAGAGCTGGAGTCGGACCATCTGCTGCCCCTTGGGCGGAGGAGGGAGAAGAGGAGGAGTAAGGAGGGAGAGGGAGGCTCTCCCCCAAGCCCCTCCTAGCAGCGGTAGCAGCTGGGAACCCGGAGGGGGAGTGTGAAGTGAGGAGGGGCTGCTCCCTGCGAGACGCCGGTTTTGGGTCCTAGCCAGAATGCTGAAGAGAGGGGGGAACGAGGGGTGACATCTATGAGGCAGGTGTAATAGACGAGAGCTCCCCCAGCCCCGGGCTCCCCGAGGGCCCAGGAGGGCGGGGACCACTAATCAAACGTATTTGCTGCACTGTGAAGCGGACTGCTGGGTCGGTGAGGGCTGCGGGATCCCTGGATGGACCTGGGGGGGCTGGCGGGGAAGGGTGCTCTGGTCTCCCCTCCCCCCCCCCCGCCCCCGCAGACGCCGAGGCTTCTCCAACTCAGCTGAGCCTCAGCTCAGGGCCTTTTATGGTGTGCGAGGTGTCCTTGGCTTGGGGAGGGGGGGGGCACAGAGAGTGGCGCCCGAGCAGGGTAGGAGGTGGGTGGAGAGTGACGCCCCTTACAGAGACTCAGGGGAACCTGGAGGGGCCTCCGGGCTTTCCACGCTAACTGCTTTTCTTCTCTAACCCAGTCTGGCCGGGCGCACGGTTCACACTGCGCTCCCACTTATCTCAGCCCCCACTGTGAGTCAAGAAAGAGATTCCCTTGGGGGGCGCGGATAAGCCGCTGCCCATCCCCCATCTCCTCCCTCCCCATCCCCCACTCCCCCAACACTTCACACACCAGGGAGGGCTTTGGTTATTTCTGCAGCAGCCTCCCTTTCCCAGGGAGTCACTGGACCTCAGTTTCCTCTTCTGCAAAATGAGAGAATTGGAGGCAAGCAGTTGGGAAGAATGCTGGGCCTTGGAATCAGGGGACCCGGCTTGGAATCTTTTCACTTTGGCCAAGTCACAGCCTCTTTCTGAGACATACTTTACTTATCCGTGAAATGAAGTAAAGAGAGCCCTCTAGGCTACTTCCAAGTCTAAATCTAGAATTCTATCATCCTATACTGAAGAGAAATTCCCTGTTTTAAGGCCCCTCCTCTCTCTGCCATTCCCTGTTCTAAGGTCCCTCCCCAGCCATTCCCTGTTCTGAGGCCCCCTCCTAGCTTTGACATTTTGTGTTTCATAGCCTATTCTAGCTCCTGGGTTCCAAGGTCCCTCCCAGCTCTGATATACTTTGTTCCAAGCAAGGTACCTCCCGGCCTTGATATTCTATGCTCTACCATTGATATTTGAAGAACTTAAGGTCTCTTTCATCTCTAACATTCTATGCTGTATGTATCTCCCAACCTTCTAGTGCCCTGCCTTGTAGCAAATCTGACTCTGGAGTCAGAGGAAAAGGGTTCAAATCCTGCCTCTCATGTTATTCTGTGTGACCTTGGGTAAGTCACTTGTCCCTTCTGGACCTCAGTTTCCTTCTCTGTAAAATGGGAGGGGGGAGCTCATTAGATGGCCTCCAAAGTCATGAGTTGGAAGTAATCAGCTGGCCCTGGATGGTTAAGGCAATTAGGGTTAAGTGACTTGCCCAGGGTCACATAGCTAGTAAGTGTCTGAGGTGAGATTTGAACTCAGGTCTTCCCAACTTTAGGGCCAATACTCTATCCACTGTGCCATTTAGCTGCCTTCTTTTAAGGTAACATCTACAATTAATCTTTTTTTCTCTCAAGGTAACATCTGCAATTAACAAGGATTACTGACTGCCAAAATACCTCAGAAGACCTGAGTTCAAATTCAGCTTCATCCATTGACCCTGTGCATGGGCATGTCACTTAACCTCTTCTCAGTTTCCTTATTTGTAGAATGGGGATGAGAGCACCTCCCTCCCTCCCAGGGTTGTTTTGAGGTGTGGCATTTGAAGTTTGAGAGACATAATTTCTGGCTAATTCATTATTTTATTAATCATAATAGCATATAATTAATAAAAGGGGCTAGTGACACTCTCAAATGTCAAAGACCCCCTCATGGAACCCACTCAGGGCTTATATGCCCTTGGAAGAGTGAGACAGTTCCCGAGGGTGGCAATGGACTTTGGTTAACAAGTAATGAGAGAGAATGGAGTTATTCCAATGCGAGCTGGGGGGTGGGGGGGTGGGGTGACTGATCCTGTCATTTACTTCCAAACCAGACAACCTTGTCAAAGAATTTATCCCCATCCAAACTTGAATACAACAGGATGGGTTTCCCCATCTGGGTGGGGTCTGAACAAGATTGAGGAGAAAGTTAATCCAATCTCATTATCAGCAATGTCTTTCAAATGCTCACTGGACCTACAAGCAAATAAGGTTTCAGAGAACGATAAATTCCCAATATTAACAATTAGTTATGTAATACTCATTTCCCTCAGAGGATCAAATAAATTAATATTTGTAAAGTGTTATACAAATTCTAGGGCAGCTAGATGGTGCAGCGAATAGACTGCTGGGCCAGGAAGAACTGAGTTCAAACACTTACTAGCTCAGACACTTACTAGCTGTGTGACCCTAAGTTAATCCTAACCCCCCCCCCACACACACACACCAATAGCCAGTCCCCCTTATTTTACAAATGAGTAAGGGAGGACCAAGGATGAGTGGTAAAATTGAGACTGGCTCTTCTCAAAAATCCCAGCAAATGGAAACAACAGACAATTTAATTTAAACCCCCTTTTTTAAAAGTAGGAGTAAACCCATGTGCTAGGCAGCTGGATGGTGCCGTGGATCGAGTGCCAGGCCCAAAGTCAGGAAAACTCATCTTCTTGAGTTCAAATCTGGCCTCAGCCACTTACTAGCTGTGTGACCCTGGGCAAGTCATCTCACCCCTTTTGCCTCAGTTTCCTCATCTGTAAAATGAGAAGGAAATGGCAAACCACTGCAGTATCACTGCCAAGATAACCTCAAATGGGGTCATGAAGAGTCAGACATGACTGAACAACATTTCCCAATAAAACTATCCCAGAGGAGAAGACACTGCCTGGGGAGGTAATGAATTCTTGCCCACTAGTTATGTTCCAGAAAAGGCTGAATGATCTCTGGTTGGTAATATTGTAGCAAGGATCTTTGCATTCTTTGTTGGACCTTGGGGCCCTTCATGCTCTAGATCTGTGGTCCTATGAATATTTGTAGCAGAATTGTGGTAGCAAAGAACTGAGGATGGTGGTGGTGAAAGTAGGTGCCCGTTGATTGGGGGATTGGTGAAACAAATTGTTATGTATTAATTTAATGGAATATTAGTTTACTGTGAGAAAATGACAAAGGCAAAGATTCAGAGACTCACAGGAAGACTTAAATGAACTGATACAGAATGAAATGAGCAGAACTAGGAACACAATATGCATAGTGACACATAGGTGCTTAATGCTGAGAGATGTATCGATAATAATTCCAACAGCGTAAACAGAAAGAACAAAATAAATGGAAATTGAATTTAATATAATTATAATGACAGCTTAGAAGAGAAGAAAGAAGAGGGTTAAAAAAGTATCTGTGATATATATATATATGTATATATATATGTGTGTGTGTATATATATATATATATGTGTGTGGTGTGGTGTATATATATATATATATATTATTATATATATATATATCATATATATATATATATATATATATATATATATATATAAAACCTATATCAGATTACCTGCTGTCTAGGGGAGGGAGGGGAGAGAGGGAGAAAATTTTGAAATTGGAAATCTTATCTAAACAAATCTTGAAAACTTAAATTAATTAATTTTTTTTTAAGTATCTGCTTCTCCCTTCCTTGCAGAAATGGAGAGGGGGCCTGTGGATGAGAAATATTGCATATACTGGTAGATATGGTTGATGCTTTGTTTAGCTTTGCTGAAGTATTCTTTTTTTCTCTCTTTTTGTTTTTTCATTAAACTGTAAGTTCCTGGAGACTAGGGACTGTCTTTTGCCTTTCCTTGTATCATTAGCGCAGTTACCTGGCACATGCATGTTGACTTTACTCTAAATCTTTGCTATAAGGGGTGATTTCGAAGGTTGGGAATAGGAGGGAACATATATTTGGAAATGAATGAGGTATGGATACAAAAACAATTATAAACAAAATAATGCTAATAACTTCAATTTCTAGAGCCCTTTAAATTCTACAAAACTCATTTCCTACAGCTAGATTTAATAACATTTCAAGGTTTGCAAAGTGCCTAAAATGACCTCATTGGATCCTCACAACAATCCTGACAAATAGGTGATGTTACCCCATTATATAGATGAGGAAACTGACACAAGCAGAAATGAAATGATTAGTTAAAGTGTCAGATTCTGTTAAGTATGTGTCAGAGGCTAGATTTGAACTCAGGTCTTTCTTACTCCAGATCCAGCTCTCTTTGTATTTAAGTGCAGGGAGTTCAAACTTTAAGGTGCCCATTTTACATTTTAAGGGGAGCAGTGATGAAAGGTGATACAAGTGAATTCATCTTTTGATTCCCACATCTAGCAACCCCATCACACAGTGAAGCATGATGGGAAGCATTCCTGATGTATGGCCAGGGTGGGTACTGGGATCCTTGACTTCCCTTGATGTCTCTTGTCTCCTCTAAGGAGAGGAGTTCTCGAAGCATGAATCCGGCCGCCCTGCCGGGAGAGCTCCCATAGGATGAGTCAGAGACTGCTCCCTGGATCTCAGCATAAAAGGCAATATTGTGAAGGCTAAGTTTGCTGGAGGAAAGAGCCTGGTTAAGAGAGATGTGTGCTGGAGGAAATGGTTTCACACTCTCAGGGGAGGCAGGATGGCACACGGAATGGACTGAATGGGTTGTAAGATTGAAAGTTGGAAGGGGACTAGAGTTCACTTAGCCCAGCTTCTCCTTTCCACAGAGGAAGGGAACTTGGGCCCAGAAAGAAGGGAAGGAAGCAGAGAACCTACATATGTAAAGAAATGGGATTGGATTCTATCTTAGACTCACAGGCCATATGACCTTGGGCAAGTCACTTAACCTGGCCTTACTTCAGTCTTCTGTAAAGGGGGACAATAAGAAGACACAATTTCCCTTTGCAGGGCAGAGTGCTGGTCTGCATTGGGTAGAGGGGAATTTCCCTCATCATTGCTAAGAAAGGAAGGAGGTACCTTTTCTCATGTCTTTGTTATAAGGGATGGCTACATGTGTGCATGGTTTTCTTTTTATTCTTCTTTCTTTCTTTTTTTTTTTTTTGTAGGGCAAAAAGGGTTTAAGTGACTTGCCAGGGTCACAGAGCTAGTAAGTGTTCAAGCATTTGAAGGGCCAGATTTGAACTCAGGTCCTCCTGAATCCAGGGCTAGTGCTTTATCCACTGTCCCACCGAGCTGTCCCTGGGCATCAGTTTTCTTTCTTTCTTTTTTTTTTTGGCCAGCAATGGGGGTTAAGTGACTTTGCCCAGGGTCACTACAGCTAGTAAGTGTCAAGTGTCTGAGGCCGGATTTGAACTCAGGTCCTCCTGAATCCAGGGCCAGTGCTTTAATCCACTGTAACCACCTAGCTGTCCCCTGTGCATCAGGTTTCAAGGGGATGGCTTGATGGGTAGGGAAAGGGGTGGGGATATATTTGGAAATGGAGATATTAAAAGACAAAAGATAGCAATATTTTTTTTTAAATCATATACTCAAGGAAATGGGGGGGGGAATAAAACAGTCCCTATTTCCCTTCAAGGCTCAACTTAAGTGCGACTTCCTACAGGAAACCTCTTCTGATTTCCCCTTTTGGGGGAGGTTCTTCCCCCACAAAATTACTTTGTATTTGGGTGGTGAATAGAAAGGCGGTCTTGGAATCAGGAAATCCCGAGTTTGAATGGTAAAGATGCGTTGTTGAATTTTTTCAGTCTTGTCTACTCTTCTTGATCCCCATTTGGGGGGGTTTCTTGGCAGAGATACTGGAGTGGTTTGGCCATTTTCCTTCGCCAGCTCATTTTACAGGATGAGGGAACTGAAGCAAACAGGGTGAAGTGATTTGTCCAGGGTCACACAGCTAGGAGATATCTGAGGCTGGATTTGAACTCAGTCTTGCAGAGTAGCAGGCCTGGAAATCTATCCACTGCCATGCCAGCTGGCTGCCACCAACTATAACAGAAATACAGTTAGCCCCCCCCCCCCCATTTTTTTTTTTAAAAGCTTGATCATGGCAAGTTAAAAAACCCCATCTTAGAGTGTTTCCTAGATTGCTGAAAAGTTAAATGACTTGCCCAGGCTCACACAACCAGTATGTTTCAGTCATGGACTTTGAACTCAGGACCATCCTGGCTTTAGAGCTAGCTTTCCTAATCTATGCCTTGCTACCCTTTCAGTATTATTATTAATGTACTATTAATATTGTTTAATATGGTTATTGTATATAACATATTATAATTATTAATCAAATATTACTATATAATATTGCTGTGTTATTAATAATATGAAGATTATAATAATGCTAAATATAATAATAGCACGTGAGCCGCTTCTGAGTAGGGACACGGCCCCAATGGGTTAGCATGGTGCCTAGCACACACTGGGACTTTTTTTTTAACTTTTTTTTTTGCAGAGCAATGAGAGTTAAGTGACTTTGCCCAGGGTCACACAGGCTAGTAAGTGTCAAGTGTCAGGCTGGATTTGGACTATCCGGTTCTCCTGAATCCAGGGCTGTGCTTTATCCACTTCGCCATCTAGCGCCCCTCACAATAGGGACTTAACAAATGTTTGTTGAACGTTTGACTTGATTATGAAGCCAAGGGCTACTTCTATATACAGAGTAACCCTCCTCTCTCAGCCCCACCTTAACCTTAACACACATCACTGGGAGAAGCCTAGTTTTAGAAGTTTAGGAGAGAAGATGCAGATGCCTGAAACAGAGACTATGGAGAATGGAACATTGACACATTTTGTGAAATTCCCTCACCCCTTGGGGTGATGTCACAGACCCCCCCCTTCCATGAGAGCCACCTAGTGAAAGGGGTTTCGACCTTAATGAGTTGTCCACCCTGATGTTCCACCTTTTCTCCCTACTTCCCTCCCATTCATTTCCCAGGAGCAGAGAACATGACTCAAGGCTCCAAGCATTTGGTCCACACACCCTAAACCACATTTAAAGGGCCATTCTTTTCTACATGGCAGTGCCTCTCCTGGCCCATGGCCCAGTCCCAAGGTTGGTGAAGTTGGAGAAAGAACTTCTTGTTGTTCAGTCATGTTCAACTCTTCGTGATCCCATTTGGGGGTTTTCTTGCAGAGATACTGAGTGGTTGCCATTTCCTTCTCCAGCTTATTTTACAGAGAGGAAACTAAGTAGACAGGGTTAAATGACTTGTCCAGTTTCACACAGCTAGTAGTATTTGAGGCGGGATTTGAACTCAGGAAGATGAGTCCTTCCTGTTCAAGCCCACTGCTCTAACCACTGCGCTCCCTGGAGAAAGAGCAAATTTAATTATTAGGAAGTTTTTTCCTTCTATCAGATTCATAATAGGCTCCTGGGGCAGGTTCTCCCTATGCCCGCCCATTCTGCCCTCTGGGGCTCAGCAGAACAAGACTAATCCTTCTTCAATAAGACAGACTTCAAGCACTGGAAGATAGTTATCATGCTATCAGTCAAAGTCCTCGACGTGTCCAGGTACCATGCGAAGTGCTGGGATGCAAAAAGCAAAGTCTCTGCTCTCAAGGAACTCACATTTTGTCATTATTATGTTTAGCATTATTATAATCTCCAGGTTAAAAATTGATGCCCAGGTTCTCATCTAGGATGGACTCACCATCCTGATCTTAACACCCTCCAGCTTATCAATCAGTCAATCAGTAAACATTTATTAAGAGCATACTGTGTGAAAACCAAATTGCCACTATCAGAAATGAAAAGGGCGAATCCACCACCAATGAAGATGAAATCTAACAGTTTAAGTGAAATGGATGATAAAAATATAAATTGCCAAGATTGACAGATGAGGTAATAGAATCCTTAAAGAACTCCATATTGGAAAAAGAAATTGAATAAGCCATCAATGAAGTCCCTAAGAAAAAAATTCCCCAGGTGCAGATGGGTTCACAAGTGAATTCTGCCAAATATTTAGAGAACAATTAATTCCAATACCATATAAATTATTTGAAAAAGTAGGTAAAGGAGTCCTGCCAAATTCCTTTTATGACACAAATATGATGCTGATACCTAAACCAGGAAGAGCCAAAACCAAAAAAGAAAACTATCGACCAATTTCCCTAATAAATATTGATGTGAAAATTTTAAACATAATCCTAGCAAGGAGATTACAGCAATATATCACAAATATCATACACTAAAACCAGGAATGAAGGGCTGGTTCAATATTAGGAAAAGTATCAGCATAATTGACCATATCAATTACAAAAACAACAAAAATGATTATTTTAATAGGTGCAGAAAAGACTTTTGACAAAACACAACACTCATTCCCATTAAAAACAGTGGAAAGCATAGGAATAAGTGGTACTTTCCTTAAAATGATAAGTAGTATCTATCTAAAGCCATCTATAAGCACTATCTGTAATGGGTATAAGCTAGAAGCTTTACCAGTAAGAATAGGGTGGAACAAAGATGCCCATTATCACCAGTATTACTCAATATTCTACTATAAATGCTAATTATAGCAATAAGAGAAGAAAAAGAAATTGAAAGAATTATAATAGGCAACGAGGAAACAACTATCATTTTTTGCAGATGATGTGATGGTTTACTTAGAGAATCAACTAAAAAAACTAATTGAATAATTAACAACTTTGGCAGAGTTAGAGGATGCAAAATAAACCCACATAATCATCAGTAGTTCTTTATATTGCCAACAAAATCAACAGCAAGAGATGGAAAGAGAATTAAAATAACTCGTAGACTATATAAAATACATGGATCTATCTGCCATGACAAACCCAGGAACTTTATGAACACAATTATTAAAACACTTTTCACACAAATAAAGTCAGGTCTAAACAATTAGAAAAATATTAGTCGCTCATGGGTAGGCTGAGCTATATAATAAAAATGACCATGCTGCCTAAATTAATTTACTTATTTGGTGCCATACCAATCAAATTGACCAAAAAAATTGTGTTACAGAGCTAGAGAAAATAAAAAAAAATTTGTCTGGAAGAACAAAAGGTCAGGGATATCAAAGAAATCAAGTAAAAATATTAAGAAAGAGGGCCGGGTTGTACCAGATCTCAAGATATTACAAAGCTGTAATCATCAAAACTATCTGGTACTGACTAAAAAATAGAGAGGTAGACCAATGGAATAGATCAGATATACTCGGTGGCACAGTAGTTAATGACCATAGTGTTCTAATGTTTGATAAACACTAAGATGCAAGCTGTTAGGGATAAGGACTCACTATTTTACAAAAACTGCTGGGAAAAGTGGAAAGTAGTTTGGCAGAAACTAGGCATAGACCAATATCTCACACCATATACCAAGATAAGGTCAGAATGGGGTTCATAATTTAGATTATAGAGGGTGATATCATAAGCAAATTAGGAAAACATGGAAAATTTTTACCTGTCAAATAAAGGGAAGAATTTATACCCCCAAAAGGATAGTAGAGCATTATAGGATGTAAAATGGGATTATTTTGATTACAGTTAAAATATGTATTTTTTGTACAAACAAAACTAATCCAGTTTGGAATAGAAGGAAAGCAGAAAACTGGGAGGAAAGTACAGTAAGTTTCTCTGATAAAGGCTTTATTTCTCAAAGATATAGAGAACTGAGTCAAATTTATAATAATACAAGTTATTTTCTAAGTGATAATGGTCAAAGGATATGAACAAGCAGTTTGCAAAAGAAGAACAAAACTATTGATAGTCATATATAAAAGTTCTAAATCACTATTGATAAGAGAAATGAAAATGAAAACAATTCTGAGGTATCATCTCATACCTATCAGTTGGCTATTATAACAAAAAGGGGAAATGATAAATGTTGATGGGGGATGTGAAAAATAAGGGCAGTCATGCACTTTTGGTGGAGTTGTGAACTGATCCAACCATTCTGGAGAACAATTTGGAACTATGCCCAGAGGATTATAAAACTGAATACCCTTTGACCCACAATATCACTACCATTCCACAATCCAAAGAGATCAAATAAAAAGGAAAAGGATTTATATTATGTTCAAAAATATTCATAGCAGCTCTTTTTGTGGGTGGCAAAGAATTGGAAATCGAGGGATCCCATCATTGGGGAATGGCTTAATAAATTGTGTTATGTGATTGTAATGGAATACTACCGTGCTATAAGAAATGACAAGCAGGATGGTTTCAGAAAAACCTGGGAACACTTAACATGAACTTATCAAGGTGTGATGATCAGAACCAGGTATTAACAGCAATATTATATGATGATCAACCGTGAATGACTTAGCTATTCTTAGCAATACAACGATCTAAGACAATTAATTACAAAGGATTTGTGATGGAAAATACTGTCCACCTCCAGAAAAAGAACTGATGTGTCTGAATGCAGATTGAAGTACACTTTTCTTTATTAGTCTTGGGGTTTTTTGGTTTGTGTTTTCTTTCACAATATAGCTAATATTATAAAATTATATATATGTGTGTATACATACATATATACATGTATATGCATATATAGTAATTTCAATTACATGTAAAATTTTAACATATTTTTAAAAATTTTGAGTTCCACATTCCACACTAAACACACACACACACACACACACACACACACATATATAATGAGGGGGCAGAGAGCCTACTATGTACCGAGAGCTGTGCTAAGGCACTGGGGGGTACAAAAAGAACAAAGACGGGCAGCTAGGTGGGTGCAGTGATAAAGCAAGCAGCCCTGGATTCAGGAGGACCTGAGTTCAAATATGGCCTCAGACACTTAACACTTGCTAGCTGTGTGAGCCCCTGACAAGTCACTTAACCGCAATTGCCTCACAAAAAAAAAAAAAAGAAGAAGAAGCAAAGACAGTCTTAGTCATAAAGGAGCTTATAGTCTAATGGGGGGGGGGGGGTACTGGGGGGGGGGGGGCGGGGGATATGCAAACAAATATAGTCCAAAGCAAGGTTCTATACATAATTAATTGAGGGGAAGCCACTGGAATTAAGAGCAGCTGCTGAAGGCTTTCTGTAGAAGGTAAGATTTTTAATTGGGTTTTACAAGAAGCCAGGGAGCTCACTAGTCAGAAAGGAAGAGCAACAGCATCCAGGTTTGGGGTGACTGCCCTCCAGAATGCCCAGGAGCTGAGAGGTGGAGGGTCGAATGTTGATGGAAGATGAAGGAGACCAGTGTCAGCTTATCAGTGTCTGAACACGAGACTCCAGATGTGGTCTTGACCAGGGCAGAGGACAGATAGTCCTGGGACACTCTGCATCTCTTACTGCAATTAAGATCATAAGGACCTTTGCAGTGACTGAGACCTGAGCACTTTGCCTACTAATTAGTGATTGATTTGGCATCTGACAATAGAGATTGGGGATCAAGAGAAGTGATGGAGTCTAATCTCCTCATTTTACAGATGTGGAAACTGAGGCACCAGAGGTTCTGTGACTTGCCCAGGGTCATGCAGCTAGTAAGTAAGGAGTCAGGAGTCAAATGCAGACCTTTTGACTCCAATTCCAGCCGCTCCTTCAGTCCACAACTCACAACCTGTTTTGTTACAAAAGAGGGAATGAGGCCTAGAAAGGCAAGGAGTCTTGCTCAAGATCACATAGCATAGATAGAAAACTGAACTACTTTTCAAGAGCAGAAAATCATAAATCTAGAACTTAGAGATCAACTAGTCCAAGTCTCTCATTGCACTGGTGAAGAGACTGAGGGCCCAGAGAGCTTTCAGTTGCCCTCAGTTCAAACAAGGTGAGACAGCGTCAGAATTTGAACCCAGACCATCTACAACTCCTCATTTAGTTTCCTTCCATGGTACTGTGGCTTAGCAAGGGGAGGAGAGGAAAGGGAGGAGGGAGGAGGGAAGGTGAAGGAGGGGGAGGAAGAAGAGGAGGCGCTCCACTCAGAGCTTCATGGGGGACACCAGCCTGGTCCACATTTAATTTGCTGGGTTTCCTCCAGGCTGATTGTGGACTGGCATGAGGCTGCCCAGAGTGCATGGGTCTCTGGTTTTCACAGCTGCTCCTCTCCCTGGGAGCCCCCATCCTACACTCTTTGGGCCTTGGTTGGTCCCTCTTGATTCGTTCGCTAACACACCACCCTGAGCCTGGCTTTAATCTTGGCTTTCACCTGCTGTGGGGTCATGGCGGCTGACCTCCCAAGCTAGGAGCTGCCCAGGAGCCCAGCAGAGTGTTAAGTGACCTCTCTGGTCAAAACTGTCCAAGACCTACAAAGCTGTGCTCTCTGCATGGATCCCAGGGATTGACTTATCTGCCAGAACTGAGTTGGGGTTTTAGGGTTTGTGGCTGTCAAGTGGAAAGGGGGACTTAGAGACCACATTTTGTGTATTCTGGCCCCTTGGATGGAGACCTTGGTCCCTGGCTCAGAGTCATGTTTGTAAATGCATAAAATATATAGGAAACTCATTAAATTGAAAGCCAAGCATCAAGCTGGGTGAGATAGCCCAGGCCCTCAATTCTTGCTTCTGGGGGAGACTAAGGCTGTCCCATTGCTGGAGCTTGGGAGTTCTGACCCGAAGTGGGCTAAGACTGATCCCAAGTCAGACACCAGCATGGTGAACCTGGGAGGGGACAAAGGGGGCAACCTGCTGCCTACAGAGGGGCAAACTGAGCTGGGCTGAAAGCTGAGCCGGTCAAGGTCTCTGTGATGAGGCCACAACGGAGTTGGGGTCCTGCACTTCCAGCCTCCAAGAGCCCATAGGAAAGCTTAGTCTCAAAACAAAATGAAATAATTGCCATGATTTTTTTTAAGTTCACCAATCCTAGGTTAATTCACACTGCCTTATTTACAGATGAGGAAGAGAGGAACAAGGATGAGTGGTAGAAATCTAGACTGGCTCTTCAGATTCTTCTCCAAAATCCAGTAAATGGAAACAACAGACAATTTAAGATCAATGCCCCACTTTTTTTTTTTTTTTTTGCAGGGCAGTTGGGGGTTAAGTGACTTGCCCAGGGGTCACGCAGCGAGTAAGTGATAAGTGTCTGAGGCTGGATTTGAACTCAGTCCTCCTGAATCCAGGGCCAATGCCTATCCACTGCACCACCTAGCTGCCCCAATGCCCCACTTTTAAAAAGTAGGGGTAAACCCATGTCCTGGGCGGCTAGATGGTGCAGTGGATCGAGTTACCAGGCTTGAAGTCAGAAAAACTCATGTTCCTGAGTTCCAATCTGGCCACAGCCACTTACTAGCTATGTGACCCTAGGCAAGTCACTTCACCTCGTTTGCCTCAGTTTCCCCATCTGTAAAATGAGCTAGAGAAGGAAATGACAAACCACTGTAGTATCACTGGCAAGAAAACCTCAAATGGGGTAATGGAAAGTCTGACGCAACTGAAAAATAACTGAACCACAACAAACCCACGTCCAGAAAAAGGAAGTGACAAGCTGGGATTGGACCCTTGTTCTTTAGACTCCCAGGCCAGTCTTATGTCCGTGCCCCTGTGCTGCTTCTCTTGGTCCTGGTCATGGAGGGCTAGGGTCTTAATTCAGCTTGTGGGTTGATGAGAAGAGGGTTAGATCTGGGCCTCTCAGGCCAGTCCCAGTACAGAGGGTGCAAAGAGCATAGCCAGCACTTGCAAAGGCAGCTTTTCTTTTCTTTTTCTTTTTTTTTCCCTTTTGGTTGGGCAATAAGGGTTACATGACTTGCTCCAGGGTCACACAGCGAGTAAGTTCAAGTGTCCTGAGGCTGGATTTGAACTCAGGTCCTCTGCATCTAGGGCTGGTGCTTTATCCATTGCACCACCTTAGCTGCCCAAAGGCAGCTTTTTCAAAGGAAGCCCTGAGTGGGAGGGAGCAGGCTCTGATTCCCATCTTCTCAACAACATTAGATGGCTCTCAGTGTCCGTCATCTGTAAAGTGGGATGGGAAATGTCACATGAACATACCAACTTTTCATAGGGGCACTCTGGTAGAATGGAGGAAACTGTGGGTTGATTCAGAGGTTCTGGGTTTGGAATCCGAGCTTGGTAACTGTCCTGATGTCCTTGGGAAAGTCATTTAACTCTCTAGTCCTGTATCATCTGACTTCCCATCTGGGGCCAAATAGTGTCATTGGCAACGACTCCTAGAGATGAGGAGAAGTTGAAAAATCAGGATACTGGCCTGGGGTGGGCTACAGCTCGAAAGCTTAATGAATTTATTCATCTAGGATTAAGAGCCGTCACATCTGAGACACTTACTGTGCGGCTTTTGGGCAAGTCAAGCTGTGTAGGAAAATGAGGGGGCTGCTGGTGACGTGTATAGAAGGCTGAGCCTTGTGCAAGAAGAGATTAGTTCAGGGGGGGGTGGCAGCTAAGTGGCACAGTGGGGATTAAATCCACCCTGGATTCAGGAGGACCTGAGTTTCAAATCCAGCCTCAGACACTTGACACTAGCTGTGGTAACCCTGGGGCAAGTCACTTAACTCCTCATTGCCCTGCCAAAAAAACAAACAAACAACTAGAAGACCTTAGTTCGAAATCCTCAGACACCTACTAGCAGTATGACCCTGGGGCAAGTCACTGAACATTTTATTATTATGGTTAATATTATTATTATTATAGGTAACATTTATGTAGTACTTACTATGTTCTAAGTGCTTTTTCCAATATTATCTCATTCAATCCACACAACCCTGGGAGGTAGGGCACTACTATTATTTCCATTTTACAGATGAGGGAAATGGAGGCAAACAGAATTAAGGGTCATGTAGGATAGAGCACTGCCCTGGAATCAGGGAGGGCCTGAGTTCAAATCCCGGCCTCCGACACAACACTCACTAGCTTGTGAGACCCTGGGCAAGTCACTTAACCCCAATTGCCTCACTAAAAAAAAAAAAAAGAATTAAGGGTCACACAGCTTCTCAGTGTCTGAGGGCTGGGAGTCTGCGAACTCAGGACCTCCCTGATTCCAGAACTGTGCTCTATCACCGGACTACCTAGTTTCCTCCTCAGTGAGGATGACAATAGCACTATCTTGCTGGGAAGGTTGTGAGGATCAGTGAGAGAATTATTTGTCAAAAGAAAGCACAGAGCCCAGTGCCTGGCCCATTAATATAAGATAATTAATAGTAATAAATAAGGCTTTACATAAAGCTCACACAGGGAGCATGGGTAGAATAAAAGCCCCTGAGCGCAGGCATTGGTTAAAACCTTTGTCTTTGTAGTCCTAGCTCCTGCACAGAGGAGCAGAAATTTAGGGATGGAAGGGTCTTGGAGGCCATCTAGTCAGGCTCTTTTAGTTTACAGAGAAGGAAACTAAGGCCTAAACGGATTAACATACTTGTCCAAGGGTCCACAGTTAGTAAGTGGCTAGGGTGGGATTTGAACCCAGGACCTCTGACTTCCAAATCCCCCCTTGCACTACTTCCCTCAGGAGGCTGTTGTGGGGGTTGTAATAGTGTTGTGTATTTTGCACACGAAAAAGCACCCCATTAATGTCAGCAATTCTTCTCCTCCCCAGGTAGGGCGGGGACTTTCCACACTGGGGCAGCCAAGGATTGGGGGGGGGGGGGCCAAGGACTTGTTTTGGTATGAAAAGGCCTTTGATGTTCACTGTGGGACCAGGCCTATAAATATCCTCCGTGCCACCCGTCCCGGAGGGGGGAGGTGCCTGTTTGTTCCAGATGTTGTGAGTCTCCGCCATGGCAACCGAATAACAGGATGTGACTTCTCCTAACAGGGAGCGGGTGAATGTGCTCCCCGACAGAAGTAACTCTGCGTTCCCTGCTGTGGGTTTGTCCCAAAGGGGCTGCCCCATCCCCATGCCTGACAACGAGCCATTTCCTTGGTGGGGAGAGGACCAGGGAGGGCATGGGGGGGGGGTCTAATCATGCCTCAGGCTCTTGCCCTGGACTCCTGTTGTAGTGGGGTCTGCCTTTTCTCAGGGGGAAGAATAGTGGCAGGGATGGAGAGCGGATGAGCACAAGGAGTGTGTGTGTGTGTGTGTGTGTGTGTGTGTGTGTGTGTGTAAATGCTAGCTTCCCTTGTGTCCTTGGGCAAATTGTGGAACCTCTCTGAGGCAGCAGTGATACACTAGAAACAACAAGAAGAAGAAATACGGCCCCTGAGGAAAGACTCTGGAGTCAGAGGATCTGGGCTCAGATCCCAACTCGGCTGCTCATTATCCGTGTGACTCTGGGCAAGTCATTTAACTTTCCTGGGCCTCATTCTCTTGATCTGTGAAATGGGCGGGGGAGGTTCGGGTCAGACCTGATGGCCTCTGAGGTTATGAGACCATAGATTTAGAGCCAGAGGAGAGCTCGGAGTCCGTTCAGTTCAACCCGACCATTTATTTGACAGATGAGAAAACTAAGGCCCAGAGAGATGAAGTGACTGGACTGGGGTCACACAGCTAGGCAGCATCAGAGTTAGGACTTGAATGTGCCCTGGGTGGGTGGAGGGAGTTTCCTTGCTGGGGATTCTTTATAGCAACGAAGCTGGTCCAAAAGATGGCAGCGACGTGCTTACCATCTGTGGCCCAGGATTGCCACGCGGGGAGGGGCGTCATGCTCTGCGTGTGGCAAACTGGTTCACAGTGTTTGTGACCGGGAAGGACTTTAGAGACTATATAATCCAGTGGCTTGGACTTACCGAGAAAGCAGCGGCCCTGGAGGCAGGAGGACCCGAGTTCAAATCCAGCCTCAGACACTTGACACTTACTAGCTGTGTGACCCTGGGCAAGTCACTTAACTCCCATTGCCCCGCAAAAGAAAAAAAAGAAAAAAGAAACCGAGGCACAGAGAGGAAGAGTGAGGTCATGTGGGTAGTGGGTGGCAGAGCGGTGGGGGTCTTTGCATCCTACACCGATGCCAACATAGGTTGGAAGGTCTTTTCCAGCGTCACGGAGAAAGCTGGGTCAGGCACAGAAGCAGAGCCAGAGAGCATCGATGGCTGATGTGTGTTCTTCTTGACAATCCATGGTCAAGAGGACTGGAGGAGCAGCCCCAACCCCCCACACCTTCACGGCCTCCAGTCGTGGAAGGATGGGCAGGAGTCGCACAGGTTAGTCAGGCCGTGAATCTCCGGTCACCTGCATAGTTCATGGAGCAGCCACACGGAGGGAGCCGTCACCTGGAGCCCCCTTTGATGTCTGGGCCCAAGGAGGGGCTGTTCTGCAAGTACCAATGCTGACGCTGAGAAAGCAATCCCTCCTCCAGGCAGATAAAGTGGCCTGGAAAGAAGAACAGCTTTTAGGGATGGGCCTTATTTTTCTCTCGTCCAGCTGTTTCGGTCACCTTCAACGACGTGACCCCACCTGGGTTTTCTGGGCAGGGATCTGGGCGGGGTTTGCTGTTTCCTTCTCCAGCTCATTTGACAGATGAGGAAACTGGGGCAAACACGGTAAAGTGACTTGTCCAGGGTCACCCAGCTAGTAAGTGTCTGAGGCTGGATTTGAACTAAGAAGATGAGTCTCCCTGACCAGGCTTGGCACCTGATCCCCTGGTGTTCATTTCCTTGATTGGGAGGTACTAGAGCTTCTGCCCCAAATTATAAGAATTAAAAGGAGCTACTTTGGACAATTTGCTTCTCCTTTTGGGGTTGTGGTTTTCTCCTCTCTAATATTAGTGGGGTGAACTGGATGGGCTCTAAGGCTGCTTTCAGATATGATTTCCTGTTCTAAGGCCCCTCCCAGCCCTGACATCCCCTCTTCTAAGGCCCCTCCCAGCCCTGACATCCCCTGTTCTAAGGCCTCTCCCAGTCCTGACATCCCCTGTTCTAAGGCCTCTCCCAACCCTGACATTCCCTGTTCTAAGGCCTCTTCCAGTCCTGACATCCCCTGTTCTAAGGCCCCTCCCAGCCCTGACATTCCCCATTCTAAGGCCCCTCCCAACCCTGACATTCCCTGTTCTAAGGCCCCTCCCAGCCCTGACATTCCCCTGTTCTAAGGCCTCTCCCAACCCTGACATTCCCTGTTCTAAGGCCCCTCCCAGCCCTGACATTCCCCTGTTCTAAGGCCCCTCCCAACCCTGACATTCCCCATTCTAAGGCCCCTCCCAACCCTGACATCCCTGTTCTAAGGCTCCTCCCAGCCCTGACATCCCCTGTTCTAAGGCCTCTCCCAGTCCTGACATTCCCTGTTCTAAGGCCTCTCCCAGTCCTGACATTCCCTGTTCTAAGGCCCCTCCCAACCCTGACATCCCCTGTTCTAAGGCCCCTCCCAGCCCTGACATTCCATGTTCTCAGGCCTCTTCTATTCCGATCTTCCTAAGTCCTAAGGCCTTTACAAACATGGACTAATTGGTCTCTCAGGGATCATCCATCTAAGATGGACACACCAAGCCTCCAACCCTCCCCCAGGCCATGTTTTTAGGTGCCAAAGCTCCAAGCGCCCTCAGACAGAGCCTGCCCCTTGCCAATGTAAACACACCACTGTCTTTACTTCAGCAGTTTACAGAAAGGACCATTTCAAGGCCCAGACTGGCCTCTTTACAAGCCCCAGACAAGATGTCTAAATGGTTTGCCTTTAAAGGCAGCATGTAGGGCCTCAGATGGACGGCAAATGCACCTTGCAAAGGACTCAGGCTAAGCCCAGGCCCCAGGGTTCCCTGGTTCTTCCCATCTCCTTTTCTCTCCTCTTCCTGGGTGGGGGCAGGGGGGCACCTTAGAGAGCCGACCCCAATCTCTCCTTTTGAAGTAGGTGATGCCAGACCCCAGGAGGCATTCCAAAGGCCAGGTTCGAGCCTCTGCCGCCCTTCCAACATGCCTTCTTGGAGGGGGCAATGAGTCTGGAAAAGAAGGAGGGTGAGAGGGCTGAGACACTATACAGCTATCTGGCCTTAGTGCACAGGATGTCAGAGCTGGGAGAAGCCTCAGAACAAGGGATGTCAGGGCTGGGAGGGGATTTAGAACAGGGAATGTCAGGGCTGGGAGGAGCCTTAGAACAGGGAATGTCAGGGCTGGGAGGGGACATAGAACAGGAGATGTCAGAGCTGGGAGGGCCTCAGAACAGGGGATGTCAGGGCTGGGAGGGGCCTTAGAACAGGGATGTCAGGGCTGGGAGGGGCCTTAGAACAGGAGATGTCAGGGCTGGGAGGGCCCTTAGAACAGGGAATGTCAGGGCTGGGAGGAGCCTTAGAACAGGGAATGTCAGGGCTGGGAGGGGACATAGAACAGGATATGTCAGAGCTGGGAGGGCCTCAGAACAGGGGATGTCAGGGCTGGGAGGTCTTAGAACAGGAGATGTCAGGGCTGGGAGAGGGAGGTGAAAAGGGGGGAAATGGTGGGCTGATGTCAGGGAAAACTTCCTAATGATGAGAACTGTCCCTGGGTGGACTGGGCAGCTGTCTCAGGAGGTGGGAGGGTCTCCTGGCTGGAGGTCTTTGAGCAGAGACTGGTGACCATTTGCTGAGGTTATTTCTTTGGGGGTATGAGATGGATGAGATAGTCACTGGTAATAAATTTAGAGCTGGAAGAGTCAGGGGCAAGGAGCATCCCTTCAGTAGCTGGATGGAGGGTGGATGGCAGGAATCTGGGGCAGGCAGACTCACCCTGGAATTCCAGTCCCTCCCCAGGCTCAGCTCCTCCAGTCATCACCCATCAGAGCCATCCCTGTTGTAAAAAAAAAAAATTAATTAACTATAACTAATCTCATCTGGAAAAAATGATGTAATTGTACTTATATGAAAAATTATAATTGGGTCATAAGTCCCTTCATGGTCGCCATTCGAATGTGGAAATATTTTGACTAGTTGGGCCTGATTTGGGGGGCCTAATCTGCCTGGGGTACTTAATCTGGGACTGTTGCCTGTTTGGCTATCTGACTGCTATTAATTTAATGTGAGCCGTTTATAAAGTTCCACCACACTGCTCCACTCCCAAAACTGATAAGCAAAAGATTAAGAAACCTCTTAACTAAATAATCAAAAGAGTTTATTTATGAGATACTATTTAAACATAAAAATACAGGGAAATAAAATGTACAACCTGACTGTGTTCCTGGCATCTCTTTCCACCTGCCTGGAACTTTTTTAATACAATAAGGGCCCTTTGCTGCCTCTTGCCTTAGGGTATGCTCCACCTTTCTCTAACTTTCACTCTTTTTCTCCTTCACTCCAGTTTCCCTGCTTCACTTTCACTTCTAACTCCAAGCCCCTTTCGCTTTGTCTATCCCCCTGCATCTAACTTTCCTCTCTTACTGCCACCACTGAACCCCTGTGTTTCTCTCTCACCGACCTCTCCTTCTCTTCTCCTAGTGCTCCAGCGTCCTTCTCTGTTCTGTTTGTCTCGTCAGCCCCCCTTCTCCGTATTGGCCGCCGTCCCTTCTTGCTCTTAGCTTTTTCTCCTTCCCCCATCTCTTAGTGCTCCAGCCTTTCTGCTCTCTTAATCTCGTCAGCCCCCCCCCCCCATCTTGTCCTTCGGCCTCCCTCTGCTGTCTAACTCCCAGGTCTATATATATCTAACTTCTCTTCACTCAAATCTTGGGGCTTTTTGCACCCCCCACACACCAAGCTAATCCGCCAGCCAGGGTTGCAGCTGGTGGGGGAGGGGCAGCGTGCTGCGTCCCACACCCAGGGCTCCAGGGGCCTGTGGCCCTGCTGCACGCATGGGACCTTGGCAGGGCCTATGCCAGAAGCTGGCCTGGAGGAGCCCAGGATCTCTCTGATAGATCCTCTCAGGGTGGAGGGAGCTGGGGCTCTCTCCCCCAGCTGTCTGACTTGGAGTTGTGTATAGCCCAGCTCAGCTGAAGCAGAGGGGGAGGGGCACCAGCTCCTCCCACACAGAAGAGACCCTGAGGGCCTAAGGCTTTCTAATCTCAGCCCAAAGGCAGGGTCCCCAAATCAAATAAATTCCCACACTGTGGATCTGGGGACCTGGCAAGTCCCTCTGGGGATGCGACGACTGGAAAGATGGTTCTCATCCCCCCAGTCCTCAGCTCCATCCAGTGTCTCAAAAGATAGGGTTTCATCAATGGCAAGAGTACTAAATATGACATCATCATCTGCTTTGCCACTGTACCCTGTGGACCAAGGGGACTTTCCATCTGCCCTTCAGCCGCACCCTCCTCCATGGGTTGTCTCTCTCCTTTGGAATGTGAGCTGCCTACTGACATCTCAAACTCAGCATCTCCAAAACTGAACTCACCTTCTTTCCCCATAAACCCTCCCTTCTTCCTAACTTCTCTATTACTGTGGAGGGCATCACTACCTTCCCAGTGCCCTAGGCTCCAACCCTAGGAGTCATCCTTGATGCCGCCTCTCTCACCTCCACAGAACCTTGGTCAGGTCCTGTCTTCACCCTATGTGCATCTCTCTCCTCTGACAGTCAGTCAATAAACATCTATTGTCTCCTAAGTGCTAAGCAGTGTCCCTGGGGATACACATGTTCCTCCTTTGTTTTTGAAGAGGACCATTGACAAGGAGGGGTGACGTCTTGACTGTGCCCGAATTGGATTGAAGTGAGGCGGAGCTGCACCAAGTCGTCAGCCTCATTCTCGCTTCCTGAGTCATAGACACGTTCAGTGGCAGGACAAAAGTCAGGATGACCAGTGATGGCCTAGGATGTGGTGGGTAACCGTGGCATCTTCGATGTCTGCCCAAGCTCTAAGTGGACCACAGAGGCTGCTTCAGCCACTGTCATGGCCGCTCATCTGCCCATTCTGCTTGGTGTAGACATCCCCCTAACTCACTGTTGGTTACCTTCAACCTGGTGTAGCCGTCTGCTGAGATGGTTTAACTGGGATGTGGCTGCTGTGCCTGCTGTTGGAGCCACAGGTGAGGGTTGAGTGCCAGGTGGACACCAAGGGTGGCTGGGCAGCCCCCAAAAGGGTTCAGCAGCCCTCACACCAGAGGGGCTGGTCCTCCTGACTGTCCCCATACACCTGTGGGATACCAATACAAATCAAACAGAGTCCCTGCCCTCAAGGAGTTTACAATCTAATGGGGAAGATAATACACAAAGAAAGCTGATACGGGGAGGGGAAAGGAGCAGGTACCTGACTTGGGGACAAGATGGAGAGTTCCAAACAAGTCCCAAATCAGTGTAGCTGGTGGGCAAAAGGGAGGACTTTGCATGATGCCGAGGCTGAGGTGTGGCGAGTTGTTACTTCATGCCTGGATTATTGCAAAAGCCTAGGTGGACTACTTGTGCCAACCTTCAGCAGAATATTCCGAGCTCAGACACATTACCTAGACTCCAACAATGTGATGTCACTTTTGTCCTCTTCAAAAACAAAGGACAACGACCAACCATTGTTGTTTGGTCTCCCTGCCTCGAATCTTTCCCCATTCCAGTCCATCCTCAGCCAAGTTGTCAGAGTGATTTTCCTAAGGGCAAATACAAGTAGGAAGAAAGATGATAGTCCCTGCCCTCAAGGAGCTTATTTTTTTTTGGTGGGGCAATGGGGATTAAGTGGCCTGCCCAGGGTCACACAGCTAGTAAGTGTCAAGTGTCTGAGGCTGGATTTGAACTCAGGTCCTCCTGAATCCAGGGCCGGTGCTCTATCCACTGTGCCACTTAGCTGCCCCCAGGAGTTTACCTTCTAATGAGGGGTGATGGCACTTAGAGGGAAGATGTCAGGATGTGCAGTAGGTTGGGAAGCTATACGGTGACCTGGTTCTGCCCAAGATAATGCAAAAGCTTATTTATCTGATCCCAGAGTCTCAGGGGCAGGCAGAGATGAAGTCTGAGGTTCTGGTCGGGGAGAGGAGGAAGCAGGGTGAGAAGAACCAGCTGGGGGTTGGCAGTCAGGGGGCAATGAGGAAGGCTGACGAGGGCAAACCAAGATGGGCAAGGCCCTCAAGATGCAGTAGAAGGATCAGTTGAAGGAACCAGGGATTCTGTGCCTGGAAGAGACTTGTGGGTGGGCACATTTGCTTAAAGGGTTATATTGGGGAAGATTTCTGCTTGGCCCCAGAAAGCAGAACTGGGAGCGATGGGTGGGAACTGCAAAGCAGTAGATTTAGGCTTCGCCTATGGAAATACTGGGCAACTAGGTGGCACCATAGTGCACAGAGTGCCATGCCTGGCGTTGGGAAGGCCTGAGTGCAAATTGACCTCAGATACTAGCTGTGTGACCCTGGGCAAGTCACTTAACCCTATCTGCCTCAGTTTCCTCATCTGTCAAATGAGCTGGAGAAGAAAATGGCAAACCGCTCCTGTGTCTTTGCCAAGAAAACTCCAAATAGGGTCACAAAGAATTGGACACGACAGAATGAGACCAAGGAAATATTTTCTAACAATCACAAATAGCAAAAGAGGCATAAGAGCCTTGGGAGGTAGCGAGCTTTCCCTCACTAGACATCATCTTTAAGCTGAGTCTTGTCAGGGAGAGATGGTGCAGAAGGGGCACATTCACATTAGATTCCATGGTCTCTGAGGTCACTGAGTCAGTGATGAGGGAGCTGCTGATTTGAGGGCAGCAGTGAATCTAAGAGGGGAAGATGAAGGTTTACATCATCTTAGACTTTCCTACTAGACTTGGAGCTCCTCAGGCAGCTCCCACAGATCATATGCCCCACAGAGCCTGGCACAGTGTAGGCAGCTAAGTAAAAGTTTGTTGAATGACTGCTAGATGTGTCAGGAGTTGGTAAAAGCCTGGGCTCCCTCCTAGCAGAGATATATAATTATCTGTTCTGGTGCTCAAGGGTGAACAGCACTTAACATGTCCTCCAATCAACTTCTTGAGCCAAATTTAGTTGAGTGGGGTGTGTGTTGTGAAGGAGGGAGGGAGTCCTAAGATTTCAGGGACCCTATGTGAGAAAAAGAAACTGGGATCCTGTCTTAATGTCGGAGGGAAGCACATCCCAGGAAGCCATTGCTGAGGGGCACGGTGGGGCTCTGGGTAAGGTTAGATTGGGGAAGACTTCATCTGGGATATAGCCATCAGAGGGAGAAAGACCCATTTTAATTAATTATTCTTGCTAACTCTAGGGGCAAAGTTCAGTGTGAAGTCCTGCCCCACAATCCCTTTTCCACTTAGTGCTTTCTGGCAACATTGGACTCTCCAACATCCAGAGATGGGAATTTGGTATTATCAGCTCATGATTGTGTGTATAAACACACAAAAAAATCCCCCAAGGGTGCACAAATATAATGAGGTATGAAGATGGTTAGCATCACTCAAATATCAGCACTCTGGGCAAAGACCCCATTGCCCCACCCTAGTTACTGCACTGCCTACCAATTGATGGGAATACAACCCAAGTTGCTAATAAGATGAGGAGGGAGACTCCATTCACAAGCCTCAGTCGTGGTTCTTGTGCTAGGCTTGTGGTATTGTATCACTGTCTTATCTCTCCAGGCACTTAAACAGAATTCAGCAGCAGCCCAGGGTCAATAAGCATTGATGATAGCTGTTCTTGGCAAGGGCTGGGGACCAGAGGATTGGCTTCCTGTCAATTAGGGGTCATCTGCTGGCAGTGAGTGCCCAGCTACACCACAGGGCACACGATTTGAAGCAGGGAGTCAAATCATTTGTACAGGAAAAAAGAAGTTTATTTTCCTTATGAGAAGCACACACATTATATACAACGCACATGGACCAAAAAAAGTGCATTATTCATCTTCTACCATAAATTCACAGTACAAAAGATACTGCCTCTTAAATATATATGTAAAAAAAAAAAAGACCAGAAGGAAATTGATGAAATATTGATACCATATAAGAGCAATGCTTGGAGACAGCTTTTGGTGACTCACTCACCCAATTGGAAAGTCAGATGGTAACTAGCCTGGGCTTGGGTAGAAACAGGAGGTGGTTGGCGGTGGGTAGGCTGACCTTTACTGACACACTCCCCCAAACCAACAGAACGAGCAATAAAGGGTGGCTCAGATAATAACAAAAGCAGCATAAAATGCAATATGTGTGTATTGCGGGATGCAGTACTGGGCAAATGCCAGGCTATAGTCATGATGTCCCACAGAGGTCAGCCTCCACTTGTCCAACGACCTCCAGGCCCCACAGAAAGAGCCCTGGACTAGGACTCCGAAGGCCAAAGTTCTAGGCTTGACTGAACACCTACTGATGGCGTGATCTCGGCCAAGCCATTTAATGGAAGCACAGACGTGATTTAGGGACCACAGAAGCCATCTGGTCCAACCCCTTACCTGAAACAAGAATTCCCACCCACACCTCTGCCCAAACAACGAGGTTGGACGAGATGGCTCTCGAGGATCCAAAGGTTGAGGAATCTAGAAATGAGACGACGAATCTCTCACTACCTCCTTTGAGGATATTGTGCCTGTTGAGCTGTCTCCCTAGAAGTGAGAACCTGTCCTCTCTGGCAATGTGATTTTGACTCTTCTGAGATGGGGAGACAGGACTTTGGAATTTTCAGCCCATACAGACATGCACACTTGTACGTACATCCATAATTCCATGGAGTAAGAAGAGAAACACAACGATGGAGCCATGACATGCCCAGTGTCAAAGCAGTGGGATGCCCCCAGAAACTGGAAAAAAAAGGCCATCACCTGGAGGATCAGTGGAGTGGAACAGCTTCCCATAAATACACAGTATTTGTAAAGTATCATTAAGGCACTCAATTGTAAAACCTATAATTACAGTACAAGGAGAGAGGGAGGGGGCAGCTCTTTTCATGCAGCAAGGCTAAAGACCACCAAACGGGAGGGGGAAAGGGAGGGACAGGGACTCATCTAGTTAGGGGCACTCCACCAGAGGCTGGCCCTGAAGATGCTACAAAAAACAAACGCAAACCCTATATTTCCAAAGGACAGAGAGTCACAACATGGTATCACTAGAGATCTTTCAGGCTGATGGCGTGTGGGAGAGAACTGCATGTGGGTAAAGTAGGTGGTGAAAAATTATTGGGTTCAAATTGTCTCTACGTTCATATATATATATATAAGTACATATATGTCTATATATACATTGGTGGGATAAACCCACATCCATTTGTGCACACACACATACGTATTCACCACAAGGACAGATGACTAACAACCACACAGCTGGACGTTACGGATCAAGCAGCATCATTTGGCATGCGCTGGAAGGCCAAAGCATCCATGGTGTGGTGAGAAGACAACACAACTCTATTGTGGTAAAAAGTTTTAACAGTCGGTCAGGGGAGATTTATGATCTAATATCCAATTTTAAATCTCACACTATCCTGGCTGGCAAGAGTCCACCAATGGTTTGGATCTGTGTCTGTTTCTCAAGGAAGAGTTCAGTGTCTCCAGGATGGCGTGTAGGAATCAAGAGCAGGACCTGACATGTGGCTGGCCAAAGGGAGTCAGAGGCACTGCCGTATTTTTTAACACAAAGAGTGATGGTCCTTGGTGTGTGTGTGTGTTAATTACAACAAACATACGACATCACACTTTGGAACACCCAGAGTAATCTGTGCTGTGGCATGGTAAGGACAGACAAGACGGGCAGTGCTTGTCCTACAAGGAGAGAGGGGATTTAAACATTTTTTCAGGGAGATGGGGATGTGTCTTATTGCCTTGTCTGCAGGAGAGTCGAAGGGACTGGGTTTGAGAACTGGAGGCTACAGGGATGCTGAAGAAAACAGTCAGGGAGTCTAAGGATTGGAACACGATTTCACTGGGGTGCTCTTGGAGCTGGGAGGCATCTCCAGAGCTGCTTCGCCATCACCACATTCTAGTCTGTATTTTGCCTCATGATTCTATGCTGAGAACCAAGGGTAGTCCCAGGAAAGCAGGGAGGAGGCTGAAACGCACCCATCCTTGAAAAGGAATGCAATTGGGGGCAGCTAGGTGGCGCAGTGGTCCTGGAGTCAGGAAGACCTGAGTTCAAATCTGGCCTCAGACACTTGACACTTACTAGCTGTGTGACCCTGGCCAAGTCACTTAACCCCAATTGCCTCAAAAAAATTTTAAAAAGGAATGTAATTGGGGAAACTGAAGCAGGCAAGTAGTCTTCTAGGGAGTATCAAAATGAAGAAATGAAAGCCTACATCTGCCAAAGGAAGACAAAACTTGTCCTCAGTCTCCACTGTGGGTTCCTCCTCATCCCCTGGGCTCTCCATTTTTATAATGAGCCAGGGAAGGGAATCCCAAATACATTTGTAATATGCATAGGATCACAGATTTAGGTCTGTATGGGAATATACAAGATCTTCGGGTCCCACTCCCTCATTTTACACAGGAGGAATCACTGCCCAGGCAAGTGATTTACTACTCAAGGTCACACAGCTAGTGAATACAGACAGGATTTGAACCCAGGTCCTCGGACTCTGAAACCAGAGATCTCAAATGTTACCAATGGCTATCATGCAGTTTGAGCAGCAGTTTGCGGGTAATCCTGAGAGAAGATGGAGGCGGCCCAAAAGATGAGGCTGAATTCCATTATTTTCAGTTCATTCAGCTTTTTTTTGAGGCGGGGGTGGGGGGGTGGGGGGACGACACAGGTCTATCTATAAGGAAGCCCTTAGAGATGCTATGCCCTCTGGCCAAGCTCCCCCTCCCCAGCTCACCCCTTTCCTTCAGTGGATGAGAAAAAATGTTCAATTCCCCCTCTTTACTCTGACCCAGGTGGCCCAAGTGGAAGGGTAGGATGCTGGGGTTGATGCTAAGGCCAGTCCACTGCAAGGTGATGCCTCAGGAATGGGCAGCCATGTCTGCCCAGAATAAGATCACCCACGGATAACAAACACAACATAAGAACAGCACAAGAGGAGCCTTGTAATTCTCCAACAAACCTTGGTGGAAAAGAGCTCACTCCTCACTCAAAGGGCCACAGACTGAAGGGGTCTTAAATGAGTTTTCTCATAACCCCCTTTTTCTAAAGATGATTTTAACATGAAAATCATTCTACCATGAGAAATAATTGGCAAAAAATGTGAGAATCCTCCAAGAACAGGTTTTTTTTGGCTGATGGAGGGAAAAAGACAAAAACATCCATGGGGGTTTCAAGAGGGTACAACCACAGTGAATGGAAGGCTACATTCAGAGTCAGGAAAGTCCCGGGTTTTTGAGTCCATACCATTGACACCTACTCGCTCTGTGAGCATGGGTCAATCGCTTTCCCTCTGAATGTCAGGGCAAATCTTTTTTTTTCTTTTCTTTCCCAGGGCAATGAGGGGTTAAGTGACTTGTCCAGGGTAACAACGCTAGTATCAAGTTTCTGAGGTCAATTTTTTTTTTTTAGTGAGGCAATTGGGGTTAAGTGACTTGCCCAGGGTCACACAGCTAGTAAGTATTAAGTGTCTGAGGCTGGATTTGAACTCAGGTACTCCTGACTCCAGAGCCAGTGTTCTATCCACTGCGCCACCTAGCTGCCCCCTGAGGTCAATTTGAACTCAGGTCCTCCTGAATGAAGGGCCCATGCTTTATCCACTGCTCCACCTAGCTGCCCCAGGGCAAATCTTGCAAAGGCTAGAAACTTGCATAGTTGTCTGTAGGAAGAGCTTCTGTGTCTGGAGTTCCCTGAACTGATAAAAATCACTAGTTGGAACCAAACAAGGGCGAGGACTGTGGATTTCAATGGGAGAGGGTGGGGAAGCTTTCAAAGTCAGATGGGGGATGGGGAAGTCTGTAGAGGTCAAAGCTCAAATGAAGTTGAGAATGAGCTACCCTGCCATGGCTAACCCCGGGCCCACAATGCTTTCTGTCTAGACTTTGTGTCTCTCTAAAATAGGGACAGTTAAAGAATAATGAACTAGAAATAATAATAATAGAGTAGACTAGAATTGGAAAATTGGGGGCAACTAGGTGGCATGGTGGGATAGGGTGCCAGGAAGACCTGAGTCAAATTTGGTCTCTGACACTAGTGCCATGTGGACCCTGGGCAAGTCATTTCACCCTGTTGCCTCAGTTTCTTCATCTGTCAAATGAGCTGGACGAAGGAAATGGCAAACGACTCCAGTATCCTTTGCCAAGAAAATCCCAGATGCGGTCACAAAGATTGGACACAACTGAAATAGAGTAATAACAGTTAGTAAGTAGTTAAAAATAACAGTAATTAGAAGAAGTCATGGTGTTTTTGGAAAAGGCAGAGGATTGAAGAGTTAGGGCTAAAGCGACTTTGGAGAACATCTAGTCGAAACATCTCATTTTACAGATGAAGGGGAAGTGACTTGCTTAAGGTCACAAAGGAAAGGCCGCAGAGATAGAGCAGACATTCACATTGAGGTCCTCTTAACTCCCAAATGCAGTGTTTTTCCTCTGCCCCTAGTTCATCCAGTTCAGAGGTTTTTTACCCAGGGAGTGAACCTGTTTTGAAAAATATTTGGATCACCATATTGAAATAACATGAGCTTCCTTGTAATCCTGTGCACTGGGCTGAGGAGCTGGGAAAGGCAGACTCTCAGCCTGAGCAGGTGCCTTTGGGTGCTAGATCTCTCGGCTACTCTTTCCACTTCCTCGGCCCCCCCCCCCCTCCCCTTATTTCAGGGAAAGCTTCCTGATTGATCCTGGCCCAGAGCAAAAATGTCATTAGGAAAAACTCCAATGTAGGCGTCTCTTCCCTTCACCCACCTGGTTACCTGTTCAACACAAACCCAGGGTGATGGGTGAAAAGTTGGGGAGGGGGGAGGAGGAGCAGGGAGAGGGCCCAGATGAGTCCAAGGTTCTTCAGTTTTCTAAGAGGCGGGTGGGCAGGGCAGGGTAAGGGTTCTGACCCTCTGGGAACCTCTTCTCAAGCAGTTTTCCTCCCTCAGGCCTGAGCCCGGAGCCAGCTTTCTGATGAGGCTTGGGCTTAGGCTCCCTCTGCTTTAGAATCCCTTGGTCTTAAGTCACTTATTCTAGTCTGAGCTTCTCTCCCCCCAACCCTACCTCGCCCATGCCCCATCCTGAGCCAGGTCCCAGCATGACAGAAAGGGATCTTCCTCCATTTGAGTGGGAATGAGGTTAAGAGAGAAAAAAGAATGGTGCTAAGACTGAGGGGTGGGGGATACTGGAAGGGAGAGCTTAGAATTTATAGAACAGAAAGCTGGAGCTTTGAAGGCCATTAGAGAATGCCAGGGCTGGAGAAACCTTAGAACGGGGATGTCAGAGCTGGAAGAGCCTTTAGAACAAGAATGTCAGAGCTGGGGGGAGCTAGAACAGGGAATGCCAGGGCTGGGAGGGCTTTACAGAGTCTGAAATCCTGGGCCAGTGAATTAGTCTGAGGACTCCCTTGTCCACTTAGGTAGTCACTTGACTGGATTTCATATCCATACCCTGTGACCTTGACTAGAAGGGGTCT
This sequence comes from Dromiciops gliroides, assembly GCF_019393635.1. Lineage (NCBI taxonomy): Eukaryota > Metazoa > Chordata > Mammalia > Microbiotheria > Microbiotheriidae > Dromiciops > Dromiciops gliroides. The sequence continues at coordinate 16,854,950 of NC_057861.1, read as the reverse complement.
TGGAATCATAGAAGGGCAGATCCCGGGGCCAGAAGAGCACAGAACACTGGCTGTGGAAGGTCCCACAGAACACAGAAACCAAGGAGGGAGATCACTAACCCTACTCGTCATTTGCCCAGCACTCCTTTTGTGGTTGAAGGAGGAATATGTGCAAACATCCCTGGAATTCTTCAGTAACTGCTCTTTGGTCTCAGAGAATCTGTTCCCAGATGCCCAGGGTGAAGACCACAGGAAGTTCAAAAATGACCCCACCTATTTCAAAACCCAAACCAAATAAAGGCCCCACAATTCCCTCCATTTCCTCCTGATATGGGAAACCAGTGTGAACTGCTTAGCCTGAGCTGTTGGGTTTGGTAAAGAAATGGCCCCAGGCAAAAAGAAGGGATTGTGGGTGCCCCCAAGGACCTGGTGGTATCAAGACAGATTATGAGATAATATTTGTCGCGCACTTGACAAAGCAGGTACTTAATAAATGCTTGTCACCTTCCCTCTCCTCTTACAATTCTTGCAGATCTCTTAGAAAGGATGGAAACCCTCATGGAGGGTGATATGGGGTACTTTGGGGAGGACTGGCCCCTTTCCTGAGGGTGGTATTTCCTTAGTCTCTGTGAAGGAACCACAGCAGGGAGATTGAGAAAGCCTAGGATTGACCTGCCCCCAGTTCCACCCTGGTCCAGACACCAGAGTTTTCAAAACATGAAACATCAAGACATTCAGACAGTATAAGAAGAGAATTCAGTAGTGAACAGATGGTGGGACCTGTCACTTCCAAGCCCTCCATGATGGACCTCAAGCCTGGGCATCCCAGTGTTGACAGTCTTGGAGTGAGTGGCACCACTCCCCCTGCCGCTCCCACCCTTCCAAAACCACAACCCACAATCCAGATGCCACTCCATAATGGGCAGTCAACCTGGGCGATACCAGGGACCCCAAAGCCTCCTACATATTCCCTTGATTTCCATCATCACCACTCTGAAACATTGTTAGACAGAGGTTCTGTCTCTAACGTGATTTGGGATACCAGAAAAACCACACTTTTTCTTTGTTTCTTTGTTTTGGAAAAGCCCCTTCTGATGTGGCCATTCTCAGGAATGAGCCCTTGTGGGGTTTACCAGGATTTTGTTTGTGTTTGTTTTTTAAACAAGAACAAAAACCCCAAATGAACCAAAAAACCCCCCAAAAAACAAAACCCCACCAGAACAGAGGTAGATTGATGTTGCCCAAAAGAGGTTTCCCACAAGAGCCCAAATGTGGTCGCCATGATGGAATCATCATGATTCGTTTGTTTCAGCAGGCTCTGGAACCCAGCATGGTAGTGACGAGGGATCTGCTTCTCAACACCGTTATTCTGGGAAATGGACAAGCTGGTGGGTATTTCACTTGAGTGACCTGTAGGAAATTCCTGGATTTTCCAGAACATTTGGTTTTCAACCAGGTAACTTGTGCTATATATTTTGTGATTGACTCCCCAACCCAAGCCCTTTCAGCTATGACCTGATAGAGGGAATCGTAAAATAATTACGATTATTTTACGTAATAACCGAGATGTCAGGAGCTGACAACGAGAAATGGGAATAATATGTGAAAATATGAGTCAGGGGAGCGGGGAGGGAGGCAAATAGAAGTTCGTGTCAACTTCTGCCCATCCACAGGGCACCAGTCAAGTTTCCTGGGGCAGGCTTCCCTGACAATTTCAAAGTCATGGGTGTGTTCCTAGGGGCTGGAAAGGGGCTCCTGGGGACAAGGAAGACTCGCTTAGCTTGGCATCCTGGGAATCCACAATGGTGGACGCATCAACCTCGCTGGACAGGTCCTCGGAGGAAAAGTTGAGGCTCCCAAGCTTAGCCAGGGAGTGGGAGCGTTTCAGAGGGGAGGAGACAGTCAAGCCAGCCAGCCGAAGGCGAGTTTCGATCTCCTGGGTCCGCTGCTTCCCAGGCCCGGCTTCCCTCGAACGCTGTGGATGCTGTCGCTGCTGGAGCTCCGCGTCAGATTGGAGCTCATGGATGAGGAGGTGGGGGTGTAGCAGATGGTCTTGAGAAAGTCTTTTGAGAAGCTGCTGGTGTGGTCCAGACGGCCGAGGAAGGAGGGTCCGGAGCTCTTCTGGGAGGCCCCTTCCAGAGGGAGGGCGGTCTTCCGATTTCTCTGAGTCTACCCCCGGCTTCGCCAGGGGAAGGAGGGCATGCCAAGGGGCACGCCCCACCTTGGGGGGGCACCAGCTCTTGGCATTCCTCAGGGATGCTGGCTTCCAGCCTGCTGCTGGGGGGGACCATCTCGGAGTGGGGACACGGCCTCGGCGGGGGATGCCCTTCAGACGCTCCAGCTCTTTTGGTGTGCTTGCGGACCAAGCCCGCTTTCTGCAGCTGGATGATGGACTCCTGGTGCTGCATCAGGTAGCTGTTGGTCGTGGGCTTGGCCAACTCTTTATTGAACAAGAGGAGCCTCAGGTCCTTGGTGGCCTTGGCCTCCTTCTTGGAGGCTGGGTCTTCCTTGACTGCCTCCAGGGTAGGGAGGCTCTTTTCACAGTGAGAGTTCTTCAAGAGGGCTAGTGACTTTGCTAGGACCTTCTGAGATTCCTTGGAGGGTCCAAGAGGCCACCTGGGGCTCGGCAGCAGTGGACCTAGGGCTGTCGGTATCCAGCCTGCCGAAGGAGGCCGGGAGCAGGGCTGGGGAGCCCTCTCTCAGACCCGGGGGAGGGTCTCTCCACAAGTCGGGACTTGCTGGCTGCTTGGTCCACTGGGGAAGGTGGAAGGTGTGGCAGAAGGGCAGGCTGGGTACAAATGGCAAGGGGTGCTGAGCTTCTCACACTGTTCCCCAAAGGTCTCAGGTGCCGCCCTGGGGGTGGAGTACATGCAGTCAGCACAAGACTGGTAGGAAGGCTTCACTTTGTTCAGGATTCCAAATATGGCGTCGTGCTAGAGGGAAACAAAGCACAGTGAGACGAGGCACGGGAACATCTGAATGGAGAACACGCATGTTCGACTGCATGAAAAGGTGGGAAATTCTCATGTCACAGAGCAGTCTGGAAGACCTGAGTGCAAATTCTGCTTCTTGACCCTTACTGATTGTGTGCCCCCGAGCTTCCTCTTCACCATCTGTCAAATGGGGACAATAATATCTGAGGTATTTTCCTCACGAGGTTGTTGTCAGGCTCCAATCAGTATGAAAGAGCGATGGATTTAGAGGTCAAGGACCCAGGTGTGAATCCCACCATTGCTACTTATTAGCTGTATGACCCTGGGGAGTCACTTAATTTCTTTCTTTCTTTTTTTTTTAGATAGGCAATTGGGGTTAAGTGACTTGACCAGAGTCACACAGCTAGTAAGTGTTAAGTGTCTGAGGCCGGATTTGAACTCAGGTACTCCTGACTCCAGGCCGGGTGCTCTATCCACATGCGCCACCTAGCTGCCCCTGGATATGCTTTTTCAAGCCTCAGTTTCCTCATCTGTAAAATGAGAGATTTGGATTTGATCATTTTGAAGGTTCTCTCCAGGTCCTGATGTATCCCAGAACAGTCATTTTGAGGTGGAAAGGAATCTTAGATGGAGATTATCTAGTCCCATCTCATTTTGCAGATAAAGGGGGTGGGGCGAGAGAGTGGGAGGGATCAAGGAAGACCCTGAGATTTACAACCTGGAGTACAGGGGGATGGTGGTACCTTGGACAGCAATAGGGAAGGGAGGAGGAGGGGGAGGCTTTGGGGGCAAAGATAATGAATTCTGTTGGGGTCATATTGAGTCTCTGAAGCCAGGCACTTGGTGCAAAAAATAAGAGCCCTTTAGGCCTTGGAGGCGAGGGCTCTTATTCCCTTCTTTCCTCCATAGCTTGACTCATTTGTAAGTGGAAAAAAAAAAAATAAGACCTAATGGATCAGAATAGATCACAGAACTAGAGTCCGGAAGGCCTGAGTTCAAATCCATCCTCAGACACTAGCTGTGTGACCCTAGCTCTGCCTAACTCAGTTTCCTCATCTGTAAAATGATTAATAATAGCATCTACCGGGGGCAGCTAGGTGGCGCAGTGGATAAAGCACCAGCCCTGGATTCAGGAGTACCTGAGTTCAAATCCAGCCTCAGACACTTGACACTTACTAGCTGTGTGACCCTGGGCAAGTCACTTAACCTCCATTGCCCCGCAAAAAAAAAAAAAATAATAATAGCATCTACCTCCTCTCAGGGTAGGGATCATATGAGATAAATTATTTGTAAAGTGCTTTGCAAACCTTCAAACAATGTAGAAATGGTAGCTATTAATATTGTTGATGCCACTTGGCACATCATAGCCCAATGAGGTAAAGAATGCAAGGACTGTAATCCTTGTTCCTACAGCGAGGTCCAGAAAAGTCGTCATCTGCCCAAGGTCACATAGCCAATCAGTCACAGAGCCAGGCTTCCTTTCCAAATGTAGTGCTTAGCACCAAGTCTGGAATATAGCAGGGACTTCATCAATCCTGGCTGATTCATTGACTCCCATTGTAGCACCTTAGTTGCGGGCAAGTACTTGGCAAAACCTTCAGTTGCTATACAAATAGGAACCATTAGGGAATTCAGGGGCGACAGGCCCAAGAGATCACCTAAGGACAATCTCCTCTGTCGATTGAGAAGGAAACTGAGGACAAGAAGCATAGGATTATAGATTTAGGGTTGAAAAGGGGCAGCTAGGTGGTGCAGTGGATAGAGCATCAGCCCTGGATTCAGGAGTACCTGAGTTCAAATCCGGCCTCAGACACTTGACATTTACTGGCTGTGTGACCCTGGGCAAGTCACTTAACCCCAATTGCCTCACCAAAAAAAAAAAAAAAAGAAAAAGAAAAAGAAAAGGTCCTTCAGATTCAGCCCCCTCATTTCATAAAAGAGGAGAATGGATATGACCTACGCAGGGTCCCACTGCTACTAAGTGTCTGAGGTAGGATTTGAACTCAGGTTTTCATGGTTCCAATTCCAACACATTCTCCCATGCCACACTACCTTTCCAGAGATGTGACTTGGCCAGGGTCACATGAAGTATCAGAGCTGGGAGCTGAAGTTGGAAGAGAGATGCCTGGAGGATCCCCCCTTTTCCCCAGCACTGAGTGTACCTCAAAATCTTCAGGGCAGCTCCTCTTGCTATTGTTGTTATTGACATTCTCTTTCAGGTTAAGACGGGTCTCCAGTGGCTGGCTCAGGGGCCGGGCCCGCCTCTCAGCTCTCGGGCTCTCATCCCGCTCCATCTCTTCCACCTGGGCCAGAGGACCACTTGATGCCCTGGGGACCCCGAACTCTAGCTTCTTCCTGACCTCCTTGTCACACAAGGAGGACCCTTTCCGGGGACGTCTGGACGGCTCAGGAGATGCTTCATGAGGCCGGACCCCTTCTCCCACAAGAGCATCTCTTTCCAGATCCTCCAGCTGGATGAAGTCACTCCCATTGCCCGAGGAATTGGGGAGGGGGTCTGAGAGCTGGCGGAAGCAGTAAGGGAAAGCTGAGCCTCCAGAGGCCTGCCTGTCCAGGAGCCCGGGCTGCTTGGGGCTATCCAGTGGGGCCAGCCGGGCCTCTAGGTCAACGTCCAAGCTCTCCATTAGAAAGGCAGCGGGGCCAGGAGGGTCGTCAGCCCCCTGTGGGAGGCTGCTCTCTGTCTGCTGCCGCCACAACTTGTTATGACGCTGTTTGCTGTTGGGGAGAAAAAGGCGGAGGGCGGTCAGCCCGGGACCGTGGTCCTGGCACCAAATGCCTGCCCTAGCGCTGGGGGACCCTGGCTTCTCATCCCCTCTATCACTCACTGCACTGCCATCTCCCTCTGAGCCTCAGTGTCCTCACAGCTAAAAGGAGAGGACTGGCCCAGATCATCCTCCAGGGGCCTGTATATCTTCAGCTTTCTCTTCACAGGACTTTCCTGGTCCTAACATTCTTTCTCTGAGCCCTGAGGTCTATGTTCTCAGAACCCTCCCAGCCCTGACATCCCCTGTTCTCAGGACCCTCCCCAGCCCTGACATCCCTGTTCTCAGGACCCTCCCAGCTCTGACATCCCCTGTTCTAAGGCCCCTCCCAGCCCTGACATCCCCTGTTCTCAGGACCCTCCCAGCCCTGACATTCCCTGCTCTGAGGCCCCTCCAAGCCCTGATATTCCCTGCTCTGAGGCCCCTCCAAGCCCTGATATTCCCTGTTCTAAGGTCCCTCCTAGCTCTGACATCCCCCTGTTCTTTTTTTTTTTTTTTTTAGGCAATGGGGGTTAAGTGACTTGCCCAGAGTCACACAGCTAGTAAGTGTCAAGTGTCTGATGCCGGATTTGAACTCAGGTACTCCTGAATCCAGGCCGGTGCTTTAAACCACCACTGCGCCATCTAGCTGCCCGACATCCCCTGTTCTAAGGCCCCCTCCAAGCCCCTGCCCTCCAAGCCCTGATATTCCCTGTTCTAAGGTCCATCCTAGCTCTGACATCCCCTGTTCTAAGGCCCCTCCAAGCCCTGACATCCTTTGTTCTACGGCCCCTCCTAGCCCTGACATCCTCTGTTCTAAGACGCTCCCAGCTCTGATATTCCCTGTTCTAAGCTCTCTCTCACCTCTGACATTTTCAGTTCTAAGCTCCCTCTCAGCTCTAATCTTCTCTGTTTTATATGCATGCACCGTCCTAGGCACTGGGGAAAAATAAAGGAGAAACATTCCTGTGATAGGCTCTGTCCCTTGTCTAACTCTGCCAGAGCATCTCTGCTCCCCCAGGGGCACAATGAGCAGGGGGGCCGGACACGGGGTCAGTGTCAGATGGGGCACCATCTATAACTTGTCTCCACTGCTTTTAAGCAGGTGAGGACAGGGTGGCAGGAGAGGAAAATTACAACCCTCATCTTACAGCTGAGGATCCTGTAGGTCAGAGAGGGCAGGAACTCAAATCCAGGGCTCCTGATGCCACCATGACACCAAGGAAACCTCTCCAATTGTTAATGGATCTCTCCCAAGTTAGTTTCCAGAGGAGTCGGCCACCCAGGGGGAAAGGGAGCTGGAGGAGGGATGTTAAATTTTCCAGCCATCCTAAAATTGTCTCAATTTCTTCACCTATAAAATGGGGGCAATCTTATCTGTAGCACCTGCCTCCCAGGGCCATTGAGATAACGGCCATCTTTGCAAATCTTAAAGTACTCAAAGAACATCAGCGATGAATGAATACTAAAGGTAGCCCCTGAGTGCAACAATGAAGAGGCAGTATGGATCTGGATCAGGGGTCCTGAGTTCGAAACCTGGTTCTGCTACTTAACCACTATGACCTTAGGTCTGTTTCCTCAATTGTAAAATGCAAAGGGTGGATCCAATGACCTCTGAGGTCCCCTTGAGTTCTAGATCTAACCCGCTCTGTGTTTACAGGGTGGGCTACACTTGAGGAAGGACCCTCAAAGATCATGGAATCCAACCCACCTGCGATACAACAATAACAGCATTAATAACAGCTGACACCTCCAGCTTTGCCAAGCACTTTGTACACATGGGAGGCTCACCCTAGGGGGAGTTACCCCCATTTCACAGATGAGGGCATCCTAACGCTCCCGAGTGCCTCCCAGTGAGTGCTGGAGGTGGATGTCGAACCCAGCCTCCTTCCCAGCTCCCCCTCCCCTTGCTGCTGGGGCAGCCTGGGGGCAGCCAGCCCTCACCTGGCAATCGAGGATGCCTTCGTATTCAGACAGCTGCCGCATGAAGCCCGCATTAGGTCTGGTGATGCTTCGTTTCTGTTTCACATAATTGAAGGCCTTCTCCAGGGGCCAGCCAAATTCCTTCATGGCATAGGCAATGACTGTAGAGGCAGAGCGGCTGACGCCCATCTTACAGTGCACCAGGCATTTGGAATGGTTCTTCCTGGGAGGAAGTGGAGGCCAAGGCCAGGGGAGGAAAGGAAGAAGCAAGGCTAAGAGCTCTTTTTCAGTCACCAAAATCCCACTCCCCCCATCTTCCATCCTAACTAACCCCCCCCATCCTTTTCACCTGCCCTAGATGTTTACAGAATACATACAAACACACCCAAGAAAAGAAATCCCCCAAACTGCAAAATACATCAGGCATGATGGAAAGCAGGCTGAGTCAGGCCCTGCCCAGGGACGGGCCTTGGGGCTTGGTTCTGCCAGAGAAGAGCTGGTCTAAGAATGGGTGTATCTGGATGGAGCCAGAAGGCCTCCTCTGGGCTCCCAAAGCAGCATCCAAAATCAGGCAGCCGGAAGTTTTCTGACAACGCCAGGAGCTGTTCGATGAGGTGAGCCCCCAGCCCTGGCCCCTGCCAGGATCCTGTGGGGGAGTCTATGATGTGAGAGGGGCAGAGAGAGCAGGTGAGAAATAGGCAAGGGGGTCAGAGCAGCGGCCCCCCTGAAGAGAAAGGGGCCAAATAGCACCCGGAGGTAAGCGACGAAGGGCGTCCAGGCCCCAGCTCTGGTTCTGCTAATTCAATTCAATTTGGAGGATCGCAGATTTACAGCTGAAAGGGGACCCTTACAAGTTATGTAGCTGATTCCCTCAATTTTGTACAGATGAGGGAACTGAGGTTTGTCCAGAATCACATGGTTCTTAAGTGTCTGCTGGCCAGAGATTAGAACCTAGTTCTTCCCAATTCCAATCCCTGGGTCTAGGTCTAACTTTGCTGCGATTGAATTGATTTGGATAGGGTGGCTAGATGGAACAGTGGGCAGAAAGCTGGGCTCAGAGTCAGGAGAAACCGAGTTTAAATTCCATCTCAGGCAACTCAGTTAAGATGGCCAAGGTTCAAGGGGGTAGGTAGGTGGCACAGTGGATAGAGCACTGGCTTTGGAGTCAGGAGGACCTGAGTTCAAATCTGGGGCCTCAGACACTTAACACTTACTAGCTGTGTGACCCTGGGCATAAGTCACTTAACCCTAATTGCCTCACCTTTAAAAAAAAAAAAAAAGATGGCCAAGTTCAGAGCAGAGCTGATCTACATTGGGGAAGGGATTTCCTCACTGGAAGTACCTCACTGTTGCAGAATCAGAGACCTGGCCGGGAAAGAGAAGAGGAAACGAAAAGACTGCAATGTAATGTCCAGAGAGAGAATATTAAGCCTTGGGGAGGAATGGGTCAGGATTGGGATCCTTGAGTAAGAGGTGGCACCTCAGCTGAGTGTTGGAGTAGAAGCCAGACACAGGAAAGGAGCGAGACCATATCCAGGCATGGGGGGCAGCCATGGAATGTTTTTTTTGTTTGTTTGGTTTTTTTTAGTGAGGCATTTGGGTGTTAGTGACTTGCCTAGGGTCACACAGCCATTGGAATATTGTGTCCAAGGAACAGCCGGCAGAGTTGTTTCAGCTGGAATCAGGCAGGTCTGAAGAGATGTTTAAGCCCCTTCTTAGGGGCAGCTAGGTGGCAAAGTGCAGGGCCTGGAGTCAGAAGACTTGAGTTTCAAATCTGACCTCAGACACTTACTAGCTGTGTGACCCTGGGCAAGTCACTTCACCCTGTTGGCCTCAGTTTCCTCAATCTGTAAAAATGAGTTGGAGAAGGACATAGCAAACCACTCCAAGTATCTTTGCCAAAAAACCCCAAAAGAGGTCATGAAGACTCAGATGTGACTAAGAAAAACTTTTTTTTTTAAACAACAACAAGCCCCTTCTAGCTCTAAACCTTTTGATAAATAGCAAGTGTAGGCAATAAGCATTTCCAGATCTCCTATTCTGTGTCATAATGCTCAGGGGGGTGAGGGCAGTCCTGGGAAGCAGCACTGACTGGAGAGTCAGAGGACCATGAATTTCAAATCTTGTCAATATTTAAAAACCAGGTCTGACCTTAGGTGAGTCAAACCCTCCCAGTCTCCTTTTCCTCCTCTGCAGAATGAGGGGGCTGAGTAGATGAAGGTCCTTCCCAGCCTGAGATCTGGGATCCTGCATCAGTCTGACTCCTGGGCTCAATTTCCTTTACTGTTAGAAATGAGCAGCTTGGAGCAGAGGGCCTGGGGAGGACCCTTACCATTCTAGACTTCTCAGATCATTATTTCTGTGTTCTAGAAACAGGCCTTTCTCTGCCCACGTTAACAGACTTTGAGCACCAGAACTCAAAGGCCTGCCGAGTGGAGATTTTATTTCAATATCCTCGGGAATTTGGGGAAAGGGCTGGTTTTGTGACAGATGTGGTGGGTGAGACAGAGGGGGAGAGGGAGGGAGGTCTGGTGGGCTCCATGATCTCTGGGACTTGGCTTCAGCTAGAGGAAGTGAGGGGCAGCGCATGGAAGAAGGAATGGGCAAAACTTTACTTGGGCTGAAGGTAATGATCTGGCAGCCAGACTGTTTATGCTACCCATGGCTGCTCTGCCGGCCGACCAGCTGGGGAGGGGGGGCCCTCCCATGGGCCTGTATCCTCCTTCCAAATTCCATTGCTCAAATGCACTGCTCTTGGGGCCCACAAATCTCTAAGAGTCTCTCCTAAGGGGAGCTCTGGACCTTCTCACTAGGACATGAATGTGGTCAACCAGTCAACAAGCATTTATTAAAATAAATGCCAGCTCTGCAACCAGGCCCTGCGGCTAAGAAGGGACCAGTATATCTTTGGTCCTCGGAAGAAAAGAACCCATAGGCTCCTATTTCTATAATGCTTTCCCCTGCAGCTGACCCATGAGGGAGGTGGTACAGACACTGTACCCATTTTATAAGGTGAGGAAATGGAAGCCCAGGGAAGTTGTGTGACCTGCTAAAGGCCACACCTCTAGGAAGCAGAAGAGCAGAGATTACAGAGACCGAAGGGACCCTGGAGTCCATAGAGTCTAACACTCTTCTCTTCCACCGCACCCCCCCCCCCTTTTTTTTGCAGGGGCAAGTGCCCAGGGTCACACAGCTAGTAAATGTCAAGTGTCTGAAGCCGGGTTTGAACTCAAGTACTCCTGAATCCAGGGCCGGTGCTTTACCTGGTGCCATCTAGGCTGCCCCTCTCCTCTTTTTTAAAAACAGAAATGAGGAAAACTAGGGAGCAGCGAGGATGACTTTCTCAAGTCAAACAGAAAGTGGGCCAGGGCCAAGCTGCTGAGGACACATACGGTAAGGTGGAAAGTGGGCTGGATCCAGTGTCAGACCAGGGTTTGAATCCAAGCTGCCTCCCAGGGCCGTGTGGTCACCTCCTCCGCCTATTTTTCCCCTTGTCGCGATCCCATCTCTGCCCCTATCGCACTTATCGGCACCTCATTTATCTGTGTAAGACACCCCATGCATCTTCCCCCCAGCTGGAAACTGCAAGCACCCTGAGGGCAGGGACGGTTTATATGAGGGTGACCTTGTGGCAAGTATAGAGTGCCGGACTTGGGAATCAGGAAGGCCTGATTTTCAAATCTACCTAGCTGTGTGTGACCCCTGGGGCAAGTGACTTAAGCTCTTGATGATGGCAAGGCTGCTGTTGTTTAGTTGTTTTTTCAGTTGTGTCTGACTCTGTGACCCTGTTTGGGGGTTTCTTGGCAAAGACACTGAGTGATTTGCCATTTCTTCTCCAGCTCATTTTACAGATGAGGAAACTGAAGTAATAGGGTGAAGTGACTTGCCCAGGGTCACCCAGCTAGTGTGTCTGAGGCAGGATGTAAACTCAGGAAGATGAGTCTTCCCGACTTACAGGCCTGGATTCTCAATTCACTGCTCCATCATTCAGAAGGAGTTCCCAGAACCAGGGAAACCCCCTCAAAATGAGGCCAATAATGACATCCCCTGCCCATCTTGCAGGCTGCCTAATTGATCAAATGAAGCCCAAGTGCTTCATAAAGCAGAATGTTTTCCCTGGGCAGATTATTTTATCTTCTGATGTTAAACTGAAGGGCCCAAATTCTCTCTGCTCTCATGTATCTAAATAGACAAATTGGGGGCAGCTAGGTAGTACAGTGGATAAAGCACCAGCCCTGGATTCAGGAGTACCTGAGTTCAAATCCGGCCTCAGACACTTGACACTTACTAGCTGTGTGACCCTGGGCAAGTCACTTAACCCTCATGGCCCTGCAAAAAAACCCCAACCAAAACAAACAAATAAATTGACAAATTGACAACGAAAAATCCACAACTGTGAGTGTTCTGTGCCCAGTCTCCCAGGGCTGCTCAGACCTTCTGGCCTGTTGTTTCCCTTTCCAGACTAGCGAGGATGTTCCAGGAAGCCAACAACAAAAAAGACGGGGGCTGGAGCTGTGACTTCATCAGATATTGGGAACTCCCGAGGGAGGAAAGTCCCTTCATTAAACAATAGGCACTTGGTTCTGAAACATGAGAGAGTGGAGCTGCCCTGTGGCACCGAAGGTTGGCCAGGCTCACAAAGGATGTGAGTGACAATGACTGGAATCAAGCTTCAAGGTCAGGTTCTACCCTTTTGACCACACTGCCTCTCAATATAATAATGACAACAACAACAACAGCTTCTTTTTTTGGTAAGGCAATTGGGGTTAAGTGACTTGCCCAGGGTCACACAGCTAGGTAAGTGTCAAGGGTCTGAAGCCAGATTTGAACTCAGGTCCTCCTGAATCCAGGCCGGTGCTTCTATCCACTGCGCCACCTAGCTGCCCCCAACAGCTTCTTAATAATAAAAGCCTTCTCTTGATCCATCGCAAGAACCCTAGGGAGTAGGTACGACAGTCATAATCATGATACTGTAGCGATGAGCTGTAAGTTTCTTGAGGGACAGACACCACATGAGACCTTGTTGGCCTCCTGGGCCCAGCACTGAGTCTGACACAGATGAGATCCTTAGTAAACACTTGCTGGGCACCTTCTATTCCTGAAGAGCCACAGTCTTTGACGTGCCAGGCACACAGCAGGTGTTTACTAAATGCACATCAGTTGAGCGAGTCAGGCACAAGTCCAGGCTGGGGATCCCCTACAATTGCGCGTCGCCCCTCACTCACTTGGCTTTGTTTATGAAATGATAGGCCTCGTTCCAATGGGCGAGGAGATCTGTGGTTTCCTCGTCGTAGACCCGAATGTTGTGGTAGGCAAAGAGGCCGGGGGAAGAAGTTGTCGATTTCTCTGGTGACGTTTAAGATGTAGTCCACACTGCAGTGACAGAGAGCACAAGACAAGGGGAGGCGTGAGTGTGAGGCCTGAACCTGCTCTTTCCTCCTCTCCTGAAGGCGCCATGTCCCCCCACCCAAAACACTGCCCCACAAGGGGAACAAAAGGACAGGCCAGGACAGCGGAAGAGCAGGGCTCCAGGCCTGGCACTGCCTCTTCCAAGTTCCAAGACCTCAGGCAAGTCACTACTCTCGGGGCCTCAGTTTCTAACACTATAAATTTAGGGGAAGGACCAGCTTAAAGGTCCCTCCTAGCACTAACATTCTACTCCCAGGTTCTAAAGGCCCCCTTTAAGTCTATCATTCTCTGTTCTAAGATCCCTCCAGCTCTGATTGTTCTAAGGCCCCTCCAAGCTCTGCTATTCTCTCTTCAAGGGGCCTTTCAATTTTGACATTTTCTGTTCTAAGGTCCCTCTTCTGACATTCCCTGTTCTAAGGCCCCCCCCAGCTCTGACATCCCCTGTCCTAAGGCCCCTCCCAGCTCTGACATTCCCTATTCTAATGCCCTTCCCAGCCCTGACATCCCTTGTTCTAAGGCCCTTCCCAGCTCTGACATCTCCTGTTCTAAGGCCTTTCCCAGCTCTGACATTCCCTGTTCTAAGGCCCCTCCCAGATCTGATATTCCATGATTCTCCCCATGCAGACTTCAGAAACACTTTAGAATGACAACAAAAGAACCCACTTAAAATGTTTGTTTTGTCAAAGTTGGGCACATTTGTCTGTTAGCTCCTTGCTGTGTTTATTCAAATCAATTCTGCAATTCTCTCTCACTTGATGCCTCTAATTTCGGGCTTTAAATTTGAAGCAATTACAGAGAGAGAGGAAGGAAAAGGGGCCTAGCTCAGATATCATCTGGGGTTGGGGAGGGCTCAAGTGCCCAAAGCCCTGAGCCGTCTAGTCCTGGGCCTTGCTGTCTACACGCTGGGTGCCTCTCAGCCAGTGACTTCACCTTTCCGGGACCCTGGCTGGCCTCACCTGTAAAAAATGGAGAATGACTCCTATCCTTCCTCCTGCCCCGGATTTCTGGGAGGTTCCAATGAGCTAATGTCTATAAAACCCTGTCAGGTGCTGCAGGAATAAGCTGTGATTACTGCAAGAAAGCACCTTCTAGGCATAGTGGGCTGGAGCCCACGGCTTATCGCCACCCTCGCTTTTCAAAGAGACTTTCCAGAGAAAGAAAACATGGCCAGTAGCCCCAGAAATTTATTTTAGGATTTGTTTAGTCTTGACTTTTAAATGTGGTCATTCGTGGATGCCACGAGGGTGGACCCGCGGAAGGCTAAGCTAGACCTCCATGAGCTGTTTGTTTTTTTTCCCCTTTTTTCCCCCTTAAAAAAAAAATAATAGCAACGTTCAGACATCTGTTCCCTGGAATCCAGATTGGAACATTTGTCTCTCATCCTGCTGTGGAGTGAGGGCTTCTGGGCTCCCCACACTGTTCCTGGCAGGCGGGAGGTCAGTATTTATTCAGAAAATCCCAGCAACTGTGGGCACACGATTGAGACATCTATTTTTTGGGACACAGCCAATGTGGAATGTGTTTTGTTTGACTATACATATTGGTTACAAGGATTTTATTTTTCTTACTTAGTTTTTTTTTTTTTAATGGAGGGGAGTAGGAAGGAAAATAGATTTTTGTTCACTGAAACAAAATTTTTTTAGAAAAAGACATTCTCCAACATTTTTTTAAAACCTAAAAGCTAATGGAAGGACTTGTGGTAACAGCAAAGAACTGGAAACAAAGTAGATGTTCTTTGACTGGGGAATCGAGAAACCAACTGGCAGGTGAATGTGATGGACTCTCACTGCAATCTAAGAAATTATGTGTGATGGATACAGAGAAGCATAGAGATCTACATGAACTGATGCAGAATGAAGGAAGTAGAACCAAGAAAACAATATACATAAAGACAACAATAGAAATGGAGAGAACAAAAAATAGTCTTTATATATAATTGGGGGTGGGGGGAAGAAATTCTATTTTTTTAAAAAGAAAAGAAAAAAAAATGGAAAGAACCACAAAGAAAATTAGAAGGGGGTGTTATAAAATTATAAAAATCAAATGAGACTTGAATAAAGAGATATGAGAAGACACTCTCACCTTATCTTTTGGCAGAGATAAGAGGCCCATAAGTAATATACATTTTATATGTTGTACATACAAATTTTTCAAACTTTTCAATGTATTGATCAACTATGATGATTTTTTTCTTTCTTATTATTTTAAAAAAAACACTTTTTGTTATATCAGTTGGCTCTCTAGGAGAGGAAGAAAAAGGGATACTGGGAGAGAAAAATTATGGTGATATTAAAAAAAACTTGTTTAAAAAAATAGTGGAATCAAGCAGACAGTAAGCAGAGATTCCTGATTTCTTCCCTGGGTATCAGTCCTGGCAAACCCCAATTAGCATCACAAATAGGCCATGTTGGCCTGAACTTGAACTCATCATCTTTCTCCACAGAACTGGTCTCTCCATTCAACTTATGCTGGTTTTGGGGAAGGTTTTTTCTCCATCTGTCCTTTATGTCCCTTTATCTCCCACATCCAACCAGTTGCTAAGCCTCTTGGGTCTACCTTTCTAATGGTCATAACTGCCTTCTTCCTCTCCCCTCACATCACTTCAGCCTCAAGCCTCATCACCTCTCACCTGGACAATTATACCAACCTCCTAACAGTCTCCCTGCCTCAAATCGCTCCTAATCCAATCCATCCTCAGTTCCCTCAATGTTCTTTGAATCTACAGGTCTTGGGGGCAGCTAGGTGGTGCAGTGGATAAAGCAACTGGCTTTGGATTCAGGTGGACCTGAGTTCAAATTTGGCCTCAGACATTTGACACTTCTAGCTGTGTGACCCTGAGCAAGTCACTTAACCCTCAATGCCCCGCCCCCCCCCCCCCCCCAAAATCCCGTATAAAGCTGGCATACCCTTTAGACCCAGCAATACCACTATTAGGTCTTTTTTCCCAAAGAGATCATAAAAAAGGGAAAGGGACTCACATGTACAAAAATATTTATAGCTGCTCTTTTTGTGGTGGCAAGGAATTGGAAACTGAGGGGATGTCATCAATTAGGGAATTGGCTGAACAAGTTGTGGTATATGAATGTAATGGAATACTATTGTGCTGTAAGAAACGATGAGCAGGCAGATTTCAGAGAAACCTGGAAAAACTTGCATGAACTGATGCTGAGTGATATGAGCAGAACAAAGAGAACATTGTACACAGTATCAACAACATTGTGTGTTGATCAACTGTGATAGACTTGACTCTTCTCAGCAATACAATAGTCCAAGATAGTTCCAAAGGACTCATGATGGAAAATGCTCTCCAAATCCAGAAAAAAAGAACTGTGGCATCTAGATGCAGATTGACCCATACTATTTCTTTTTTTTCTTTTTTCTTTTTTTTGGTTTTCCCTTTTGCTCTAATTCTTCTTTCACAGCATGACTAAATGCTTAGCTGCGTGGCCTTGGGCAAGTCACTTAACCCTCATTGCCCTGCAAAAAAAATAAATAAAGAAAAAAACCTCTGTAGCTCCATATTGCATCCCGGAGAGAAAGTGTCCTGCTCTACCTGGCATCAGAAGCCCCAACAACCTGAATGTAACCTACTGCTCTTGTCTTGTTCCATAATAACCAACAATCCACCCTTCCCTGAGTTTAAAGGACTCTACTTTCTGGACAAACTTGGGACTACCAGATGTTCCCTAAACGGTCCCAGCCATTTTCACATGCTCCTCATCTCCATCTTATTCAAAGGCAGGGGAGGTGTAGTTGATAAGACAACTGGCTTTGGACCCAGGTTTGACTTGTGCCTCTGACACAGGGTCCATCGAACTCTGAGTTCCCCAGTGACATGGACTGGTTTATTTACTTGCCCTTCTCTGTATCCCAAGTGCTCAGCTCAGGGCAGGGCACACGGTAGATGGACTGATTTCAAAGCTCAGCTCAGAGGCCTGAGTTGGGATCTTCCTCTTGAAATCTCCCTGGATTTCCCCTTTTTGTCTCTGTTATGCCCTGTGTTAACATAAACCATTAGGCGCTTTTGTTAGAAAAAAAAATATCTGGATCTCTTGCATAGAATCCACTGGAGGGATGTAATCATTTGATGTACAGATCTGGAAGGGATCTTAGTGGCCATCCAGCTCAATTCATACCCCCAACAACCAACAACATACCCAACAAATGGCCATCTAGTTGTGCCTGAAGGGTCTCCCAATGAGGGGGAGCCCATATAGTCAAACCAGCCCACCCCCACTCTTGGACAGTCTCGTTAGGGAAGCTTCCATGGGCCCCTTCCATGGGCCTCACTCCTGGGTCTCCCCCTCTGGGGCCCAACCAGAGCAAACCTAATTCTTTTTCCAAACACAGGACATATATTGCCTTAAGAGGTACCAAAGGTGGGGGCAGCTAGGTGGTGCACATGGATAGAGCATGGCCCTGGAGTCAGGAGGACCTGAGTTCAAATCCAGCCTCAGACACTTGACATTTACTAGCTGTGTGACCTTGTGCAAGTCACTTAACTCCAATTGCCCTCACCCCCCCAAAAAGGTTTAAAAAGAACTTTACAAATATTCTACTTTTCTCCCTAAAAAAAATAAAAAGAAACCTGTGAAGCAAAGTGTTATCATCTCTATTTTATAGATGAGGAAACTGAGGCAGACACAAGTAAAGGGACTTGTTCAGGATGGGCCTGATTCAGTGAAGCTGCCCTGATAACGCCCCCATACTCACCCTGAGCCCTGCAGCTCCTCCAGGTTGGACGCGTTCCACTCAGAGCCCTAGGAAACAGAGCACACACAGAAATGCCAGCGTGTTCAGAGGGCCACAGCCTCAGGAAGCGCCTGCGGGCGGGGCCTAGAGTCACCCAGGAAGGATTTGGGCAAGGCTAAGGTATCAAGTGCAAGGGGCCCCACTCAGAGCAATTTCCCTTCTAATTCACCTTTCTGTTCCTGATGCTCAGGACCAAGGAGCTGGGGGCGGGGCAGGGGGTATGGTGTGGTGGGGGAGAAGAGCCATGGTGGCTCAAGATTTGGGTTCTGGCTGGGAAGGCCTCTAACTCCTGAGGCTCAGTTTGTTTTTTAATTGGTGAACGAGGTTGAAATAGATGGAACAGCCCTTAAACCTTCCCAGCCTTGACATCCCCTGTTCTAAGGCCCCTCCCAGCCCTGACATCCCTTGTTCTAAGCTCCCTCCTAGCCCAGACATCCCCTGTTCTAAGGCCCCTCCCAGCCCTGACATCCCCTGTTCTAAGGCCCCTCCCAGCCCTGACATCCCCTGTTCTAAGGCCCCTCCCAGCCCTGACATCCCCTGTTCTAAGGCCCCTCCCAGCCCTGACATCCCCTGTTCTAAGGCCCCTCCCAGTCCTGACATCCCCTGTTCTAAGGCCCCTCCCAGCCCTGACATCCCCATTCTAAGGCCCCTCCCAGCCCTGACATCCCCTGTTCTAAGCCCCCTCCCAGCCCTGACATCCCCTGTTCTAAGGCCCCTGCCAGCCCTGACATCCCCATTCTAAGGCCCCTCCCAGTCCTGACATCCCCTGTTCTAAGCCCCCTCCCAGCCCTGACATCCCCTGTTCTAAGGCCCCTGCCAGCCCTGACATCCCCTGTTCTCAGGTCCCTGCCAGCCCTAACATCCCATTCTAAGGCCCTTTCCAGCCCTGACATCCCCTGTTCTAAGCCCCCTCCCAGCCCTGACATCCCCTGTTCTCAGGCCCCTGCCAGCCCTGACATCCCCTGTTCTAAGCCCCCTCCCAGCCCTGACATCCCCTGTTCTAAGGCCCCTGCCAGCCCTGACATCCCCTGTTCTCAGGTCCCTTTCAGCCCTGACAAAATGATTGCTCTAAGCTCTAATACCCCTTCTAGGTTAAAAAAAAAAAAATCTATTCTAAGCTCTCTTCCAGGCCTGACCCGTGCTGTGTAACACTTTATGTCCTAAGCAGCCCCTTTCTCCAGGGTGTAATTGTCGCCCTGGACCATGAGCTTTGTGGAAACAGAGAGTCAGGAGATGCTCGCTCCTTCCTAGCCCTTCTCTCAGTTCCAACATCACGATGCCTTCCAAAGGAATTATCCATTAAAAACTCACTTGGAAAAACATTCCTAAAGGGAGTGAGGGAATTTCTGGGGAAACTGAGAACAGCATCGCTTTGTTCTTGGGCCCCGTGTTCATTCTCAGTGAGCACTGTGAGGCTCGCCCAATGGATTCCCTTCCAGAGTGGGCAGGGGACTTACTTACTAACCATGGCAGAGGGGTGCGTGTATGTGTGTGCATGAGCGTGTACATGCGTGTGCATGTGTGCGTGTGTGCACGCACACACACACACACACACACACACACACACACACACACACACACGGCTCAGTCCAGGGGCTGACTGGATTCTATTCTATGAGGTCTTAGACCACAATGTGGAAGGATGAGCATAGGACACAAACATGAAGAATCACCTACAAATCCCAGCTCTGGACATTATTACCCTTACCCTATCTGGGCCTTGGGCTCCTCACCGGTAGAGTGAGTGTGTGTGAGTGTGCGTGTGTACGTGTGTGTGTGTGTGTGTGTGTGTGTGTGTGTGTGTGTGTGTGTATAATGGTAGGAAGGACCTAGTCTAGTACTTCCTGAACTTTTTTTTATTTGCGACCCTGGGTATATAGGTATATAAAATAGGTATACCTAACCTTTGACTGTTGCCAAAGTTCTGTGATCCCGTATGGGGTCCCGAGCCACGGTTTAAGACCCTTTGGTCTAGGGGACCTCCAAGACCCCTCCTAGCTCTCAGTCCAAAGAGACGGTCCTTTGACCTGGAATCTTAGAGCTGGAAGGGCCTTTGGAGACATGTATAGGTTGGACCAGATGGCAAACAAGGTCCCAGTCCACTCTCCAATCCTTGGATTCATTTTATGGAAGAGGAAATGGAAGTGGAGAGAAGGGAAAGCACTTGTCCAAGGCCACAAGGCAAGGCACTGGCAGAGCTAGGACAATTCAATCAATAACTGAGCATGCATTTATTAAATGCCTATGATGATGAGGCCCCGGATAAAGTGTTGAGGAAATGAAGGCAAAATAAATAATAGTGAGTACCCTCAGGGAGCTAATATATTAAGAACATAAAAAGAATGTTACAGGGGCAGCTAGGTGGCACAATGGATAGAGCACTGGCCCTGGATTCAGGAGGACCTGAGTTCAAATCCAGCCTCAGACACTACTTGACACTTACTAGCTGTGTGACCCTGGGCAAGTCACTTAACCCTCATTGTCCTGCACCCCCCCCCCCAAAAGAATGTTACAGTAACAATGTAAACACACTTTCCGAGGACTGTCTTCATGAGAACAGTGGTCAGCACATAGTAGGTGCTTGATAAATGTTTGCTGAACATTGTGCATGATCCACTGTGATGGACTCTTCTCTGCAATACAATGATCTGAGACAGTTCCAAAGGACTCATGATGGAAAATGCTTTCCACATCGAGAAAAAAGAACTGTAGAATATGGATACAGGTTGAACTACTTTGTTTTTGTTTTTTTAGTTTTGGAGTTTTTTTCCTTTTGTCCTGATTCATCTTTCACAACACGACTAATGCAGAAATATGTTTAATGTGATTGTACATATATAACCTCTTTAGGATTGCTTTCTGTCTTAGGGAGAGGGGAGGGAAGAGAGGGAGGGAGAAAAATTTGGAACTAGAAATCTTACGAAAACAAATGTAGAAGGGGCAGCTAGGTGGTGCAGTGAATAAAGTACCAGCCCTGGATTCAGAAGGACCTGAGTTTCAAATCCAGCCTCAGACACTTGACACTTACTAGCTGTGTGACCCTGGGCAAGTCACTTAACCCTCATTGCACCCCGCCCCCAAATGTTGAAAACGATCTTTACATGTAACTGGAAAATAATAAAATACTTTTATGATAAGTTTTTGCTGAATTGAACCACCCTGTGCATCAGGTAACACAAGTATTACTATCCTTATTTCACAAATGAGGAAACTGAGGCTTCAGAAGGTGAAGTGATTTTCCTAGGGAGGCACAGAGAATATTGATGGATCTTAAACTAGATCCTCTGAATCCAATACTAGTAATTTTAAAAGTTAAAACTTATTGATGCCTTTTGTTTTATATCACCATCGTTTCCAGCTAGACCAACCCCCAAACACCGAATCTTGCCTTATAAGAGTTAAGCAGACAGCCTGCACAGTGACGCTATCTGAGAGTGTAATCCCTCATGTCTCTACAGAGAAGACAGAGGGTTTCATAATCTGTCTTCTCTAAGGAGAAAGAGGGTCTTTATAAGTAACCAGGGCTTGTATTCCTTCACCAAACTTTTCCTGCCTTTGTCTTCTGTCTTTTCTGCTCAGCTCCTCTGACCCAGAATTCACTTCATGGGACGGGAAGGGTGGGGGAGAAGAATGGCTCCAATCTGAAATTCCTTTAGGAGCAATCATGGAAAAAGTGATACAGAGCACTAACCCCTGCTAATGAGATGATTAAACCCGGGTTAAGGGCACAACCTTCCTAGAGCCTGGGATGCCACCTAGTGGAGAGACCAACACTGGGCAGGAAGATTTCATCTAGAAGCAGAGAAATCATTGGCTTGGGACATCTCCCCCAACCCTGCTGCCCAATTGTGTGGCAGATTATTTTAACCTTGCCGGCCTGCTTGCTGTACTATTAGAAGAGGGTGATGAACAGATGATCTTTAAGGTCTCTCCCCGCTCTGACATTCCCTGTTCTAAGGCCCCCTCCCAGCTCTGACATTCCACGTTCTAAAGTATTTCCCAGTTCTGACATTCTCTGTGTCCTAAGGTTCCTCTCTGATCTTGTATTCTAAGATCCCTCCTTGGCCCAATTCTTTAATTTCTCTGGGCCTTACTTTTCTCTTCCATAAATTAGGGGGCTGGATTACAAAGCAGGGAGATAAAATAGAAAGAAGACTGTATTTGGATACAGATTAAGGTTCAAATCTTGGCTCGGACGACTCCCTTGCTTCTGAGCAAGTTAGATCATCTCTTTGAACCTTTTTTTCTTCATCTGTAAAATAGAGATTAAATACATACTGTACTACCATCACAGGAGAACAGGGAGAGGAGTGCTTGGCAAACCTTAGGGCACTTGTTCCATTCTATTCAGTATTTTTTCTACCTATGAAAGTGTTTTATCATTCCCCATTAGACCACATGATTTCTAACAGAAGGTGGCCTGTTTTCTTTGCCTCTGAATCTCCCACAACAAAAAGCACAGGGTGGAAAACAGTGGTCACTTAATGTTTGCTGAAAGCTCTTCAGCTTTCTAGAGGGCACTCAAAGGAGTGCACATATTACAAAGGGTAGGAGAGAGTCTGAGCACCAGCTTAAGATTTGGGAGTCATAAACCACATTTCAAACAACTGCCTTGAGAATAGACCAACAGATTGCTCTCCAGAAATAAAACTTTACTGGGGATTCTCCCCGACAAGAAAATATTTGTTTCTCAAGTCATTGAGTGCCTGAGCCTGCTGTTTTCTTAGAAACCCTTGGGCCCTCAGGGACTGATTCATGTTCTTGAAAAGAGAAAAACAACAACAAAAAAATGCCACACATGTAACCTGGGCCTCAGCCTCTTACCAGATAGAGGTGATCAAAGATGAGGGAGGGCTTATCCATCTGGCCCAGGATGAGAAGCATCTCATTGTCAATGAATTCTTTGAATTCCTTCAGGTTGCAATTCATCTGCTTCTCTAATTCATTGCGTATCTGTGGAGTGGGGAAATGTCAGGATGAACAATTATTATTTTTTTAAACTTACTTTTAATATTTCATTTTTTTTTCACTTAATGGTATTTTTTTCCAATTACATGTAAAGATAGTTTTTAACACTCATTTTTGTAAGATTTTAAGTTCCAAATTTTTCTCCCTCCCTTTCTTCCCTCCCCAAGACAGCAAGAAATCTTATATAGGATATACAGTACAATCATGTTCAAGATATGTCCACATCAGTTATGTTGTGAAAGAAACATCAGAACAAATGGGGAAAACCATGAAAAAGAAAAAACAAAAAGCAAAAAAAAAGTAAAAATAGTATGCCCCAATCTGCATTCAGACTCCATGGTTCTTTCTCTGGATGTGGAGAACATTTTTCATTGTGAGTCTTTTGGAGTTGTCTTGGATCACTGTATTGGTTTTTTTTTTTTTGTTGTTTTGTTTTAAGTGAGGCAATTGGGGGTTAAGTGATTTGCCCAGGGTCACACAGCTAGTAAGTGTTAAGTGTTTGAGGTCGAATTTGAACTCAGGTACTCCTGACTCCAGGGCTGGTGCTCTCTTTATCCACTGCGCCACCTAGCTGCCCCCTGTATTGTCTTTTTAAAAAATATTTTTGGATCATTTGCTGAGAAAAGCTAAGTCAATCATAGTTAATAATCACACAATATTGCTGTTGCTGTATATAATGTTCTCCAGGTTCTGCTCACTTCACTCAGCATCAATTCAAGCAAATCTTTCCAGGTTTTTTTGAAATCTCCCTGCTCATCATTTCTTTTTTTTTTTTTTTTTAAGTGAGGCAGTTGGGGTTAAGTGACTTGCCCAGGGTCACACAGCTAGTAAGTGTTAAGT
Organism: Dromiciops gliroides; assembly: GCF_019393635.1. Lineage (NCBI taxonomy): Eukaryota > Metazoa > Chordata > Mammalia > Microbiotheria > Microbiotheriidae > Dromiciops > Dromiciops gliroides. The sequence goes on along the minus strand of NC_057861.1, from coordinate 16,831,387 downwards.
GTCTGAGGCCGGATTTGAACTCAGGTACTCCTGACTCCAGGGCCGGTGCTCTATCCACTGCGCCATCTAGCTGCCCCCTCATCATTTCTTATAGCATAGTAGTATTCTATTACACTCACATACCACAACTTGTTCAGCCATTCCCCAATTGTTGGGCATCCCCTGAATTTCCAATTCTTTGCCACCAAAAAGAGGAGCTGCTATAAATATTTTTGTTCATGTGTGTCCTTTCCCCTTTTTTATGATCTATTTGGGATCTAGACCTAATAGTGGTATTGTTGGGTCAAAGGGTATGCACAGTTTTATAGCCCTTTGGGCATAGTTCCAAATTGTTCTCCAGAATGGTTGGATCAATTCACAACTCTACCAACAATGCATTACTGTTCCAATTTTCTCCCATCTTCTCCATTTATTATTTTCTTTTTTTGTCATATTAGCCAATTTGATAGGTGTGAGGTGGTACCTCAGAACTTTTAAAATGTGCATTTCTCGGGGCAGCTAGATGGCACAGTGGATAGAGCACCGGCCCTGTATTCAGGAGGACCTGAGTTCAAATCTGACCTCAGGCACTTGACACTTACTAGCTGTGTTACCCTGGGCAAGTCACTTAACTCCAATTGCCTCACCAAAAAAAAAAAAATTGCATTTCTCTAATCAATAGTGATTGAGAATATTTTTTCATAAGACTATGGATAGCTTTAATTTCTTCATCTGAAAACTACCTGTTCATATCCTTTGACCATTTCCCAATTGGGTAATGAATTGTATTCTTATCCATCTCTATGTCTTGTTTGGTTATAAATTCTTCTGTTCTTCACAGATCTGACGGGTAAACCATTTTTTCCTCTCCTAATTTGCCTTTATGTCTAAATCATGTACCCATTTTGACCTTATTTTGGTATACGGTGTGAGATATTGGTCTATGCCTAGTTTTTGCCATACTATTTTCCAGTTTTCCCAGCAGTTTTGGTCAAATAATGGGTTTTTATCCCAGAAGCTGGAGTGTTTGAGTTTACCAAACAGTAGATTACTATAGTCATTTACTACTGTGTCTTGGGTACGTAACCTATTCCACTGATCCATTACTCTATTTCTTAGCCAGTACAAAACAGTTCTGATGATTGACACTTTATCAGCTAGGTGGCACAGTGGATGGAGCACTGGCCCTGGATTGAGGAGGACCTGAGTTCAAAGCTGGCCTCAGACACTTAACAGTTGCTGGCTGTGTGACCTTGGGCAAGTCACTTAACCCCAATTGACACTTTATAATATAGTTTTAGCTCTGGTACAGCTAGATCATCTTCCTTTGCATTTTTTTCATTAATTCCCTTGATATTCTTGACCTTTTGTCCTTCCATATGAATTTTGTTATTATTTTTTCTAGTGCTATAAAATAATTTTTGATAGTTTTGTATGTCACTGAATAAGTAAATTAATTTATGTAGAATAGTCATTTTTATTATATTAGTTCGGCCTACCCATGAGCAACTCTTACAATTTATCATTCAATGCCTGGGTCACTGAGAAGCTAAATGACTTGACTGGAACAAACCTAGAGACAGACCCTTGATACACTATGACATATTGCTTCTGGTTTTGCTTAACTGTATCTCACTTAGGCTGGAAATTCAGAAGCCACTCATAGGTGTGATGCCACCACTGATTGGCATTCAAACTCTGACCTACTATTTCCAATTGAGCTGGTTATCTCTTCCTTTAGCAGTCTAGTGGTACCTGGCTTCAAGGAGCTCTCCATATTGGTGCCAGACAGAGGGAACATCTGACTGGCTTAGCCCAGTGAAATTCAAGTGATTGACCAGCCTCAGCCCTCCCCCAGAAGCAATGATTACAGGGCATGGGTCACCACATCCTACAACTTAAAAACAAAGCAAAAAAACCACCAAGGTACCTACATTAAATATATCATCATCAGAAAAAAAACACACCATCTATTAAAAACATATGGGAGGGGCAGCTAGGGGTGGTGTAGTGGATGGAGCACCAGCCTGGATTCAGGAAGACCTGAGTTCAAATCCGGTCTTAGACACTTCACAATTACTAGCTGTGTGACCCTGGGCTAGTTACTTAACCCCAATTGCCTCACCAAAAAACCCCAAAACATATGGGGCAGCTAGGTGGCACAGTGGATAGAGCACCGGCGCTAGACTCAGGAGGACCTGAGTTCGAATCCAGCCTCAGACACTTAACACTTACTAGCTGTGTGACCCTGGGCAAGTTACTCAACCCCAATTGCCTCACCCAAAAAAACAAAACAAAACAAAAAACCAAAAAACAATATAGTGTTGTATCTGTTATACTATTAATATACATTAATATATGTTAATATTTATGAAATATGTATAATATGTAATTGCAAAGAACTAGAAATGACCTAAATTGTTTAGTAAACTGACACTGAGGCAGCCAGATACAGAGGAAAGGACCCTAGATTTGGAATTAAAAAGCTAGCATTATATGAGAGGGAAACAGAAGTGGATTTCTCAGTAAATGCAGGAGTAAAAGAAGAATACCTCCATATAGTCTTCATTCTCTCTCTTTTTTTTTTTTGGGTGAGGCAATTGGGGTTAAATGACTTGCCTAGGGTCACACACCTAGTAATTGTTAAGTGTCTGAGGCCAGATTTGAACTCAGGTCCTTCTGAATCCAGGGCCGGTGCTCTATCCACTGCGCTACCTAGCTGCCCCCATATAGTCTTGAAATGGTAGCAATAGCAATAAGACAAGGAGAAAAAATGAAAGGCATAAAAATAGGCAAACAGGAGACAAAATTATCTGTATTTGCTGATGACTTGATGCTTTAAGCTTAGAAAACCCCAGAGAATCAACAAAGAAAGTAACTGAAAAAGAAATGTATAATTCCAACAAAGTAGGATAAAGTCCCCCAACCCACCCCCACTCTGGTCAAATCAATAGCCTCTCTATATACCAATGAGAAAATCCAGAAAAACATAAGGAGATAGCTACAAAATGCATGGAAATTGGGGACATAGCGGGATAAAGCACTGGCCCTGGATTTAGGAGGATCTGAATTCAAATCCAGCCTCAGACACTTGACACTAGCTGTGTGACCCTGGGCAAGTCACTTAACCCTCACTGCTCTGCCAAACAACAAAAACAAAAAACCTTGGAAATATATGGGAGACAATATACCCAGGCACATCTAAGACTTATACAGATTCAATAACAAAACCCTCTTTAAAGAAATAGAAGCCCTAGGCTTCAGATCTGGCTTATTTACTAGTCCTATGACTTTGGGCAAGTCATTTTAGTTTCAAATATAAAATGGGGGAAATATTTCTTATACTGCTTCTGTCAAAAGTCATATTATGAGGAAGACAGCTTATAAAAGCCTTATAGCACCATGGAAAAGGTGAATTATTGATACTATTGTAGCATCATAAAGGATGAGAACCCAACATCCAATTTATAAGGAACTGATACATTTTTAAGGGTAACACGCAACCAAAGAATATGGGCAGAAAACTGATGAAAGAGTACACAATATTAAACACAAACATTTGACCAAGTAAGTGTCCAACCTCACTAGTAGTTAGAGAAATATAAATGAAAACGATACAGAGGTATCATTTGGCACCCATTATATTGTCAAGAATAAGCAGAAGTAACAAAACTCAAAGCCGGAGGGAAGGGGATGTTGTGGAGAAGTAGGGAAACTCATACAATGTTGGTGGAATTGCGGATTGAAAGATTCTTTTTGGAAGGTGAGCTGAACAGAGTATAATAACAGAAGTCATCAAAATAGTAATACCCCAAGTATGTGATCACACACACACACACACACACACACTGATATATACTATATCAGTGATTTATATGCTGACTATAATTGGTGCAGTGGATAGAACATTGGCCCTGTAGTTTGGAGGACCTGAGTTCAAATCTGACCTCAGACAATTACTAGCTATGTGACCCCTGGGCAAGTCACTTAACCCCAATTGCCTTAAACATCTAGGGCCAGATGGTTCCGGAAGAGAAAGTGAGGCTGGTGAATTTGCACAGCCCTCCCTCACTTAAATCCAATTAAGTGCAAGTCATGACATCACCCTGATGTCATGGTCCTCCTCTTTGAGAATGAAGGACAAACAACAATAATACTGAGATACTTCAGGGGCAGCTAGGTGGCGCAGTGGATAGAGCACCGGCCCTGGAGTCAGGAGGACCTGAGTTTGGATCCTGCCTCAGACACTTGACACTAGTTGTGTGACCCTGGACAAGTCACTTAACCCCAATTGCCTCACCAAAAAAAAAAAAAAATACTGAGATACTTCAGCATTATAATACTGCAAAGAAAGAAAAGTGGGATAGAGAGAGAGGGATTGATAATCTGTTGTGGACATTTTGTATGTGGGAATTCATTTTAGGTGTTGCAAGTCTTCCCAACTCCAGGCCCACTGTTTTATCCACTGCACCACCTAGCTTCCCTGGCATACAATAGGTGCTTAATAGGAGGTAGCTAGGTGGCAGAGTGCTAGATTTAGAGTCAGGAGAACCTGAGTTCAAAACCTCCCTCAGACACTCACTAGCTATGTGACCCTGAGCAAATCACTTCACTTCTGTCTGCTTCAATTTTCTCATCTGTAAAATGGGGATAAAAATAGCATCTACTTCCCAGGGTTGCTGTGAAGATCACTTAACACTTACTAGCTGTGTGACCCTGGGCAAGTCACTTAACCCCAATTGCCTCACTAAAAAAACCAAAAACAAGAAGAGATGTAAAAAACTGAAGGAAATTAAACCCATTTTCACACAGGCAAAAAAAAATTTCTTGTTATTTTTGGATTCCTATGTGATTTTTTTAAGAGGGGAAAAGAACACCAGAATAACATTTTTCTCAAGGAACCCTTAGTCAGATGGCATGGCACACCAGGCTTCTGCAGCAAGATAGCTTGGCAAATTATTCTTTCTTTCTTTTTTTTAAGCTCGGTAAATTCTTGACACCAGATGGTCACAGGTCTTTTTCCAGGACAAGATTTCAGAGCTGGAGGGAACACCTCCAGTATCACCTTGTCCAAATCAGACACCCCCCCTATCCCCCGGGAAAAAAAAAAGAATCCCCATGACAATATCCTTGACAAGTGGGTCAACCAGCCTTTGTTTGATATCTCAAGTGATGAGGAGCTCACTACCTCGAGGAGTAATTCATCCTACTCTGACCAGGTCTAATTGTAAAGTAGTTTGTTCTCTCTGTATAAAATCTACATCTGCTTCTTTGCGGCTCCCACCTAAGAACAGGATATAGCTTGTTTGTGTGGAAGGAGAAGCTAGGTGGTCCATAGTTGGCACAGAGTGCTGGCCTGCAGTCAAGAAGATTCATCTTCCTGGTTCAAATCTGGCCTCAGAAACTTTCTAACTGTGTGACCCTGGGCAAGCCACTTCACCTGCTTGCCTCAGTTTCCTCATCTGTCAAATGACTTGAGAAATGGTCAACCACTTTAGTCTCTTTGCCAAGAAAACCCCAGATGGGGTCACAAAAAGTTGGACATAACTGAAAACAACGAACAAACAATAAAACAATATTTGTTGTCTCCCCATTAGATTGTAAGTCCCTTGAGGGCAGTGATTGTCTTCTGCCTCTTTTTTATATTCCCAGGGCTTAGCACAGTGCCTGGCCCACGGTAAATGATAAATGTTTACGGATTGATGGAGTGATACAAGATGAGTGAAGTATTTGAGAGGGGAGGATTTCAAATTTTCTTATCTGAAAAAATTGGGGAGGGGGATTCTACTGAACTAGAAACTCAATACAAGTCATCACTAAGCCGCTCTGTAAAATGAAAGCATTGGATTGGATAAGGGATCCTTAACCCTTGCAATCAGACAATCCTGGCATTTTGGTGAAACCTATGAAGCCCTGCTCAGTTTCATATTTTTAAATGCATGAAACAAAATACGCAGGATTATCAAGGAAACCAATTACATGGAAATGCACTTATCAAAATATTTTTAAAACTATTTCACAGATCCCAGGCTTTATTAAGCTTAAAATCACACCAAGATGGGGGCAGCTAGGTGGTGCAGTGGATAGAGCACTGGCCCTGGAGTTAGGAGGACCTAAGTTCAAATCCGGCCTCAGACACTTAACACTTACTAGTTGTGTGACCCTGGGCAAGTCACTTAACCCCAATTGCCTCACTAAAAAAACAAAACAAAACAAAACAAAATCACACCAAGACACTTGAGACCCCCTGTATATCTTATATGTACAATAGCTGTGGGATCCTTGAGAACTGGAACTATCTTTTACCTTTCTTTGTATCCCTGGCACTTAGTGAAGGGCCTTATATATACAAGCACTTAATAAATGCTTATCAAGTGACTAAAGTTGCAAAGGGGCAAAGTGAGGTTTGATATCAAGAGAAACTTCCCAACAACTAAAGCTGCCCAAAAGGGGAATGGGTGGCTGGCTGGGAGGGAGTGGCTGGATACCTGAAGGATGACCACTTGTCAGGTGCATGTTCTAGAAGGGGTGACTTTTTCGAGTATAGTTTGAAGGAGCCTTGGGATCCTCTCCAACTCTGTTGATTCTGTCTGTGTTCTCATTTCTACAAACCTAACTCTCCTATTTCTTAGTCCTGTGATGCAGCTAGTCATGTCCTCCCTCTGAACCTCAGTTTTTCCATCTGTAAAATGGGAATAGAGATACTTCTTTCTGATGAATTGTAGAAATCTGTGGACTGTGGGGCACCATGGAAACCTGCAGCCAGGATGCTTATCCTCTTACTTCTTTGGAGGTCACGTTTTTCCAAGTCCTGACTCATCATGTGCTTCGGAGCTTGGCTTTGATGAGGCGCTCCGTTCTTCCCCCTTCCGTTGGCCTAGGGACAAAGAACACTGAGGAAATCGTGGGTGGGGGCACTGTGGAATCAGGCACCGACCAAAGTCTTCTAAGGAGTGCCTGTGACCCTGCCTGTGATGCTTTGGTCAGAGCGGCTGGGACTTTTTAACAGGAAGGGAGTGGGGCAGAGGTCAGAGCACAGGCTGCGTCTTTGGAAAAGCCCCTCAAAGATATTGGGAAGAACCAAGAGGCCCTGAATGGGGAACAAAGAAAGGGGAGGAACCTGGCATCCCAAACAAACATGGTGGCAGGCCATGTCAGAGATGGCATCCTAGAAAAAGAGATTCTTTTGGAAAACCAGGTTGGAGCAGCTGAGAGATACGAGGCTGAGGGGGGCGGCGACCAGGTAGGGGTGGGAAGGTGAGGTGCCTGGCAAGCCAATGGTCTGGGAGTCCAGGAAACTTGGATTCCTGGACTTGACTCTGCCATTAACCACCTGTATGACCTGGGCACATCACCCTCCCAGCTCTCACATCCCCTGTTCTAAGGCCCTTCCCAGTTTGGACATCCCCTGTTCTCCCCCTTCTGACATCCCCTATCTAAGGCTCCGCCCAGTTCTGATATTCCCTGTTCTCCCATCTCTGACATTCCCTGTTTCTAAGGCCCCTCCCAGCTCTGACATTCCCTGTTCTAAAGGTCCCTCACAGATCTGACATTACTCTGTTCTAAGGCCCTCCCATGACCTCGACATTCCCTGATCCAAGGTCCCTCCTGGCACTAATATTGTGTCCATTTCTGGGGTCCTTTCTATAGCTGATTTTCTAGAATTCATAAATTCTAAGGTCCGCCTGAGCCTACAACTTTTCATTCCATGTTCTGGCTAGATTGGCTCATTTAATCCCTTTATGGCATGTGGTCAGACTGGCCCAGTTAGCATCAGAGGGTGAAGAAGAGGGGACCTTGGCACCTACTTGTCCACAAAGAGGGCAGGGGAGTCGGGGCCTCGTGACTCAGGTCCTGCATGGCATTCCACTCATTGATGCAGCTCTGGTCAGAGCCGATAACAGCTCTCGTAGTAGGTGGCCCACACCAGGGCCATGCCGCCAGGGAGTAGTTGTGTCTCCGGGCCACCTCACAGGCCTTGTGCAGAATCTGGAGGGCGGACCTGCAGGCAGAGAGAGAGGAGGGTGAGACCTAGCAATGGACAAGGGCTTCTGGGAGTATCCTTCTAAGAGGCGGGGTTTCTGGTTTTGCCAGCACAGGAAAGATGGGTGAACCTCGGGGATTTTGCTTCTTTGATTTAACTCAGCCCAAAAAGCTCATTCATTATTATTATTATTATTATTAATAATATAATAAATAATAATAATATTAAGCACTGATTATGTGAGGTATTCTGTGCTAGGCATTCCAGATGCAAAACATAAACATGATACCACCACCCCCCTTCATGGAGCTTTTGTTGTTCAGTTGTTTTTCGTCATGTCGGACTCTTTGTGACCCATTTGGGTTTTCTTGGCAGATACTGGAGGGGTTTGCCATTTCCTTCTCCAATTCATTGGACAGATAAGGAAACTGAGGTCAACAGGGTGAAGTGATTTGTCCACGGTCACACAGCTAGGAAGTGTCTGAGGCTGGATTTGAACTCAGGGAGATGAATCTCCTGACTCTAGGCCCAGCACTCCATCCACTGCAGTGCCACCTAGCTTCATGGAGTTTACTTTCTTCCACATGCCAGCCAATGAAAGAGGCACAAAAGAGGCAAAAGCAACGTCAGACATTCCCTGCCTTCAGGGAGGTTACACTCTGCAGTGTCCTAGGCACTGTATTGAGACGGAGGAGAAGCAAAGACAAATGTTATCCCTCCCTGTGTTCAAGGCTTTGGAGGGACCATGAGGAGGCAGGACAGACCGTAGTTATTACTGGGGCAGAGCAGCCAGTCCCCACGTGCACACAGACACGGACGTTAAGCTCCAGATACAGATGGGAACCCTTCATGCACCCTCCCCCAAGGAGAGGCAGCGTGGTATAATGGGAAGGGCTGTGGTCTTGGAGTCTGAAGAATGAGACTGACATGTGCCTACCAGAAGTTGGGCAAGTGCAAACCCCTGTGAGCCTGAGCTCAGAGAGTGAATATTCTGCCCTCTCTTGGGCCTGGTTTCAGGTCACATCCCCTCCAGGCCATCTCCATGCCCTGCTGCCACCCCAACCTTCCCTGGTCTATTAAAAAAACTCCTTTGTATCCCCGTGTGTAGGAAATACCTGACATACAGCAAGCACTTAATAAATGCCTGCTGACTGACCATTGGAGAACAGTAACCAAATCCATACAGCCATTCCTGGGTAAAGTGTCAACGCATTGTCCTCCAATCATCATTCCCTCTGACTTCCCTGTCCCCAAACACCATTCCCCTTTATGGGCTGGCTTCCCCTATGGGAATGGAAGCTCTCAGAGGCCAGGCACTACCTTTTTGGGTTTTTTTGGTGAGGAAATTGGGGGTTAAGTGACTTGCTCAGGGTCACACAGCCAGTAAGTGTCAAATGTCTGAGGCCAGATTTGAACTCAGGTCCTCCTGAATCCAGGGCTGGCGCTCTATCCCACTGTGCACCTAGCTGCCCCCCCAGGCACTACCTTTTGTTTGCTTGTCCCCACATGCTAGCACTTAATAAGTGGTTTGTTTTTTCATTCCTGTCCATTCATTCATTCAACACATATTAGCTGTGTGAGCACTGAGCCTGACTTTGCTAATCTATCGAATGAGAATAATATGCCCACTTCCCACGGCTGTGGACGGGAAGCTTGCAATGTCATGGAAACACAAAGCTAGATTAAAGTGGGACTGCAGTCCCACTGTGCTCTGGGACACAAGGTCAGCACAGAAGGCCATCCATAGCCCTGGATCTGGAGCCAAAGTACCTGGGTCAGTCCGCTATTTACTGCCTGGGTGACCTCGGGCAAATTATTAACCTCTGTTCAAAGTGGGGGTTGGGCCAGATGGCCTCTCAGATTCCTTGCAGCTCTCATTCTAGGACCTCTGACCTCAGATTCTTTTATCTTTTTTCACACGACGGTTTTAGCTTAGAAAAACTGCAGGAGTGAGACTGGCTTCTGAAGCTGTCATTATTGTGAACACATCAACCACACGGGGCCGCCATGATGGATTCCTAACCTACAAAAGCCCCACTTCCATTCTCAGACCGATGGAGAGGGTGCAGGCTGGGACCAAAGAGAGAGAGGCTGTCGGATGGAGAGGAAGCCACACGGAGAATCTCATGGGTTGGCTTGGTCACTTTTGTTGTGCATGTTCAAGGAGGCTGGGAAGCCCCAGTGCCTGGAATTTCCTAAGTGGGTGTGAGGAAAATGATATTAAGAACAAAAGAATGTGACACTGGAGTAAGGACAGAAATGGGATGGGACTCCTGGACACAGATGTATGATGTGCTGCAGCCAGATGTGGGCCTGTGGGCACTGCCAAAGATGGACCCAAATATCCGCGTGACTTTTGGATCCTCCCCAAGGGTCTCACTTTAATTGGATCATAGATGTAGGGCTAAAAGGACCTTAGAAGCTAGCAAAAGCCATCTCATTGTACACATGAAGAAACTGAGGTTGACAGTGTTTAGTGACCTGACCAGGGTCATACAGCTAGTAAGCTTCTGAGGTAGGATTTGACTCGAAGGATCTAGATCTATTCACTGATGCAGGCCAACTTTTCTCTATGTGAACATTAAAGAACTGGACTAAAGAGACCTTTCTTTCTTTTTTTTTTTTTGATGAAGGCAATTGGGGTTAAGTGACTTACTTGCCAGGGTCACACAGCTAGTAAGTGTTAAGTGTCTGAGGCTGGATTTGAACTCAGGTCCCCCTGACTCCAGGGCCGGTGCTCTATCCACTACACCACCTAGCTGCCCCCTAAACAGACCTTAAAAGGTTCATTTCTAGAAATAACATTCAGTAAGGCCCTTCCCAGCCCTGATTATTCCCTGTCCTAAGGCCTCATCCCAGCTCTGACATTCCCTGTTCTAAGGTCCCTCCTAGTTCTGACATTCCCTGTTCTAGGATCCCTTCCACCTCTGACATTCCATGTTTCTAAGGTTCTCCCAGCTCATTTCTTGTTAGGATGCTATGGGTATGTGGAAAGGGAAGCCTCTGACAGCCACTAAATAAAAAACCACTGCACAAAGTCTGGCTTGCTAGACTGACAACCCTGAACTTCAATGGCCACCCAGGAGAGTTGAGCCAGCTTATGGTGGGGGTTGGTGTAAATGATGCTTCTTCCCCAGGTTTCTGCCATCAGCCCAGGGGAATGTGCACTCACCACATGGCCTGGACAGACACCGGCTTAAAGACATGCATTCTTCCAGCTGTGCTCACACTGAATCCACTGAGAAAAAGAAAGAAAAATAAACTCGCTATACATGGGAAATCTATACTCTCTAAACAAATGAGGCTGGGGCTGGGGCCGGGGTGTGGTTCCCCTGTAGGTGCCAGACCAACCTGCCTGCTGCTGGGATGGGGCAATGCCAGAGGTGTGGCTGCAAGGGTAGGGACCTCTCCAGTGCCCTGGGAATGGACAGAACTGAAGAGGAACTACAGTCCACAGGTGGGAAGAGCACCTGGGTTTTGGATATGGAAGACCCGCCTTCCAGTAGGATGTGGGAGTTAGGTAAGACGGGCTTCTGGGGAAGGGGCTTCCATATATGAAGAGGAGTTTGTACTGGATGACCACAAAGGGCCCTCCCAGCTCTGACATCCCTTGTTCTAAGGCCCCTCCCAGCCCTGACATTCCCTGTTCTAAGGCCCCTCCCAGCCCTGACATTCCCTGTTCTAAGATCCCCCCCCAGCCCTGACATTCCTGTTCTAAGGCCCCTCCCAGCCCTGACATCCCCCTGTTCTAAGGCCTTCACAGCTCTGACATTCTATGCCTACCCTTCCAAAGGTTCCTTCTGATCCCACATTCTGTGACTCTATTCATCCTCCTTCTCTTTCCACCTTCCCTCCCTTCCTTTAAAAATGATCTCATTCTGAAACCCACCAGGCTATGCCTTTAGGTTCCATTTTCTAAGGAAGTTCTTCCGTAACTGAACCCCATTGTATGAGGGTCCAAGTGGAGCCCAGCCTCACCCCGTGCCCAACAAATTTCTGCCCCACTGAATGCCAGTTACATCATTCATTTCTGTGGTTTTGTGGTAAGTTGCCCCAAGCTGGAGGTCTTTAAACGGAGTCAGGATGGCCATTTGTGGGAAACTTTGTCCAGAGGGTCCCTGTTCAGGGACAGGCTGGACTAGATATCTCTGAGGTCCCTCCCACCTCAGAGGCTACAATTCCAAAGCCACAAGGGGCTCTGTGACAGACCCCCCATGCAAGGGATGGAAGGAGAGGTGACAGGTTCTTCATACAGGGGCTCCGGTCCCACCCCAGGCTCTCCAGCCCCACTCCTCAAAGGAGCCACTTTCACCCACACTCACCCATCACCATCAAGATGTATCTTGGTGTCACTCCACAGACGAAGCACCATCCCGATGGTGCAGCTCGTGCTGTTGGAAAGAGCAGGCAGGGAAAAGGGGTTACAGAGGGTCTCATGTCCTTGCACCATTCCCACACCTCAGCCCTCCAACCAGCCTTCCACACTCATATGGGAAAAGAATAAAACACCCAATGGTCCCAGTCACTCAGTATGGAACCACAAGGACAAAGGCAAGTCTCAGTATCCTAGACCTAGAACCAGAAGAGATCTGGAACGCACTTGCTCCTCTCTTCTCTTCTTACAGTGCCTGGTGTCCTTCAAAGCTCAGCTCCAACATCATTTCCTACATAAGGGGTCTCTTAATTGCCCACAGCTGCTAGTGTAGCGAAGATAAAAAATGTACCTGGCATTTTTTTCATGTATATTATGCATGTGTATGTGTGTGTGTGTGGTTGTCTCCCATGAGAGGATGTAAGCACCCTGAAAGCAGGAACTGCTCAATTTTGTCTGTTTTTCTAGCAACAAGCATGGTGCCCGGCATACAGGAGGGTTAAATAAATACTTGTCAACTTATGGATAGATTAAAGTAATTTTACTGTTAAAATCCTAGATTTGGAGGTAGAAGGGACTTTAGGGGCCAACTGCAACCCCTTCATTTTGCAGGGGAGGAAGCTGAGGCTCAAGAGGGTTAAATAATATGCCTCTGGTGACAGCAAAAAAGTGTCAGAGACAGGATTTGAACCCATGTCAGAATTGTCCTTGTTCCAAGGCCCCTCCCAGCCCTGACATCCCCTGTTCTAAGGGCCCTCCCAGCTCTGACATTCCTTATTCTGAGGCCCCTCCCAGCTCTGACATCCCCTGTTCTAAGGCCCCTCAGACCTCATGGTGGCAACAGTGGCTACAGCAGTAGACCTGGAAGTCAGGAAGGCCTGAGTTAAAAATCCAACCTCAGACATATATTAGCTGTGTGACCTTGGGCAAGTCACTCAACCTCTGTTTGCCTCAATTTCTTCAACTACAAAATGAGGATCATAACAGCACCTCCTTCCCAGGGTTGCTGTGAGGATCCAAGGAGATAATATCTGTAAAAAGTGCTTAGCACAGTGCCTGGTACACAGTAGGTACCCCATAAATGCTTATTTCCTTCTCTTCCCTCCTGAACTGAGATGGCTTCTGTGCCCGATGCCTAGCACTTTGGACAGAGGCAGCTCAAGCCAAGTCAGTCACATAACCTTCCCCTTGTCCCCAGGCTTCAGTTTCAGGAGGTGTCCTACATCGGGTTAAGTGCCACAGGGTTCAGCACCTGAGCAGGGTTCTCTGGCACACAGCCCTGGCCTAGCCCAGGAACCTGGCGCCCTGTTTGGGAAGCTCCAGCTCTCACAGCCTGCATTCCTGGTTTGGTTCTGCTGTCCCATATGGAGGCTCTCGACCAATGGGGAGATGATACCCAGCTGTGGAAGCTCCCGGCACCACCTGGGTAGCTTTTTGTTATTTTTGTTGCTATTTTCTAAGTCACCAAGCCTCCTCGGATGATGGGTATGGAAAAACTCATCTTCTAAGAGGACTATGTGGCCATGCCTGGGAGTGGTGCTGACATCCCGTGGGCATCTGGGTCTTCTATCCTGGGTATCTTTTAATGGGCTCCCCAGAGACTAACTTCACACCAGCACAGAGAAGGTCCCGCTGGGACAAGGGAAACTGAAATCTGGCTCCCAGGTACCTGCCAAGGAATGTGGCCTCCCCTTGACTCCCTGCCTCCGGCAGGCAGAGTCTAACCAAACCAGACTCTGGGCTAGGAGACAGCATTTCAGCCTCAACATCCTGAAGGATCAAGAGATCAACAGAATCGCAGCATTTAGATCCAAGCCAGAAGGGACTTAGGAGATGCCCAACCCCTCTCCTTTTACAAGTGAGGAAGGCCACATGTCTGTGACTGGTCCAAGGTCACACAGTGGCCAAGCTGGGATTCAAATCCAGGTGGGTCAGAGGGGCCCTTAGAGAGCTGGCTTCCTTCCCAGCTTTACTGAACAGTAAGTATCCCCTCCATTCACCGGAGTCCAGACAAGGGAGCTTAGAGACCAGAGTCCAAACTCCTCATATGACCAAGGAGAATCTGAGGCTGGAGAGAGACTAAGAGACTTGCCCTTTTCAGTTCTAAATCCTGTGATCTCCACAGTCAAGTATCTTACACTCATCCGATCCTCACAATAGTCCTGGTGGGAAGTTATTATCGTTATTACCCCCATTTTACAGATGAGGAAACTGAGAAGGGATGTGTCAAGGACAGACAGGCAGTAAGTAGCAGGTGAGATTTGAACTTAGGTCTTGTGATTTCAACTTTAGGTATCCCTCCACTGGACCCACACTGCCTCCCCAGGAAGGTGAGAGGATTTGAATCCATGCCATCCCAAGATCAGCTGGAGCAACTGAGTATGTAGGGGAAAGAAAGAAAAGGAATCGAAGGGATCGCAGGATCTGGAGTGAGAAGGGACCCATGGGGTTACTGAATCCAAATCGCATTTTATAGTTGAGAAAACTGAGGCACCATATCACTCAAAGTGATAGCAGAGTCAGGATTCAAACCCAGGTTCTCTGACTCCAAATGTAGTTCTCTCTTTAAGTATTTATGAGGGATTAGCAGGATTTCCAGGTGGCTCAGTGGATAGAGCACGGGGCCTGGAGTCCGGAAGACCTCATTTCAAATTCAGCCAGAGACACATACTAGCTGAGTGACCCTGGGCAAGTCACTTCACCCCATTTGCCTCGGTTTCTTCATCTGTAAAATGAGCTGTAGAAGGAAATGGCAAACCACTCTAGTATCATTGCCAAGAAAACCCTAAATGGGGTCAAAAGGAGTCAGACACAACTGAACAACAACAAAATGTAAGAGGGATTAGCTTTGCTCTGCCTGGCCAGTGGGAAAAAAGTAACAATGGGTGGAAATTATGAGATAGATTTAGGCGTGATGTCAGGGAAAATTTCCTACCATCCCCAGGGGCTCCACCCAGCTGCTAAAGTGCTCAAACACACATCTGATTAGGTCTCACCCCATTCAGTTAACTCCAGGGGCTCCTTATCACTGGAGATACTTCCATTTGGCATTTAAAGCCTTTCGTCATTTGGCTCGGACTTACCTTTGCATTCTCATTAGCTAATAATACAAATGACAACAACAATAACAACAGTTATGTATGGGCAACTAGGTGGCACAGTGGCGAGAGTGCTGGACTTGGAGTCAGGAAGACCTGAGTTCAAATCTGCCCTGAGACACTTACTAGCTATGTATCCCTGGGCAAGTCACTTTACCCTGTTTGCCTCAGTTTCCTCATCTGTAAAATGAGGCAGAGAAGGAAATGGCAAATCCCTTCAGTATCTTTGCCAAGAAAACCCCAGATGGAGTCATGGAGAGTTGGACATTGACTGAAAAACAACTGAACAACAATAACATTTACATAGCATTAGCTATGTGTCAGGCACTGTGCTAGGTCCTTTATTATTATCTCATTTGGTCCTCACAATAATCGGGGGAGGTAGATTCTCTTATGATCCCCATTGTACAGCTGAGGAAACTGAGGCAAATGTAGGTTAAATGACTTGCCCAGGGTCACACAGCTAGTAAGTATCTGAGGTTGGATTTGAACTCAATTCTTCCCGACTCTAGGTGTGGCACTCTGTGTACTATGGCTTCCCCCGGCTGCTCCATTTCACCTGTTCTATGGTCCAACCAACCCAACCTTCACACACAATATTCCATCGCCCATCTCCGGATGCACCCCATGCCAGAAATAAATGCCCTCCTCATTTCCACTGGGCTTACTGTCAAACTTAGCTCAGTTCCTAGGTTATCTCATACACGAGACCTTTCCTGATTGCTCCAAAATTACCTCGTATTTACCCTGCATGTGCTGATCCTCGATTTCCTCATGTGTAAAGTGAGAGGGTTGAACTAGACAGTCCCTGAGGTCCCTTCCTACTCTAAAACTATGATGTCCAAATAAAGACTGGGGGATCACTCCTGAAGGGGGTGCCCTAGGGGAGGCTCTTCTTCAGCAGCAGTGCCTTTCAAATGGGGAGCTCTGTAACCAGGCTGTCTGTCTAGCTCCCTGTCTCCCTAACTTCCTCAATGCTCCGACATCTGTAACTTATCCACAAATTTTTTGGTGTGTTCTGGACCCCTTGGCCAGTATCTGATGAAGCCTATTCCCCAAATGATGTTTTAAAATACATGATATGATATGATATAATACAAAACAACATAATATAAAATTATAAAAGGAAACCAATTCTATTAAAGCATAGTTACCAAAATATTTTAAAAAACAAACCCCAATTCACGGACTTCTAGGAAGGTATCCATGGGTGTTAAGAGTCCCTGCTAGGATAGAGCACCGGCCCTGGATTCAGGAGGACCTGAGTTCAAATCCGACCTCAGACACTTAACACTTAGTAGCTGTGTGACCCTGGGCAAGTCACTTAACCTCAATTGCCTCACCAAAAAAAAAAAAAAAAAAAGAGCCCCTGCTAAAGATACTCAAAACAAACCTTGCTATGGCATCCCTCCCTCCAATTTGTCTGCTCCATCCCAACAAAACACACCTCTCCTTGCTGGAAAAGTCCACTCCCAGCAGGACATTCTCCTCCGTGTCCTGGCGCCCGCTGCTGTACACCACCACCATGTACCTGACACGGTCCGTCCACGCGCTCTCCAGGCGCACTGCCTGCAAGGAAGCAATGACTTGGTCATTGTCTTTGGTAGAGGCCCAAGATATGATGTAAACCAATCCAAGAAGAAGTGACTAAGCTGGGGACTCTGCTAGGAGCTGGAGACACAAAGACAAAAGGAAGATAATGCCTGCCCTCTGGGAGCTTACATTTTACTAGGGTCTACAACATACAACATTCGATTTAAGTAGAATTTATTAAATGCTGACTGTGTTAGGGTCTGGAGACACCAAGACATAACCAAAGCAATCCCTGCCCTTGAGAAACTTATGCCCTACTAGGGAGGCATAAAATGAAACAGAGAAGTAAGGACACAATGTGGATTGGTGGGGAAAGCCACTGCTTCTAACCAGGGTTCAAATCATGCCTTTTATATCTACTAACTGTGTGACTCTGGGTAAGTCATTTAATGTTCCTCATCTGCAGAATGAAAAACTTATACTAAATAGCCTCTGAGGTCCCATCCATCTCTGGGTCTCCCATCCTATAAATATAGAAATAATTATTTAAGAAGGGTGGAATCATGTTTTACATAACTGCACATGTATGACTTAAATTGAATTGCTGGATTTCATAGGGAGGGATGAGGAGGGAGGGGAGAAGAAAATTTAGAACACAAAGTTTTAAAAAATCAATGTGAAAAATAATGATGAGCAGGAGGAGTTCAGAGAAACCTGGAAGGACTTACATGAACTGATGCTGACTGAGAGGAGCAGAACCAGGAGAAAATTGTATACAGTAACAGCCACATTATGTGATGAATGATGGTGATGGACTTGACTCTTTTTAGCAATGCAATGGTCCAAAACAATTTCAAAGAACTTCATAACAGAAAATGTTCTCAACATCCAGAAAAAAGAACTGTGGTTTATGAATGCAGATTGAACCATACTGTTTCTACTTTTGGACTGTTTTTTTTTCCCCTTCTTTTTTGAGGTTTTCCCCTTGTGCTCTGACTCTTCTTTCACAATATGACTAATGCAGAAATATGTTTAATGTGATTGTACATATATAACCTATATTAGATTGCTTTCTGTCTTGGGGAGGAGGGAGGGAAGGAAGGGTGGGAGAAAAATTTGGAACTAAAAATCCTATGAAAACAAATGTTGGAAACTATCTTTATATGTAACTGGAAAATAATAAAATACTAAGAAAGGGAAATCACTAACTAGGAGGTATCATTTCCTTCTATAAAATCTTATATGGAATGAGGAAAATTAATTTATCCATCCATCCACCCACCCACCATTATTAAGCTCTGCAGAATAAGCAAAGTTCCTTGCTAGGCCCTTGGGGAAAATGAACAAACTTTGCTTTGTTTCTCTCCTTTTTTTTTTTTTCCATTTCACAGATTTGTGAATTGGAAGTTCATAGGAAATTCAAGGAGTGGAGATTATAATTGAATAGAGTCTAAAAAAACAAACAGTAAACAGGAGTCCTAGGATGCAGACTTGACTCAAAAGACTTATTATCTAAACTTGGGGGCCTCAGTTTACCCACCTAGAAAATAAAGAGATTTGGATTAGAGCAATGTTTTTCAGAGTAATTTGGCCACCAAACATTTTTATGCTTGAAGAGTATGGAAGTATTGAAGATGGAAGGAGGGAAAGGGTAAAGGGAACAAGAACTTATTAAGTATTTATTATTGTGCCTGGTACTGTCCTAAGTACTTAATAATATCTCATTTGATCCTTACGACAATCCTAGGGTGCTATTATTATCTCCATTTTACAGGCTGAGGCAACCAGAAATTAAATGGCTTGTGAACAGTCGCAGTGCTAGCAAGTGTCCGAGATGGGATCTGACCCCAGGACCAGTGCTCTATCCAGTGATCCATCTAGCAGGCTGATGGATCCCATAAATAGTGGTCTAGAGTGCCTTGAAAGTATAAAATAAAGGGGTTAGGGAGGCTTGAGACCAAAAGAATGCAAACTAAGCCCATTTTATACCATTCCATTAAAGTGACTACGAGCTGACCTATTTAAACAAGTTGCTGGTGACAAAAAATGAGAAATGGATAAAGGAAAGGACATTGACATAATATCATACAAAAGTTTCACAGAAAGAAACAAATGCCCTAATGAAGCAAACAAGAGAGTGTAAAAACAACTTTAGTGAGCCAACAATTGATCTCTTTGCCAAGGGGAGAAATGTGGCAGCCCAGGACAACAATGCTGAATAATGCAGATATGATTTCAAACTTAGTATTTCAGTTAGGAAAATAATGGTAACACTAAAACACATGGGTTCCAAGGAAAACAATTTGGGAAATTCTAGAGTACATAATTTCTAAGTCTTCTTTGAACCACAGAATTCTCTGCTCTAATCTCCTCTCCCACTGCAGTTCTAATATTCCCTGTTCTTAAGTCCCTCCCAGCTTTGACACTCACTGTTCTAAGGCCTTCCCCAGCTCTGATATTTCTTGTTCTTTTTTTTTTTTTGGCGGGGCAATGAGGGTCAAGTGACTTGCCCAGGGTCACACAACTAGTGTCAAATGTCTGAGGCCAGATTTGAACTCAGGTCCTCCTGAATGTAGGGCCAGTGTTTCATCCACTGAGCCACCTAGCTACCCGACATTCCTTGTTCTAAGGCCCTTCCCAGCCCTGACATTCCTTCTTTCAGGGTGCCTCCTAGCTCTGACATTCCGAGTTCTAAGGCCCCTCCTAGCTTTGACATTCCCTGTTCTAAGCCCTTCCCCCAGCTCTGATGTTTCCTGTTCTAAGGACTCTCTCTCGGTTCTTAAGTTCTATGATCTCAGGCTCATTTCATTTTACATTGTTCTCAGTAGTGCCAACATGTTCTTTCAATGCTCCTACTGGATCTTCATGTTAAAGAGCTCAGAATAATAAGTAATTGAGGTTCCCATCTTCTTTCCCTGCTCCAAGCTATTCCAGAACTCATCCAGAGGCACATGGAAGATCCCAACTAGAGTTTAGCACCAACCAACACTGTCCTCTCACTTACCCAGGCCTCCAAGACCCCACCTCAAAACTTCCTGTCAATCCCCTTTTCCCTTCTGATCGGACACTGATGTCCTATTCTTTACCCCTGGCAGAAGGACCCCAGAATCCTTGCTCAACTCCAATCATTAGTCCACTCTCTCTTTCCCAAGATGGCAGCCAATCAATCAGCCAATCCCCTCCAGGTTCCTTGCTCGGCAGGGCAGAAACTACAACATACACAAAGAACTCCTGGGTCTTGCCATCTACCTCATGGATACTTAATTAAGACTTTGGGGGGGCAGCTAGGTGGCGTGGTAGATACAGCAATGGCCCTGGATTCAGGAGGACCTGAGTTCAAGTCTGACCTCAGACACTTGACACATACTAGCTGTGTGACCCTGGGCAAGTCACTTAACCCTCATTGCCCAGCAATAAAATAAAATAAAAATAATAATAATAAAAAAAAGACTTTGGGACCTTGCCATTCTCCTCCATCAGACCTCCCCTCATGCATTAATCTCACTCAATTAGAGTGTGAGCACCTTGAGAACAGGGAACATTTGGGACTTTTTTCTTGTTTGAAACTACAGCACTTGATAATGTGCTCAGTACGTAGTAAGTCATTAATGAATATTTCAACCATCTGCCTATCGCATCCATCCATGCATCCACGCATCCATCCACGCATCCACCCACGCATCCACCCACGCATCCATGCACGCATCCATCCATGCATCCATGCATCCATCCATCCATTTCAGTTTCTTTTCCATCAAAATGAGTAAATCCCCACTTTAATCAGATTTTAATTTAATTTAAGTCTTATTGGATATCTTTTTGTTTTTACTTCTGCCACTTGTGGACAACCCCTCCCACCCCAGTGGCTCAGATCAACACCCCCCAAGGGACTCAGCTGCCCTGCCAAGCTGGGACCCCTGCTCACCACTCAATTATGTCTTCTTACCAGTTTGATTCTATCTTCACATCGAAGAAGGTTGATCATTACTTGAAGATGCTGGGGTAAGTCACCTGTGGGACCCACAGAAAGAGGGTTTAGAAAGACAGAAAGTCTTATAAGGGCCACAGATGAGAGAATGATCTCATAGCCATCCCCTAGACCTGGAATGTCAACCTATCATTGCCTCCAATCACCATCTCTGCCTCTAACTAGGATTCTAATTATCTTCCTTTTTACAAAGCACTTTTCATCACCCTCAGAGGTATGGCACAGATGGTGTTACCATCCTCATTCTAAAGATGAGGAAGCTGGGGTTCACACTGCAGCCAGTTAAGGGGCAGAGGTGGGTTTAACATCAAGGTCTCCTGATTCCATATTCAGCGCTCTTTCCCATACACCATTGAGGCCTCACCTGTTTAAATCCTCCCTACCCTTCAAGGCCCATTTTAGGTATTATTTCCACCCCCCCCCCCAAGCGTTCCTTAATGCCTAAATGCTGGGCCCCCAAACTCATCACATCTTTCCAGAGAAGCCAACACACGGCTTGAAATTCTCATTGGATTACAGAATTGGAATGGGGAGAGACTTGAGGCAGCAGATTCCCTAGCAGCTGTTTCAATAATCCAGGTGTGAGGTGATAAAGGCCTGCACCAGAGAAGGCACTGTTGTTTGTTCTTCATTCTTGAAGAGGACCATGACATTGGGAAGTGAATTGGCAGTGAATTGGATTTAAGTGAGGCAAGGTTGTGCAAGGTCACCAACCTCACTCTCTCCTCCAGAGACATCTGGGTCCGGTGACAAGATATATATCAGGACCACAGGAGATGGCCCTGGATGCTTAAGGCAATTGGGGTTAAGTGACTTGACCAGGGTCGCACAGCTAGCAAGTATCTGAGGTGAGATTTGAACTCAGGTCCTTCTAACTTCAGAGCCAATGCTCTATCCACTTTGCCACCTAGTTGCCCCTAAAAGAGTGAGTGTAGTGTTAGAATAAAGAAGGGGGTATGTTTGAAAGATGCTGCTGAGGTGAAATTAACAAAAGCTGTAGCTGTGAAATTGATGAGAGATATTGCACAGGTGAAACTGACAGGACCTTGGCAAAAGACTGAATATGGGAGTGAGAGAGAATGAGGAATCCAAGGTGTCTCCTGGGTTGTGAGTCTGAGGAGTTGGGAGCATGGTGGTGCCCTGGACAGTAACAGAGAAGGTAGGAGAGGGGAGGGATTGGGGGGAAATAATAAGTTCTGTTTTGGACGTGTCAATTTTAAGATGAATGGATGTCCATCTGAAAGGCCACTGGAGATGTGAGATTGGAGGTCAGCAGAGAGATTGGGTCAGGACAGATAGATTTTGAGAATCATCAGCGTAGGGCTGGTAATTAAATCCATGGGAGCTGATGAGATCACCAAGTGAAGTAGTCCAGTGGGAGAAGAGAGCCTAGGCCTGTCATCTGTCCCTTCCTGGAGGGCTCTCCATCCGAGAATGTCCCCAGCTTCCTCCAAGCCTTGGCACACATGTGCTGCCTCCTATGGGGAGTCTTCTCTGATTTCTCTGGTAGCTTTCTCCCTCCTCGTCAGAGCAGGCAGAACTTCAGCTGTACTCTTGACTGTCCCACTCATTACTTTTATGACCCTGGACAAGTCATTCATGTCTTTGGGCTTCAGTTTCCTCAAATGAGGGGACTGGACTTGATGGCCCTTCTAATTGTAAATCAATGATCCTACTGTGTGTGTGTGTGTGTGTGTGTGTGTGTGTGTGTGTGTGTAGGCTGAATCCCCTCCAGGAGAAAGTCAGCTCCCCCAGGGCTGGGGTTATTTTTAGCTTTGTCTTTGTATCTCTAGTGGGTAGCTAGGGAGCACCATATTGCATAGAGCGCTGGGTCTGGAGTCAGGAAGACTCATCTTCCTGAGTTCAAATCTGACCTCAGACATGTAGGAACTGTGTGACCCTGGGCAAGTCATTTAACTCTGCCTCAGTTTCCTCATCTCTAAAATGTGAATGGGGGCAGATAGGTGTCGCAATGGATAGAGCACCGGCCCTGGATTCAGGAGGACCTGAGTTCAAATCCGGCCTCAGACACCTGACACTTACTAGCTGTGTGACCTTGGGCAAGTCACTTAACCCATATCTTGCCCCCCCCCAATAAACAAACAAACAAACAAA
Source organism: Dromiciops gliroides (assembly GCF_019393635.1). NCBI lineage: Eukaryota > Metazoa > Chordata > Mammalia > Microbiotheria > Microbiotheriidae > Dromiciops > Dromiciops gliroides. Next base: position 16,808,318 of record NC_057861.1, on the reverse strand, counting down.
TAAATAAATAAAATGAGGATAATAAAAGCAGCATACTCTCCCAGGATTGTTGTAAGGATCAAGTGAGATAAGAATTGTGAAGTGCTTGACACACTGCCTGGCACATAGTAGGCACTATATAAATGTTAGCTATTATCATTAATTAGGAATTAAAGCTCAATTTTGACTTTGGAGATAGCCTGCACACAAAGACACCCCTTGCCCCCCCATATATTGAAATACATACATAGATAAGTATATATGTGTTCCAAAAGTCTTGATGAAGTTTACATGTATACACATGTATATATGTATGTATGTGTATATGTAAATACACAAATGAATGAAGTCACATACATGTATATGTAGATGATATAGATGTCAGGGCAAGAAGGCACACAGAACAATATTCATGCTCCACTGTATAAGTATAAAGAGGTTCAAAGTACTCCAAGGTATGTAAGAATAGGAATCATAGGACTATGGATTTAGAGTTAGAAGGGATCTTATAGACCAAGTCCAAAGTCCTCTCCCATCTTGCAGACAAGGAAAATGAGGCTCAAAGAAATTAAGTGATTTGTCCAGCCTTGTAAGTGGCTGTGGCAGGATTGGAACCCAAGTCCTCCAGACTCCAAGTCTTGTGCCCTCTACCTACTCTGCTATGTCATCTCTTGAGTTCATACAGTTGCTTCAAAGGAAACATGTGGAAAATGAGCATGCTACAAGGGCTCACAGTGCAATGACATTATCTTGGGATGATAGCTCCCAGAATCATAAGGCTTAGGATCATAGATTAAGAAGGCTAGAATGGGGGTAGCTAGGTGGTGAAGTGGATAGAGCATCGGCCATGGATTCAGGAGGACCCCAGCTCAAATTTGGCCTCAGACACTTGACACTTACTAGCTGTGTGACCCTGGGCAAGTCACTTAACACCAATTGCCTCACCAAAAAACAAAACAAAACAAAAAAACAAAAAAGAAGGCTAGAATGGGCCTTTGAGGAACATCAAGTGGGTAGGAGTTGAAGTCAGGCCTTCCTGACTCCAGATGCAGCAGTCTTGCTACTATGCCAATGCTGGTTCACCTGTAGGTATCCCCTAGTGACCATAAGCAAATGGCTTCATGTCTCCCTTATTCAGAGCTAGGCCCCAGCCTTACCTCCACCCTAAAACTTATACATTCAGGTTAAGTGATTAATGATGGCAAGAAATTCTAGGATGGAGTGAGATAAAAACTAAACATGAACCGTCCACCTCTGCCTGCCCCCCGCCTGACAAGTGGTTTCACACAAGGGATATTTTCCATATGGATAAAATTGGGCAATTGGGGTTGGCTGATTTATGGAAGTGCTGACAGATGGCAATCCCAGCCCAAGGTTGGTCCCCACACTCAGCCTTTGTTATTTGGAGGTGTTTGCTAAGCATCAGGCATTCAGAGCTCTGCTCTGTGCACCACACCACCACTAGGATCCCTTGGGGACATGCACCCTGGGGGTCTCTGGCCCTCTTTCCAGCAATTGAGTTGACCCTTGGTTCCTTCAGTCAAAGGTAGAGAAGGGAATCACTCACAGGCCTATGGATTCCAAGCTTCTGGCCATTTTCAGTTGTTGCTCACAAAAGAGGAAAGGACCTTAGAGGTTACATGTACCACAGTAAAATCCCCACTACGGCATTTTTTTTTAAAAAGTGAGGCAATTGGGGTTAAGTGACTTGCCCAGGGTCACACAGCTAGCAAGTGTTAAGTGTTTGAGGCCGGATTTGAACTCAGGTACTCCTGGCTCCAAGGCCGGTGCTCTATCCACTGTGCCACCTAGCTGCCCCTATGGTATTCTTGAAAGGGTGACCCTCCCTCCCCCCCAAAGATAGCCTGTTACACTTGGGGACAACAGTTCTACTAGGAGATTTTTCCTGACATCAAGATTAAATATTAAAGATGGCATTTATTTAACCTTTTATGTTTACAAAACATTTTATAAATGTTGATCCTCAGAACAATCCTGGGTAGGTATTGCTATTATTATCTTCATTTTACAGATGAGGAAACTGAGGCAGACAGAGGTGAAATGATTTGCCCAAGGTAACACAGCTAGTCAGTGTCTGAGGTTGGATTTGAACTCAGAACTTCCTGACTCTAGGTCCTGCACTCTACCTACTGGGCCACTTAAATATTTCTCCTGGTTGTTTTGTGCTGCAGTAGAAAGAAGGCAGATTAAAAGTCAGTGACCCAGTATCATCAACATTGAGTGTTGATCTACTGTGATGGACTATATTCTTGTCACCAATGCAATGGTACAGAAGAGTTCCAGGGAACTCATGATAGAAGAGGATCTCCAAATCCAAGGAAAAAAAAAAAAGAACTGTGGAGTATAGATGCTGAATGAACCATACTATTTCTTTTGTTTTTGGTGCTGTTGTTTTTTTCTATTTTGAGGTTTTTCATCATTGCTCTGATTTTTTCTCTTATAACAGGACTAATGCAGAAATAGGATTAATGTTATTATGTATATATATATATATGTGTGTGTATAGATATATATCTATATATATGTATATGTAAATAGATATATAGATATAACCTATATCAGATTACCTGCTGTCTAGGGGAGGGAGGAGGGAGAAAAATCTGAAATTGTAAAGCTTGTAAAAACAAAAGTTGAGAACTATCTTTACATGTAACGGAGAAAATAAAATACCTTATATGTAAAAAAAAAAAAAAGTCAGTGACCTTGGTCAAATCACAGGGTCATTGCATCACAAGACCTTTGTCTAATTTGGTGTCATTATTGCGGATGCTGAGGCAAGGCAATAGGGAGAGAAATGGACCTGGAAGATCCGAGTTCAGATTTGGCTTCTGATACTTCCTGTGTGACCCTGGACAAGGGACATAGAGCTGGCTCGTCTGGGCTCTGTGGGTCGTTGGAGCAGGCAGCCTCTGAGCTAGGATCCCACAACCTGTGGGAGGGATCAGCATCTTCTTTACATGTGGGGAGGCAGGGGAATGAGCCAGGGAAGAGATCTGGGCTGAACCTGTCCTTACCTGCGTGCTTGTGGGGCTGCTGGAGACTCCGCGGTCCTTGTGGACTGTTACCCTGCTGCAGGAAGAGAGCAGCGCCTTTCACCATGAAAAAACTCTCACTGAGGCTGGAAAACATAAAAAAAAAAAAAAACCCACCCTAATTAGTCAATCTCTCCCAAGACACAGCCCTGGCGCCGCCGCAGGGGAATACTGAAGGGTAAACCAGAGGCCTCCATCCAGGACCCAGGCCCAGCCTCCCAGGAGAACCTCTCTCCTTCTCCTCCTCTCCCCTCCACCCCACGTCATAACAGGCCAAGTTTAGCGACTACCTAAAAATCCTTTACAACCATTAACTGCATCTGAGCCTTGGAACTACCTGTGAAGTCAAAAACCCAAGTCTTTAGCATCCTCGTGTGACAGGTGAGGAAACTGAGGCTCACAGATGGGTAGCAACCTGCCCAAGGTCAGCCAGTTAGGAAGTCAGGAGAAATGTTGGGATTCGAACTCAGGTCTCCAGACTTAAGCTCAGCTTTCGCCATGCTGGACCATAGGGCTAAAGGTTTCATGTACCAGTAGGTGCTAGAGCTGAGCTGTCTGGTTCTGGGCATTCCATGTCGTAGTCTCACATCACTAGGAGGAAGGGAGGTATGAGGTGCATGGTCAGTCTGGAGTAAGAGGACCTGGCTTTGGGTGACCTTGGAGAATTGTTGATGTTGTGGGGAATTAACCAACCAATATTTATTATGGAGTTAGATGATGCTATGGATAGAGGGCAAGATGTAGAATCTCGAAGAAGTTTACTAGTTGCATAACCCTGGACAAGTCACTTCACTTCTGTATGCCTCAGTTTCCCCATCTGTAAAATGCTAATGCTAATAATAATAATGCCCCCTATCTCTCAGGGCTATTGTGAGGATCAAATGGGATAATCTGTGCAAGGCACTTTGTAAACCATAAAGCACTATAGAAATGTAAGCTATTATGTTTTTTATATTATTGTTATTGTTGTCATATATAATGTATGTAATCTATACTAGGTAGCTGGACCTGGAGTCAGGAAGACCTGAGTTCAAATCGAACCTCAGACACTTACTAGCTCTGTAACCCTAAGCAAGTCACTTCACCTGTGCCTGCCTCAGTTTCCTCACCTGTAAAATGGGGGTGATAATAAACAGGATTGTTGTGAGGATGGAATGAAATAATAATTATCAAATGTTTATCCCAGTGCCTGGCACACAGTAAGCACTATGTAGATGTTGGCCATTATTATTCACACTCTCTGGTCCAGCCAAACTGGCCCCCTTACTGTTCTCTGGATACAATATTCTGGCTCTCCCTCCTCACCTCCCCATAGAGTTCCTAGCTCCCTTCAAGGCTCAGCTCCAGTGTCACCGCTAGAGAAGGGCTTTGGGGATTCCCTCACTTGCTAGTATTTCCCCTATCCTGAAATTACTTGTACTTATTTTCTATAGTTTTTCTTTTCTTTTTTCTTTTCTTTAATAGATTTTCTATATAGGTAGAAAAGTGGATAGAGTGTCAGGCCTGGAATCACCTTTCTGAGTTCAAATCCAGCTTCAGACACTCACTAGCGGTGTGTCCCTGGGCAAGTCACTTCACCCTGTTTATCTCAGTTTCATCTGTAAAATGAGCTGAAGAAGGAAATGGCAAACCACTCCAGTATCTTTACCAAGAAAATCGCCAAATGGGGTCACAAAGAGTCGGACATGACTGAAAAACAGCTGAACAACAACATACATGTGTGTCTCCCCATGCTACCCCCTTAGATTATAAACTTCCAAGGGGCAAGAGCGGCTTGGATAGACAAGGGTGGGCATGGAGGGAGGAAGCCAGTTCTCCATCACTAGAAATCATCAAGACTTGGATCAATGAAGACTCAGCAAAGATGCCCTTGAGGGGAGTCACAGCCCAGGGCTAGGTTAGACTGGAAGAGGTCCCATCCATCTCTGGCCCTAAGGACTAACCTACTCCAAACTGAAATGGTTGAGATCAAACGTCTTACACTTTGGTTATCCCAGCATCAAACAACAATATTGAGGCAGTGAGGTCTGGTGGATTAAGAGCCAATTCTGGAGTTAGGAAGCCCTGCCCCTGGCAAGTCCTGGCTGGGAGACCCCAGGCCAAGAAATCCTTTAGGAATGCATTTCCACACTGGAAGTTTCCCATGAGGATAAAAAAGCAGGTCTGAATTAAACAATCAAGCAAAGAAATCTATGTTTGGGTTGGCTTCTTCTCAACTCAAGAAACACCAAGTTGGCTCCTGAATTACTATAGGTTAACTGGTGTCATTCTAGACACCAAAAGAACTTCAGGATATAACCCAGAAATGGAATGCCATCCCTGGAGTCAGGGAAACCAGGGTTCAAAAGACTGGCCACTGGGGCAGCTAGGTGGTACAGGGGCAGCTAGGTGGCACTGCAGTGATTCAGGAGGACCTGAGTTCAAGTCCAGCCTCATATACTTGACACTTACTAGTTGTGTGACCCTGCGCAAGTCACTTAACCCCAATTGCCTCACCAAAAAAAAAAAAAAAAAAAAGACTGGCAACTCCTTGGGCCTCAGTTTCCTCATTTGTAAAAAAAAAAGGGGAGTTGGATGTGATGGCACCCAGGCCCCATTCAGCTCTGAATCTATTTTCCCACAAAATCCCACTTCTGACACTCTGTGACCAGAGACAAGTCATGGAGCCTCGGTTCCCTCACCTGGAAAATGAGGAGGTGGAACAAGATGGTCTTTGGATGGAAGCCCCCTCCCACTCTAAATTCATGGTTCTCTGCGGCTATAATCTATAGCAAGACCTTCCATTATCCTAAACCCTCTCCCAGGAATCACAAACCTAGCACAAGGTTACAGGTTTGCTGATTTAGGGAAGCGATGGGAACACGCATTTATTAGGCACCTACTACGTGCCAGGCGCTGTGCTTTCTAAATATCATCTCGTTCCATCTCCAAAGGGAAGGGACCCCAGAGAACATCTCGTCTGACCCCTCATCTGACACATGAGGAAACTGAGACCCAGGGAATTCACAATCAGGGACAAATATTCTTCATTTCCCCCGGGAGAAGAGCGAGATCCAGAGTGTGGAAGGGACTTCTCTAAGGCCACATGATGAAGGCGGTGACAAAAGCAGGACCAGAAGCCATACCTTCTATCTCAATTTATCATCCCATTTACTCAGACCTCACTGGTGCTGAGTTAGCCAAGGTCTTTAAGCAGGGATGAGCAACGGAAAAACCCTCCTTGTTCACCAGCCTCAAACTCACCCACGATGGAGAAAGAAGTCTTCAAGGCCCCACCTGGGATGACTACTATTCAGCCCGGCTCATTTCAGCATCATCCAGACTCCCCGCCAGCCTCTCCCCTTCTCTATACCCCAATCGCCTACCCTTTTTCTTTGGGATTGGACAATCAAGTTCATCAGAATTAGTCTTCTTTGGAACCCGGGTCTCTGGTTACACTGGGAACCCACGACCCCTGCTACAAGGATCTCAGAGCCCCAAGGAGAACAAACAATATTCCTCCCTGCCTGCCTACCCTACATCAAAGTCAATGCGGAAGGAAGGAGAGAGGGGAGGGGAGGGGAAGGCTTTCCAATCCAACTCCCATCTCTTTTGTTCTGCACTTTCAAAAACAACAAAAAACCCCCAGCCCGCTGGAAATGGCCAACCCTATAACCATTCTCAGTGACCTCTGCTGGGTGAATCATGGACAAAAATTAGCCCGGTCTCCCTTCCTCCCCCATCCCCCAAAGGAAATGTTACAACACAAAAGGAATTGGCTTATTTTGTCTCGTGATCATAGAGCCAGAAATGACCTCAAAGGTCATCTAATCCAACCTCTTTCCTTCAATTAACAGATAAGGAAACTGAGGCCCAGAGAGGTTAAGCAAACTGCTTCAAGATCACACAGTTAGCAGCAGAGACGGAATCTGAACCCGGTTCTTTGACTAAAAAATCCGGGGATCTTTCCATTGCTTCTCAGTGCCAAAGCCAATGGTCTCTCTGTGCTCCAACCTCAAGCCCGGTAAGTATAGGGTGGGAGGGCAACCAGACTTCATTGATTGCTGCCTTTTAACTGGCTGCCTCTGTTCTCCTGGACAATCAATGAGAGCCACTTACTGGAAGAACATTTCACAGGGCAAGGCAGTCAGAATAGCACATTAGCTAAGGGCTGTGAGGTCACTTTCCATCTTGAGAGCTCAGGGGGATGGACCGACCAACCACACAAAAGCAAAGCACGCTCAGCCACAGGATTCTCAGACAACAAGACACCCAAGCTCCCCGATGTCCTACTTCCCGGATTTTAGCAGCCAGTTCGCCAAGTGGAGCAGCTTCTTAAGTGGCTGCAGATCCAACCACGGTGGACACTCGCATCCGCATGGTTTTGTCCTTACCAGTGAAGAACAGTAATTTAATTCATCAGGATTTCAAAGCACCTTTTATGGACTCTCCTAAGAAAAATGCATTCTTTTGATAGCCCACACTCCCCTCGATCTGTAATACATCTAATTCATTCTCTCTCTCTCTCTCTCTCTCTCTCTCTCTCTCTCTCTCTCTCTCTCTCTCTCTCTCTCCCTCCCTCCCTCCCTCCATTTGCCTCACACACACACACACACACACACACACACACACACACACACACACACAGAAAAGGAGAAAATTGATTCGTACACACACATCAATCTAGATAACACAGAAGATAGGTATAATGTTAGAAGACACAGCCAGAATTTCAAAGGAGATGAAATCCAAGACGAGAGCAGCTAATACCAAGTACACCTAGAAGATAAGAGGAATCAGAGGTCCCAGGTGCAAGGAGATGAACTTGACCTTTTGGTGACTGACTCCGAAAGACCACGTTTAAGTGTTTAAAGGGCTAGAGGAGGAATCAGCCTTGCTGGACTTGGCCCGGGAGGAAGAGCCAGATGACGTGAATTACAGAGCGTCAGCTTAGGTTTCCTATGTACCAAAGAGCTGGCCAACAATGAAGGCTGTCCCAAAGCACTTTGGGCTCCCCCTCCTTGGAGGTCTATAAACCACGACTGGACGGATGAGTACGTGTGGGGGAAGAATCGAAAGGGTTCTTGTTCAGGGGCCGGTTAGAGGAGAGATAGGTGACCACCGAGATGCCAGCCATCTCTAAGACTCTGACCATCCAATTCTGACATGCTCACATAACAACTAAATTCTGGAGTGGGCACAGGGCTTGGAATCAGGAAGACCTGGGTTCAAATCCTGCCTCAGATGCTTACTAGCTGTGTAACTCCTTGGACCTCAGTTTATTCATATGTAAAATGAGGAACTTGGGCTGAATGGTTTACGATCTAACGGGAAGACAACATGCAAGCAAATATATACAAAATAAATAAGAAATTACGAACAGAGGGAAGGCACTAGAGTGAAGAGGGGTTGAAGAAGGCTTCCCATAGGAGGTGGGATTTTAGACGGGAAGTTTCACAGCTGGGGTGGCCCCTGAGCTGCACCTTAAAGCATGAAGACTTCAACTGCCAAACATACAAATACAAAAACGAGCTAAATAAACACAACTTCTTTCATATTCAGAAAGAGCCTCAGTTTATCTATAAAATGAGGGCATTGGGTTAAAAGATCTCTAAGGTCCCTTCCCACTGTAAAGTACTGTTCTATTCTGATCCAGGATATAGAGCCGAAAGGGACCTCGGCGGTCCCTTCATTTTTACAGATCAGGAAACAGGCCCAGAGAGGACGAGGCATTCGCTCAAATCCCTTCAAGTCGTCAGGAACCACCCAGCTCTACCAAATCTCTCTTCCAACGCCACCATGCCTCATGGGGCTATGGAGCTGGAAGGGACCTGGGAGGCCATCTAGTTTAACTCCCTTATTTTACAGTTGGGGAAACTGAGGCCAGGAAAGGGTCTGTGACTTTGTCATGGAGTAAGCAATGGCAATATGGCAGGCGCCTACACCTTCTGACTAAATCCTTCTACATGCACTGCCTCAAAGAAACCTAGATCTAAGTTGGAAAGAACCCCAAAGCCAGCTCTTCTGACCCCGCCCCCCCTTTTTACAGCTGGGGAAACTGAGGACTAGATATGGAGCTATGTTGTCAACTTAGCTTCTGCGCGCGCGTGCACACACACACACACACACACACACACACACACACACACACACACACACACTCTTTGGTCAGCCTGCCTAAAGAAACAGACTCACTGACCCTGCTAACATCTTTTCTCTAGATCTTCCACAGAAGGTTTTTGTCTGCCCCCATAAATGCTCCAAAACAACCTACCAGACTCAGGGGAGTACATCTAGAACCTTTTCATTTCGCTGTATGTGGAAACTTGGGTGGGTAGGCGTCTAGGAATGGCCCCATCTGCCCTCCTGCTCCCTCCAGGGCACGCCGTGCTGTTCCAGGTTCTGAGCTGGGAGGAAGCCCTGAAACTGGCTAGTCTGACTCCTTCCTTTTGATAAAAGTGGCTGAGATTCGAAGCCGGGTCCTCTGGTTCCAGAGTCAGTGTGCTTTCCGTGACTGCACGCTGCCTCCTGACCACTTACAGCCCTCATCCTGAGTTTAATAACAATAACACTGTGCTAAATGCTTTACAATTTTTTTTAACCTCATTTTTGATCCTCACAACCACCCTAGGAGGTAAGTGCTGTTATTGTCCCCTTTTACAGATGAGGTAACTGAGGCAAACTGGGATTAAGTGCCTTTCGGGGTGGGGGAGGAGAGATTTCCCAACCCCCTATCACCATCCTCTCTAAGAAACACATGAGACTCAAGTTTCAGTAAAAAGCTGCAGAAAAAGGAAGGAAAAGACCAACAACCATTCCCTGAGCCACCGAACCCCAGCCCTCAGGATGTCGGCAACAAGGGCCCAGTCTTCCGGGAAGCCAGAGTTCCAGTCAGGAAATGGGGTTGAGGGGTGGGTGCATACGTACAGACGGGGCCTGGGAATCTCCCGGCAGCAGAGGTGCGGCGCTGGCTGCAGAGAGAGGCAGAAGTCAGCCAGGTTCAAGGGGCTCATCCCGGAGGGCCCACACATCCTCACATCCTTCCAGATGGATGCTCCTCCCGGCCCGCCCCCCGCAGCAAAGCAGGCCCCAGGATCAATCAAGAAAGAAATCAGCTTGGTCAGTTACTCAGCCAAGAGCCAAGATGACCCGCGTCTGGAGACCCTCCCTGCTGAGCGGCAAATGGCTCTTGGGGGATGGCAGCCTCGCCTGTTATCTGGGATTGAAAATGCACTTGTCTTGGCATTTCCTGATGAAAGAAGACCATTCAGAGGGGCAGGCAGCTGGAGCTGGCTCCTCGAATCACTTGCCTCCTACAGACTTTTTTTTTTCCTTCTTGTTGGTCTTAAAAGCAGCTCAGTGGATATGGGGTGGGGGGGAGGGAAGAAAAACAGCTGGGAGCAAATCCCCCAGCAATGTGGACCCCTTGGGATAACACACACTCTCAATAACACATAGGTCTGAACTAGCCAATCGATTGTTAAAGGCCCCTCCCAGTCACAACAGTCTGGGTTCTAACATTCTGTGTTCTAAGGTTCCCTCCAACGGTCTGCTTTGTCTGTCCTTTAGTGTGTCCTTTGTTCTTCATTCTAGAATTCTATGTTCTAATTCCCTTCCAGCTCAAACGTTTTGGGTTCCAACATTCTATGTTCTAAGGTCACTTCTAGGTCCAAAGGTTTGGTTTCTAACATGCTTTATTTTTCATTCTCCCATTCTAACGTCCCTTACACCTTGTTAACAGTCTGGATTTGAACAAGCCTTTGTTCTCTGTTCTAATGCCCTATGTCCTAAAGTCCCTCCCAGCTTTAACGGTCTAGGTTCTAGCATTCTATGTTCTAAAGTCCCTCCCAGATTTAAAGGTCTAGGTTCTAGCATTCTATGTTCTAAAGTCCCTCCCAGATTTAAAGGTCTAGGTTCTAGCATTCCATGTTTTAAAGTCCCTTCCAGCTGTGACAGCCTGGGTTCTAGCAGTCTACATTCTATTTCGGCTCTACTGGGCTGCGTTATTCTACCTACATCTAACATTCTTTGTCCTGACATTCTATATTCTGAGATCATTTCCAGTTCTAACATTCTAAGACCTAAGTTGACTTGGTCCTATTTTGAACATATGATGTTCTGCATAATAAATCACCATCCATTCACATTATGTTGCCAATGAGTCTATTACTTGGTATTTCTAAAGTGCTTAGTATTTATAAAATGTTTTCCCATCATATTTATTCAATATTAGAGGAACCCTGGCCGAGAAAATGAACTGAACTTCTTGTGGGGCAGCTGATTTTTAGCTCAGCATCCCACAAAGTGACTCAAAGGCAGCAAGGACATTATCAACGAATGGCCCTTTTGGGGAAAAAAACCTAAAAACACAAAGCCAAAAGCCCAAATCTAGTGCCACTAGCAGCTGCTGCCTGGATATGATGACATCCCCATGCTGGGCTCTTCAGAGCCCTCTGATTAATGGAGTTCAACCTTGGCCAAGGGGCACAAGGAGCAATGCTTGAGCCAGCTTCAGGGCTCATGACTAAGAATTGGGAAATGGGGACCAGAAAGGCAGGTGACATGGGTTCTAATTCTGCCTTAGCAATCATTCTCCTTATGACCTTTTTAGCACTCTGACCTCTAACCTCTTCAAAAAATGAGAGGCTTAGAGTAGAGGGAGGACCAGTCCAGGAAGGTCTGTTCCACTTTCTAGGTTCCACGTTGGTTGAACTGAACTGAGCTGAATGGGGAAATCAATTAACGTCGCTGAGCATCAGCTTTCTCATCTGTTAAACCGAGTGCATTGAAATAAATGGAACTAAAAGGACAAGGAAGAGATGGGAAACGGAACATTCTATGCTCTGGATTAACAATAACTGGCAAATGTCCAATGATTTTAAGTGTGCAAACACATTACGCAAATTAGTTTAATCGAACACCCAACAACAACACAACTCAACCGTGACGATTAAAAATATGAGAGACATGTATCTGGGTAATTTAATCATTTCATTAATATGGCCAGGAGGTTATTGATAAAATGAGGTCTATGGCCCTCTCAGACCAAAGACCCCTTCCTTAAGGTCAGGACTGGTTCAAAGACCTTTCCCATTGTATGTCCATCATTTGGCAATCAAATCTGATTGGTTGACATGATTTGGAGGTGGGTTATATTAAGGGTGGTGAAACATGACTCGAGTAAAGATGATATCAGGGAAAAATATAGAGACCCCTACCCAAGCAGAAGGCACCACAATGGTTCCCAGAGGCCAAATCTCATCAGTAAAGTCCTTCGTCTTATCTAGACAAAAGAATCTGTCTCCACCCAAAATCCTTTTGTTAGCTTGGGTTTGGGTTGGGTTTGAACCAGATGAGATCTGATGAAATCTCTTAAGGAGACCTTGCCTTTGAGAGAGAGAGAGAGAGAGAGAGAGAGAGAGAGAGAGAGAGAGAGAGAGAGAAAGAGAGAGTGTGTGTGTGTGTGTGTTGGGGGGAGGGGGAAGAAAGGGCTTGAGAAAGAAAGGGAGATCACTGGGTCCCCCAAGATAATGAAGATTAATAATTATTTCTCACATGACTAAGTGGGGAAGGAGGGAAAGAGATATTTATTAAGCACCTACTATGCACCAAGCATTGTGTTAAGTGCTAACGACCCTGAGAGGTAGGTTATTATCCCTATTTTAGAAATTAGGAAACTGAGGCAAATAGAGAAGTGTCTTGACCAGGTCAAACAACCAATACATATCTGAGGTTAGATTTGAACTCAGGTCTTCTTGACTCTAAGCCTAAGAATCTATCCACTATGCCACCTAAGACTGAAGTCTTAAGCAGTGGTCTCAAGGGAAAAACTGGTTTCACTCCTTTCAAATATTCTTCCTTCCTTCCTTTCCCTTCCCTCTTTCCTTCCTTCCCTCTCTTCCCTTTCTTTCCTTTCTTCCTTCTCTCTCTTCCTTCTTTCCTTCCTTCCCTCTTTCCTTCCTGCCTTCCCCCTCTTCCCTCTTTCCTTCCTTCCTCCCTCTCTCCATTCCTTCTCCCTTTCCTTTCTTTCTTTTTTTTTTTTTTTTAGTGAGGCAATTGGGGTTAAGTGACTTGCCCAGAGTCACATAGCTAGCAAGTGTTGAGTGTCTGAGACCAGATTTGAACTCAGGTACTTCTGACTCCAGGGCCGGTGCTCTATCCACTGCGCCATCTAGCTGCCCCCCCCTTTCCTTTCTTTCTTCTTTCCTTCCTTCCTTTCTTTTTTCTCCTATTCCTTTCCTTCCCTCTAAATTCAGTTCTCTTCAACTACTACATTCTGGTGACACTCTCCAGCCAGAGGCTCCAGGTATCTTTGTGGGTTTAGCTCAATCGAGTCACTCACTGGCTTAGAAAATCAGAACGTTCCATGGCAATTAAGTAGCACAATATAATGGAGTGTTAGCGGTCCTCTGTCCCCAGTGGAGCTCCCAGAGAGGGAGCATCGGTGCCTTCCCTCATTCCAGAGCGGCCTCGTGGTCCATTCTTCGGAATGATGACTTGAGCTCCATTACAGTCTGGGTCATTAAGAGCCCAGGACAAAGACTAATCACTGAGCTGGTTGTCCCAACATTCTCATCCATTATTTATGGAAAGCAAACAAAGAAAAGTGATGATTCAGGGGAACAGAACTTCTCAGCTAGAGAAAACTCTGGGGCCTCAGCTTTTCCTCCAGCCAAGAGGGCAATTAGAAAGGCCGGTGCCCAGCCCTGCTAGGAAGGGGGATGCATCAGTCAGTCCTTCTGGGGCACGACTGAGATCCCAAGAAAGCATTCAGAGCTGCAGTAGGGGCCTTAGAAGAGGGAATGTCAGAGCTGCAGATAGGGCCTCAGAAAAGGGGATGTCAGGGCTGGGAGGGGCCTGAGAACAAGGGATGTCAGGGCTGGGAGGGGCCTGAGAACAGGGGATGTCAGAGCTGAGAGGAACCATTCAGCTCTGATATTCTTTGAACCTATGTTGTTGGCAAAGATACTGGAATGCTTTGTCATTTCCTTCTCCTTCTCCTTTTACAGATAAGGAAACTAAGGCTCACAGGGTGAAATGACCTGCCCAGGGTCACACAGCTAGTAAGTGTCAGAGGCCAGATTTGAACTCAGGAAGATGAGTCTACCTGACTCCAGGCCCAGGACTCTACCCACTGTACCACCTGGCTACCCAATTTGAGCCTATGGCTTGATAACAAAAGAGCTAAAAATACCATCCTTTCCCCCAGGATCCAAAGGCTGCCTTCTTCATCATAGGTGTGCAGCGAGCGCTTGTGGGTGAAAATGATGGATGAGGAAACACCTCCAAAAATATGCCGAGCTCCTGGGGAAAGGTGCTGAATGAACACCCCAGGGAACCCGTGCTCGGGTGTGATATCATCAGGTACAGCAAAGTGGGTTAAGCTAAGCCAAGAAATAAAGCACCCCTCGGGGAACACTCAAACATAGCCTCATCTCTCGTTCAGCTCACTCCAATAAATATTTAAAGGCCTTCTCTTTGCAGGCCACTGCAGAGACCATGGCATAACCCAATCACATACTCCATGCCCTCAAATCAGCTTACCTTCCTACCCGGGACAGAAAACTCATACACATTCAACACAAAGTAATGTGGTGGGGCATGGGATTGAGCAATAACAACTGGGAAAGGCCTCAGACTCTAGGAGGGGAGTGCTTAACGTGGGCTTGGAAGGAAGCACATGTCTCTAAGAAGAAGAGGGAAGGAAGAAGGGCGTTCTGGGCCAGTTCTGTGGAAGCAGGAGACAGCAGGTCACCTACAGGGAACAGGGGGCGAGGCTAGTCTGTCTGTAAGGGAGAGGGGCAGGGGGAAGGGGAGCAGCATGAAGTCAGGTGGAGAGAGCTGGACCAAGCAAGGCCAACCTGAAAACATCAAAGGGAGGATTTTGTTCAGGGTGGGCCTAAAGTCACCAAGGAGTTTCAATATTTAATAACTCCTTTCTTTTTGTTTTTTTTTTTTGTTTTTTTTGGTGAGGCAATTGGGGTTAAGTGACTTGCCCAGGGTCACACAGATAGTAAGTGTCAAGTGTCTGAGGCCGGATTTGAACTCAGGTCCTCCTGAATTCAGGGCCGGTGCTCTATCCACTACGCCACCTAGCTGCCCCCATTTTTCATTTTTAATTGACAATACCATAGCATCGTATACAATGAATTTACATTATGGGTGAAAAATCAAATCTTGTAAATGGCCACAAATAAAGAAAAAATGATTTTCAAAAAGTTATGAAAATATCATGACCTTCAGCCCACCCTGTATCTGACTGGAGAGACAAAAGGAGAGATTGAAGATTTCTAAGGAGTAGGGTGGTGTGGTTGGCACCATATTTTAGGAGATTCTACTTCATAGAGGCTCTCACACTTAAGAGACAGGAGGGACCTGAGAGGTCATCCAATCCAGCCTTCCTTAAGTTTAAAGATGAGAAAAATCAGGCCGATAAACAGATAAACATTAATTAAGCCCCTACTGTGTACCAGGCACTGGGAATATAAAGAAATGCAAAAAGACAATCCCTGCCCTCAAGGAGCTCACAATCTAAAGGGGGAGACAACAGGCAAAGAATTATGTATGAATAGCATACAGACAGGATAAATTGGAAGATAATCGATAGAGGGAAGGAGGACCGGGAAAGACTGGTTGGAGAAGGTAGGATGTCACCCATTCATCATAAACATTTATAGAGTGCCTGATATGTGTCAGGCACTGTGCTAAGTGCTGGAGAGATGGCAAGAGGCAAAAGACAGTCTCGGCCGGGGGAGACAATATGCAAAAACACATGTTCAAAGCAAGCTCCACACAGGAAGGAAGGAAGGCAGGGAAGGTAGGAAGTAGAGATGAGAGAACTTCGGGCATGAGGGATAGAAAGTAAAAAGACATGGGCGGGGCAGTTAGGTGGTGCAGTGGATAGAGTACGGGCCCTGGAGTAAGGAGAACCTGAGTTCAAATCTGGCTTCAGACCCTTGACACTTACTAGCTGTGCAACCCTGGGCAAGTCACTTAACCCCCCACAGCTCCACAAAAACAAAACCAAAACCAAAAAAGACATGGGCCTCTTTGATTGATCCCTCTCTCCCACCTGATTGTTGTTTGCCCTTCATCCTCGAAGAGGACCATGACAGATGTCATGACTTGCAGTGACTTGGATTTAAGTGAAGGAAGGCTGTACAAAGTCACCAGCCTCACTCTCTCCTCCAGAGCCGTCTGGGTCCAGGGGCAAGATATAGATCAGGATGACTGGAGATGGCCCCGGATTGTTTAAGGCAATTGGGGTTAAGTGACTTGCCCAGGGTCACACAGTTAGTAAGTATCTGAGGTGAGATTTGAACTCAGGGCCAGTGCTCTATCTATCCACTATGCCACCTAGCTGCTCCGCCCACTTGATACTCTCTTCTCTCTAGGTTTTCTGGATACCCCTCTCTCCTGGTTCTCCTCCTACTAATATGACCATTCCTTCTCCATCTCTCTCTCTCTCTCTTTTTTTTTTGGCAGGGCAATGGGGGTTAAGTGACTTGCCCAGGGTCACACAGCTAGTAAGTGTCAAGTGTCTAAGGCCAGATTTGAACTCAGGTCCAAGCTGAGGCCTTCTTGACTTGGAGACCAATTCTCTACTGGCTTGCGCAATGTCATCATGAGCAGAGCCAGGATTGGAAACCAGGGTCTTTTTTTGTTTGTTTGTTTTTCTGGTTTTGGTGAGGCAATTGTGGTTAAGTGACTTGTCCAGGGTCACACAGCTAGTAAGTGTCAAGTGTCTGAGGCCGGATTTGAACTCAGGTCCTCCTGAATTCAGGGCCAGCGCTTTATCCATTGCGCCACCTAGCTGCCCCACTAGGGTCTTTTGATGCTGGCTTTCCTTCTGGAGATAGAATACAAGAAGGCAGAGTGAGCGACTGAGCCTCTCTTTGGACTCTCCCACCTTCCAGGACCACAGAATATGAACCTGCTGGGAGCCCCTGTGGCCCGGGAGCTGGGGAATCAGGCCCGGGGAAGGAGAGGTCACAAGCTGGAGATGTTGGCAGGCTGCAGGACAAATGTTTTTGCCGTGCTAGCATGTATTGTTTGGCGGACAGGCGTGGGCTGTTCTCAGGCCGAAGGAATGTCCAGAAACATTTCAGACACTGCAGGACATTCACAGTGAGGGCCAGGCCAGAGGCCTGGACTTCCAGTTGAGGGGGAGGGGCAGTGGGGGTCATGGTTGGGGCTGAAGGGCACAGGGTTTGGATTCCAGCTCTGCCACAAGTCACTGCCAAAGTACTTGGGCTCAATGACCCCTGGTATCAACCTCTGAGGGTAGCTGGGTGGCATAGAGGACAGCGTGCTGGAGGCAGGAAGACCCAGGCAAGTCACTCTCTTGGCCTCAGTAATAACAAATGGTGATAACAATACCCACCTCATTTTAGAGGCAGCTGGGCTGACCCAGGTAATGGAACACTGGGCCACAAGTCAGAAAGACCTGAGTTCAAATCCAACCTCAGACACTTACTAGCGGTGTGACCCTGGGCAAGTCACTTCCCTCCTGTTTGCCTCACTTTCTTCAACTGTTAAACAGGGATAATAACAGCACCTACCTCCTGGGATTGTTGTGAGGATCAAACGAGGTGATATTTGTAAAGCACTGTAGGTGCTTGATAAATGCATGTTCTCTCCCTTCCATCACAAGGTTTTTGCAAGAATCAAATAATGTGGGGCAGCTAGGTGGCGTAGTGGATAAAGCACTGGCCCTGGATTCAGGAGTACCTCAGTTCAAATCCAGCCTCGGACACTTAACACTTACTAGCTGTGTGACCCTGGGCAAGTCACTTAACCCCCATTGCCCCACCAAAAAAAAAGAATCAAATAATGTGTGTACAGCTCAGTGTTATATAAATGTCACCTCTCCTTATTATCCTTATGATTATATTCCATATTATTGTTGTTACTGATGTAAAGCTCAGTGCTGTGTAAATGCCAGCAATTATTATTACATCTTCTGGCTCTAAATCATTCTTCCTATGACCTCTGGATTAGGCATGCTGTGGCTCCCATGAGCCCTCAGAGGACAAGACCTGGACAAAGAAACCAGAGCACTCATTAAACAACATTTGGCAAGAATTAATTAAACACCTACTGTTTACCAGGTGCTAGAGACACCAACACAGAAAAGAAACAGCCCTGCCCTCAGGGAGCTTACATTATATTGGTGTGGGAGGAGGGGACGCCTGGGACCAGCATGGCACAGATAAGTCAGTATAACCTAGATAGCGTTTATATTTTGTTGTTCAGTCATTTCAGTCCTGTCTGACTTTTCATGACCTCATTTGGGTTTGGGTTCATGACCTCATTGGGGTGGTTTGCCATTTCCTCCTCTAGTGTGCCCCCATTTTACAGGTGAAGAAATTGAGGCAGACAGGGTGACGTGACTTGGCCAGGGTCACACTGCTAATAAGTGTCTGAGGCCAGATTTGAACTCAGGAAGACGAGTCTTCCTGACTCTATGCACTATGGCGTCACCTAGCGGCCCCAGTATTTATACAATGCCTGCTGTATTAAGCCCTTCACAAATATTATCTCATTTGATCTTCACAACAACTCTGGGAGGTTGGTGCTCTTATTATCCCCATTTTATAGTCGAGGAAAATGAGGCAAATAGAAGTTAAGTGACCTCCCCAGGGTCACACAGGCAGTAATGATCTGAGGCTGGATTTGAACTCAGGTCTTCCTGATCCAACCCCAGTGCTCTACCCACTGCCCGCAGGAAGAAGTCCTGGGTTCAAGTTCTGGCTTGACCTCCTCCTACCCATGTGACTTTAAGCACCTCTATGGCCCTCGGTTTCCCCAAATCTGTAGTAATGTTTGCGGCCCACTCCCCCACGGGGCCTCTGGGAAGAAAGTGCTTTGTACCCTGGAAAACATGAGAGAAATGTGAGAAGGGGACGTGAGAATCATCCTCTCACACAGGAACTGCCACAATGGAGAGTGCCAACCAACAGCTGGCCAGAAACAACGGGCCCCAGCAGGAAATGGCTTTGAACACAGTGAGATCCTTCCAAAGCCAGAGGCTCCCAACCCTGTTCCTCTGAGCTTCTGAGGAGACACAGCCCAGAGATGGAAAGGTTCGAGAGACACGGGCTCTACTTGGGCCTCTTCCAGGAAGCCTCTATTTCTGTCTCTAAATGATGACTGGGCCCCAATAAAATAGCCACATCCCAATAGAAATCTAATCATATGTGGCTCTTTCTATAACATCCTTGGCATTTACAGAGGAAGGGGAGTGAGGGAGAACCATGGGCCCCTTCATCTGACAAATGAGAGAACCGGAGTCTGGAAAGGGGAGAACACACAGGGCCAAGCCTGGAAACTGGGCTCTTTGGAGAAATGGGGGAGAGGGTAAACATTGTGAAGAGAAGACTTGGCAGAGGGGGCATGAGAGCTGCCTGCAGTATCGGGAGGGCTGTCACGGGGAGGAAGGGTCAGATATGTCACCCAGTTTCTGACTCCTTGCCTAGGCTAACCTGCATCCCAGAAGACTTTATCCACAAGCAGCCCCCCTCCTCCTTGTCTCCAGCCTCACTCGATCTACTCCTGAGTCATCTTCTGCTTTTTTAAAAAATTATTTCTTTTTTTACAGGGCAATGGGGGTTAAATGACTTGCCCAAGGTCACACAGCTAGTAAGTATCAAGTGTCTGAGGTTGGATTTGAACTCAGGTCCTCCTGACTCCAGGGCCAGTGCTTTATCCACTGCGCCACCTAGCTGCCCCCCATCCTCTGCTTTTAAACACGCCCTATCTCTAGTCTGCTAAAACGAACCCTTCAATATCCTCTCCCATCCTGTCAAGTTATTGATCGTCTCAGATTGCTCGAAAATGCTGTCTACACCTGCTACCTCCATTTCTTGCCTGTGAACTCCCTCTTCTTCCCTCCCTGAAGTTGGATCAGAAGACTGTTTTCTGCCGAGGTGCCCGGGCTCTCCTGATGCCCAAATCTGATGGTTTTTCCTCGGCCTGTCACCTTCTCGAGGTATCTGCCCACCGGACGCTGCCCTTCCCCCTCTCCCCCTGGGCACCACTCTGTCCTGGCTCTCCTCCCACCTTCTCAAGCCCACCCCTCCTTCTCAGTATCCTCTGTTACCTCATTGTTTACATCACACTCCCTAAATGTGGGGGCTCCCCCTGGGCTCTCTTCTCCCTCTATGCCCTTCCTCTTGGGGACCTCCTCAGCTCCCACGGGTGACTCCCACGACAGACAGTGCCCAGGTCACTTTCACGACTCAGCCCCGTCCTCCCTCTCCAGGCTTCTTACACCTTACTTCCCCAGATGTACTCTTAGATCCAAAGATACTGGCCTCCCAGGAACAAGACTCCATCTCTGGGCTCCACTTACGTGGGGATTATTTCATTCTTAGTTCTTGTATGCCCAGTGCCCAGATGGGGCCTGGTACACAGAAGGTGATTAATAAATGCTTGGGGAGGGGGCAGCTAGGTGGCGCAGTGGATAAAGCACTGGCCCTGGAGTCAGGAGGACCTGAGTTCAAATCCAGCCTCAGATACTTGACACTTACTAGCTGTGTGACCCTGGGCAAGTCACTTAACCCCAACTGCCTTACCAAAAAAAGAAAAGAAAAGAAAAGAAGAGAAATTACCTAATAAATGCTTGTGATTTGGGGGCCCCAGAGTACAGACCAAGGAAACTCCATGGAAGAAGATTTAATCTTGATGTCAAGAAAAGCTTTCTAACACTTAGAGCTGTCACAGTATTGAAGTGCACCTGACATTCCCTGTTCTAAGGGCCCTCCCAGCTCTGACACTCCATGAATCCGTGATCCTGTGGCCTTGTCACAGGCCTCCTCCACCCCTACAGATTTAGGAGCCCTGTGGCATCACAATCCAAAACAAGATGGTGCTCCTGCCACCGGAAGGGGAGTGCTGGAAAGAGGGCAGCTTGTAGGATGTTCCCGTTTCCTCATAGACCCCCTGTGTGACCCCCAGAGAATCAAGGTACAAGGGCTGGTGAGGGGTGGCTATGGGGGGGTCACCCAAGACCCTGCATGATGCCTGGTAACTGTGGCACTCCTTGGAGCCAGAGGGGGCAGGGAAGGCCCACCTTGGGAATGAGTGGCACCAGCCTCCCCACTCATGCCCTTCCTGTGCTGGGCACGAGAAGCCAGGCCAGGCTGTGAATCGGCGCCCTGCCCTCAGTGTTGTAGGGGGAGGGTGGTCAGTGCTTCCCTCGGAGATCATCTGGCAAGAGGACACCACCGGTTCACCTGGCGAGCAGGGCGGGCATTCACTGGGGTACAAAGACAAAACCAGAACTGCCCCTGCCCTAGTTCTAACTGGGGGGGGGGGAATTCCAGGCTTATGGAATCATTGATTTGGAGCTTGCCTGACAGATCACCGAGTCCAACCACTTCATTTTACTGATGGGGAAACCGAGGCCTAGGGAGGGAAAGGCCTTTGCTCAAAGTCATCACGGGAGCGGCAGAAAAGTCCTGACTTGAGCCTCTTCTCCCTGCCCTGCACTATCTCCAAGAGTCCCCAGGAAGGCCTTGTTGGATGCCAGAAAAGCCAGAAAATTACAATGCATGCCTGCGCATGGCATGCACACACACACACACACACCCCCCTCAAAACACTTTGCAAAGTCCCTCCCTTTTAAGGAGCCCCTTTTGTTAGGTAGGGAAGTGAGCATTGCCCTCATTTTACAGATTGGAGAATTAAGCTTCAGAGAGATGAAGATTTTTCATTGATTCAAAGGCACACAGTAAATAAAGTGGCAGAGCGTAACCCGAACCCAGGCCCTAGGACCCAAAGATTTCAGAGCTGGAAGGATGCTTGGAAACCATTTAGCCCAGGCCTGTCTTTTTTACAGATGAGGAAACTGAGGCCTTGGGGAGTTAAGAGACTTGTCCAGGTCAAAAAGCGAGTAAGAGATGTGAAGTCATTTGCCCAGAGTCAGAGATGGTATTTGAACTCAGGTCTTCCTGATTTCCAGGTCCAGACTTCCGTCCGCTGGACTCCACAGAGAGCAGGGCAAGATTCGGGCCTGTGATGCTTCTCATCTTAGGGATGAGGAGTCCCCTGGAGGGGTTACACAGGTAGTCAGAAGGATGCTTGCAATGATGATCAGATCTAAGGCGTGAATTCTGACCCAAGAGGACTGAAGGGTCAGTCTCTTCTGCTGGACAGAGGTTGTAGGGAGCTGAGGGCAGCGGCCAGAGTCAGCCAGAACTAGCCGGCAAGAGAGGGCCAAGGGCTGGGCCCGGCTTCCTTTGGATGCCTTGCACTGCCTCTCAGGCATAGCCTGCCGCTGCCGCTGCCGGTCTAGATTAATTATTCATAGAACAGAACATATTCACTCCCGACACACTCTGATCAGACAACAGGAGCTCTTAAAAGAAAAAAGAAAAAAAAAAAACACCAACTACCCAAACCCACAAACCATTCCAAAAATAGCCCTGCTTTAAAAAATGTAAACACACTGTGATATTTCCCAGGGACAGGCTTTGTTCTCTTGACTCCAGTCCTTAAGCTGGGCCCTGAGACAACAGCACTCGGGATATACTGGCAGAGAAAGCGGGGAGTGGCGCAACAAGAAGAGAAAAGGGATCTGAGATCATGCCACAGAAGGAGGGGATGAGGGATATTGAGCCTGGGGAAGAGAAGAGTTTGGCAGGATATGAGAGCTGCCTTCAACTAGTGGAAGGGACGTCAGGGGAAATCATGATGATGATGACGATGGGGTTGCAAAGTGTTTTACAAAGATGACCTCATTTGATCCTCACAACAACCCTTTAGATTCCAAAGAACCTATCAAATGATCCTAGAATTCTATGTTTCTTGGATTCCAAGTCACCTGACATTCTGGAGTCCAGTATTCTACATTTCTTGGATTCTAAAGCATTATTATTATTATTATCATCATCATCCCCATTTTACAGTTGAGGAAACTGAGGCAGACAGAGGAGAAGTGACTTGCCCAGGGTCACACAGCTAGTCAATATCTAAGGGGGGATTTGAACCCAAATCTTCCATGGTCACAGCTAAGAATGAGAAGAAATGAGTAGATAGGCAAAGAGGCCTATTTGGGCTCCAATTCTGATCAAGTCTCTTCTGTAGTTACAAGGTATCTATTGTATAACAATTATAATAGAGGGTAGCTAGGTGGCGCAGTGGATAAAGCACCAGCCCTGGATTCAGGAGGACTTGAGTTCAAATCCAGTCTCAGACACTTGACACTAACTGTGTGACCCTGGGCAAGTCACTTAACCCTCATTGCCCTGCCAAAAACAAAACAAAATTATAATAATGGTTAAGCCTTTTACAGTGTCTTAGAATTAGCAAAATACTTATGCAGGGTATCCCAAATTTCTCATAGAAACAGAAGATAATCAACAGAGGGAAGTGACTTCCCCAGGGTCAAATGGCTGGGTTAGTGTCACAGGTAGGATTTTAATTCAGGACTTCAAGATAACAAATTCAGCCTATCCCTTGTGCCATAGGGCACTGGGTGTTAAAAATACAAAGGCAAGGGGCAGCTAGGTGGCACAGTGGATAGAGCACCGGCCCTGGAGTCAGGAGTACCTGAGTTCAAATTCAGCCTCAGACACTTAACACTTACTAGCAGTGTGACCCTGGGCAAGTCACTTAACCCTAATTGCCTCACTAAAAAAAAAACAAAAAAACAAAAAAACAACAAAGACTAGAGGGAGCTAGGTGGCACAGGATAGAGTACCAGCCCTGGAGTCAGGAGGCCCTGAATTCAAATCCAGCCTCAGGCGCTTACTGGCTATATGACCTTGGGCTAGTCACTTAACCCCAATTGTCTTTTAAAAAAACCCAACAAACAAACAAAACAAAGACAAGGAAAAATAGCAGTCTTTGCCTTCAAGGAACTCAAAGTTTACTCTGTGCACATCTTTGTGTGTGTGTGTGTGTGTGTGTGTGTGTGTGTGTGTGTGTGTGTGTGTGTGTGTGTGTGTAGTCAGAGCAGGGAGAGTTGGGAAGGGATGGATAACAGCAAATACACAGGGAGCAGAAAGACCACTGGCTCTAGAGAGGAAGGACCTGGGTTCGAGCCTGGTTTTGCTTCTTACGTGATCTTGTATGACCTTGAGTAGATCCCTTCACCTCTATGAGCCTCAGTTTTCTTGTCTATAAAATGATGGGCCTAGACTCAATGACGTCTGATGTTTCTATGTTCTCACATCATTTAGTATCCCTAGGCCTCAGTTTCCTCCTCTGTAAAATAGCACCCACCTGGAAAGGTTGCGAGAAATAAATGAGATATTTGTAGAGTGCTTAGCCAGTGCCTAGCATCCAGTGAATGCTCAATAAATCCTCCCTTCTTATTACAGGGCTGGATTTGAACTCAGGTCTTCCTGACTCTAGGCCTGGTGCTCTAATCATCGCACCACCCAACAGCCTCCAATTCTAGATTCTAGGATTCGACATTTCTTGGATTCCAAAGCACCTATCAAATGATTCTAGGATTCAAGTTTTCATGAATTACCAGGCAATCTATCATTCTAGATTCTAGGATTTCAATCACCAAACATCTGTCATTCTAGATTCTAGATTCTAGGATTTCAATCACCAGACAGCTATCATTCTAGATTCTAGATTCTTGGATTTGATGTCATCTATCATTCTAGATTCTAGGATTTTGATGTCCTTGTGTCTAAGGTTATAGATTTAGGAGGGGAAGAGGCAGAAGGTTAGGATTCTAGATTCTAGAATTTCTAAGATGCTCAGATTCTTGGAATCTTAAGATCCCATGTTCCTGAGCAGTCTAAGGTTCTAGACTCTTAGATTCTAAAACTTGAGGGTTTTATGGAACAAAGAATTGGCCATTGTATGGGCCATACTCCTGTTCTCTTTGCTGGCCATTCTTAAAGGATTCTCTTGTTCTTTGAGGTTTATTGAAAATTATAAGACTCCAAGAATTCAGCCCTGGGCCTGCCTACCCTTCTCCAGATGTTCTAAGACTTTTCTTTGCTTTATGAGTAGAAGCCTTATTTCCATGACTCTCAACTCTATAATTTGGGGGGGGGGGGAGAGGATAAGGTGTGTGGGGAAGGGGAGTAGAGAATCTTATTGTTGCCTATCCCTTTTCATTTTGTTTGTTTGTTTGCGGGGCAATGAAGGTTAAGTGACTTGCCCAGGGTTACACAGCCAGCAAGTGTCAAGTATCTGAGGTTGGATTTGAACTCAGGTCCTCCTGACTCCAGGACCGGTGCTTTATCCACTATACCACCTAGCTGCCCCCTATCCCTTTTCATTTTAAAGCTACACTTTGATCCTGGCAGTTTTTAGCAGGGTGGAGGATTTGAATTTTAAATCGACTTCTTAAATGTGGGGCGTTTAAAGGAAAAACAAAAAGAAACCCCCAGACTCAGCAACTTCACTGGCCAACAGGCTGTTATCCTTCTACCTGGAGCTGGGAACAGAGGAGAAGAAACGTGTGAAAAGTTAATTTTTAAGTTGACCGCATTGGAATTTAAACCCAGTTTTAAGGGTCAGTTGGAAATTGGTGTTTGTAAGCAGAAAAGGCCAAGAGAAGAGAAAGACCTGTCGGAGGTCCATTGGGAGTCATTAAATTGCCCTCATTTTTGTCTTCAGAGCCAGTGGTCTTTCTGCTTCCTCTGTATGTGCTGTTATCCACCCCTCCCCAAGTGTCTGTGCTCTGACTACACACATACGTACACATGCCCCGCACTTGGACATGACTGAACAACCGAACAACAAGAAGAATCTATAAATGGTGGGTGCTTTGGAATTCAAGAAACATCGAATCCTGGGATCTAGAATGATAGCTACTTTAGAATCCAAGATGCAGAGAATCCCAGAGTCTAAGTTATTATCAGCCTTCTCCATCTAGGGCCTTTGACACAAAAATCCCCCATCACTTTATAATCCTAGAAGCACAAGATCCCTGAACCTAGAACTTAAGCAGTTTCTAATCTAGAACCTCGGACACAAAAAACTCACCATCTTAGAATCCCAGAATCTAGATCATTAGACATGTCTCCAACCTAGAATTGTTGATATCAACAAAACAACACAGAACAAACCTCACCATTCTAGAATCCTAAGAGAACAGAATCTCAAAACCTAGAAATTTAGAAGGAACCCCCCTTTCCACCAATAATCTAGAACCACTAAAATACCCACAAGGATTCAGATTATTGAAATCCTGCAAATATAAAATCCTAAAATCTAGAATTCTAAGCACCTAGAATCTAAGAAATAAACATCAGAGCCTTTGAAGTTTTGTGTTGTTTTTTTTAATTCCAAGATCTAAAACCCCCAGCCCCTAAAAATCTAGGAAACAAACTTAAGAGTCTTAGAATCCTAGAAAGAGTCCTGGAATACACAATCTTAGAATCCTGGGATCTAGAACCACAGACCTCTAGAACCTAAGAAACATGGACCCAGGGTCTTGGATTCTGAAATACGGAACTTCCTGGATTGTACAATGCCAGAAGCCTGGAAATAGAGAACATATAAGAAGGGAGGTTCTTGGAGCCCAAGAATGTAGAATCTTGGGACCACAGATGGTCACACAGTTTTCTCAGGAACATCAAATCCTTAGGAATCATCTGGTCTGATTCACTGTTCTCTGGCCCATGAATTTCATCTGTCATATATACCCCAGACCCTGTGGTCACCCAGGCTCCAGGGACAGGATTTGAGGGGAAAGGGGGGAAGTTCACTGGGGATCCCAAGAGGATCCTGCTCTTTGGAGGGTATTCCTGGAAATAATTCCCAGTTAGGACCAACTGAGTCCTTAGATACTGTGCAAAAACAGTGGAGAGAGCACAGAACTCACAGTTCACAGGATGTGAGTTTAGATACTGGCCCTTCTAGTTAATCTTTGTGTGACTTTGGACAACAACAACCGCAACAAAAACAATGCTTGAAATAATTTTAACCATTAAAATAATCTGAGGGGCAGCTAGGTGGCGCAGTGGATAAAGCACCAGCCCTGGATTCAGGAGGACTTGAGTTCAAATCCAGCCTCAGACACGTGACACTTACTAGCTGTCTGACCTTGGGCAAGTCACTTTACCCTCATTGCCCCAGAAAAAACCAAAACAAAACAAAACAAATAATATGAAAGAATAATAATAAAAATGCTTTCAAGTTTTTCAAAACACCTTCAATAGGATGTCACATATGTAACCGGGTGAAATAGGTGCTTCTATCATCCCCATTTAACAGATGGGAAAACTGAGACAGGGGGCAGCTAGGGGGTGCAGTGGATAAAGCACCAGCCCTGGATTCAGGAGTACCTGAGTTCAAATCCAGCCTCAGACACTTGACACTTACTAGCTGTGTGACCCTGGGCAAGTCACTTAACCCTCATTGCCCAGCAAAAAAGAAAAAAAAAGAAAACTGAGACAGACAAAGGTTAAATGACTTGCCCAGGGTCACAGTCAGTGTCAGCAGTGGGATTCAACTTCAGCTCCAACTGATTCCAAGACTCACAACAACCCTGGAAGGTAGCTGCTGTTATTACCCTAACCACTGCACCAAGCTGCCTCTCAATGCACTTCAGCTCCCTGGGCCTCAGTTTCTTTCTCTGTAAAAATCAGGGGATTCATCTTAACAATGCCTGAGATCCCTTCCACTTGTAATCCGTGATCTTGTGTCACTTATCCTCTCTGGGCCTTGGTGTCTGTATAGGTGGGGGGGCCGGGAAGTCTCTTCTAGTTTTAAATCTAGATCCTAACTCCCTTAAAGAGGTTTTAGGGCCACAAGTTTCTTGGCACATGTCTCAAAAAGAAAAGGGGGAGATGTCAGAATGAGTCCCATTAATTGTTTTTTTTTCTAAGTTCACATGACCAGGAGGAGCCAAACCCAGCTTCTCTGTAGCCCCTTACCTGACTCAATTTTCCGGTGCCCTGACTACATCAGAATGACATTTCCCACCAAACCCTAACTTGTCCCCTGATGGGAAGGAGTATGAGGAGGGGACAGGAAGGAGAGGAGAGAGAAGCATGTTTCTCTATGTAGGGTGAGCAAGTGATTAAAGAAACCACCTCAACTTATTCCACCAGAACGTGCATTCTGCCAGACAGGGGGTGCTCTCCTAGTCTAGCACTAAATATCCCTTCATTTGTTACTCAGAAGGCGGGTCCTTCCCTAATGAAGAGGTATCCCTAGTACTACCTCCCCCATTCAGCATTTATTAAGCATCTACTATATGCCAAGCACTGTGCTAAGGACCAGCAAGATGAACCAAAAAGTTAAGAAACACCCTGCTGCCTTCAAGAAACTTACCACAACCGGGGGACCACAACAGGAAGAGAGGTTAACAAACACAGAATGTACCAAAAAATAACACTATGTCATTTCAAGCCGGAGTGTGTTAACCAGGAAAGGCTTCGTGTAAGGAGTGCAAACGTGAGCTCCACAAAAAGGCAGAGGTGAGAACGGAGACCCTTCTAGGCCCGGGAGACCACCTGCGGAAAGGTTCACAGGTGGGGAACAGCTGGCTTGCTGACACCTACGACTGTGTGACCTTCCCCACGTTCTTTCACTATCTGGGCCTCCTCAGTAAAATGAGTGGCCAGATGGCTTCTGGGGGCCCTTTTGGCTTCAAACTGATGACCCCAGCAGGCCAGCTGGGCCTTGATGGGGACTGCGTTATAGGAGGTCATAGGAAAGAAGATGGGAAGAGAGGACGATAGCCAATTCTGTCAGTCAACACACATTGGTTAAGCACCTTCTATCTGCTAAGCTCTATGCTAAGAGCTTGGGATACAACGAAGGCAAAAGATGGTCCCTGCCCCAAAGGGTGTGTTAATCTAGTTCCCTAAGGGTCCACGCACCAGCCTGGTGACTTTCCAAATAAAAATATCTACCCCTCCCCTAACAAAGCAGGAAGTGTCTTCATTTTGTTTTTTCTTCCCCAAAGGCTTGGCATGATACCTGGCACATCATAAAGGCTTAAGAATGGCTCATTCAGTCATCGACTTGTCCAATGTCATACAAGGTATAGACTCTAGAACCCACGTCCTAGACTGAAAATAAGCACCTCTCCCATACTTCCATAGTACTTTTCAACATGAAGAACCCAAGACCCAGAGAGTCTAAGTCATGTGTGCAAAGACACAGGGAGGAAGGGGCCTGGCCCCAGGTATCTGGTGTAACGATTGGAATAACGCCACCTGCTGGATACTTACTGTAGAAGAGTTCTGCCCATGAAGCGAAGGTCTTTGAGGGCAAGACCAGGAGTCTTTTCTTTGGCGGGAGGAAGTGACGCGGACTAGTGGGAGGAGGAAGGAAGAGACTGGCGCTGACTCTGGGGCTCTTTCCTTTGGACTCTGGTGGAGAGCGGAGCTAGAAATGTGCTCTCCCTTTAATAGATAGGAATCTAGGCCTTTCTCTCTCTCTTTACCAAATTCTTATTCTCCTTAATAAATGCTTAAAAGTCTAACTCTTGCTAAAGCTTATAATTGATTGGCAACCACTCATTAGATATTTTAGACAGACTAGCTAGAATTTTAACCTTTAACACTGGGAAGCATGGGAGGGGACAGTGTAGACATCCTCTGTCGGGGGAGTTGGGGGAATTGGGGGGAGGGTTTCCCTTTTCTGCATCTCAGTTTCCTCTTCTGAAAAATGAGGGGATTTCTAGTTCTAAACTGTGAAGTTCAGAGAACAAGGCCACCATGATTGTACCACAGGCTTCATCTGAGAAATCAATAGTGGTTTCATTTCTTCCTTGTTTTCTTTTGTTTTAAATCAGACTCGTTAGTAAAGTGAAGTGAGGACGTTTAACAGCAAAAATAATGCTCTGAAATAGTGAGGGTTCCTTTTGTTTATGGGTTTGTCAAGATGGCTGCCAGGGTTCTTTCCAGCCCCTAAATTCTGGGATTCTGTGGTATTTCTGATGAGACAGTCAAAGATGTCCCCTGGGCGTGACAAAGAGGGACAGGTGACAACCCAAGGGATTCCAATCTCTAATAACTTTCCTGGGGCAATTGAGAGAAGACCCCTAAGCTAGCTCTAGATGGGTGTTAGGGCAGAGAATGTCAGAAAGGGTAGGAAAGGGGCTGTAGAACGTGGAATGTCAGGGCTGGGAGGATCCAGTCAGTCAACAAGCGATTACGAAATGCCTGATATGTGCCCTGCAACTGTGCTCATCAATAAGGCTACAAAGAAAGGCAAAAAAAAAAAAGTCTCTTCTCCCAAGGAGCCCACAGTCTAATGGGGGGCTTGGCACGTGCAAACAATTCTGTAGAGGATGAATTGGGAGAAAATCGGTAGAGGGAAAAGCATTAAGGGAAATGGGGAAAGGCTTCCTGGAGAAGGTGATTTTAGCTGGGATGTGACGGAGGCCAGGAGGGGCAGATGGGGAGGGAGAGTGCACCAGGCTAAGGAATTCTAGCCTGAGTCGGCAGATGGAGTAACTGTCTTTTCTGAGAGCCGCCAGAACAGGCCAGAGGCACTCAGGTGAGGATGAGTAAGGTATAAGAAGACTGGAAGAGGAGGAAGGGGCCAGGTCGGAGAGAGCTTAGTAAGCCAGAGGGGTTTCTATTTGATCCTGGGAGGAATAATAGGGAATCTCTGGAGTTTACTGATTAGGGGAGGTGACATGGTCACACCAAGAAGAACACTTTGACAGCTGAATGAGGGATGGAGTGGATTGAGAAGAGACCCTAGAACAGAGAATATCAGAGCTGGGAGGGGTCTTAGAACAGGGGATGTCAGGGCTGGGAGGGGCCTCAGAACAGGGGATATCAGAGCTGGGAGGGGTCTTAGAACAGGGGATGTCAGGGCTGGGCAGGAATTTAGAACACAGAATGGCAGGGCTGGGAGGGGCCACAGAACAGGGGATGTCAAGGCTGGGAGGGGCCTTAGAACAGGGCATGTCAGGGCTGGGAGAGCCTTAGAACAGGGGATGTCGGGGCAGCTAGGTAGCACAGTGGATAGAGCACCGGCCCTAGATTCAGGAGGAACTGAGTTCAAATCTGGCCTTAGACACTTGACACTTACTAGCTGTGTGACCCTGGGCAAGTCACTTAACCCCAATTGCCTCGAAAAAAAAAAAAAGAACAGGGGATGTCAGGGCTGGGAGGGGCCTTAGAACAGGGAATGTCAGAGCTGGCAGGAGGCTTAGAGGTGACAAAGACCAACTTCTCACTTTACAGATAAAGAACCTAAGACTTGTGACTGACTCACTCAGAGAGCGAGATGGTCCCCTTGGCCTGAAGAATAGGCTTTCTTAGCTTCCCCAGCTACAGGTTTTTCTATGAAGTCCCCATTCCCAATTCCTCTTTCTCTGTAAAGATCAGAAGATTCCCACACAGATTTCTGCTTTCCTATGCTCCGCCCTCTAACCTCATTCCCATACAGAAAGTCATCAAGGAAGTTCCTCCAGCTAGCCCTCTCTGCCGTGATCCATTACTGCCCTCCCTCGGAAACCTCAGCATCCCAGAGACTCCTGTGTCTACACCAGCTCGGAGCCACCAGAGCAGCTCGAGGGTGGGGCCGACCCCTGGGTGCAGAGTCCTTCCTCTGAAAATGTGGAGCCCCCCGCAAAGGAAAAGAGACTTTAGCATGTCCCAGCCCCTCTCCATTCAGCGGTCAGAGATTTTCCCTGCAAAGTTGACAACAAAGAGAATTTTTTTCCCACCCCAAACACACACACACACACACACACTCTCTCTCTCTCTCACACATACACACACACTCTCTCACATACACACACACATACACTCTCTCTCTCACACACACACATACATTCTCTCACACACATACACACACACTCTCTCACACACATACACACACTCTCTCACATACACACACACTCTCTCACACACATACACACACTCTCTCACATACACACACACTCTCACACACATACACACACACTCTCTCTCTCACACACACATACACACACACTCTCTCACACACACACATACACACACAGACCCACCCACCCACTCAGGCAGGCCTGGACTATTTCCCTGAAGTACACGTTGCCCTCTTGAACACACTGCTAACCTCAGAGCTCTAAACACACCCTTCTTACGTGTGGCACAGCAAGTCCCAGATTTAGAGAAATGCAGATTGGGTTCAAATTCCACCTCTGTTATTCTGTAAATGACTCTATAAAGGACTTACAAGGTCCCTTCTGCCTCTCACAGTTTTCCTCTGAGAGACCAATGCTGAGACTCAGCCAATTAGGTGGCATGGTGGATAGACTGTTAGTCAAGAAGTCCTGAGTTCAAATCCAGCCCCAGACACTTACTAGCTATGTGACCCTGGGCAAGTCACTTAACCCTGCCTGCCTCGGTTCCTTCAACTATAAAATGTGGATTCTAATAGCACCTACCTTGAAAGGCTGTTGTAAAAATTGAATAGCACAGGGGCAGCTAGGTGGTGCAGTGGATAGAGCACTGGCCCTGGAGTCAAGAGTACCTGAGTTCAAATCCGGCCCCAGACACTTAACACTTACTAGCTGTGTGACCCTGGGCAAGTCACTTAACCCCAATTGCCTCACTAAAAAAAAAATTGCATAGCACAGTACTTGGCACACAGTAGGTATTATATAAATATTTATTCCCTCCTTTCCCCAATATTATAGGACCCTAGAGCTAGATGGGATTTTGTTGTTGTTCAGTCGAGTATGATTCTTCATGACCCCATTTGGGGTTTTCTTGGCAAACATACTGGACTGTTTGGCCATTTTCTTCTCCAGCTCATTTTACAGATGCAGAAATGGAAGCAAACGGGGTGAAGTGACTTGCCCAGGGTCACACAGCTAGTAAGTGCCTGAGGTCAGATTTGAACTTGGTTAAGATGAGTCTTCCTGAGTCCAGGCCTGGTGCCACTTAGCTGCCCTGGATTTTAGGGGTCAATTGGTCTAATCCTTTCATTTTACAGTTCCTGGCATATAGACACGCTTAATAATTACTTGTTGTTGATTGATTGAAAATCATCTAGTCCAACTCTCACATTTTACAGATGGAGAAACGGAGGCCCAGAAGTTAAGGGATTTGTCCAAGATCACCTGAACATAGGTAGGAGCAGAGCATCAAAAATCTGGAGGCAGAAGGGGTCCGGGAGGTCATCTAGTCCAACTTCCTCATTCTCCAGATAAAGAAACTGAGGCCCAGGAAGGAGATAAGAGACTTCTTTCCAGTCCCCCTTCCCTAGTACCACACTGACTCTCCACCCTCTCTCTGGTTCCTAGGACGCCGATCATAACAAAGCTTGAGACCTTTAGAAAACAAACCAGCATTCAAACCACAGGGCAGGTCTCACTGCCTGGAGGAACACACACCCGTGTCCCTGTGTTAGCAAATGTGATAATTAGAGGTTACAGCTTGATTTTTGTTGTTGTTGTTGTTGGCTTGTTTTGATAAAAAGAGGAGTCTGGGCTGGGTTCTCCCAAACCCAGGAAAAAGCTAGGAGCTAGGAAATTGGGCGGCTGCCTTTTTAGAGATTTTCACCTGAAGAAGGGATCCTGGAAGCGGAACATGGGTGTCTGTGGCGGGCCTAGGTCAAGCTTGCCCTTGGAATCCTGGGATTCCAGACACATTTAAGGCAGGAGCAAGGAGGGAGGAGAAATGAGGCCATTTTGCCACTTACCTGAGGTTTAATTTTCGGTCTTCATCACTGCCAACCTCCTGAAAAGAGAGAAAAAGAGAGAATGAGTGAGAGAGTCATGGTCAGACAGGAATCACAGGTGGCAGGTACCATGCCAGCCCCCAAATTATCATTCAGTGATAAGGGGTCAGACCTCAGGTGTTGGCTACAGAGAATGGTGAGGGGCAGCATGAAACGGTGGTGACTTGAGAGAAAGGAAGACCAGAGTTCAAATCCTGTCTCAGGAACCTCTCTGGGCTTGGTGTGCTCACCTGGAAAATGAAGGAGCTCAGGGGCAGCTAGGTGGCACAGTGGATAGAGCACCGGCCCTGGATTCAGGAGGACCTGAGTTCAAATCCAGCCTCAGACACTTAACACTTACTAGTTGTGTGACCCTGGGTAAGTCACTTAACCCCAATTGCCTCGCCAAAAAAAAAAAAAAAAAAGACAGAAAATGAAGGAGCTCAACTCTGACCCTGAGGGCCTCCTCTAAGGATCTTCTGCTTGGCATGAAAGGTCTTCCCAACCTGGCACCCCTCCACAGCCCTTTCTAGCCTTCTCCTAAAATACTCTCTCTGCCTACGTGCTGACATTCCTCTTGGTCCTTCCATACTCTATACTAACAGGTATCCCTACCATAGCGCCCTGTGTACCTCTCATGCCTGTAACATATTTTATCTCCTTACCAAACAAGTAATTTCCTTGAGTGAAGGAGCCATGCATTATCTAAATTCTTTCCCTCTGTAATGACAAAACCAAGGGCTCTGCATAGCAGATGTTTAATCAATTTTTGTATTTGTAAAGGATGATGGAGGCTGAGGGATAGAAGGGTCCTTTAGAACAGAGAACATCAGAACTGGGAAAGGCCCTAGAACATGGAAGGTCAGAGCTGTGATGACCTTGGCATACAGAATATCAGAGCTGGGAGAGACCTTAAAACAGAACATGTCAGAACTGGAAGGAGCTTTAGAGCATGGGATGTGAGAGCTGGGAGGGACCTTAGAACAGGGAATGTCAGGGCTGGGAGGGGCCTTAGAACAGGGGGATGTCAGGGCTGGGAGGGGCCTTAGAACTGGGAATGTCAGGGCTGGGAGGGGCCTTAGAACAGGGAATGTCAGGGTTGGGAGAGAGCTTAGATATTTTCAGCCCAGAGGTTCCCAACCTATATAAATGTTTCAGACTTTCCCCTCTCCCCTTTATCTTCAGGACAGTAGCTGTCATCTTAGGAACTATTAAACAAGAAACTACAAGAAGACCCATACTAGAGAATTTAGTAACTCTTCAAATGAAACTATACTTTATTCAGCATAAAAGTATATTTCTACACCTTTGAAAACTTGGGGGGGGGGGTTGTATGTAAAACAGATTATCAAGTCTATGCTAATCATGAGTCACTTGATGGTTTGGTGGGCGTGGATGCACTCAATAATGCTTCTAATAACTCTGTAGTATCCTCATCCCTGCCCTCCCCACCTCCAGTCCAAGAGTTCAGGGCCCACAGATCAGTAACCAGTAGCCTTTAACGACAGGGAAACTGAGGCCCAGAGAGGGAATTATCTCGCCCAAAGTTGACACTGAGAGTCAGCAGCTGAACAGCAAGGTTCCTGGTCCCTGGGTCCAGTAGTTCCTGTCCCACTCTCCCACAATGACTGCCCCTACTTCTAAGGGGTTGTTCACTTCCCATACTAAAACCAGTCTACTGATGATATGAGTAACTGCCAAGGAATGAATATCGCTCAGGTATTGGGCTTTGGGAGAGCTGGTGTCACAGTGGATAGAGCCTGCAGTGAGGAAGATGAGTTCAAATGCGACCTCAGACACTTACTAGCTGTGTGATCCTGGGCAAGTCACTTAACCTCTATTTGCCTCAGTTTATCTGTGAAATGGGGACACAACCAGAGAAGGAAATGGCAAATCGTTCCAGTATCTTTGCCAAGAAAACCCCATGAACAAGTCCATGGGGTCACAAAGAATCCAACACAACTGAACCACAACAAGCTGGGCTTGGAGTCAGAAAGACCTAAGTTCAAATCCTGCCTCAGATTCTCATTAGCTGTGTGATGCTGGGCAAGCCACTTAAACTCCTTGGGCTTCAGTTTCCTCATTTTTAAAATGAAGGGCACGGACTGAATTCCTTGCAATGTCACTTCCAGCTTTAAATCTATGACCCCGATGGTCTCTAAGACCTCAAAACAGCACAGCTGATTAATTCCTGGAACTCGGGAACATTTCCTATTTGGCACTGTCTGAAAGCAGAAAGACTATAGCAGGTCTCTACCTGCCAAAGTTGTTTGGCCTTCTCTCATTTTTCTTTTGGTCATATTTCAATGACACAGTGATTCATCTGAAGGCCACTGGGGACGTCTAGAGGACAATAAACCCAATAACTGTCCACGGTGGCAGCCAAGGATCTGATCTGACCTCCAAGGGAAGGAGGAGTGATGTCTAGGCATGAAGGTTCCACCATTCCATTTCCTTGTCAGATGACATCTTGATTAATGGGATCAGTGCTGGGAGCCACAGTTTATTATCAGATCCATAGTGCCTAAAAGAGGGTGACCAGGATGCCTAAGGGCCTTGACCTCATACCATGTAAAGTGGTTGGAGGAACTGGGGAAGTTAACCTGGAAAAAAAAAAGCCTGTGGTCTTAGGGGGGCCATGCCATCTATCTGCAAATATCTGTTTGATTTTTTTAGTAGAACTGGTAGTATTCAAAAGCAAGTCTCTTTACTCCAAATCCTTGTGGATTTTCTACTGTACATGATGCTTTGCCCCATAAGTAAAATCTGGATAGATCAAGGCCTTTCTGGGAAGTGGCAATCACATTAGCAATAGAAGAGTGATGGACATATCCCCATGCACTGATTGTACTCCCCTCCTTCGCCCTTGTTGAACCAGTTCAATTTGACTACTCAAATCCCTGACTGTAGTGTCCTATCACCAATCATGCCTTGTCAAAGGTCAACCTTGGATTACAGCCTCAAAAAGTCTTCCCTTGGGGCAGCTAGGTGGCGCAGTGGATAGAGCACCGGCTCTGGAGTCAGGAGTACCTGAGTTCAAATCCAGCCTCAGACATTTGACACTTACTAGCTGTGCAACCCTGGGCAAGTCACTTAACCCCAATTGCCTCACCAAAAAAAAAAAAAAAAGTCTTCCCTTGATCCATATACCTCCACAAGCTATTGTCCTAGATCTCTCTTCCCTTTCATGGCTAAACTCCTTGGAAAGGCCATCTACACTTAGTGTCCCCTTTCCTTTTCCTCTCTTCAGTCTGGCTTCCAATCTCATAATTCAATTGAAACTACTCTATGCAAAGTTGCCTATCATTTTTCTCTCTCTCTCAAAATTATTTATTTTAGCACTGTTTTTTTTTAATTGAGTTCCAAATTCTCTCCTTCCCTCCTACACCTCTCTTACTCCTTGAGAAGGTGAGAAATATATCAATTATACATGTGATATTATGCAAACATTTTCACATTAGCAATGTTACAACAAAAAAAGCAAGAAAAATGAAAATAAAAAATTATGCTTCAATCTACACTCAGATGACATCAGTTCTCTCTCTGGAGGTAGACAGCACTTTTCATCTTAAGTCCTTTGATTGTCTAACTTGGATCATTGTATTGATCAGAAAAGTTAAGTCATTTACAATTGATGATCAATAGCATATTTTTCTTACTGAGTACAATGTTCTCTCCTAGTCCTGATCACTTCACTTTGTATCAGTTCATCATAAGTCCTCCCAGGTTTTTCTGAAACCACCCTCCTCATCGTTTCTTATAGCACAGTAGTATTCCATCACAATCATATATCACAACTTGTTTAGCCATTCCTTAACTGATGGGCATCTCCTCAATTTCCAATTCTTTGCCACCACAAAAAGAGCTGCTATTTTTGTATATATAAGTCCTCCCCCCCACCCCCAACACACTTTTTAAACCTCTTTGGGATACAGACCTAGTGGTAGTGCAATTGATCAAAGGGTATGTGTTGTCTTTCCTTTGGGCATAGTTCCAAACTGCTCTCTAGAATGGCCGGATCAATTCACAACTCCACCAACAGTGCATCAGTGTCCCAATTTTTCCACATCTCCTTTATTTATCATTTTCCTTTTCTGTCATGTTAGCCAATCTGATAGGTGAGGTACCGCCTCAGAGTCCTTTTAATTTACATTTCTCTAATCAATAGTGATTTAGAGCAATTTTTATATGATTATAAATAGCTCTGATTTCCGCTTCTGAAAACTGCCTGTTCATATCCTTTGACCATTTATTGGGGAATGATGCCAATGATCTCTTAATTGCCAAATCTAATACTAGTCTTTTCTCAATTCTCATTCTTCTTGACCTCTCACTGTTGATCAACCTCTTTTCCTAGATAGACTCCTCTCTCTGGGTTTTTTGGGACACCTTCTCCTGGTTCTCCTCCAATCTATCTGACCATTCCTTCTGTCTCCTTTGCTGCATCCTCAAGTCCATGGCCTCTAACCATCCCTCAGGGCTCTGTCCTGGGTCCCCTTACCATCTTCATTTATATTATTTTACTTGGTGCTCTCATCGGCTCTCAATTATTAATTAATTATCAATTAATTAGATTCAATTATCTCTAGGATCAAGACTTTCAAATCAACTTAGGGAGCCCTAACCCTTCTCTTGATCTCCAGTCTCGAATTTCCAACTGCCTACTGAACTGGATGTTCCAAAGACATCTGAAACTCAATATAGCCAAAATATAGCTCATTGTTCTTCCCTCTAAACCTTCTCCACCCCCTTCTACCTTTCTTATAACTGTTGAGGGCACCACCATCCTCTCAGTCCTTAAGGCTTCCAACCAAGGAGTCATCCTGGACTCCTCATTATCTCTTACCCCCCAGATCCAAGCTGGGGCCAAGGCCTATCAATTTCACCTCCTCAGCATCTCTTGTCCATTTCACTTTTTCAACATCTCTGGTCAATTTCACTTCTGCACCATCTCTTGTCCATTTCACCTCTGCAGAATCTCTTGTCCATTTCACCTTTGTAACATCTCTGATCCATTTCACCTCTGCAGCAATTCTCAAACCTTTCTCTCCTCTGGTACTGTTATCACTCTGATACAGGTCCTAGTCACCTCATACCTGGATTGTTGCAATAGCTGCTGGTAGCTCTATCTGCCAAGTTTTTCCTCACTCTAATCCTTCCTCCCTTCAGCCACCAAAGGGATTTTCCTAAAACTCAGGTCTAATCATGTGCCCCCACCCTCCTCATAAACTCCAGTTATGTCCCTATCACCTCCAGGAGCAAATACAAAATGATGTCCGGCATTCGAAGCCCTTCATAATCCAGCTCCTTTTTATCCTTCCTGTCTCCTTATACCCTACTCTTCAATCCAGTGACACTGGCCTCCTGGCTGTTCCTCCCACCAGATATTCTACCTCCAGACTGGGCATTTTCATTGGCTGCCCCCCTGTGCCTGGAATTCTCTCCCTCCTCATCTCCCCCTCCTGGTTTCAAGTCCCAGCTAAAATCCTACCTTCTACAAGAAGACTTTCCTGGATCCCCCACCCCCATCTTAAATCTCCAATATACAGCCTGTCAATAGCTTATTTATACACAAATGCTTACATGTTGTCTCCCCCATTGGTTTGTAAGCTCCTTGGGGGTCAGGGGCTGTTCTTTGTGTCCGTAGCACTTAGCACAGGGTCTGATATATGGTAGGCACTTAATGTTTATTTTCCAAATAAATCCCACAATTTGTTTCCTTTTCTTCTGGAAGACAATGGAACTGGAAGAAGTGTCCACTAAAAATAGATGCTATCTAATTTCAACCCAGTTGCCATTTGTCTGCAAGTATTTGAAGGGTTACCACTAACAAGAGAGAATAGATTCTTCTTGGACCCCAAAGGTCAGCTCATCTAACTTCCTCATTCTACAGAAACTGAGGTGGGGAAGGCAGAGTGATTTGCTGAAGCTTACACAAGAAATAAGCATCAAGGGGCAGCTAGGTGGCACAGTGGATAAAGAACTGGCCTTGGAATCAGGAGGACCTGAGTTCAAATCCAGCCTCAGACACTTGACACTTACTAGCTTTGTGACTCTGGGCAAGTCACTTAACCCTCACTGTCCCCCGCCCCCGCCCCCACCCCACCCCCAAACAAAGAAAGAAGCATCTATAGAAGTTCTTTGATTAGAAGGATTGTTTCATTCTTTGTGTCACCAGCACCTAGCATAGTGCCTGGCATACAGCAAGTGCTTAATAAATGTATGCTCATTGATTGACTAATATATAAAGAGAAGCTAATATTATCAACCTCATTATCGTGGTTTTAAAAGGTGATGATTGGGGCAGCTAGGTGACGCAGTGGATAAAGCACCGACCCTGGATTCTGAGTTCAAATCCAACCTCAAACACTTGACATTTACTGGCTGTGTGACCCTGGGCAAGTCACTTAACCCTCATTGCCCCACAAAAAAACAAAACAAACAAAAGGTGATGATCACTTGGTCACTCCTGGAATCGAAGGGAAAATGAATGCTCTTTCACAGAATCTCGGAAGAAGGAGCCACCCCACACATATCTGCCCCCAAACCTTCTGTACAACATTTCTGACAAATGGTCATTTAGCCTCTCCCTGAATATCTCCAATGGGGGCTTGCCCACCACCTCCCGAAGTGACCCATGACCCTTTGAGACAGCTCTGGCTGAAGATTTTGCTGGTATCTGGCTGAAACTACCAGGCACGGGGTGTAGTGGACAGCGGGCCGGACCTAGAGTCAGGAAGACCTGAGTTCCAGTCCTGCCTCAGGCATCTGCTGGTTGAGGGATTCTGGGCAAGCCTAGTGGTTCCTTCTGTAAGCTTGAGCAAGTCACTCCCCCACCCCCACCTCCGGTTCTGTAGAATGAGGAAGTCGGATGAGCTGGCCTCTGAGGTCCTACCACGCTCTAGAACCTGGCTCCTAGGCTTTCTCAATGGCTTACAAAGCACTTTCAAGAGACTTTGCTCCTTAGGCTTTTGTTCTCTCCTCGGTAAACTGAGGGAATTGGGCTCCCCGTCCTTCTGACTATAGCATTCAAAGGGTTAAGAGCTCCCAGGGCCATCTGACATTTTCCAGTCTACCCAAATCAATATATACATAATTAAGTTAAATCAGTCAATCAACAAACATTTATTAAACAACTATTGCATTCCAGGTGCTGGGCTAAGAGCTGGGCTTGTTCAATGTCCTATGGGCACTGGGGTGCTGAGCCAAGACTGGAGTACAGGGCTCCAGATTCCAAATCCAGGCATTTCCCCGAATGGGTTCTAAGGCCTTTTCCAGTGCTAAAAGGTTTATGACTTCTAGAACTATCTCTTTTGATCCTCACAGGAACCCATGTGATATTACAGGAAAGGCACTATCAACCCCATTTTACAGATGAGCACACTGAGGCAAAGAAGGAAAGTCACTTGGCCAGAGTCAGACAGCTAATGAGTGGAGAAGCCAGGACTTAGACCCAGGGCTTATGGATTCCAAGTCCAGGGTTTCTTCTCCTATTCTAGCCATCAGCTGAAAAGATAATCACGCAGAGGTGGGGAGCTGGTGATGTGACAGAGTGCATATACTGTCAGACTGAGTTGATCCATTGACTCATTTGGCAAAACTGCATTCCCTCTCCTTCTGTCTCTCTCTCCCCCCACCCCATGATCTCTCTCCTCCTCTCTCTCTCCCTCTCCTCTTTCTCTGTCTCTCCCCTCATTCTCCCCCATCTCTCTGCCTTTCTTCTCTTTTCCTTTCTTCTCCAGCCCTCTTTCTTTCCCTCTCCCTTCCTCTTCTCCCCTTCTCTCCTTAGTATTGTTTGTCATAAGTAGATGACTCTCTGAAGAGGGGAGGGGAGGAGATATTTTTAAAAATGAAGGTGATAGGGGCAGCTAGGTGGCGCAGTAGATAAAGCATTGGCCCTGGATTCAGGAGGACCTGAGTTCAAAGCTGACCTCAGACACCTGACACTAGCTGTGTGACCCTGGGCACAATTGCCTCACCAAAAAAAAAAAGAGAGAGAGAGAGAGACAAAAACATTTTTGCAATGAACAAAAG
Source organism: Dromiciops gliroides (assembly GCF_019393635.1). Taxonomy (NCBI): domain Eukaryota; kingdom Metazoa; phylum Chordata; class Mammalia; order Microbiotheria; family Microbiotheriidae; genus Dromiciops; species Dromiciops gliroides. The sequence continues at coordinate 16,766,679 of NC_057861.1, read as the reverse complement.
GACCCCTCCTTCTCCCCCACAGTCTCTGAGATATTAAAGTTCCAAAATCAGGCTACCTGAGAGAGTGTATCTAAAAACACTTTGCCGACCATAAAGCACAACGGAAATGACAGTTATCATTATTATCATCTGAAAAGAGTGACATTCAATTCATCAAAACAGGCATTTATTAAGTGCCTGCGGTGTGCCAGGCCTTGTGCTAAGTGCCAGGAATCCAGTCCCTGCCCTCAGGAAGCTCACAGTCTAATGGGGAGAAACAACAAACAAACAATCACATGTATACAAATAAGATACAGACAAGAGAGCTTGGGAGTGATGTCAGAAGAAAGGACAATTCCCATTCCCTGGTGCATTTAGATTTATAAAGCCCTGGAGGCAGCTAGGTGGCACAGTGGATAAAGCACTGGCCCTGGATTCAGGAGTACCTGAGTTCAAATCCGGCCTCAGACACTTGACACTTACTAGCTGTGTGACCCTGGGCAAGTCACTTAACCCGCATTGCCCTGCCCCCCCCCAAATTAAGATTTACAAAGCCCTTCTGTCCCTACAACTCAGTCTGAGTAGAGCAAGGATGATCACATTCTGATTTTGCAGATGAAGAAACTGAGGCATTAGTTAACAAGGGAAGTGACTTGTCTGTGGCCACACTCCTAGTAAATAGTAGGGCTGAGCCTTGAATCAAAGGCATGAGGATATAGGATCTCAGATCTAGGGCTAGAAGGGACCTCAGAGGGCTCTCAAGAGCAACCCCCTCATTTTACAGATGAGGAAACTAAGGCAGAGAAAGAGAGAGACTTGCCCAAGTAAGTGGTTCAAATTCTGGTAAGAACAAATTCGAATTCAACCCCTTAAAAAAAAAAAAGGCTTTTAAGAGTGCCTTGAAAATTGCCAAGATGGGGCAGCTAGGTGGCGCAGTGGATAGAGCACCGGCCCTGGAGTCAGGAGGACCTGAGTTCAAATCCAGCCTCAGACACTTAACACTTACTAGCTGTGTGACCCTGGGCAAGTCACTTAACCCCAATTGCCTCACTAAAAACAAACAAACAAACAAAATCGCCAAGATATAAACTGTGGAACATTCTAGGTGGTTGGTTTATTTATGTAAAACCAAAACAAGCAATATTTGATATGCCTTATAGGATTTCTGAAAGGTCAGGAGTTATTGCTTCTTGTGCCCTGGAGTTATTTTTCTCCATTATTTTTTCCCCTGTACACAGAAAACCGGAAAGAAAAAAAATCCCCAATGGCTCAGCCTGCTGGGGCTTGGCATATTCCGGCAGTCACACAGAGGTGCCCATTGAGAGGGGAAAGAGAAACCTGGAAAGCATCGATGGCTGGGAGAGATGGGAGGCTGAGCCGAGAGGGAAGCTGGCCACGGGCACCACTGTGAGAGGAGAACAGGACACCCAGCCAGGGTGAGGCCAAGCTGCCCAGGGAGCCAGCTGGGGGCTTCATTCCAAGGGAGAATGCTGAAAGGCCCAGCCAGGACTGGAGTCACCCAATCTTGGCGCCTGCTGCCTGGCCTGCCACACCCAGAGAAATGGGAAAACCCTGTCGGACAAAGTGAGCTGGACTTGACGGCTCAGGAACTTTGCCATTTGCTGACCTGCAGGATGCTGGGAAAGTCCTTTGCCCTTGATGGGCCTCTGGGAAATGATAGGGTTGGACGGAGGCCGTCTCTATAATGGTTCTCTGGTTAGCACAGTACTTAGCACATAGTAATAGGTGCTTAATGTTTATTGAAACGATTTGATTTCATTTTGAGCCTTGGCTTATTTCTCTGTAAGATGGAGGCAAAAAAAAAAAAAAAAAAAGAAAAACGGAGGCAATATAGAGTACAGGGGGAAAGACCACTGGGTTTGAATTCAAGAGGAACTGGATTCTAATCCTGAGTCTGTTATGTCCAACCTATGCGACCGTGAGCAAGTTACTTCCTCTCTCTGTGGGTCTGAGTTTTCTCCTCTATAAAATAAGGGGGCTGGACTAGGTCACTTCTAAGGTCCCTTCAAGGTTTGACATGGAGTAAATTTCCCCCTATAATTATGATTCCAATTAATGCCTTAGATTTCTGCCACGACAATAAATGTCGGTGTCTATTTGTAGAAATTCTTATTTTTAAGAATTTAGCTCAGTTCAAACTGACCCCCCTGGCCTTTTTTTTTTGGTCTATACCCCTTTGTTGTACCTGGCACACAATAGGAGCTTCAAAATGTCTTTGACTGGGAGGGCAGCTGGGTGGCATAGTAGATAAAACGTTGGCCCTGGATTCAGGAGGACCTGAGTTCAAATCCGACCTCAGACACTTGACACTTACTAGCTGTGTGACCCTGGGCAAGTCACTTAACACTCATTGCCTGGCCCTCCAAAAAAATGCCTTTGACTGAATGATTTCATCAATGTAGGGAACCTCTGCCAACAGCAGATCAGCTCCTACTTTGGGACCTTGAAAATGGAAGTGATGTACCCAAGGTCACATAGTCAGTTATGTGTCAGAGGAAGGACTTGGACCCAGGTCTTCCAGACAAAGAGTCCAGCTCTCTATCCAATCACTCCATGTTGTCTCACATCAAACCCAAGCCAGGCAGAGGAGAGTGGCCCTGCCTTGTCTCCCTCTCCCATTCTCTGTGCTGGGTGATGTCACTCACTCATACCAGATAAGCAGGGCTAGTGGGGAGGGAGGAGAGGGAGAGGGAGAGGGAGAGGAAGAGGGAGAGGGAGAGGGAGAGGGGGAGAGAGAGAGAGAGAGAGAGAGAGAGAGAGAGAGAGAGAGAGAGAGAGAGAGAGAGAGAGAGAGAGAGGGAGAGAGAGAGAGAGAAAGGGGGGGGGGGGAGATGCTGCCAAGAAGGGGAATGGCTCAGAGCTGCTGTGTCTGAGGCCTGAGTCTGCTCTGTCTCACCCCAGAAAGCTGCTGCTTTCAGAGCTGCATGAAGTCAGCTTTGTGTGGAGATGGTGAGGCTTGTCAGTAGTTAGGGGCCCTTTGAGGTCCCTGTGAGAGACACACAAAGATCATGGCAGGCCCTTGTTTAGGGCCTATGGGGGAGCTACATGATGGGATCATACAATGTCAGAGCTGGGAGGGGCCTCAGAACAGGGGATGTCAGAGCCCAGATGATCATCAACCTTCCCGTTCCTTAGAAGAAAATGATGCCCCAAGTCCTCCCCCAGGAGCCCACAGCTAGGAGAGTTCACTGCTGGGAAAGCCTCAAGCCCAGGTCTCTGCTCTCCTTCCCCTGGTGTGCTCCGAACCACACCCTCCTGACTAAAGAAAGGATCAAGTGTCTGCTTCCCTTCACTCCAGCAGCACCTGTCTTCGGCGCCTTCATTCATTCTAGAAACACTCAAGGAATGGCTAAGTAAATGGCTCTTGTAGGAAAGGGTGGCAGGTAAAGACTGAATAAAGCCCCACCCTCTCCCTTCCAGGAGATGACAGAGGAGGCCAGACACCCCCCAGTGATCACCATGGTCCAGAAGAGATTGATAAACAGCCCAAAGCTGGGAGCATCCACCTCCATTTAATAATACTCATCCCTTGCTCTAGTCCAGGGTGCCCCATCCTCTCCTGGAGCCCTGGATCCCCCATCTTCTCTCTCCCAGAGCCTGGGGTCCCCCATCTTCTCTCTCTTAGAGCCTGGGGTCCCCCATCTTCTCTTAGAGCCTGGGGTCCCCCATCTTCTCTCTCCCAGAGCCTGGGGTCCCCCATCTTCTCTCTCTTAGAGCCTGGGGTCCCCCATCTTCTCTCTCCCAGAGCCTGGGGTCCCCCATCTTCTCTCTCTTAGAGCCTGGGGTCCCCATCTTCTCTCCCAGAGCTTGGAGTCCCCCATCCTCTTCCTCTCACGCCTGTTGTTTCATCAGAATTCCAATCAAAGTGGCAGGAAAGAAATCTAATTGTACCTTCTTCCTGGGGTCTGCTGGGTTGTTGGATTAACAAAAATAATCTGCCAACAGTAATTTTAAGAATGTTAAACCATGGGGCAGTTAGGTGGCGCAGTGGATAGAGCACCGGCCCTGGAGTCAGGAGTACCTGAGTTCAAATCCAGCCTCAGACACTTAACACGTACTAGCTGTGTGACCCTGGGCAAGTCACTTAACCCCATTTGCCTCACACACACAAAAAAAAGAATGTTAAACCAAGATAGGCCCAGAGACTGGCCAGCCATGGGTGGAACTGAGAATCTGAACAGGTTTAAGAAAAGCCCTTCCTTGGAGGGAAGAGGGAGAGGGGGTCAAAGCCTAATGTGTCACCTCCCGAGTCCAGGTGATCTCACTGTCACAGCCTCAAAGCACCTGCTAGGTCCCTCTTATAAGGCTTATAGGTCTACAGTTATGAGAGGTGAGGAAACTGAGGTCCCAACAGGTTAAGTGACTTGCCCAGGGTCATGCAGGTAGTTAAGTTAAGGGGTAAAGCTGGGATTTGAACCTTGGATTTCCTGTCTCCTAGTCCAGGGCTCTACCCACTGCTCTACCCTATCGCTTCCCTTTTGAGGTCCCAGGGACAGGAGGGCAGCAGAGTTGAGTCCCAGCTCCTTCTGATTGAGAATAACATTAATTATAATTAGTTGACATTTACACAATCCTTTCAGGGCATCATGGCTAGTGGAACCAGGAAGAGCCTGGTTCAGATGTCACCTCTGACCCACACGGACTGTGACCCTGGGTGACTCTCAAGACGTCTCCGTGCAACTTGCTAATGCCCTAAGCGGCAGAGGAGAAGGCAATCTGCCTCAGCAGAGGGACTTTCCCTGTCTGGGAGCTCCCTGCTATGAGTTCCCGCTCACTGGAGTCTCACAGCAACCCATGCAGCAGGCGGTGTTGTTATCCTCATTTCAGAGGTGAGGAGACGAGTCTCTGAAAGGTTTGTCTGAGTTTGGATTTGAACCCAGGCTTCCTGGTGCAGGCAAACCCAGGCAGCCCAGAAAAGGAGGCCAGAAGCCAGGAGATTGAGGCAGGCCTCACAAACGCACACTCCCGAATGCTGGGGCAACATCCCCACTCCCCCACTGTCCCCAAAGCAGGAGTCCTCCAAAAGCCCCCTGTTGAGGTCGGCTTCTAGCTCCCCCCCCCCCCCGGGGTGGTACATTCCTTATACCCTTCTCCAGACTTGGGGATGTCTATAGGTTAAGCATTCCGGCTGGACGGCGGTCCATGTGGACAGTGGTAGATACTTGGGGGGGGAGGGGGCCGAGGCCTAGGGCTCTTAATTGGCCCACTGGAACCAATTGTCCCCTTATTCGGTTCCAGCCCCAGTACCAGGGGCCTCTGACCTGTGGCTCTGCTCTCTTTGACCAATCCTCCCCCAAGAAAGAAGGGGCAAAGGGAGTGCCAGGATCATAGGAACAAGAGCTCTCTTTCTCTCTCTCTCTCTCTCTGTCAGTCTGTCTCTCTGTTTCTGTCTCTCGCTCTCTCTGTCTCTGTCTCTCTCCCTCTCTCTCCCTCCTCTTTCTTTCTCTTCCCCTCCCTCCCTTCCTCTCCCTTTCCCTTCTTCCCTCTCTCATCTCATTTTCTCCCTTTCCTTCTCTCCTTTCTTTTCACTTTCTCTCTTTCTCCCCTCTTTCACTCACACACACACACACACACAGAGGCACAGAGGCACAGAGACCCAGGGCCTCTCACATATGTGGAGACACAGGTATAGATTACCCAGAATGACATAGTCACCCAGGTACAATCAGAGAGTTCAAGACACACAAAGTAGGAGGGAAACAAACTGATCCAGAAACACGCACATAGAGACATAGAGACACAGAGACACACAGGGACCTGGAGGGAGACCCAGAGTAATACAGAAAAACACAGGGTGATCAGTGACCCAAACATAGAGACTCAGAAAGAAATCCAAAATGACCCAGAGACAGACAGAGAAATATTGAGAGACATAGGGAGATAACTGTGAGAATCAGGCACAAAGAGATGGCCAGAAATGCAGAGAATTAAGAGCCCAGGGTGACATGACCCACACAAAGGGAGATCAGCAGGGAGGTGAGGGATCCAGGCACACACTGAGCCAGAGACACATAGAGATGATCCAGGAAGACCCAAAGTCGGAGACATCCAGAGGCATTCACACGTAAGAGACTCAAAGAGATCCAGGGAGACTAAAGAGAAGGATCCAGGAAGACCCAAGTCATAGACACACACGAAAAGATTCAGCAAGGAACCCAGAGAGCCCCGGGTACAAAGAGAGACTCAGAGCCAGAGAAAGAGAGGTGGATGTCATACTGTCACTCAGTAAGGAACCTGGAGGATCCAGGCACACACAGAAACCAAGAGATGCAGTCATATGGACACAGAGAGAGACACAGTAAGGAGCCCGGTGGGTACCAGACACACACTTACAAAGAGATCCAGAAAGAGACGCATAGAAAGAAACTAACATTCTAGACAGAGAGAGGCTGAGCAAGGACCCCGAGGCACCCAGGCACACAGAGACTCAGGAAGAGATCCAAAAAGAGATACATAGTAACTATGCGAGAGTTGCAGGGAAACAGACACACACCGAGACTTAGCAAGAGACCCGGGGAGACTGAGATCCAGACCCGGAGCCTTCCAGAGGGATCCAGGGGGTCCCAGACACCTCGAGTCTCGGGAAGGACCCCCAAGAGGCAAGGGGCCAGGGCCAGAGCGGCGCTGCCGAGCCGGGGGGGCTGGCCGGCCTGCCTGCAGCAGGGGCCTGGCCGTCCCGGGCCGGAAGCGCGGGCCTGGGTTTACCGAACTCGGCCCCTCACTCACCTCGCTAGTGCTGGCGGACGAGGAGGCGGCGCTGGGCGTAGGCGAGCGCTGCAGGGTCACCAAGGCCATGGCCACGGGCGCACGCGGCAGGGGACCGCCAGGCTAGAGCCGCCGCCGCCGCCGCTGCTGCTGCTGCTGCTGCCGCCGCCGCTGCTGTTGTTGCCGCCGCCGTCGCCGCAACTGCTGCTCCAGGGCCTCCATCGCGCGCCGGGGAGCGCGGAGCTGCTGCAGCCCTGCGGGCTCGTACTTCCCTCCTGCTCCTCCTCTCTCCTCCCTCCTCCGGCCGCCGCCGCAGCTCTCGCTCTTCCTCTTCCTCCGGCCCGGGGGCGGGCGGGCGGCCTAGCACGACGAGTGCCCAGGGCCGGCGGGAGGGCCCCGGGAAGGGGGCGGCGCGACCGGCCGCAGAGCGGCCCCGCGGGCGCAGCTCCTGTGCTCCTACTCCCCAGCTAGGGCCGGGGCTGGGGCCGGGCCCGGGCCGGGGCTGTGCCTGCCTGGCCGCCTCCTCGCCTACATCTGCGCATCCTCGCGCCCGGGCCCGTGGCTTGGCTGGCCCTCCGTGACCCAGACGTACACCTAGACAGACAGACCGACAGACAGACAGACACAGACACACACACGCCCACGCCCGCGCCCCACGCCCCACTCCCTTCCCCCTCCCTGCCTGCCCTCCCTCCCTCCCTCCCTCCCCGTGCTATCTAGAGATTGCCGAAGGGGAAACTGCCCGAGGGGATGAGCATAGTTTAAAGGAGATGCCCACCTTCCCCTCCCCCCCCAGCTCCTAGCACTTACTAGGTGCTTAATAAATGCTTATTGACTGACTAATAAATAAGCTCCACTGTGTAGTAGGCTCTATGCTAAGGACAGGAGATAACCCCTTCCCCCCCCCCCCCAAAAAAGACAAAAACACAGGCCCTGTTTTCAAGGTGCGCACTGTCTAATAGGAAAGATTCTGCCTAGGGAGGTGGGCAGCCGGGCTAAGATTGCTTCAAGCTGCAAGAAGGTGCATAAAGTTAGCAAAGAGACTCATTTTAGTCTTGTGTCTGCCATGGGAGCTTCAGCTTTTTCTCTAGGACAAGTGTTCCTCTTCCCGGCAATCAATCAAGAAGTATTTATTAGGCATCCTCTAAGTGCCGGCACCGAACAAGGGGTGGGGAGTGGGGGAAGGGAACTAACTGGAACAGAAGATTTCTAAGGTCCTTTCTAATGTCCACTGTTCTCAGGTAACTTTGGGCAAATCACTTATACCTCTCTGGGCCTGTATGCATAGATAAGGGGTTTGCTGGGCAGCTAGGTGGCACAGTAGATAGAACACTGAGCTTGGAATCTGGAAGACTCATCTTGAGTTCAAATCCAGTCTTGGATACAAGCTGTGGGGCCCTGGGCAAGTCACTTCATTCTGCCTCAGTTTGTCTGTCAAATGAGCTGGAGGAGATGGCAAACCAGTTCAGTATCTTTTCCAAGAAACCCCATATGGGGTCATGAGTTGGAGATGACTGAACAACGACAACAAAAAAGATGAATTCTACTGATGACTCAGTCTGACGCTAACTCTAAATCTGTGAACTAGGAATCTTCCAACTCTGAAATCCATATGCTAAGGCACCTCCCAGCCCTGACATCCCCTGTTCTAAGGCCCCTCCCAGCCCTGACATCCCCTGTTCTAAGGCCCCTTTCAGCCCTGACATTGATGTTCTAAGGCTTCTCCCAGGATCTCACAGCTGCTCCTGGCCCAGCCCCAGTCCCAGCCCCAGGAAGATCATGGACAATAACTGAACAGGAAGGGAAAGCATGGATGGGTTTACAATGTGCACCAAGGGAAGGAGGACCCACCTGGATGAGAGCACAGATTCAATTTGATTCATTTCAGATCAATTCAACAGTCAACTCTGAGGCTGTAAGGTTGCAAAGAAGGTGCCCATCTACACAAATCCATCTCAAGAACCCACACACACATATGTACACACACACACACACACACACACACACACACACACTACCTGCCCTTAAGGTGCTTATATTCCCCTGGGGGTGCAGTACCCAGTCTCCCTGTATAAGTATAAATTAAGAAGCGCTGAAGAGAAGTCCACGGATGGAGGAAAGCTCCCCATTGAGGGGCGATCCAGTGACAGCTAGGAAACAAAATGAACCATCACCCCAAAGGCCAATGGGAACCTATGGTGCATATAAATAGACCTCAGCATATGCCAGTGACCAACAGCACACCAAAGGGCGGCATCATCAAGGAGCATATGAGTGAAAGGGAGGCCACAGGTCATGTAGTGAGAGGATGGGGTATCAGGTTGCTGGCCCATGTGCAGTCCTGGCCTTCATGTGATTCCAAGAGAGTTAGAGGAAGGTCCTCCCGCATGCTGGGAACAGCCCCAGTGGCAGGTTTAAGGGAGGACCTGGATAAGAGGTAAATAGGATTAGGAAGTATGAATGGCTTGTCTTCTGAGATGAAGAGGTAGTGAGTTCACCATCAATGGAGTTCCTTAAGCAGAGGTGGGAGGATGACCACTTATCAGAAATGCCAGAGGAACTTCCTGTTTGGCAGGTCTTCTTATTCTGGGGGGAGGGGCAGGGCAATGAGGGTTAAGTGACTTGCCCAGGGTCACACAGCCAATAAATGTCAAGTGTTTGAGGTTGGATTTGAACTCAGAATCCAGGACCGATGCTTTATTCACTGTGCCACCTAGCTGCCCCCTAGACCAGGGCTTCTTAAACTTTTTCTACTCATGACCCTTTTCTTCTGAGAAATTTTTGCATGACTCGGGGTACAGAGGTATACTGTTGCCAAAATTTTTAGGACCCCCACATTCAGTTATAGGACCCCATATGGGATCTCGACCCACAGTTTAAAAAACTTTGGGCTTGACAACTTCAGGGGTCTCTTCTAACTATGAGATTCCATGATTCCCACTGGAGACCATACCTATGTGGATGCTAGACCACAGCCACTAAAGTAGTGGCTTGTCCCCCTTCTGCCCATTCTCCAGCAGCCATCTCAAGATGGAAGATCCCTCTGACTGGTAAGTTCCTGGAGACCCTCCATTTTAGAAGAAGGCCTAGGGTCCTGGCCAGCCATGTTCATGCCTTCATTCCTCTTCCTCTGCTTTCTGACTTCCTGATTCTCCCTCCTGTGTTCTATGCTATAACCCAACTTGGCCACCTTTCTCTCCACTGACCCTTGTCTTCCCTCATTACAATGGAAGCTCCTTGAATAATTAGAGATTTAAGATTCATTTTGGCTTACTAGCTGTGTGACCCTGGACAAGTCACTTAACCCTCATTGCTCTGAAAAAACAAGCAAAAAAGATTCATTTTGGGTCAAGTTATTTTGTTTGCCAATGCATTGCCAATGTTTAGAAATCTGTTATACTAATGGTATTTATTAATTTTTTTTAAAGTGAGGCAATGGGGGTTAAGTGACTTTCCCAGGGTCACACAGCTAGTAAGTATCAAGTGTCTGAGGCCGGATTTGAACTCAGGTACTCCTGACTCCAGGGCTGGTGCTCTATCCACTGTGCCACCTAACTGCCCCTATTATTTTTAATTCCCATATATAGCCAACAAAAGAGCTTTTCTATACACCCATGTCTGTCAAAAATATTTTAAAATAAAGTTCCTTTTGTTGTTATCAGGAAAAGAGAAAAAGAATGGAAACTCCTTGAGGAGAAGCACTGTTTTTCTTTTTATTTCTATTTTTATTCCCACTGCTTAGCACAGTGCCTGGCACATAGTAGGTGCTATATAAAATTTAGATTTGATTATTATTGTTATTAAATGAGATAATTTTAAAGCATTTAGCATAATGCCTGGCACATAGCAAGCACTTAATAAATTAATGTTTGATGACCATGGTCATGAAGCAGTTTGGTTTGATCTGTGACTCTCCACTGCCTGGCCCAGTACTTGCACATGGTATTCAGTTCATAAACATTTAATTAAAAGAAATAATATAATCGAAATTATATTAGCTTTGGAGGTTTGCAAAATGTTTGGCATGGATGATCTCATAAAGGCATCCCAATAACTGTGAATTAGGTGCGACTTTCCTCTTAACAGATGGGGAGAGGAAAAGAGACTTATGTATGGTCACTGAGCCCATGAGGGGGGAGGTCAAAGGCTGACCCACAGCTTCCTGAACCTTTAGACAGCACGCTGTCAGCTGCTGATTCTGCCCCTCCGGTATGCTGGTGTGATCACAGTAACACCTACAACTTCTTCCATTTGCCCTTCATTCACTAATAAGAATAACAATAGCTGACATTTATATAGTACCTACTATGTGCCAGGCACTGTACTAAGTGCTTTATAATTATTATCTTATTTAATAACAATAATAACAGCTAACATTTATATAGCACCTACTATGTGCCAGGCACTATACTAAGTGCTTTATAATTATTATCTCATTTAATAACAATAATAATAGCTAATATTTATATAGCATTGGGGCAGCTAGGTGGCACAGTGGATAAAGCACTGGCCATTGATTCAGGAGAACCTGAGTTCAAATCTGGCCTCAGACACTTGACACTTAGTAGCTGTGTGACCCTGGGCTTAACCCTCATTGCCCTGCAAATATATATATCATTTACTATGTGCCATACACTGTGCTAAAGGCTTTATAATTACCTCATTGAATAATAATAATAAAAGTTCAAATTTCTATAGCAACAACAATGTGATATATAGGTACTGTGCTAAGAACTTTATAATTATTATTTCATTTAACTATAATAATAGCCAACATTTATACAGCACCTACTATGTGCCAGGCACTATACTAAGTGCTTTATAATTATTATCTCATTTAATAACAGCTAACATTTATATAGCACCTACCATGTGACAGACACTGTGCTAAGAACTTTATGATTATTATCTCATTTAATAACAATAGCAACAATAGCTAACATTTGTATAGCACTTACTATGTGCCCACACTGCTAAGCTACAATTATTATTTCATTCGATCCTCACAACAACCCTGAGAGATAGGTGCTATTATTATTCAGAGAAAACCGAGGCAAACAGAGAAGTGAATTGCCCAGAGTCACTCAGCTAGTAAGTATCTGAGGTCAAATTTGAACCCAGGTCTTTCTAATTCCATGTCCAGTTTCCTATCCACTGTGACACGCAGCTGCCTTTAGGCTCCCACTCTGGGCAGCTAGGTGGCACAGCAGATAGAATGCCTGGCCTAGAGTCAGGAAGACCTCAGTTCAAATTCAACTTTAGACAGTTACTAGCTAAGTGACCCTGGGCAAATCATTTCATTCTGTCTGCCTCGGTTTCCTCAACTGTGGAATGAGCTAGAGGGCATGGCAAACCACTCCAGGACTTCTCCCAAGAAATGCCCCCAGAGGAGTCACAAATGGTGGGACACAACTGAAAAACAACTAAACAACCACATGGCTGTTATTATTGTACCAGCTTTGTCTGCTAGTTCTGGCATTTGGTCTAGGCCCTGCCATGGGGACCAGCCACAGTGCAACCCTTCTGCCTCGCTGACACGCCTTCTGGGCTTCTCTCTCCAACTGCTGCCATGAGTGGGCTCCCAGGCAGAAATTCATCAGCACAAGGACACACATGTGCAGGGAGCAGGTTTCTGTGAGGACAAAGCATCAGCTGTTTGGGGCTGAGTACTTTGCCTATTTCTGGCAGGAGATCAGGGCGATGGGCCCTGCCAAGGAATTTCTCCAGGGAGGAATCTGATGGGCACTGTAGTGACCAGGCAGCCTGGGCCCTCTGGTGTGGAGTCAATGACAGCCACTAGTGCTTTCTCTCTCTCTCTGTGTCTGTCCCACCTCCCCTTCACTCCCTCTGCCCCGTTCTCTCTCTCTCTCTCTCTCTCCCTCCCTCCTTCCTTTCCCTGGGCTTCCTAGAGAAAGGAGAACTGATCTCTGGATTGAGAAGGGGACTAATCTGGGATTAGCTAGAAGGGACGTCAGCATTGTGACATGTTAAAACACAATATCAAAGCTGGGAGGAGCCATAGAGCCTGGAATGTCAGAGTGGAGATGAACCTTAGAACTGACAGTATCAGAGAGGAGTTTGAAGGGTTTTAGAAAAGAAGATGTCAGAGCTGGGAGGGACCTCAGAACAGGGGATGTCAGAACTGGGAGGGACCTCAGAACAGGGGATGTCAGAGCTGGGAGGGACCTCAGAACAGGGGATGTCAGAGCTGGGAGGGACCTCAGAACAGGGGATGTCAGGGCTGGGAGGGACCTTGGAGAGCATGTAGTCTAAACCTTCATTTAAAATTTTAATTAATTAAAGTCTTATGGGTGTCTTCCTGGGGAAGAAGGAGGTGTCTTCTCCTGGTGTGATTTCATTTATCCTCCAAGGGCTCATAGGGAAGCCATCACAGAGTAGGGAAAAGAATATTGGTTCTGATGTCAGATGAGCTGAATTCAAATCTTACCTCTGACAGTTACTACCTGTATATTTAATTTCCCTGAATCTCAGCCTCTTCTTTTGTAAAATTAAGGGTTTGGAATTAATGCTTCTGAGGTTCCTTTCAGCTCCAAATCTAGGATCTGTTACCCATGGGTAATGAAGGTGGCCTGGAGTCAAGAAGACTCATCTTCCTGAGTTCAAATCCTGCCACAGATACTAGCTGTGTGACCTTGGACAAGTCACTTTACCCTGTTTGACTCGGTTTCTCCATCTGTAAAATGAGCAGAAGAAGGAAATGGCAAACTGCTCCAGTATCTTTGCCGAGAAAGCCCCAAATAGGGTCATGAAGAATCAGGACTGAAACAACTGTGTATAATATTACTACTGTGCCGTGGATAGAGTGCTGGGCCTGGTGTCAGGAAGACTCGAGTTCAAATCCTACCTCAGACCTTTACTAGCTGTGTGACCCTGTGTAACCTCTGTTTGTCTCGATTTCCTCACTTCTAAAATGGGAAAAATAATGGCACTTACCTTCCGAGGTTGTTGTGAGGATCCAGTGAGATAATCTTTGTAAAAGATGCTTACTGTGATGCCTGGCAGATAGGGGGCACTACACAAAGGTTTATTCCTCCCCCTTCCCCGCCCCACCTCTCACCCTCCCAGTTCAGGGACCCCTTCTCGGAATAACGTTGTTCAATGAATGAAATAAAATACATGGGAATTACAAAGCAAACCCATTATATTGATGGATAGTTGCAAAAGTCTATTTTTCTAAAAAGTTCAGGGGACCCCAGGTAAAGAGCCAACCCTTGAAGATAGTCTTTGAAGTTGTGTCCAACTCTAGTTTAGGATGCTCTCATCCTCTGGGTTGGATTTCAGCTCAACCCCTGGAGCAAAGATCCTGAGCTTCTCCCGCTAACTTCTGGGGACCCATGAGGCTCAACACTGAAGCACTTGGCATTTTGGGGTGACCCAGCAAGCCCTGGGTGCTCCCTTGGTCCCTTGGCCTGGGATATCCTGTGCAGGGATGGGGAGGGGCAACTCTGTCATAAATGAGCACTGTGCTCAGGTGGCCACTAAGGCAGTTATTTTAGGCTTGAGCTCCTGGCTATCTCTGCTTTGTGCCTCTTTGCCTGAGCCTAGGGAACCAAACAGGTTCCTGAAAGGGAACTTCTAGCCCTGAAAACCATCTTTGTGATTTTGAGAGGTTGGGAGCTCCTGAGTGCTTCAGTTGAGACTGTCTGCACCATGGGAGGCAGCTCCTACATTCATTGTTGTTTGCCCTTCGTTCTTGAAGAGGACCATGACAGATGTCATGACTTGCACTGAATTGGATTTAAGTGAGGGAAGGCTATGCAAAGTCATCAACCTCACTCTCTCCTCCAGAGCCATCTGTGTCCAGTGGCAAGGTATACATCAAGATTACTGGAGATGGCCCTGGGTGTTTGAGGCAACTGGGGTTAAGTGACTTGCTCAAGGTCTCACCACTAGTAAGTGTCAAGTGCCTGAGGCCAGATTTGAACTGGAGTCCTCCTCACTCCAGGGCCAGTGCTCTATCTACCCTGCCACAAAGCTGCCCCACATTTATTATAAGGCTAATGGATGGAAGGAAGATGGGAGGATGAGCTCAGGTCCCAGCAGGCATGGACCTTGAGGGAGATACTGCAGAATCCAAATATAATGTGAAATGCTTATTTGGTAGACTTATGAAATGTTCCTTGTTTTTAATATCAACCTCCCAGGAGAAAATAAGAGTAGTTATAAATTGCTGCTATAAATTGTGTTTATGGTTTATTAATGTACACTTGTGAGTACTTTATGGAGGGAATAAATAGCTGACCTATATCTGATCTATAGTGTATACTCTCACCCTTTTGGGCAGACCCTAGACATGAATCAAAACTAAGTTTAAAGTGATTATCCTGGGGCTCATAGGAGTGGGAAGAGTCTTGGAGTTAAGGAAAAGAAGCTGACCACCATCTTTAATTTCCAGCCTCCCCTAGGACTAAACCTGGGTTTTGAGCATGAATCCAGAAGTAGGGGCCCTATGAGAGGAAGTGGGCAAGTGCCCCATCCCTGTTGGACCCAGCAATGATGTTTGTTTTTACATTATGATCCTAGGAAGCACACTTCCTACCTTTTAGTAGAAAGGTGGAGGACTACAGGTGCATAATATTATATACATTGCCAGATCATCATTGTGTCGGTTGATTTTGCTTAACTATTTTTCTCTGTGACAAGGGAAGATGGCAGAAGTGGTGGTGGATGGATCTATATTCTGAAATGACGGATATCTGAAGAGAAAAAGTATCAATAAACCATATTTTTAAACAAAATAAAATACAATGAAAGGTCTGGAGGGAATGATTTGAGAGCCTTTCCAACTGGCAGATATTGTGACTTCATTTGTTTGTAGGTATGTGGGGGGAAGGGGTGGGGAGAAGTGTATTTTAAAATTAAAATTAAATAGAAATTTAATCTAAATCTAAATTTAAAATAATAAAAATAAAAAAAATAAGATACTCGATGATAATAATCCAGATTTACCTCTAAACTCAGGGCTCCTAGACAGAGTAGCCCATTCCCACCCCCACCCTCCAGTCCTTGAGGCCTCAGGACCCAGGGCTTAGAAACCAGACCTGGGGCAAAGCAAGGTCGGGCCTAAAGCAGGCCAGAGAGCAGACTCAGGGTCAGCTCCATGGCAAGTGTCTCTGGGAGACAGCAGTGGAGGCCCACACATCTTCCTCAGCACAGTCAGGCGCCTTCCTGGGCACACAGGATCCGGGCTCCCCCATTGTCCCACGGTGGCACTGGTCTCCCTGGCGAAAGGTCCCTGTATCCTGTGGCCTGGCTTTCTGGCCTCCTGGGGCCTAGGCCCATGTTGGCCCTGGAAGCTGAGTTCCCCCCTCCCCTCCATGAGGTGGGGCCTGTTCTCTCCCCTCCTCTTTTCTTCCTCTGCCCCCCCCCCCAGCCCCAACCAACCCAGGCAGCCAAGAGGTGGTTCAGTCACAGCCACTTGTCCCCATGAAGCCGGAGGGGTCATGTCACCTCTCAGGGGATAGATGAGAGAGAGGAGGGAGAACCCCCAACGCTGGGCCCAACTCCAGTTTCATTCCCAAGTCAGGCCAAAGGACTCAGCTCCACCTTGTCCAGAACCCCTGCCCTGTTTCTGACTGGTTGCTTGGGCCACTGCTGTCACTGGGAGACTTTGACCTCCGTCTGCAGCCCTGGAAGGGAGTCAGTGAGGCTGCAGAAGGGAGGCTGGGACCTTGCAGCAACTGAAGGCAGGTCCTTGGTGGCCGGATTACTCTGATCCTCTCTGTCCCCAGGAGATCGGGGTGCAGGTGAGTAGTATGGAGCCCTGGGTAGGTGGGGGAAGCACCTTGGATCTCTATGCCTGGAGGCAATAGCTGGCCCAGGAAAGAGTGGTCCAGCCCAAGGCAATAACAATGGCTTGTAGGCAAGACCTTGGATGAAAGGGGCGCGAGGAAGCCACTGGGTCTGACTTTGAAGGATGTGACTTTCAGACTCAGCTCTGCCACTTATGACCTTGGGAAAGGCCATGGGATAGAGTAGAAAAGACGGAGGGAGGGAAGCAGACAGACAGACAATTCGACAGGGCGGCTGTGTCAGGCTTTGTTCCAAGTGGTCTCCTGGGAAGGAGAGGAGGCTCTTGGGACAGTGGTCTCTCTAGAGGGTCCAGGCAGGATCGACCTGGCTCTGGAGGCAGAGAAAGTGGATGATAGGAAGCCAGCTTGGCCACTTTGATGGCCTATGCAGGCTGCCCCAGTTGTCCTGATACCAAAATGAACCCTCTAGACTAAATGACCCCTGAGGCACTTTCCAGGCTCAGGTCTCTCTCCCTCCATCATTTTGGCCAATTAGCAATCACTGAACAAGGAGGCAGGAACCCCAGTTTCAAATCCTCAAATATGACCACTGGGTCATTTCCTCCTTTAATCAGAAGTGCTAATAATGTTGATATTGATGTTGCTCAGTTGTGTCCAGCTCTTCATGACCCCACTTCAGGATTTTCTTGACAGAGATACTGCAGTAGTTTGCCATTTCCTTCTCCAGCTCATTTTACAGAAACTGAGGCAAACAGGCTGAAGTGACTTGCCCAGGGTCACACAGATAGTATATGTCAAGTGTCTGAAGCTGGATTTGAACTCAGGTCCTCCTGAATCCAGTGCTTTATCCACTGTACCCCCTAGCTGCCCCCCTGAGGTGGGATTTGAACTCAGAAAGACTCGTCTTTCTGATTCCCAGCCCAGTGCTCTATCCACTGCGTCACCTAGCTGTGAAAATGCTAATAATAGCTAAGATTTAGCTATGTATTTAAGATTTCAAAGTACTTTACATAAGTTATCTCACTTATGATCCCCATTTTACAGTTGAGGAAGCTGAGGCAGACTGAGATGAAGTGACTTGCCCAGGGGCACTCAGCTCTCAGGGGTCTAGGGTTGAATTTGAACTCAGGTCCTCCTGGCTCCAAATCTGGCCTTCTGTTCACTGTGCCTACTAAAGAAAGCTAAGTACAATAGAAGGAATTATGTGGGGAGTTTATGTTTGTTTTCTTTTTGTTTTGTTAGTATATTGAGGGAAAGAGGGAGATTAAAGGAGGGATAGGACCCCTGAAGGCTGAACTGCTCAGGTCTTTGTTTCTGTCTTTTTCTGTCAAGGACTGAAAAGGACAGAACAACTATGGTTAATAGGGAGTTGATACCTAAGATAAATAAATAAGGGGATTATCAGAAAGCAAATAGCTGTTCTAGATGAATTAACTAAGGTCAGATAAACTACATTTCCCATTGTCAGCCAGTATCAAGGAACTTTGAGAGAGTGTGGAGACCTGGACAGGGACTGTAGAATGGGAGTGGGGCCAGTGCTCTCTCCCAAAGCTCAAAAAAAGAGATTTGAGGAAGAGGATGGAATAAGCAAACTGCAGGACCGCGATGGATGGGTGGGGAAAATAAGGGGGGGCAGCAATCATCAAAAAATAATCAATAAACATTTATTAAGCACCTACAATGTGCTGGTTATCCTGCTAAGCACCGAGGATACAAAAAAGAGGCAAAAGACAGTTCCTGTCGGGGCAGCTAGGTGATGCAGTGGATAGAGCACCCACCCTGGAGTCAGGAGGACCTGAGTTCAAATCCGACCTCAGACACTTACTAGCTGTGTGACTCTAGGCAAGTCACTTAACCCCAGTTGCCTCACACACACACACACACATACACACACACACAAAAGACAGTTCCTGTCCTCAAGGAGCTTACAATCTAATGCCATAGCAACAGGATGCCCTCCTGCCCCCATACACAAATTTTAAAGAGAGTCACTGAAGTATTTTGTTTAAATGCACAGAAGAGAACAGGCCAGAAAGGAAGCAGGACAGTTTTGAGAGTGACGTGCTAAATTTATTATGTACTTAAAAGGAACTGCAAGCTGTTGGAGAAAGGGATTTGGGTTGCACAGATAATCCTCTCTCTCTGTGCCTTACTGTGCACAGGGAAAAATTCATTTTATTTGCCATTTGTTAGGTTCAGAATGAAAAAAAAAAGAAAAAAAAAGAAATAAAAGGAATTGGCCTATCGCTTTCCAGGGTCTCTTCCCGTTCTGATGCCAGCCATTGGCCCTATTCCACTATGGTGCCTTCAGAGAAAAGTGGCTGCTGAACCTTGTTGCCCTCCCCTTCCCCAAGTCCTCCACAGCCCTCTCTTGGGGAGGTGCAGACTCCTATCCCCAGCCTTGACAATATCTGTTGACTTTAGCCAGCAGTTTGAAATGAAGAACATTCCTGCTCTGTCCTAATTCATCTATTTGCTGTGGCTTCTTGGACAACTTTCTTATGTCTTCATTCTCTCATCTACCACTTTCTATTATCTAAAGAAGGAGATCTAGAAGCATATTTTTTCTTTAAGTTTTTTAAAACTTTATTTCATTAAATATTTCCTAATTACATGTAAAATATTTTAAATTTTTATTTATTTTATTAAATATTTTCCAATTATGGTAAAAATCTTTAAAATGTTTATTTCATTAAATATTTCCCAATTACATTGTAAAAATCTTTAAATTTTGTATTTATTTTGTGAAGTGTTTCTCAGTTACATGTAAAACAATTTTAACCTTACTTTTTGTTTGGTTTTTTTGTTTTTGTTTTGGTGAGGCGTTTGGGGTTAAGTGACTTGCCCAGGGTCACACAGCTAGTAAATGTTAAGTGTCTGAGGCTCGATTTGAACTCAGGTCCTCCTGAATCCAAGGCTGGTGCTTTATGCACTGTGCCACCTAGCTGCCCCCTTAACCTTACTTTTTTAAGATTTTTGAGTTCCAAATTCTTCCCCTCCTTTCTGTCCCTCCCCAAACCATTAAGAAGACAAGCAATATACTATTGGTTATATATTTGAAAGAGGCAGCTGGGTGGCTCAGTGGATATAACACTGATCCTGGAGTCAGGAGGACTGAGTTCAAATCTGTCCTCAGACAATTACTAGCTGTATGACTCTGGGCAAGTCACTTAAGCTCTGTTTTCCTCAATCCATTGGAGAGGGAAGTGGCAAACCATTCCAGTACAATTTGCCAAAAAAAACTCATGGACAGTATTGGCATGCTATGGTGCACAGGGTCAAAGAGTCAGACTGAACAATAACAAAATAGTGTGATGTCATGCAAAACACATTTCCATATTAGTCATATTGTGAAAGAAAATACAGAAAAAGACCTTTTAAAAAGTTTTTAAGAAAAAACAACTAAATAAATGAATGAGCAAATAAATAAGAATAAAATAAAAAAGTTTTAAGAATATGCTTCAACCTGTACTCAGAGTTCATCAATTCCTTCTCTGGAGTTGGGGAGCATTTTTCATCCTGGATCCTTTGGAATAGTCTTGGATCATTGTATTGCTGAGAATAGCTAAGTCACAGCTAATCATCATACAATATTGTTGTTACTATGTACTATGTTTTCCTGGTTCTGCTCACTTTACTTTGCATCAGTTCATTTTTTTTTTCAAGGCAATTGGGACTAAGAGACTTGCCCAGGATCACATAGCTAGTAAGTGTCTGAGGTCAAATTTGAACTCAAGTCCTCCTGAATCCAGGGTCATACTCTACCCACTATGCCACTTAGCTGCCTCCTGCATCAGTTCATATAAATCTTCCCAGATTTTTCTGAAACCATCTTGCTCATTGTCTGTTATAGCACAGTAGTATAAAGAGCACACACACACACACACACACACACACACACATATATATATATTTTATTTTTATTTTTATTTTTTTTTTTTTGCGGGGCAATGGGGGTTAAGTGACTTGCCATGGGTCACACAGCTGGTAAGTGTCAAGTGTCTGAGGCCGGATTTGAACTCAGGTCCTCCTGAATCCAGGGCCGGTGCTTTATCCACTGCACCACCTAGCCGCCCCCAAGCACATATGAAAAAAGCCCCAGGAAAAATAAAGTTTAAAAAAAGTCTGGTTCGATCTGTAGTCAGACTCCATAAGTTCTTTCTTTGGAGGTTTATAGCATTTTTCATCATGGGTCCTTTGCAATTGTCTTACAGCATACTGCTCATCATTTTTTTGGGTGGGGGGCAATGAGGGTTAAGTGACTTGCCCAGGGTCACACAGCTAGTAAGTGTCAAGTGTCTGAGGTCATATTTGAACTCAGGTCCTCCTGAATCCAGAGCTGGTGCTTTACCACTATGCCACCTCGCTGCCCTTGCACAATAGCACAATAGTATTCCATCACAATCATATATTACAAATTGTTCAGCCATTCCCCGATTGATGGACATCCCTTCAATGTCCAATTCTTTTCCAGAACGACAACAAAAAAAGATGATATAAATATTTTTGTACATATACATCCTTTTCCCTTAAAAAACTCCCCAAAAAACCTCTTTGGGATACAGACTTAGCATTGGTATTACTGGATCAAAGGGTATGCAGTTTTATAGCCTTTTGGCCATAGTTCCAAATTTCTCTCCAGAATAGTCAGATCAGTTCTCAACTCCACCAGCGAGTGCATGAATATCCTAATTTTCCCACATCCCCTCCAACATTTGTCATTTTCTTTTTCTGTCATATTAGCTAATCTGATGGGTGTGAGGTGGTACCTCAGAGTTGTTTTAATTTGCATTTCTCTAATCAATAGTGATTTAGAGATTTTTTTCATATGACTATTGATAGCTTTGATTTCTTCTTCTGAAAACTGCCTGTTTAAAAAAAAAAAGGGACAGCTAGGTGGCGCAGTGGATAAAGCACCAGCCCTGGAGTAAAGAGGACCTGAGTTCAAATTCGGCCTAAGACACTTGACACTTACTAGCTGTGTGACCCTGGGCAAATCACTTAATCCCAATTGCCTAAAAAAACCCCCAAACAAACAAAACTGCCTGTTCATATCCTTTGATCATTTATCAATTGGGGAATGACTTGTATTCTTCTAAATTTGATTCAGTTCTATATATTTGAGAAATGAGGCCTGTATCAGAGAAGCTTGCTGTAAATTTTTTCTCCCAGTTTTCTGCTTTCCTTCTAATCTTGTAATGTAATCAAAATTATATATTTTATATCCCATAATGTTCTCTATCTCTTGTTTGGTCATAAATGCTTCCCTTATCCATAGATTCTACAGGTAAACTACTCCATAGAAGTACTTTTTAAAATGATACTTGTTTGATTTATTTCTTAAGGTCCTGCACCTCTCTCCTTCATTCTGCCTTCCTCTTCATCACATGTCCCCTACTCAAAAACCTTCAATGGCTCTCTATTACCTCCAGGATAAACTATAAACTACCAAAGGATCAGAAGGCTTGAGCTGGAAGGAATCTCAGAGATCCTTTAGACTCCTCTTTGGAAATGAGGAAGCTCAGGCCTGGGGAGGTTTTAGTGACTTGCCCAAGGCCCTAAGGTGGCAGGTTTGAGATATGAACCAAGTCGTTCCTCCTGTAGAGTCAGAATATTTCTGTTGTACCCTAAAAATCTTTTAGAATCTGCCCCCGGTCTACCTTTGCAACCTTACTGAGCATTTCTCCTCCTCACACACTCCATCAGCTTTTTCTTGTCCTCTGAAGTCACAGTCCCCTGACCTGTCTTCGTGCATTTGCGCAGGTCATCCACCAGGCCTGAAATTCATCTCCTTCCTCCACTTTGACTCCCAGAAGTCCTCTCTTCCTTTAAGATTTAACCCATGTGGGGGCAGCTAGGTGGTGCAGTGGATAGAGCACCAGCCCTGGAGTCAGGAGGACCTGAGTTCAAATCCAGCCTCAGACACTTAACACTTACTAGCTGTGTGACCCTGGGCAAGTTACTTAACCCCAATTGCCTCACTAAAAAAAAAAAAAATATTTAACCCATGTGTCACCTCCTCTGGGATGATATTCCCAGCAAAATAATCTTCTTGTACTGCTTCACTTAATCCTCACAACAACCCTGTGAGGCATGTGCTATTATCCCCATTTTAAAGATGAGAAAATTGAAGATCAGAGAGACTGGGTTGCCCATGAACAGGGAAAACACACACACACACACACACACACACACACACACACACACACACACAGATTCTGGGTAGAGGTGATCTGGGGGGGCAGCTAGGTGGCACAGTGGGTAGGGCACCAGCCCTGGAGTCAGGAGGACCTGAGTTCAAATCCGACCTCAGACACTTAACACTTACTAGCTGTGTGACCTGGGCAAGTCACTTAACCCCAATTGCCTCACTTAAAAAAAAAAAAAAGAAGTGATCCGGGGACAACCAGGGACAATTTGAACTTTGTTCATAATTGTTGACATCTGCCTTCTTAGTGTGACCTGGGGTAAGTCACTTCTCTTCTCTAAGACTCAGTTTCTTCCTCTGTAAAAAGGAGATTAGGCTGGATAATATCTAAGATCCCTTCCTGCTTTGATATTCTATGACTGTAAAATGCATTCATCTATCCACCTATCCATTCGTCCATCTACCCATTCATCTATCCTTCTATCCATCCATTATTTATTGATTCAATACACATTTATTTAGTATCGGCTATGTAGTAGGCACTGAGCTAAGCACTCGGCAATGAAGAAATTGAGGTCCAAAGTAATGACTCAACTTGTTCAAAGTTACCCAGTTAGTTTATGAGTCAGGGAGAACCATGAGTAGATGCCAGGACATCCAGAACTGGAGAGGGAACCTGCTTTTTTATTCCTTCACTTTTCTTGTTGGGGAGGGACTGCCTTTTGTCTTTCTTTACATTCCCAGGGCTTAGCACAGTGCTTGGCACGTAGTATCATTTAACAGATGTTTGTTAATTAACTGACTTTTTTTTTCTTTTTAAAAAGTTTTTATTTCATTAAATATTTCCCAATTACATGTAAAAATTTATAACAATCTTTTTTTTTTTTTTAGAAATTCTGTTTTTATTTTTATTTTTTGGTGGGGCAATGAGGGTTAAGTGACTTGCCCAAGGTCACACAGTTAGTAAGTGTCAAGTGTCTGAGGTCGGATTTGAACTCAGGTCCTCCTGAATCCAGGGCTGGTGCTCTATCCACCACACCACCTAGTGGCCCCAACAATCATTTTTTTAAAAAAATGTGAGTTCCAAATCCTCTCTCTTCTTCCTATTCCTCCTGCCCCTCCTTCCTTCTGGAGAAGGCACTCGATTTGATATCAATTATACATCCGAAGTCGTGCCAAACTTTTATTAGCCACGTTGCAAAAGAAAACACTGACGAAATAAAACAGTAAAAAAAAAAAAGAGTGAAAAATAGTCTGCTTCGATCTGCAGTCAGAGTTCATCATAAACTGACTTCTTTTTTCTTCCTTTTTTCATATCCTCATCCCTCAGTACAGTGCCTGGCATACAGTAAGGGATTAATAAATGTTTGTTAACACTGACTAACTGACTGACTTCCTCTCTGTCTTTGTCGATGTTTCCTGTGGGCTCCTGCCCAGCAGAGGGGTTGGCTGGGGTTGGGGGAGGTGGAAAGGGAGGATTGGTCTGCCCGGAGTTCTGGTGGGCAAGGGAGCGGAACCACCCGTGCCCACAGTTCACCAAAGTCCCATGATGAAGCCTCCTGTGTTTGTTGTTTCTGCTGGAGACTTGGCTGAGGAAGCCTGTCCTAGGTCCAATTTTTGTGGGCTGGAGCTTTTATCAAGCTCCCCCCAGGGGGGAAAAAGACCTTTTTAAAGAATGCACTGTAACAGAAACGCCATTCAGGGCTCTGCTGGCCAAGCTGCCAGGAGTTTGTGGGAGGAGAGTTTGGAGAACAGAGGAGGGAAAGTTGAATTGGGTTGTCCCACGGCATAGTGGGGCTGTTATTTGTAGTCAGTGCCAGCTGTAGGGGGATTTTCCCCCCTAGAGGGGCAAACAGAGCCCCTACGGCAATCTGGGTAGAGCTTGCTCATGATTCTACTCAATAGAGGCCAACAACTGGAGGGATAAGAACAAACCTCAGTAGGAAGTAGGCTTCAGCTGAGTCTTGAAGGAAGCTGGTGATTCTACAGGAGGATGGTGAAGCAGGAGAGCACTGAGGCACAGGAAGACTGGCTGCATGGGCAAAGGATAGAGATGGATTGTTATGCAGTGGGTGGAGTGTGCTGGTAAATGTTTAACAACTGGCTCTTGGTTAGGGGAGGAAGGAAGGAAAGTGCACATGATACACTTTAAAGTTTTGATCTGTACTAGTAACATTGTTGCCATCATTTTCTCAAGTCTACATCATCATCAAAACATAAAATCAAACCTTGAATTGTAGCATTTGCCAATTTCAGAGATATAAATGCTCTCACTGAAAATTTAACAATCAGCTCTCAGGAGTCCGTTAGAGCTCGGTCTAGCACACTGATGTGCCCAGATAACATTAAGGTCATTTTGACTGCAACGGAGAGTACATATGCTTAATTTGGGGGGGGGGAATAGTTTGGAGCCAAATCATAAATGGCTTTAAATGTAGTCTATAATTTATCACAGAGGCAATTAGAACAAGAGGAGTATAGGATGGTGGGGCAGCCAGGTGGTACAGTGGTTAGAGCACTGGGCCTGGAGTTAGGAAGATATGAGTTTGTAGGGGCCAAATTTAATATGTGGAGAATTAATTGGGTGGCTTGCCATAATATTGGGGTTCAGAAAATAATGAGGGACCTCTAGGTCCAAAACTT
This sequence comes from Dromiciops gliroides, assembly GCF_019393635.1. NCBI lineage: Eukaryota > Metazoa > Chordata > Mammalia > Microbiotheria > Microbiotheriidae > Dromiciops > Dromiciops gliroides. The sequence continues at coordinate 16,741,410 of NC_057861.1, read as the reverse complement.
CCTCCCCTCCAAACTGCCTTTTTAGTTATATCTCCCAGGCCAATAAGAAAGGAGCTTAACAGCCTCTTTTCCACAAATGAATCAGGTTTTATTAATGAGAATAAAATATACAGCAAAGGTGAAATTAATAAAGTCAAGGACAAGGGAATAGAGAAAAAGAAAAATGGGTAATCCCCCTAACTCTAAAAAAAGTCTATATAATCCCCAAACTCACTTCCAGTTTAGCTAATTCAAAGAGCCAGACTCATTTTATTAACTCACCACTTGGGGTCTATAGCTTCTATAGGAAACAGCTGTGCAGCCAAGGCCCACAGGACAAAACTGCCAGGAAAAAACTTCTCTCTCTCTCTCTCTCTCTCTCTCTCTCTCTCTCTCTCTCTCTCTCTCTCTCTCTCTCTCTCTCTCTCTCTCTCTCTCTCTCTCTCTCTCTCTCTCTCTCTCTCTCTCTCTCTCTCTCTCTCTCTCTCTCTCTCCCTCTCCCCCTCTCTCCCTCTCTCCCTCTCCCTCTCTCTCTCTCCCTCCCTCTCTCTCTCTCTCCCTCCCTCTCTCCCTCTCTCCCTCTCTCCCTCTCTCCCTCTCTCTCTCTCTCTCCCTCTCTCCCTCTCTCCCTCTCTCCCTCTCTCCCTCTCTCCCTCTCTCCCCCTCTCCCTCTCTCTCCCTCTCTCTCTCTTTCTCTCTCTCTCTCCCTCTCCCTCTTCCTCTTCCTCTCCCTCCCCCACCCCAGCTCCCAGAAGCTCATCAACCTTAGTTCATCACGTGTAAAATGAGCTGGAGAAGGAAATGGCCAACCATTTCAGTATCTTTGCCCAAAAAACCCCAGCAAATGGGGTAACACAACTGGAAAAATGACTGAATAACAACAAGCATGTTTGGGTACCGATCTGCACCAGTGGGGGAACTGTCCTGACTTATGAGATGCTAGTGTTATATGAACCTATTTGACGGAGTTCTGAGGCTCAAACAAGACCATCTATGTGAAGAATTCTGAAAAGCGATGTAAAAATGCTAGTTATTCGTTTAACCACCAGGTGGTGCTGATAACACCATTCACTGGGGAATTCTATGCTTTCCCTGATGGTTACTGCATGTCCCACTGTCAGCAGCCTTCTGTCCTTCAGCACACTGATTCATCATCAAAAGATCTGTGTATTTGTGTGTAAGGAGGACTTGGCCAACGAGCCCAGTCCTTATGGGCCTGTGCAGTGGGCATCAGCCTTCTTGGCTCATGCATATCTCCAAGGAAGAGGCTGAGGAGCCTGTATTCAGCATGCTTAGCTTATTGGCCAGTTCCCTGCTACATGTGGGTCTGCCCAATCAAAACTGACCCCTCCAAAAAAAAAAAAACTGACCCAACCAGTCACTGGGGAAGCTCAGCCTTCTAGGTAGGCTGTGGGACTGCCTATAGCTAGTCACATGACTGTGGCACAATGGATTTGGCTTCCCATAGAAGCAGACACAAGCTTAAATGATGACTACAGCTTATTTTAATTCTTAGGCTAGAATTGATTTAAAAATAATTATAGTACTAATAGTACTTATAGAAAGAACACGATGAATAGTAAAATGAGCATCTACCAATCCAGTTGGGAGCCTGCCACTCTCCCAAAATCCAAGTCTCCTCAAAATTTAAATGAAGTTCCTGACATACTGAGTTGTTTTCTGAGATATTGGGCTTGTTTGCCATTTCCTTCTCTAGCTCATTTCACAGATGAGGAAACTGAGGCAAATAAGGTGAAGTGACTTGCCCAGGAGGCTAGATTTGGAATTAGGAATTTAAAATTTAAACAGATAGGGGCAGCTAGGTGGTGCAGTGGATAGAGCACTGGCCCTGGAGTCAGGAGTACCTGAGTTCAAATCTGGCCTCAGACACTTGACATTTACTAGCTATGTGACCCTGGGCAAGTCATTTAACCCCAATTGCCTCACTAAAACAAAAAACAAATAAAAAAATTAAACAGAGGAGTTTATATTTTATTTTAGAGCCATTAGGAGACCACTGGAGCATACTGAGTAGAGGAGTGATGCGGTCAGATTTGTAATTAAGGTAATAACTTTGGAAGCTGTTTGGAGAATGAGCTAGAGGCAGTAGGGACATCAGGTAGGGAGCTGAGAGGTGATGAGAGCCTCATTTAAGGTAATGGATCCATGAATAGAGGAAATGGGTCAGATGTTGACCAGCAAGGTACTCTGTGGATCTGCACTCCTAAAAGTATAGCTCTTGTTTTGGTTTGGTTTTTGTGAGGCAATTGGGGTTAAATGACTTGCCCAGGGTCACACAGCCAGTAAGTGTTAAGTGTCTGAGGCTGGGTTTGAACTCAGGTTCTCCTGAATCCAGGGTTGGTGCTCTATCCACTGAGCCACCTAGCTGCCCCTAAAAGTATAGCTCTTGAACCGCATATTTCTTCTGCTTACCAACTGTGTGACCTCAAACAAGTTAAACTCTCTGGGCCTCAGTTTCCTCATCTGTAAAATAATGGGTTTAGCCTCACAAGTCCTTTCCAGCTCTAAACCTATGATTGTATTTCTGGTTGTGACACTTTGCACAAGTCCCTTAAACTCTCTGAGCCTCAGTTTACTCTTCCGTAAAATAATGAGGTCGTTGGGCTCCATGGCCACTGGGACCCCATCCACTTCTAGATTTAGCAACCCATGATCTCAAGGTATGACCACAGTGGCCAGTTTTGTAATTAACCCAGTCACACTTGAATGTTTACCGGTACACCATGAACGACTGATTGGGACCATCTAGGTTAGAGAGTAATACAGTTTCAGTTAATTTTAAACTTAAACAGTTAAAGTTCAGTTCCCTTTTTGTTCCTCTAAAGGTAGCCTTTCCATAGATGAAGATTTTTCAGAAAAGGGCAGATAGCTAGCAGAATAACAGAACAACACAACACCAGAGCTAAGAATAAATGCTTGTGGAGCAGCTAGGTGGCACAGTGGATAGAGCACCGGCCCTGGAGTCAGGAGGACCTGAGTTCAAATCCAGCCTCAGACACTTAACACTTACTAGCTGTGTGACCCTGGGCAAGTCACTTAACCCCCATTGCCTCACCAAAAAAAAAAAAAAGAATAAATGCTTGTTGATTGATTGACTAATTGATGGAAGGCTACCTAGAAACCATCTGGTCCAGCCCATACCTGAACAAGAATTCCTTCTAGAACACACCTACCAAATGGTCATCCAGCCTTTGTCTGAAGACCTGCCCCCTCCCCAATGATGAAGTACCCTCTACCTCCCCAAGCGGCTCTTTCGTCTTTGGGACCCCTCTCATTGTAAGGAAATGTTTCCCTGACATCAAGGCTGCCGCTACCTCTTTGCATCTTCCACTCATTGTCCTTAGCGCTTCTCTTCTTGGGGCCAAGCAAAATAAGGTTAGTTCCTCCTTAGCATCAACACATTTTCCTATGCCATGATCTCAAGACCCTTTACCTTGAAGACTGCCCTCCTCCATACAATTATCCATCAATGACCTTCCTAAATTGTGGCACCCAGAAGGTAACGGCATTTTGGTTGGCCAGACTAGGTCAGTCAGTCAACAAGTGATTATTAAACACCTAGTACGTGCCAGGCATTGTGCCAAGCTCTGGCACGATACAAAGAAAGGAAAAGATCTTAAGGAGCTCACAGTCTAATTGGGGAGACAACACGCAAAGTGCTATATACATAAAAGCTATATGCAGGATAAATCCAGAGAGGTGACCTAGGATGATGGACCTAGAGTTGGGACATAACAGGCCATTTGTCCAATCTCAACACTTTACAAATGAGGAAACTGAGTCTTAGAGAGGGAAGTGATTTGCACAGAGCTAATAAGTGAAAGAGATAAGTCAGGGGGCAGCTAGGTGGCGCAGTGGATAAAGCACCCGCCCTGGAGTCAGGAGGACCTGAGTTCAAATCTGACCTCAGACATTTGACACTTACTAGCCCTCATTGCCCTGCAAAAAAAAAAAGAAAAGAAAAAGAGATAAGTCAGAGCAGTGGTAGGTGTTGGGTGGTGGGTGGGGTTGGGTGGGGGTGCATTTTAAACTCCCTCAGTTTCTGAAGAAGGAAATCAAGTCCCACTCATCTTTTCTGCTGGAAAGTTTCCATTTTGTCAGTCCCATTTGGTCTCACCTCTGAGGATGTTCCTCTTCTCTTTACTCCCGACAGCCTCCACAATGCGTGTGGTCGTGATTGGGGCAGGAGTGATTGGACTGTCTACCGCCCTGTGCATCCATGAACATTACCACCGCACCCTGCGGCCCCTGTCCATCGAGGTGTATGCCGACCGCTTCACACCACTCACAACTAGTGATGGGGCTGCTGGCCTCTGGCAGCCCTACCTCTCAGAGAACCTGCAGGAGAAGTAAGGAAGGAACCCTCGGGTTGCGGGAGGGGGGCAGCAGCTCGAGTGGTTCTAGCTGAGAGAGGCAAGCACATGCTATGTGCTAGCTGCCTGAGAAGTTTTTTTCAAAAAGAATCGGGGGTAGCTAGGTGGCGTAGTGGATAGAGCACTGGCCCTGGAGTCAGGAGGACCTGAGTTCAAAGCCAGTCTCAGACGCTTGATACTTACTAGCTGTGTGACCCTGAGCAAGTCACTTAACCTCTGAGGGCCCTGTCTGTTTTCTAAGTCTAAGGTATGAAATGAAGTCATGAAGGGGAGGGAAGGAGTCAGGGGAAAGAGATTTAGATCCTAGTACAAAGGGGTCTGAGCTGCTGAAGAAGGGTGGATTCACACAGGCCTCTTCTACCAACCCCTCAGTTGGGGTAGGTAACAGTCACCGGGGCCTCAGGTGCTGCAATCATCAGGGATGGGAGTCAGTGAAAGTCGGAGGAGCCAACTTTGGATTGAATACACCCAAATGAGATAGCTGGTGGCCTAGTTAGTGGGCAGTGCTGAGCTACAGGTCAAAACCTGAGTTTGAATCCTGACTCATTCATTTATGAGCTGAGTCACCCTAGGCAAGTCACCTACCTTTCCTAGGGCCTCAGTTTTCTCAGTTGTAAAATGAAGAAGTTGGATTCAGTGGCTTTGAAGGGCTTTCTCGTCTCCAGATCACTGACCCTGTGACTCCCTCAAGTTCTTCCCAGTCAGGATGGGGGATGTCCGGGGTCCTCTGTTTTCCCCTCAGCAGGGCAACTCGGAAAGGGCTAGAGGTCATCATTTTTTTGCAGTTATGACAAGATATATTCTTGCTCAGACCCATTTGAGTGGTTTTTCATTTCTTTTTTTAAAATTAAATTAAATTAATTTATTTTTTCCTGTTACATGTAAAGATAGTTCTCAACTTTTGTTTGGTTTTTCATTTCTTATATCACAGGCCAGGAAATACTAGAGACCCCAAAGGGGGGATGCAAGCACTGGGGGCCATGGAAGGAAAAAAAATACCAGAAAAAGGGCAGAGTATGTCCAAAAGTGAGGCAGCCTGGTACAAGGGAGCCTCAAGGATCTGAGAGATAAGGACAAGCTCAATATAGGCCCGGATCCCGGAATAGAAAATGTGTTTCTCAATTGAAGTGTCTTTGGCAGGAAAGTGATATATCGAGGCATACAGTGAAAAAAGTGCAGCAGAATTACCACAGGAAACATGCATATTTGCGTGATGAGGCTTGTTTTCCATTTATAGGATTGCAGATTTAGGGATGGAAGGGGCCTCCAGCCCAACCCCCTTCCCTTTACAGAGGAGGAAAATGAGGCCTGTACAAGTGAAATGATTTGCCCAAGGTCACACAAAGCTTGTTGTTACCCAGTTGTTCAGTTGTGTCCGACTCTATGTGATCCTCTTGGCAAAGATCACGAGTGGTTTGCCATTTCCTTCTCCAGTGTGTCCCCATTTCACAGATGAGGAACTGAGGCAAATAGGGGTTAAGTGACTTGCTCAGGGTCACACAGCCAGTAAGTTTCTGAAGCTAGATTTGAACTCAGGTCTTTCTGACTCCAAAAACTCCTGTTTTTCCTCCTAGCCCCTTTTTCTTCTTTTTCTTTTCTTTTTTTTTTTTTTTTGTGGGGCAATGAGGGTTAAGTGACTTGCCCAGGTCACACAGCTAATAAGTGTCAAGTGTCTGAGGCTAGATTTGAACTCACGTCCTCTTGAATCCAGGGCTGATGCTTTATCTACTGCGCCATCTAGCTGCCCCACCTAGCCTTTCTTTCAAGTCAAATGAACACAATCTGCTCAGTTTATTCACTAATATTCGTGTCTTCATCTTCAATATTTCCATTGTTGTTATCTCACTAATAATTTGATTATAGTTCTCTCCTCTCTCCCTGATCCCTGCACTCAGATTTTGCATAAGCCAGTAGGTCTGTGGACTTTAGGGGATTCCCAAGACCCATTCAGGGAGTCTCAAGGTCAAAGGGGCCGCTAGGTGACGCCATAGTACACAGAGTGCTAGGCCTGGAGTCAGGAAGACTTCTGAGTTCAAATCCAGCCTCAGACACTTAGTAGCTGTGTGACCCTAGGCAAGTCACTTAACCCTGTTGCCCTCAGTTTCCTCATCTATAAAATGAGTTGGAGAAGAAAATGGCAAAACCACTCCAATATCTTTGTTAAAAAACCCCTTATGGCATCAGGAAGAGTCAGACATGACTGAAACAACTGAGCAATAGCAACAATAAATGAACAAAGTCGAAATTATTTTCATAAGGATATTAAAACATTATTTGCCCATTAAAATATTCCTCCCTTTTTCATCTATGTCAGGAATTTCTTTAGGTACTTTGCCCAAATCGCATATTACAATAGATTAATTGCATAAGCAGACGTGAGAAATCCTACTATTTTCTCTTTCTCTCTCTCTCTTTTCTTTTGTGAGGCAATTGGGGTTAAGTGACTTGTCCAGGGTCACACAGCTAGTAAGTATCAAGTATCTGAGGACGGATTTGAACTCAGGTCCTCCTGACTCCAGGGCCAGTGCTCTATCCACTGTGCCACCTAGTTGCCCCCTACTATTTTCTCTTAAAGCCAGACATTAAAGAGATTTTCAAAACTACATCTAGCAATGCCACTCTTCTCATTAATTTTTTTCTCATTAAACATTGCTATTTTTCATGAAAATGTTATGTTAACATGTAATGAGTTTAACATTATTATTATTATTATTTTTTTTTTTTTTAGTGAGGCAATTGGGGTTACGTGACTTGCCCAGGGTCACACAGCTAGTTAAATGTTAAGTGTCTGAGGCCTGATTTGAACTCAGGTCCTCCTGACTCCAGGGCCGGTGCTCTATCCACTGTGCCACCTAGCTGCCCCTTAACATTATTTTTAATGAATTAATACATTCATATCTTAAAATGTTATTAGCTTTATTTTCTATTGCAATAAGTATTGATTGCTTCATCCAATCTATAGAAAAATTCTTTGGGGTCCTCAATAATTTTTAAGAGGGTAAAGGGGTCCTGCAACCAAAATCACTGCTCTAGGGGCAGCTACGTGGCGCAGTGGATAGAGCACCGGCCCTGGATTCAGGGGAACCTGAGTTTAAATCCGACTTCAGACACTTAACACTTACTAGCTGTGTGACCCTAGGTGCGACCCTGGGCAAGTCACTTAACCCCAACTGCCTCACCAAAAAAAAAAAAAAAAGAATCACTGCTCTAGGCCATATTTTGAGGGAAAGTAGAAGGAAAGCATATATTCAGAACAAAAATAGAACCATCCCCATTTTATTAATGAGGAAAGGGAGTCTCACAGAGGTAGAATGCATTGTTTAAGGTGCAGTTAGTTAAGGGATTGGTCCTTAGTCATACAGGCAAAGAAAAGTGAAAATGAGATTCTAAGTTTCAAATCAGTCATTTACACTTTAGTAAGAATGAGTTCTGATCCTTTGGTGACACATAAGCTGAGAGGAGAGATTGGGGGTGGGTGGGAGGTGGGGAATGGAAGTTTTGATAAAGAAAGAGAGAGACCTAGGGATAGGATCTGGAGTTAGAACCCCTGGCTCTTAGATTCAGAGTTGGAGCAAACCTTAGACGTCGCTGAGTCCAACCTCCTCCTTTGACAGATGAGGAAACTGAGGCCCAGAGGTATGCTGTGACTTGTCTTCAGCACGAAGGGCCATTAGTGAACTTGCTTCCCAGACTTCCTCGTACTTACCTTGTACATATTCATGTATATACATGTACCTGTATGTACACACACGTACACACACATGTATACATACACACACGTACGCACACACATGCATACATACACACATGTATACATACATACATCAGTAGATATACCCAATAGAATATAAACTCCTTGAAGGCATGGACTCTTTCACCTCCAGATCTCATGTCCTCTGATCTTAGTTAAATACCTTTATTTCCACGGGCCTCAGTTTTCTCATCTGTAAAATTAATGGGTTGGACTCAATACCCTCTGAGGTCCCTTCCAGCTCCTGATCTGGGATCCAGACGTGTCTAGCAGATTTCTAAGGTCTCCTCCAGCCTCATCCCTTCTCAGATCAAGCCCCCAGCCAGCTCACAGCCTTATTGGGCTTTTGCCTAGGGCTAGCACAATGGTGATAAGATGGTTGTTGCTCCCTGGGCTTTGGCCATCCCTTTGTCTGATGTATGTGTCTGTCCTCACAGGGCTTGGAACCAAAAGACCTTTGACTACCTACTGGGCTACCTCAGCTCTCCAGAAGCCAAGAAAATGGGCCTATTCCTTATCTCAGGCTATAACCTCTTCTCCAAAGCAGTCCCGGTAAGTCAGTAAGTCCCAGTACATCCTGGGAAAGAGAGAGTCTTTATTGGAAATAGCAGAGAACTGGAAACTAAGAGGGCTGCCTGTCAATTGGGGAATGGTGGAACAAGTCAGAGCATACAAATGTGATGGAATACTGTTGGACCATAAGAAGACAAGAAGGGGATGGTTTTGGAGAAACCTGGGAAGACTTATATTAACTGATGCAAAGGGAAGTAAGTAGAACCAGAAGGATGTACACAATAATAACAATATTGGCGGGGGGGGGCGTAGCTAGGTGGCACAGTGGATAAAGCACTGGTCCTAGATTCAGGAGGACCTGAGTTCAAATCTGGCCTCAGACACTTGACACTAGCTGTGTGACCCTGGGCAAGTCACTTACCCCTCATTGCCCTGCAAAAAACAAAACAAAACAAAACAAAAACCAAAACAATGTTGTGGAAATAAACAACTCTGAAAGACTTAGTGACATGGGGGTTGGGCCAACTAGCTATCAGGACACAGTTAAGTAGGGAAGATTACATTCTATAGCAAGAAAGCCCATTAGGCATGGCTGCTGCCTGATTGGTACCAGGGGACAGAGACAACTCCAGAAATTAGGACCACCACCTCATTCAAGCTTTCCCCACCCAAAGGGGAACTTTCCATTGTCAGGTGGTGGTCACCCCATCTACAGCCTATAAAATGTTTTGCCTTTCAGGGCAGCTAGGTGGTGCAGTGGATAGAACACCGGCCCTGGATTCAGGAGGACCTGAGTTCAAATTTGGCCTCAGACACTTAACACTTACTAGCTGTGTGACCCTGGGAAAGTCATTTAACCCCAATTGCCTCACACACACACAAAATCTTTTGCCTTTCTTCTGTTCAAGGAGAAATGTGGCTCAGAGAATCATGGGATCTCTAACATTTACAGTACTTGCTATGTGTCAGCCACTGGGCTAAGTGCTTTACAATGATTTTCTCTTTTTATCCTCACAATACCCTTGGGAGGGAGGTGTGATTATTATCCCCATTTTACAGATGAGGAAACTAAGGCAGGCAGGGGTTAAGTGATCTGCCTGGGGTCACACAGCTAGCGAGTGTCTGACTCAGGATTTGAACTCAGGTCTTCCTGCCTGTAACTATTGCTTATCTTCTGTATAGCTCTGGATGGTAGAATTAGCACCAGTGGAGAGTAGGTATACTAAGACACATATTCAGGGATAATACAAACATGTGAGTTGGGCTTGAAGTCAGGAAGATATGGGCTCAAAATCTGCTTCTGAAACTTACTGTGGTAGAGAGGAAAAAGAATGTTAAACTGAATCCTAGTTCTTTCACTTTCTACCTGTGTGACCTTAGCCAAGTCACTTAACTTTGGTGGGCTTGAGTTTGCCTATCTGTAAAATGAACTAAATGGGTTCTTGGATCCCTTCCAGTTCTAGAACCAGGATCTTATAATCCTAGCTGTGTGACCTTGCTCCACTTGCTTAACCTCCCTGAGCTGGTCTCAACTTTCTCATCTGTAAAATGGTAACAACAATAGCCCTGGCAGCTTTGCTGTAAAATTGCAATGAAACTCAAGTGAGATAAAGTTATGAAAAAGCACTCTGCAAACCTTAAATCATTATAGAATGTCAGCTCCTGTTATAAGGAAGAAGGTCTTCATGGAGCTGTCTGTATCTCAACAGGTAGTGAGCTTCTCATTGCTCATGGTATTCAAGTAGAATCCTGGTGACTGCTTTTGTCTGTCTAAATAGATCTCCTCATAACATGGCTCTTTTTTACCTCTCCAGTCTTCTTACTCTTTACTCTCCATTCAGAAACTTTGTGATTAAACCATACTGACCTACTCTCTACTCTGTACATGCCATATTCCCTCTTCTGTCTCATTGCCATTCCTGCAATTGTTTTCCCCTTTTTGCCTGTGTGTCTTGAAATCCCTAGTTCCCTCAGGACTCTGTTCAAGTATCACCTTCTTCAAGACACCTTCCCTGACGCCCCTAGCTACTGGAGCCCTCCCTTCCAAAGCAACTTTGTATCTATTTTGGATACATTGTATATATATTTAGATGTGATCACATAGTCTTCCCCATTAGAACATAAGTTTTTTGAGGGCAAGCTCTGTTTTTGCCTTTTCTTCACATCCCACGATTTAGCATAGTACTTGGTGAATACTAAGATCCCATATACAATATGCTTTTTGGCTAATTGATGCAAATTATTGCAGGGGCAGCTAGGTGGTGCAGTGGGTAGATAGACCACTGGCCCTGGAGTCAAGAGGACCTGAATTCAAATCTCACCTCAGACACTTGCTAGCTGTGTGACCCTGGGCAAGTCACTTAACTCCGATTGCTTAAACATTTGGGGCCATCTCCAGTAGTCCTGATATATATCTTTTCATTGGACCCAGATGGCTCTGGAGGAGAGAGTGAGGTTGGTGACCTTGCACAGCCCTGCCTCACTTAATGGTGCAAGTCATGACATCACCCTGATGGCACGGTCCTCTTTGGGAATGAATGATAAACAATGATGACAACAGGGGATTTCTAAATGGGAGGGAGTTTGGATTCAAAGCTTCCTTTGGAGTTCACGGGTCCATGATTTTTTCCTCTGTAGGATCCCTCCTGGAAGCACACAGTTCTGGGGTTTCGGAAACTGACACCCCGAGAGCTTGAGCTGTTTCCTGGTTATAGGTAAGACTGATGGAACAATTGGGCAAGGGAGGGGTTCCTTTCAGGCAGAGCAGAATTCCCCTGAAAGGCTGATGTGTGGCAAGCACTGTTGGCTGACACCTTCCCAAGTAGAGCCATGAGCAGCACTGCCTTGGGCTTCCAAGTCTAACCCTGCCCACCCCCACAGATGGGTAGGTCTCTCTCCAGTCTGCTAGGAGGAGAGCTCAGAGCTTGGGAGGATGGCTCTTCCAGAATCAAAAGGACAGGAATTTAAGAACACCTCCAAGGACCAAGCTTTGTCAATGGACACTGCAGTTCTTCCTAATCCTTAAGGGGGAAAACATAGATAGGAGGATGAAAATGTTTAAAGTAAAATTCTAATATCTGCTTGTGATTATTTGTATTTCAGGTTTATTCATTATTATAGTAAATTCTAGTAAAATGATTTTAAAATCTTACATCAATTGCTCTGCTTGGTCCTTAACCACTCCATTCTTTTACTCCTCACCTGTTCCATTAGCTATGGTTGGTTCAACACTGCATTGATCTTGGAGGGCAAGAGCTACCTGCCCTGGCTTACCCGGAGGTGAGTGCTGCCCCATTCTCACTGGGAACATGGCCAGGGTAGGATTCAGCCTCTCACTCTTAGGATCATCATCCATCATCCCAATAATAATGCAGTGTTGTATTTAGAGCCCCCTGGATGATTTCATCTTCTCAACTTGGCTGCAGAGGGCAGAAACAGAAACAGGGGGTAGATGCTACAAGGAGACAGGTTTAAGATTGACACAATTAGACCCTTTTCTTTATTTTTTTTCTTCTTCTTCTTCTTCTTCTTATTTTAGTGAGGCAATTGGGGTCAAGTGACTTGCCCAGGGTCACACAGCTACCAAGTGTCAAGTGTCTGAAGGTGGATCTGAACTCAGGTCCTCCTGAATCCAGGGCCAGTGCTTTATCCACTGCGCCACCTAGCTGCCCCAACAATTAGACCCTTTTCAAAGAGCGCTGCCTCAGGACGGATCGGCTTCCCCTTCACTAGACTTAGACCGCTTCAGACAAATCTAGGATGGCCACTTGTTGGGCGTGATGCCTCTGAGGTCCTGTCAAGCTCAGAGGTTCTGGGACTCTGCCCATGTGTGTGGGGGGGTTGGGGGGGTGTCTCCTTTCTACCAAGACATCCCATGGAACTGAAGGTCCCGGAGCACAGAGATTGTTTCATGTGTCTTTGTGTCCTTGGATACAAAGGAAAGATGGTGGGCTATGGAGAGGTTAGAGAGCCTGTCTGGAGGCAGAGGGATCTGGGTTGGAGTCTGAGTAAGCCTGATTGGCTTAAGTCCTGGGGTCACAGCTTGGCCTCCAGGGGTTCTTAACCTGGGGGGTGTGGATTTTTTTTCAATATCTGGAGAACTTTATTTCAGTATTCTGCTTTGGGAGTCCTATGCATTTCATTTTATTTTGTTTTGTTTTGTTTTGTTTTTGCGGGGCAATTGGGGTTAAGTGACTTGCCCAGGGTCACACAGCTAGTAAGTGTCTGAGGCCAGATTTGAACTCAGGTACTCCTGAATCCAGGGCCGGTGCTCTATCCACTGTGCCAACTAGCTGCCCCCTATTTCATTTTATGAATTTTAAAATATGCTTCTGAGAAGAAGTCCATAGGTTTTTCAGACTGTCAGGAGTCCATGACCCCCCTCCCCCAAAATGAAAAACCCTTTCTCTGGCCCTGTAAATGACCTAGTACCAGAACAGGAAGCCAGTGACCCCTTATACTGCCAGGGAACTGGGGAGAATCAGTGTGTTATAGTGATCTACGTTCAAACCTGTATTCTCTAAAATTATTGTGGCTACGGTACTTTATAAATGAATGGGGGAAGGGGCAGCTAGATGGCGCAGTGGATAGAGAACTGGCCCTGGATTCAGGAGGACCTGAGTTCAAATCTGGCCTCAGACACTTAACAATTACTAGCTGTGTGACCCTGGGCAAGTCACTTAACCCCAATTGCCTCACCAAAACCCAAACCAAAAAACCAAATAAATGAATGGGGGGCAGCTAGGTGGCACAGTGAATAAAACACCGGCCCTGGATTCAGGAAGACTTGAGTTCAAATCCAGTCTCAGACACTTGACACTAGCTGTGTGACCTTGGGCAAATTACTTAACCCTCATTGCCCAGCAAAAAAATAAAAAATGAATAAATGAATAAATAAATAAATAAATGAATAAATAAATAAATGGTTATTTATATATTGGTGGCTATTGCACCCATTTTGTCAAGAAGCATTTATTAATCATTAATATCCTATATACCAATAAAGAATTAACTGTGTGGCAGTTAGCACAAGCAGGAGAAAAGCCCCAGATCCGTGTTGTCTCTCTGAGAGACACCACATGGTCTCCATTAGAGTTCAGAAGACTTACAAAATCTACACTGTCCTAAGAGGAAGAGTGCACACCAAGCCACAGCATTCCATGTCACCAGGGAGTGGAGAGCCCAAGCCTGGAATAGTCATGGGTTTTATCCTCTTTTGATAGAGGCAGGTCATTATACATCGATGAAAGCTTATTGGTTAGTATCATTCAATTCCATTGGTGGACATGACTTGAGGGTGGTCCAGATTAAAATGAACTCTACCAATGAACCTCCCTGAGGGGCAAAGGCAAGTCCTGTGGTTTAATTTCATCACTTCACTGAGCCAGACAAAAAAAATCAATCTCCATTTCTTTTGTACCAATGAACTGGACCCAGACAAGATTTGAACTTCCTCAAGAATTGGACTTTCTGGAGTGGGTGGGGAGAAAGGATTGAAACTCATCTCTGAGTCCCCCCAAGGAATTCATTATTTTTTTGGGGGGGGGCAATGAAGGTTAAGTGACTTGCCCAGGGTCACACAGCCAGTAAATGTCAAGTGTCTGAGGCTGGATTTGAACTCATGTCCTCCTAACTCTAGGGCTGGTGCTTTATCTACTGGGCCACCTAGCTGCCCCTCAAGAAATTCATCATTAATAATTATTTTCTCACAAACCTCAGCTCTACTACTTCTACTTTCCTTTTCTAAGTCTCAGTTTACCCATCTATAAAATGAGCTTCTTGGACTTGACAGTGTTTAAAAGGTTCACTTCAGTCTCTCCATTTTATAAAATGAGGGCATCAGACTGGATGATCTTGAATCTCTGAATCTTGTGAAGAGGCCTGGGCGGGATTCGGCCTCCTGACCGACCGCCTTCTCCCGCTGATACCTCATTGTCTTACAGGTTAACCCAACGGGGAGTTAAATTCTCCCTGAGAAAAGTCCGGTCCTTTGAGGAGGTAAGTCAAGGGGAAGAATGGCTAAGGTGGGAGCGGGGCTGAGCCATTCTTCTCCATCCTAGCTACCTCCCCTCCCCAGGCATGCAGAACCCTCCATTTTCCTCGCCAACTCATCTGACAGATAAGGAAACTGAGGCAAACAGGGTGAAGTGACTTGCCCAGGGTCACATGGCTAGAAAGTGTCTGAGGTCAGATTTAAACTCAGGAAGAGGAGTCTTCCTGACTCCAGGCCTGGCATATAGTAGGTGCTTAATAAATATTAGCTGACTGACTAATTTCTGCTCTCTATATATCTTGTATTTACCTAGTTATTTGCATGTTGTCTCCCCTATCACACCATGAGGTCCTTGAGGACTGAGACTATTGGTCTGTTTTTGCCTTTCTTTGTATCTCTAGGGTGTAACACAGTGCCTGACATGCAGTAGGTGCTTAATATATGCTTGTAGTAGAAAGTATACTGATTCTAAAATCAGAGGACTTGAGTTTAAATCTGAATTCTGTTCCTTTTTTGTGTAACTGTGGACAATAATAACCATCATTGACACCGTGTTTACATTTTTTTATTCTGAATTTAACACACACACACACACACACACACACACACACGTAAGTCAACCTCACCCTAAGCATTTCCATAACAAATCAGAACACAAAAACACCATTGCATATTATGTTGTATATCTAAAGTGACTTTGGGGCAGCTAAGGTGGCACAGTGGATAGAGCGCCAGGTCTGGAGTCAGGAAGACTTGAGTTAAAGTCTAGCCTTAGACACTTAGTAACTGTATGACCCTAAGCAAGTCACTTTACCCTGATTGCCTCAGTTTCCCTATCTGTAAAATGAGCTGGAGAAGGAAATGGCAGACCCCTTCAGTATTACTGCCTTTAAGAAAACCCCGAATGGGGTCATGGAGAATTGGACTGCACTGAACAACAATCAGGGAGGACCTGAGTTAAAATCTGACCTCAGACACTTGACACTTACCAGCTGTGTGACCCTGGGCCTGCCTTTCCCCACTCCCAACTCAGTGAAAGTAGGGAAACCAGGTCACCCAGAAAATGGGGAAAAGAAGCCATCGTGAGAGCAGGGGGCCCCTCAGGTCTGTCTTAGCCCCAGCTCCAGTGCGGGTGACCCAATACCAGCTCAATTCAACATTTACTAAGTCATCTGCTATGTGAGGCACCAGCGATTCTGGGGTATCCCCCCCCAAGTCTGGGATGTGAGGCAGGCCCCTCACTATCATGTGGCATGCTGCTTCCCATCAGTTAGATACCACAGATAGGGAGTTACAGTGGTACAGTTCCATCTGGGAGTCAGAAACACTAGAGTTCAAATCCTCCCTCAGAGAAGTACTTAGCTGTGTGACTTTGGGCTAGTCATTTAACCTCTCAGCCTCAGTTTCTTCATTTGTTTTTGGTGGGACAATTGGGGTTAAGTGACTTGCCCAGGGTCACACAGCTAGTAAGTGTCAAGTGTCAGAGGTGAGATTTGAACTCAGGTCTTCTTGACTCCAAGGCCACTGCTCTATCCACTGTGCCACCTAGCTGTCCCCTAATAAGCATCTGTTAAGTGCCTACTGTGTGCCAGGCACAGAAGATACAAAGAAAACAGTCCCTGCTTTTGAAGAGCTTACAGTCAACTGGTACTACTAAATCTAGTGATTAACAACAACATTAAGTTGTTCAGAATAATTTTTTTTTTCTTTTTGCAGGGCAATGGGGGTTAAGTGACTTGCCCAGGGTCACACAGCCAGTAAGTGTCAAGTGTCTGATTTGAACTCAGGTCTTCCTGAATCCAGGGTCGGTGCTTTATCCACTGCACCACCTAGCTGCCCCCAAAATAATTTTTTAAAAGGATAATGGAGGGGCAGCTAGATGGCGCAGTGGATAGAGCACTGGCCCTGGAGTCAGGAGTATCTGAGTTCAAATCTGGCCTCAGACATTTGACTCTTATTGGCTGTGTGACCCTGGGCAAGTCACTTAACCCCAATTGCCTCAGCAAAACAACAACAACAACAAAAGGATAATGGAGCATCAGATCTAATCCCTAGGAATTCCCCTCTCCCTGTTCTGGGGCAAACCTTGACGGAGGTGGGGCTGGGGGAGGAAACCACAGGAAAAGGGCATGGGCCGGGTCCCCCTTCTCTGCTCCTGGTCTCCCTGGGGTTTCTCAGCAGATCCCCAGAGAGGGGTGTTTAGGGGCAGGTAGAGGTGCTCAGCCCTCCCTCCCCTCCCCTTCCCCATGTGCCATTTGTCACCAGGTGGCAAGAGAAGGGGCAGACGTCATCATCAACTGCACTGGGGTGTGGGCTGGGGAGCTGCAAGCCGACCCTTTGCTGCAACCTGGACGGGGACAGGTCCTCAAGGTGGGTCTGCTGGTAGTGCTGTTGGGGAGGTCGTGGCCCAGATTTCTTTGACTATGGTCCTAGGATCAGGGGCTTGGGGAGGCTAGATCAGCCTCCGAGGGCTTAAATGGAGTCTTTTAAATATGGCTCTGAAGGTGTTCAGAGAAAGGGTGGGCTTGGGGAACTGGGGGAAGGAGAGGCAGAAGTGGGAGGGGTGGCTCAAGCTGGCATCTAAGGGTTCCATCCCCAAGAAACTGAGCCACAGCTGGGTGCATGTGGGGTTGGGGGAAGGGGGGACAGCTCCCTAGAGTTCGCTCTACTCCATGGGATTACAATAAAAGGCCCTTCCAAAGGTGATTTAAAAAAAATGAATACCCAAAGTTTTAGGGTCAGAAAACCCTGCTTCTTAGAATACGGATACATTTATTTTGTGACAACTTATAACATGAGGAAGGCAGATTGGTGGAGTGGAGAGGACACAGAACCAATCCCAGCTCTGACAATTACAAGCTGTCTGGTCACTTCTCTGAACCTGTCTCCTTTTCTGAAAAATTTACCTATCTGAGTTATCCTAAGGAAAGCCCTTTGTAAATATCACAGCACTAAAGAAATAGGATGCAGGACTACAGTGAAGGCTCTGGTGGGAAGCTACACCCCACTAGGTGAAGTGGGGAAGAGTTTGGGAGTTTTTCACACCTTCAAGGACACTCCAATGCCTCTTTCTGGCTCTGCCAGGGCTCTCCAAACAAAGAGGTCTAGTGTGAGCCTCCACCTGTTGTCAGTGCTGGGGAGAGGATGCTCCCAGGGGAAGCAGGGTCCCTTCAGAGCATGTAGCCAGTGTGAGCTTCTCCATAAGCTGGGACCCCAGGGGGAGCTTAGGGAACTGGATTCTAGGAAATCCAGTCCCACTAGGAGTCTAAGAATGGACAATGTGGTCATGGCATGTGGCCATCCACAGACCATTTTCTTCTGCACCATCCAGGTTTTTGCCCCTTGGGTGAAGCACTTTATCATCACTCATCATCCAGATGCTGGGATCTACAGGAATCCATACATCATCCCAGGGTAAGGCACCAGCTGAGGGGTGGAAGGGAAGGAAGGGAGGCATGTATGACACACTTTTTTTTTTTTTTTTAGTGAGGCAATTGGGGTTAAGTGACTTGCCCAGGGTCACACAGCTAGTAAATGTTAAGTGTCTGAGGTTGGATTTGAACCCAGGTACTCCTGACTCCCGGGCTGGTGCTCTATCCACTGCGCCACCTAGCTGCCCCTCCCCTATATGACACACTTTTAAGCTTAATCTGCATTATGACCATTTTCCTCCTTCACTTTTTCAAGTCTCTATAATCAATGAAACAGTAAACCAAGCCCTTTATTTATAGCATTTGATAACTTCCTGGGTGTGAATGCTCATGCTGAAAATTTAACAATCAGCACTTGTGAGTTGGTTTGAGCTGGTTCCAGCCAAGCCCTGGTGCCAAGCCCATCTCCTCACTGAGGGCAGATCATGCTGTTGTCTTTTCTTTCTTTCTTTCCTTCTTTTTCAATGCTCTGTTTTTCTTCCCATGGATTTTCCTCTTATAGACAGTCTTCAAGGAAAGGACCTTGTTCATATGGTGAGAAGTAGGGGCTTCTTCCTATTTATGTCTGTGTGCCCTGTTCTATCTTCCTATTGTGACCTTTGCAAGGGCAGGGGCTGTGTCTCATCCAACCACCCTGTCTGTTACAGAGTGCAGCAAAGTGCTCTGCACACAGTAAATCCTTAGGAAATATATACTGATTCCAAAGGTACCGATGAGGCCAATGGAGATGATGGCATCTACGTTGGTGGGAGAGATGATGAGTGCTGGTGACTAGGGGCTCTGCCCCCACCATTTCACTTCCATCTTCTTCCCTCCTGACCCAGGAGCCAGACAGTGACCCTGGGCGGCATCTTTCAGTTGGGGAACTGGAATGAGAAGAATGATCCCCAGGACCACAGGACCATCTGGGAAGGCTGCTGCAGCCTGGAGCCCACACTTCAGGTAAGACAGGTCCAATGGTCCTTCCGCCTCCAATCTTGATGTCCTGGCCCTGGGGCCCCTGAAGATGCAGGAAGGCACCAAAACTGGGATAAATTGGGTAAATTTTCATGGGGATAAGAGAGGAGCTTGATTTTCATCAAGCTGGGGACAAACCAGCTAGGTATGTGCAGTGTTGAGGGCTCTCATAATCTGAGATTTAGCTAGGAGTTTTTTCATGACTAGAATGAGGTGAGGATAGTTAGGGGATGGTGGTGGAAGACGCTTGACATTTACTACCTGTATGACCTTGGGAAAGTCATTTTCCCTTCAGGATACTCAGTTTCATCAACTGTAAAAATGAGTGACTGTGGGGAGCTTTCTTGGGGCATGGAGAAGAAGTTCATCTGGGACTCTATGAGGTTTCTGCTCTGCTGAAGGACTGACCTCTGTTGGGGAGGCAGATGTGGGAGTCAGCTGGGTATGGCCATCAGAGGGATGAAGCATCCCCCGATATTGGTATCCTTTCCTTTTTTTTTTTCTTTTGGGCAGGGCAATGAGGGTTAAGTGACTTGCCCAGGGTCACACAGATGGTAAGTGTCAAGTGTCTGAGGTCAGATTTTAACTCAGGTCCTCCTGAATCCAGGGCCTGTGCTTTATCCACTGCAGCGCCACCTAGCTGCCCCCTTACTGGTATCCTTTCCATTTCAGCACCTAGGGAAAAGCCCCATCACCCTGCCCCAGTTATGAATGTGGTCATGACCAAGAGTTGCCATCTAGTGAGGTCCCCAAATCTGGGTGATATCTCAGTCCTCTTCCCCATGACATCACTAGGGATTCCCATCCCTCCACACTGATTCCCCATTCCCCAGGGGCATTTCTAGTCTCAATGCCAACTACTCATTCCCAGTCTTTCCTCACAGAGCTAAAAAAGATCTTAGAGATCATGGAGTTCAAGCTTCTAATTTTACAGAAAGGGAAACTGAGGCATAGGGCTACTAAGTTACTTGCCCAAAGTTACATAGGAATAGATGACAACACATATTTCCTTTTCCCCAATTAACAACAACAATAATAAAATACGAAAAAAAAACCCAAGCTACTGAAGCTTTTCATTTCAGGATGCAGATATCTTGAGTACATGGAGTGGTTTCCGGCCAGTCCGATCCCAAGTCCGGCTGGAGAGAGAGAAGCTATCTCGTGGGTCCTTCAATGTAGAGGTATGGTCTCCTGAGGCCAGAAAACTAATACTGCCACTTGCCACCTCTGGTACTTTTTCTTCTAAAGGACTTTTCACACCCAACCCTAGGAGGTAGGGGTGGGAGAGAATAGGGTGACTCTTTAGTTGGGGAAAATGAGGCCCCAGGAAGGTGACTTGCCCAAAATTATAAAATAGGGATTTGGGGGGTAGTGAACAAAGGGGTCCTTGGGATATTTTTTTAAAGAAAAAATTTAAATAAGTTTTTATTCATGTCTTTCGGTTTTTTATATCACCATCGTTTTCCCCAGTATACTTCTCTCTCTCTCTCTCTCTCTCTCTCTCTCTCTCTCTCTCTCTCTCTCTCTCTCTCTCTCTCTCTCTTTCTTTTTGTGTATTTAAAAGAACACTTTGTGTTCAGAGGACATGGCATGGCCCTCTGGGAGGGGGAGAGAGAAATATAAAGGGAAGGAAAGGACAGGAAGAGAAAAAAAATCAGCATCTGTTCTGACCCATTGAACTCAATCCGTGGACCCAGGTTCACTAGTGGAATTTTCATTCATTATTTTTCCACCCTCATCCTGCTCTCTTCCTATTTTGGTACTGGATGGGATCATAGATTCACACAGAAAGACATTGTGCTATAGTGACCATTACCAGATCTGATGCCTTGACATCCTCCATCCTCAGCGTACTGACTAACCCTGGTGACTGACTTGAAAGCAGAAAGTTCTGGGTTAAAATCTTGTTTCAGACACTTCCTAGCTCTGTGACCCTTCAAAAGTCATTTAACTTTTACCAGCCTCAGTTTCTTCCTCTTGTAAGATGGGGAACTAGACTCAAATTCTAAGGTCCTTTCTACCTCTAAATCTCTGGTCCTACTATCATGAATGTTTTAGGTGGAAGGGACTTTAAAGATCCTGTAGTCTAGCTTCCTCATTTCTCCTATGAGATTACTGAGGCTAAGAGAGAGGAAGGAAGGAGTTGTCCAAGGTCAAGTAAGTGAAAGTGCTGGGTTGGCTCAGAGAGCCATCGTTCATTCCAGATGAAAACTTGGCCAAGCTCAGCCTCTGGTTTCCAGGGTAGATGTTCAGGACAGAGGGTGAGGGGTTGTGGGGCTGCATGGGAAGACCCACCTTACTTCTCATTCATCCCAAATGAGGCTTAACCAAAGCAGTGTCATTTGATTTTTTTTTTAAATAGGAGAAAAATTAGTTGGAAGAAAAGCCTATAAACTTAATGAAAATGGGGCCCCTTGGAGGGTGATTAGATTGAGTTGAAAACCCTTTCCTATTTTAGCTTGGAGTTGACCCTGAGTCATGAAGCTTGGAAAGGCATCAGAATCCCAAAGAAGGCTGAGTGGAGTCAGGATTCATTTAGTGAGAGATCATCCACTCTGGGCTCCTCCCCACGTCTCCCAATCCATCAAATGTGACTGATTACAGGACACTCAGAGCTAAGTTATGAAGTAAGGGAGCGTGCCCAGAAATGGAGATGTTGACAGATGTTCCTGGGGCATGAGGGAGCTGCATATGGGGCTGAGTTAGAGAATGTCAGAGAGGAGGGCGAGATGGGGAGCTGGGTGGGGAGATGGGGGAGACTATGCCCTCTTCCAACACCATTCTGCCTTTCTCTGCGGCCCAGAGTTAGAGTTTAAACAACTTGTTCAAGGTCACAACGTGTCTGAGGTAAGACCTGATTGCACATTTTCTTTTTTTCTTTTTCTTTTTTTTTTTTTTTTTGTGGGACAATAAGGGTTAAGTGACTTGCCCAGGGTCACACAGCTAGTAGGTGTCAAGTGTCTGAGGCCACTGATTGCACTTTTTCTTGGCTTCAAAGACAGGGCTCTATCCACTGGATCATACAGAATGTCAACATTGAAAGGAAAGCTGGAAGCAAGCTCAGAACAGGGAATGTCAGGGCTAGAAGGGGTCTTAGAACAGGAAATGTCAGGATGGGGAGGGGCCTTAGAACAGGGAATGTCAGAGCTGGGAAGGGCCTTAGATTAGAGGATGTCAGGGCTGGTAGGGGACTTAGAACAGGGAATGTCAGAGGTGGCAGGGGACTTAGAACAGGGGAGGTCAGGGCTAGGAGGAAGTTTAGAACATTGACTATCTGAGCTGGATTAAAGCATTTGCACACAACAACACTGTATGGGAGGTCGCACAAGGACAAGTTATTGCCATTCTCTTTTCACAGATGAGGTAACTTGGACTCAATGACTCCACTCTAAGTGGACTCTGGGAACATGCGGACCTCCATGGGTGGGAGAAGAATTCTCTCTCCTCCTCTCCTCCCTTCCAGCCACAGGCTCAGTGACGACCGCATCTCTCCGTTCTTTTTTTCTTTCTCTCCATTCTTTCAGATCATTCACAACTACGGCCACTCTGGTTTTGGGCTCACCATCCACTGGGGCTGTGCCCTGGAGGCTGCCAGACTCTTTGGGCAAATCCTAGAAGAAAGGAAGCTGCCCAATATTCCTCCGTCCCACCTCTGAAAGCGCCTGGACCTCAGCCAGCAAAGTAGATTCTTCTCCATCATTCCCACCCCCTCCCCTTGACTCAATGTATCACCTGTGGCTTCAGACGATCCCCCCCACCCCCTTTTCCCCATCCCCAGCCCTTTGTGCCAAGAAGTCTGGGCCTGAGGAACCAAGAGAGTCCTGCTGGACAGAATATCCCACCCTAGAATTCCACAGCTCACTGAGCCACCACTGACGACAAGACGCAGCCCGGACATTGGCAAGGGCCATTCCCAGCCCGGCAGGACAGAATGAAACGTGCCTGGTCATCTGCCAAAAGATTTCATGTGTGGGCAGGGTGCGGTGGGGTCATAGATTTACAGCCGGATGGGGCCTTCGAGGCAGTCTAGTCCCGCCCCCTAATTTTACAGATGAGGAAACTGAGGCACAGAGAGGGGAAGGTAATTGTTCAAGGTCACGCCAATAGTGGTAGAGATGGGATTGACGCTCAGGGCTGTAAGGTACCTTAGAGACTACCCAGTCGAATGCTCCCATTTCACAGATGAGAAGACTGAGGCCCTCTGAGCCCATAGAGAGAAGATGACTTACCAAAGGTCACAGGGCTAGTTCTAGAACGATAATCTCTTGACTCCTAGATGAGGGCAGTTCTTGCTAGACCACGCTGCATGAGGCAGGCGGGAGGGCCGAGGCGGGAGTGCCAACCCCGTGCCAACCTCTACAGAAGTGGGAGAGCAGAGAAGTGGAGATACTGGAACCAACAAGGGAGAAGGACCATCCCATGCTCTAGATTTCTGTTGTCCTGAGCCGGCTGACTCAGCCTCATGGCCCCATCAGTCCCATCTAATTCTCCCCTGCCCCCACCCCAACCCCTTGGAAGCACATTGAGATCCTTTAGCAAGGAAAAAACCCACCTAACTCACCAAACACCCTCCTTACTTGAGAATCAGGAATTAATGTCTTCTGGCCCAACACCAGTGGGGATGACTAATGGGATCCTGGATGTTTAACCAAAAAATAAACAGAAGCAACGATCCCTTTCCTGGAGCTGAAGGCAGTGCCCCTTAGGAGGCCTCTGCACTGCCTAGCAGAGAGAAGGGAGCATCTGAGGATAAGGGGGGGTCTGGGCCAGCAATTCCCAGACTATCCCCAAGCTCCTGGTGCTAACAACTAGGAGGTAATTGGATCCCTCCAGACAATCATAGAATGCCAGGGCTGGAGGGGCCTTAGAACAGGGAACGTCAGAGCTGGGAGAGGCCTTAGATCAGGGAATGTGAGGGCTGAGAGGGGCCTTAGAACAGGGAATATCAGAGCTGGGAGGGAGCTCAGAATGGAGAATGTCTAAGTAATCCTTTGGGCCTCAGTTTCCTTATATGTAAAATGTAGATGTTGGACTAGATGTTTTCTAAGGTCCTTGAAGCTCTAAGTCCAATGATCTTGACAATCACGCTTAGATGTACTTTAGAACATAGAACACTGAATCTGTCAGGGACCATAGAGATTATCTAGTTCAATCCCCTCATTTTACAAACAGGGCCATGGGGTACCAGGCAGGAGAAGTGAAGTCATAGCGCTAATAATGGTGGTGGAAGTAGGACTCAAATTCCATTCTTCTGACCCCAGATTCTAGGTGCCCATCCCCTGTGCCCTTGGGCTTTCAATTCTTCCTTCCTCCCCTTACATCCCTCCATTCCACTTCATCCACAGGTCACTGGGCAAATGTCCAGTGGTCCTATAGGAGAGATCTGTCCTGTCCTGCCCTTGGGCTGTAGTCTATTCTTTTTTTTTAATTGTAGTTTTCAACATTTGTTTAGATAAAATTTCCAATTTCCAATTTTTCTCCCTCCCTCCCCTCTCCCCTAGACAGCAGGTAATCTGATGTAGGTTATATATATATATATATATATATATATATAACAGTAAACATATTTCTGCATTAGTCATGTTATACAAGAAGAATCAGAGCAAAAAGGAAAAACCTCAAAAAGAAAAACAACAGCACCCAAAACAAAAGAAATAGTATGATCCAATCAGCGTCCATATTCCACAGTTCCTTTTTTTTTCCCCCTGGATTTGGAGAGCCTTTTCCATCTTGAGTCCTTTGGAACTTTCTTGTACCATTGGATTGGTGAGAAGAATCTAGTCTAGCACAGTTGATCAACATACAATGTTGATGATACTGTGCACAATGTTCTCCTGGTTCTGCTCATCCCACTCATCATCAGTCCAGGTTTCTCTGAACTCTTCCTGCTCATCATTTCTTGGCTATAGTCCATTCTATTTTTTTTTTTTTTGCAGGGCAATGAGGGTTAAGTGAGTTGCCTAGGGTGACACAGCTAGTAAGTGTCAAGTGTCTGAAACCAGATTTGAACTCAGGTCCTCCTGGATACAGGGCCGGTGCTTTATCCACTGAGCCACCTAGCTGCCCCAATGTAGTTCATTCTTAATGGCCTCTCACAAGAACAGTTCTTGGATGAGCTGATAATCCATCCATGAAGAACCAAGTCTGCTCACTGTGGGGTAACCACAGGACACAGACCACAGAGGTCATTACAAGAGGCCTGGGGGAACCACACCCTGGTACCCAGAAAAGGGGAGGCTGCTACATCTGATTGTTTTAAAAAACTAATAATTTTTATTTTGTCAGGATCAAGTATGTGGGGGAAAGTGAATCTGAACTAGCTAACTAGCTAGACTTTAATGGGAAACCTTCAAGAATGGGGCACCCAAGGTCAAAAGACAGGAAGGATTCAATCTGGACACATGCCCATTGGAACAAAGGACACTTTCTGGGGGCCTCTGTAAACCCCAAATTCTGGGCTTGGAATTCAGGTTATGGAATCATTTCCCAAAGCCTAGTTTGAAATCTACCTTCCCTTTGACTCTTCATAGAAACAAAATGTGTAAAGGGTTATGTCAACCCGAAAATTAATAAAACAATCAATATAATTGAATTAAGGTCTTTAATCCAGGCAGAGAAGTTATAACTCAGAGTATTGCATAGCAGACGCTAGGAATACCCAAAGAAGGGAACTGGGGACAGGGTATATATGGGGTAACAGAACAGAGAGACCAACGGATTGCCTTTGGAAAGAGTAAGGTTCGTTTGCACCACAAGCTGAAGACCAGGAAGAAACCTTGGGAATCTCTGGAAGAAGAGGGTTTTAGGGGAGATTTACAAAATAATCAGAAGCTGGAACAGACAAAGTCTGGTCAGTCCCAGGCAATTCACTGACCCAGGAGAGAAACTAGATGAAGTCAGTCAGTTCTCAGTCAATTGTGTTTATCTCTTATGAGACTAAGAGCTGGAAGAGACTTTGTTGAATCATCTAGTCTAATTTCCACCCCCCTCCTTATTTTACAGGTGGGGAAACTAAGGCCCAGAGAAGTTAGGTGACTTTCCTAAAGTAAGATAGGAAATAAATGTCAAAGCCAGGATTCAAACCCACGTCCATTGTCTCTCACTTCAATATTCAATTCCATAGATCATTCTGCTTTTTGACTTATTCCCCAAGAGTTAAGTTTCACAATCAACCAGCTTCTCTTTGAAGTCTTTCTGATGCTGCAGTCTTTTATGAATAACATGAACCAAGAGGGAGTCTTCCTTTCCTCAAACAAAGCTCTTGTTCCATTGCAAAACATTGTTTAAAATTTTTTAATCTATATTTACTTCAAAGTCAAAGTCTGAGATGACAGGCAGGCTCCCAAAAGATCTTGTGCTGCTAAAGCACTGGGATGAATCTAAGAAGATGAAGTTCAACAAGGATCAATTTAAAGTCTTAAACTTGGGTTAAAAAAAATCAACCCATCGAAGGAACCTTGGTTAAGGAGCAGTTTGAAAAAGATCTGGGGTTATCAGAGGACCACAAGTTCACCACACGTTAGCACAGTAATATGGCAGCCCCCCAAATTTATAGTGATTCTGGCTGGCATTGAGAGAGGCATTACTAACAGGAACAAGAGGATGGCATGCCAGCTATCCTGGGCTTTCCTTAGACTATAGCTGGGAAATTGCATTTAGTGTTGGGAGCCATGGTTTAAGAAGGGTCTTTATAAACCAGAGAGGGTTCCAAAGGAGGACAATCAGGAAGAAGGGAAGAAAGCAAGGGGAGAGGGAAGGAATGAGAGAGGAGAGGAAGAAAGGAGAGAAGAAAGGGGGACAGAAGGAAGGAAGGAGAAAAAGAAGGAAGAAATGAAGGAGAGAAGGAAGATTGAGAAAAGAAAGGGAAGAAGGAAGGAGGAAAAGAAGAAAGGAGAGAGGGGAAGGGAAGGAAAGGAGGGGAAAAATAAGGAAAGAAGGAAGGGAAGGATGGAGAGAGGGAAGGATTTACTAAGAACCTACCATGTGCCAGCCATTGTGCTAAGTGCTTTGCAAATTTTATCTTATTTGATGGTGAAAGGTCTTGAATCCATAGCATGAACTCAGTTGAGGATATGAGGATGTTTAACCCGAAAAAAAAAAAGAATGGGGTGGGAGGAGAGACAAGATAGTTATTTTCAGCTATCTGAAAAGCTGTTAAATGGAAGGGAGATCAGAACTCGTTCTGCTTGGCCCAGAGGGCGGAACTAGGAACAGTGGCTACTTGATGTCAGGAAAACCTTCCTAGTACTTAGAGCTGTCCAAAGGAGGAGGGGGCTGCCACTAGGGCTGGTGGGTTCCTTCCAGGATTGTGCTAGGAATTATTTAACGACTGGCTGCTGTGGGGTGGGGGCAGTGGTGAGAGATGAATGCCCCACATGTACCATACACATGTTCAAGTTTAATTTGTATTCTTTTTTCTTTCTTTCTTTCTTCCTTTCTTTCTTTCTTTCTTTCTTTCTTTCTTTCTTTCTTTCTTTCTTTCTTTCTTTCTTTCTTTCTTTCTTTCTTTCTTTCTTTCTTTAGTGAGGCAATTGGGGTTAAGTGACTTGCCCAGGGTCACACAGCTAGTAAGTGTTAAGTGTCTGAGGCCAGATTTGAACTCAGGTCCTCCTGACTCCAGGGCCGGTGCTCTATCCACTGCGCCACCTAGCTGCCCTAATTTGTATTCTTAACGCTTTCTCCCACACCTCCTTGAGACAATCGATGAAATAATAAATCAAACCCGATTTATAGCGTTTGACAAAATGATTTCCAAGATGTAAATCCTCGCACTGAAAACTCTCTCAAGTCTGTTCCAGCTGGTTCCCACATGCTCCTGTCTGGTTCTCTCTTAATGGAGATCTTGCACTGGAGGATGGATGGTGCCTTGTCAGGAATATTATAATGGGGATTCCTTTTGGATAGGAGTTTCAGTTGAATAGCCGCTGAGGACTCTTCCAACTCTTAAATTCTGTTATTTTGTGATTTTCTGCTAGTTTGTCTTCCATTTACCTTGCCTTGGACGGTGGCCACATTTTAAGAAGGACATTGATTAAACCAAAGTGCTGAGAGGAACACAGCCAGGAGGTTGAGGAGACCACGCTGTATGTTGAAGAAACTGGGAATGTTCGATCTGGAGATGCAGAAAATGATTAGAGACGGGATGGCTGTCCTCAAGCATCTGAAAGGCTGTCACATTGAAGAAGGATTGTTCTTCTTTTACTTGGCCCCAGAGGACAGAACCAGGAACAATGAATGGAAATTGATGAGAGGAAAATGGAGTCTTGAACAAGGAAACAATTCCTAACAATTGGAGCTGTCCAAACCTGGGCTGGACTGGCTTGGCTGGTTCTCTCTTATTGGAGGTCTTCAGGCACAGCCTGGATAGATTCTGCAGAGGGGATTATCAATTTGTTGTTGTTGTTGTTGGGCAATGAGGGTTAAGTGACTTGCCCAGGGTCACACGGCTAGTAAGTGTCAAGTGTCTGAGGCTGGATTTGAACTCAGGTCCTCCTGAATCCAGGGCCAGTGCTTTATCCACTGTGCCACCTCGTTGCCCCTGGGGAATATCATTTAAGTATGGGTTGGATGGATGGTCCCTGAAGTTATTTCAGATGCCAAACTGAGATTTCACAATTCAGATAGTTACAGCTGGCATTTATCTAGGGCTTTTGTGTTTATGAAGTCACTTAATCCTGCTTGCCTCAGTTTCCTCAACTGTAAAATAAGCTGGAGGAGGAAATGACAAAGCACTTCAGTATCTTTGCCAAGAAAACTCTGTGGACAGTATTGGCATGGGGTTATAAAGAGTCAGAGACTCTGGGCAAGTCACTTAACCCTACTTGCCTCAGTTTCCTCATCTGTAAAATGAGCTGGAGGAGGAAATGGCAAAACACTTCAGTATCTTTGCAAAGAGAACCCCCAATAAGGTCATGAAGAATTGAACATGACTGAAATGACGGAGCAACAACAACAACAATTCCAAATATTACATCATTTGATCCTCACAATAACTCTGGGAGAGGGGCACTATCATTACTCCCCAAGACTTCAATGACACTGGAGGACAGAGTGAAACTGACAAATTTGTATAGCTCCATTTCAGTTAAAACCAATTGATGCACAAGTCAAGACATCCTGCTTGTGATATCATTGGTTCTCTTTGAGAATAGGGGCAGCTAGGTGGCGCAGTGGATAAAGCACCGGCCTTGGATTCAGGAGGACCTGAGTTCAAATCCGACCTCAGACACTTGACACTTACTAGCTGTGTGACCCTGGGCAAGTCACTTAACCCCAACTGCCTCACAGAGAGAGAGAGAGAGAGAGAGAGAGAGAGAGAGAGAGAGAGAGAGAGAGAGAGAGAGAATGAAGGACAAATAACAACAACAGATGAAGAAACGGAGGTAGGCAGTGACTTGCCCGGGATTTCACAGCTAGGAAGTATCCAGGGTTGGAGTAGAATTCAGGCCTTCCTAACTCCAGGTCGAGCACTCTATCTACTGTGTCTAGGTGACAAGGGCCACTATTGGTTGACACCATTTATACTTTTTCAGCTTAAAACCATGGGTAGCTGTGGAATAATGAAAAATATGGCTATGGAGTCAGATGAGCCAGGCTGTGCCACTCACCACCTGTATGATTTGGGGCAAATTCCTTCCCCTCTCCCATCCTCAGTTTCCTTCTCTGTAAAATAAGTAGGTGGGAATAGATGAAGTCCTTTTATGTTTGTGTTTCATCTTCCCCATCAGAATGAGTGCACCTGCATGTTGGTTTTTTTGTTTTGTTTTGTTTTGTTTTGGTGAGGCGATTGGGGTTAAGTGACTTGCCCAGGGTCACACAGCTAGTAAGTGTTAAGTGTCTGAGGCCGGATTTGAACTCAGGTACTTCTGACTCCTGGACTGGTGCTCTATCCACTGTGCCACCTAGCTGCCCCACGCCTGCATGTTTTCACATTTCTCTTATCTCCAACTTTTAGCATTGTAAAGAATTAATTGTTATTTGAGGTTTTTATGCCACAGCAGGCACTGGCCTGGGGCTCCACAAACCGCATGGTGCTCCACCCACTGGTTGTAGCCATTGCCATGGCGCTGGCACCTCACACCATCACCACTAGTCAACGCCTACATGGGCCTGGCAAAATTATAATGATTGGAAGCCTAGTGAGGGCAGTCATGTGACTGTCAGAGCAGCCATCCCATTGGCTGGGGCTGTGTGGGATTTTTCTGGGATGGGTGAAGAGAATTGGGCATTCTAGCTGGATGCTGGAAGGCGACAGGAGTTCTGCTGCTAATTCCTGGGCGGTGGTATTTTTTCAGGTTGTATAATTTCTCTTTCCCCATTTTATTTCCTTTCCCTTGATCCTACTGATCCTGTTTGTGTTTTTTTTTTTTTTAAGTTCGTTCTTGTTAAAATAAATCCTGTTCTGTTTTGAGGGAGGCTGCTGGTCTCCTTCCTTGCCCCAATATTGCGGCGAGCTGCTTAGCTAACACTCCCCAATTAAAAATTGGTCCCTACAGCATTGTGCTGGGCACAGAGTCAGTATTTAATAAATGCCTGTTGATTGATTAATCCCTTCCAGGGCTAAATCCCATGATCAAAATGCCAAGCTAGGAATCAGGATCATAGAGCTCGAGGGGATCTGACAGGCTATTGAGTTCAACCTTCTAGTACAAAGAAGAAAACCAGCTCTTGAATATCTCTCAAATCCCTCCTGTCACAGAGTCCAATAGATGCCGTTTATACTGAGGGGAATCGGGAGTGTTTCATTGCTCGAAGGCCACAAAATGGGAATCTCGTCTGTAACAGGGTCTGTGACTTTCTAAGGCTGAATGTTCATGCGTGACGCTGATCTATCATTTGGTAAATGAGAGGTTATTCCAAAGACACAAACTCCTTTCAAGAAAGATGCTCTGAACTTTGTAAGAAGCATTCCCTTGTCCTCCACCACAATCCCTGCCCTTTGCCCCTACCACAAAAACCCTGTCACCCACCCTGGGCAGCATTGCCATGAAACACTGGTTTCCATGTGGTGAAAGCCTTCGAGTTGACCCAGACATCCGAGTGTTGTTATTGCCAGCTGGTATTCCAGAGGGAAAACCCACATGCTTCACATTACCTAGGAGAGCTCAGTCACCCAATCATAATGAGAAATGCTGTCAAGCCTCAGCCCAAGCTCCTGGGCATCCCTGAGGAGGTGGGGGGAGGGGAAGAGAGGGGAGGGGAGGAGAGATGAACAGAGAGAATGAGAGAGAGAAGAGAAAGAAGAGAGAAAAGAAAGAGGGAATAGGAGAGAGAGAAAAGAAGAAAGGGGAGAGAAGAGAGAACAGAGTGAGAGAAGAGAAAGAAGAGACAAAAGAGAAAGAGAATGGGAGAAAGAGAAGAGAGAACAAAGGGGAGAGAGAACAGAGAGTGAGAGAGAGAAGAGAAAGAGAAAATGGGAGAAAGAGAAGAGGGAAAGAAGGGGAGAGAGAACAGAGAACAGAGAGTGAGAGAGAAGAGAAAAAAGAGAGGCAAAAGAGAAGAGAGAGAATGGGAGAGGGAGAAAAGAGAAAGAAAGTGAGAGAGAAGAGAGAACAGAGAGAAGAGAAAGAAGAGAGAGAGACAAAAGAGAATGAAAATGGGTGAGAGAGAAAAGAAGAGGGAAAGAAGGGGAGAAAAGAGAGAACAGAGAGAAAGAGGAGACAGAAGAATGGGAGAGAAAAAAAGAAGAGAGAACAAATGGGAGAGAGAAAAGAGAGAACAGAAAACAGAGTGAGAGAAGAGAGAAAGGAAAGTGAGAGAAAGGAGAGATGGAGAAAGAACCGAGAATGAGAGAGGAGAGAGAAGAAGGAGGAGGAGGAAGAGGAGGAGGAGGAGAGGGAAGGAAGGAGGGATAGAGAGAAGAGAGACTGTTTGACTAGGTCTGGTCTTTGGCTGCCTGTGCTGCGAGTTGTCTTTGTGGATCCACTATAGAGTTTGGGAATTAGAGCTGGAGGACCTAGGTTCTAATCCCAGCTCTGCTACCTACCACCTACATAAGCTTGAGAAAGTCACATGATCTCTCTAGGCCTCAGTTTCCTCATTTGCAAAATGAAAGAGCTGGGCCAGATGGCTTCTTTTTCATTAATTTTTTTTTCAATGAACAAAAGTCTAGGGGCAGCTAGGTGGCACAGTGGATAAAGCACTGGCCCTGGATTCAGGAAGACCTGAGTTCAAATCTGACATCAGACACTTGACACTTACTAGCTGTGTGACCCTGGGCAAGTCACTTAACCCCCATTGCCCTGAAAAAAAAAAAGAAAGAAAGAAGAAAGTCTCCAAATATTTATGGCAGTACTTTTTGTGATAGCTAAGAATTGGAAAGGGCAGCTAGGTGGTGAAGTGGATAGACTGCCAGGACCAAAGTCGGGAAGACTCATCTTTTTGAGTTCAAATCTAGCCTCAGACACATACTAGCTGTGTGTCCCTGGACAAGTCACTTAATCCTGTTTGCCTCAGTTTCCTCATCTGTAAAATGGGCTGGAGAAAAAAATGGCAAACCACTCCAGTATCTCTGCCAAGAAAACCCAAGTGGGGTCACAAAGAGTCAGACACAACTACAAAATGACCAAACAAGAAGAATTAAAGACAAAGATGCCCATCAATTGGGGAATGGGTGAACAAATGACTGCACATGAATGTCATAAAATATTACCTTGCTGTAAGAAATGATGCATATTATCACTAGAGAGTTTTATGTGAACTGATGCAGAAAGAAGCAGACTCAGGAAAATTATTTACAAAATGACTACAGCAATGTCAATGGGGAAAAAACAAACACCACCACAAAAAAATGGAAACTGAATGTTAGCCTGGTCCCAAAGAGAGATATGAGAAGACAACCTTTCCCTACCTAGCCACACTCCTTTGCACAGGAGGGGGTCCACAAGAGTGCAGTCCCCACCAAGGAAAATCAGACTTTTTGGATATGTTAATTTGCTTTGTTAGTGTTATGATGAATGTATGGACCACCTGGATTTGATGATGCTGCCTTATTATTCAAAAGGATTTTATGAAACCCTGGATTAACAGGAGCAAAATGCCCTTTGACTGAACTCCAAAGTGAACCCAGATAGCTTGCAGATAAATCCCTATCTGCTGACTTCTTTCTCCAGGATAGTAAGTCCTTATCTTATAACAGCATCTGGGCATCCTAGTCCTTGCCAAATCCGTTTTTGGAATCATGTTATCTTATCATAGTGTTTCCGTTAAGTTGACTATCAAACTGATTGGTATTTCCTACATCCTTGTTATACTGAAATTGTTAAACTGATTTGCATTACATCCATTCTTGTTATAGTATTTTATTTTAGGTTGATTTGTATCATGCTAATGAAACTGATAACATCCTGTAACCAGTGAGCAAAGAAACCTTAAGAGGGAGTCTTCAAGCTCCTTCTCTGGAAGGAGTCTCACATGATTCATGCCTACTTGTTCTTGGGACAAATAAACTGGTACTGTGTTTTTCCCTAGAAGTTCTCTTGGGTTTTTTTTGTTTGTTTTTTTTCTGTAGGAGGACAGGTATGGAAACAGAATTTGACACTAGACTCATTTCTATTATTCCTCTTTTTCTTACGTTTAAAAACATTCCTTTTTATAAGCGGTGGCTTTCTAGAAGAGGGAGAAGGTTAGGGATACAGGAGGAAATCTAGACAATATGAAAACAAAGCTTTCCATAAAATCTATTTAATAAAACCAAGGAAAAAAAGAAAATCACCACTGGTACAGACACAGACACAGACACAGACAGACATAGACAGACACAGACTGGAATTAAACACTTTGCAATTATAATATTCAAGCTTGGTCTTGAAGAAAAAAAAAGAGAAAATGCACTTTCCTGTCTTCTTTGTAGAGATAGTAGGGGACTATGGGTGTGGAACATTGCATATGCTGTCAGAATAGGATAAAGTGTTGGCTTTATTTTGTTGGACTGATTTTTCCCTTTTAATTTTTTAAAAAAATGTCTTTCCTTTTTTCTTTTTTAAATTTAAATTTTTTCTTTTTTGAAATCATAAAAGTATTTTATTATTTTCCAGTTACATGTAAAGATAGTTTTCAACATTTGTTTTTATAAGATTTCTAGTTCCAAAATTTTCTCCCTCCCTCCCTTTCATTCTTTCTTTGTTACAAGTGTGACCATCTGGGAAGGGGAGGGAGAAGCAATAGAATAATATACTCTAAAATAAAGGTGATTTTTAAACCAATGAGATCAATACTTTTTGTTAGAAGTCACTGATCCCAGTGGCCTTTTAATTCACTTGAAACTCTTCGTGGAGAATAAGTGTTAAAAAATGAAAGTAGGGGCAGCTAGGTAGTGCGGTGGATAGAACACTGACCCTGGATTCAGGAGGACCTGAGTTCAAATCCGGCTCAGACACTTGACACTTACTAGCTGTGTGACCCTGGGCAAGTCATTTAACCCCAATTGCCTCATCAAAAAAAAAAAAGAAAGAAAAAATTAAAGTAATGAGAGTGTTATATTCCCCATCATAGAATATAAATCTTCAAGGGCAAAGATTGTTTTTTGGGGGAGGAGGTTGGTTTGCCTTTATAAGTCTTTGTTACTGTGCACATAGTAGGCACTTAATAAATGCATTTTGGATTGTTAGATTGGAGAATGGCCAGACATTGAGCCCTCATTCTCAGCCTTGCCAGGGGCAATCCAGAATCCTCATTCTACTCCAGCCTTTAGCCCCATTTCCCCCAGTCTTCCCAGCGATGATAGGTTCCCTCCAAGCTCCCTGCCCTGTGACACAGACACTGTGGTACATTCTAAGTACAATCCAGGCTTTCCTATACACCTTGAAGCTGAATTTACCCATATGTGTGTTATCTCTCCCAGTTAAAATGTGTGCTCCTTGAGGGTAGAGATTCTGCTTCACTTTTTGTGTTTGTTTGTTTGTATCCCAGCTAAAACTTGGCACAGCGCCTGGCGCATAATAAATGCTTATTAAATTTTTTCATTA
The DNA here is from genome assembly GCF_019393635.1 of Dromiciops gliroides. NCBI lineage: Eukaryota > Metazoa > Chordata > Mammalia > Microbiotheria > Microbiotheriidae > Dromiciops > Dromiciops gliroides. Next base: position 16,706,428 of record NC_057861.1, on the reverse strand, counting down.
ATTTTCCATCCAAGAGACTCCCAGCTGTAGAGTGCTATATAGTAGGATTAACCCAGACCACTGTGAGGATGATATGGGAGTTAACAAATGCAGAGCTCACCCAGGTCCATCACCAACATGTTTTAATAATAAATGAACTTACAGACTTTGTTCCCTTGCAATGTTTACTGAAAACAGACCTCTCCAAGCAGAAATACGCCAGCAGCTTCTTTGGCCTTTGATGGGAGCCGGGAATGCTCTCCCTCCTGACGCGGTCCCCTTGCTTTCACAATGGGAAACATCACATTTTGAACCAAGTACTGCAGGGAGATGTATAGCGCTGACATGAAACCTAGTTATTCACCTTCTCTTGGGCCCAGATAGAAGCCGGGTTTGGCCTTTGCAAAAAGGTAGGCTCTCCCTGCTGACCTCCCCTCCCCATGTTCTGTCCACCAGAGAGGGCCACCACTCCCCCACCAGGAGGCATGAGTGGCACCCCAGACCACCCTTGGGATGGCGATGTCATGAGCATTGGCAAAGGATGGCAGCGAAGAAACGGGAGCTGAGGGATGAGGACCTGAAAACTCAGCCACCCCAACCCTAACTTTGGAATAATACTGAGATGTGTGGTTGACTGGGCACGTTTTCTGGTTTCTCTGTACATCCCTTCAGGCTCAAAATTGGAATCTCCCATCATGGCTGGTGCTTGATCAAGAGAGGTCACTCCAGTGGGCTGTTTCCATCTCCCACCTTCCATCCCCATAGAAGAGCTAGCAATGAAAGATACTGGGCCCCCAAATTGCCTTCTTAGGGGGTAGGAGGTCACCAGCCCTGTTCCTCCTGGATCTCTCCAGGGACCAGGTGCATTCCCCCCCTCTTTTCTGTCCTGAGGTCCCAGCCCAGCTGGAAGCATCTGTCAGAGGTGACTGTCTGACAGCAAGAATCCCTGCTCCCCATGGAATCGAGCTAGAAAAGGTCAATACTGGGAACAAGCCTGGGTATGATGGAAAAGAACACACCTGCCCCCATGCATTGTGGGTATGGGAGTGGGGGGAAGGGGCAGGGTCCTGACTCGAAGGTCAGCAATGGTGATACCACCTGGTGGTGTGATAGGGCAGTGAGCGGTGCCGGGAGAGCTTTGAACGGAGGGAACGATGACCCCCTCCCCACGTGGGCTTCTTCTACTTCCCCCCAATCTCAGAAGCAATACTTGGACCCGAACAAAGGGTCAGGAGGTCGCTTAGTCCCCAAGTGCTTTGACTGCCCTTCCGCCGGAAGCCCGGATCATCTGTAATGCCCAGGAAAATTGCCACTGAGCTGGGGCCCCCCGGACCCAACCCACTGATCGAAGGCAGAGGCCGACGCACTCAGAGTCCCCTTCCTCGGTGAACGTGGCGTGGAGCCGAGTTATCTACACGGACCGTTTGGCTCTCCTGTTGAACACCTGGATCTGAACGGCATCTGGTCGGCTCATGACGTCACTGGACCTTGGGAGCTTGGCAACGGGCTACTAACACACCTCACCGCACTATCACACAGACAGAGCGACCCCCCACCCAGAACAAATGCCTCTCCTGCCATCCCCGAGGTGGTGCTAGATGAATATGAGTGAACGGGAGTAAAGACACAAATTCCTTTCGGTCCAAATCCACAGGTCTGGAGCTTTGACCCGCGACGTTGGCAGTGACGGCCTGATCGGCATCGCTGGGAATCGCCCCCACCTCCTCCCCCCTCTCTGCCTTCCTCGACGTGCAGCCCCTGCAGAAGCCGTCACTCCTGGGATCCAGAGTTTGACCTGGTCACACCCATGTTGTGGGATCCTTTCCCTACCATCTCCTGACCCCACTCCCGATGACTGGACTCCTGCAGACCTCGGCCTTTGGTCTCAATCGGCAGAAAGCAGGAGGCCAGGGCAGCCAAGAGGCAGCAGCCACTGTATACCACCAGCGTCAAGTAAACTGAGGATTCCAGCATCACCTGCGGAGTGAGAGACAACAAGATGCTGCTGGCAACCCCGCTTTTGGAAGTGGGGCCTTTATGGATGGTGATCCCCTGTTGGGAGATCGTGTTTTTTCTGCTCAAAGCTCTTTCCCAGTTGTGATCTGAGAGGCAGCATAGTACAGAAAGGGTGATGGGTTTGGACCAAGAGGACCTGAGTTCAAATCCTAAGTCTACCACTTACAACTCCTATGATCATAGCCTCATCGTTTCCTCTCTTGGACTTCAGGATTTGCCTTTAAAAGTGGGTTTGAGGGGCAGCTAGGTGGCGCAGTGGATAAGGGCCCTGGAGTCAGGAGTATCTGAGTTCAAATCCAGCCTCAGACACTTAACACTTACTAGCTGTGTGACCCTGGGCAAGTCATTTAACCCCAATTGCCTCACTAAAAAAAAAAGAAAAAAGAAAAAAAAGTGGGTTTGAGGGTGCATTTTGTGAAGCCTGACCTGGGTGTGAAAAAAAATATTACTGAGAGCTCCGCCTACCATTCCCAATAGGACAGTTAGGGCCTCCCATCCCCCACCCTCTGACTTCCTCTTTCCTGCCCATGATGTCACCCACCTGAGCAATAAATGGGGTGATGAGGGCACCCACTCTTGCCATGCCACTACAGGTACCCAATCCCAGGGCACGGGTAGCTGTGGGATAAACCTGAGAAAGAGAGTAGCCAGATGTTAAGTTATCATCCAGGGGTCTCATGGACCCCTTGGAAGTCCTGGTGAAGGCCAGGGACTCCTCGTGATAATGCTTTTAAACCGACATAAGAAAAAATGTGGGCTAACAAAGGAAACCGACTGCTTTGAGATGCAGCTGTTGCCTCTCCATGCCCAGGTTCAGCCAGTCCCTTCTGCCTCAGACCCTCCTACCTCTGGAGTGTAAACGTAGGCAGCCTGAAATCCTCCTGAAATAAAAGCCCTTGAGATGAAGAGAAGTACAGTGAGAACGCTTCTAGAGGGGGAAAGGAGAAAGAAGGTTGGTCAAGACTTTGTTCGGCAGGGAAACATTTTTCACCAATAATCTGGAAGCCAACAGTGACCCCCCCCCCCATATTCCAGGTCCATCTCCCATCCACCAATGCTTGCCTTGGTCTTCCTTACTATTCCACAAAAAACAGGGCTGGTGTGAGCAGAGGAAGATGGAGATGACCGGGTAGATAGATGGTCTCCAGGTCAAGGGGATCAAGTGTTGGAGTCAGGAAGCGCTAGCTTTGAGCCTTGCCCCTGACGTGTATTAGTTTTGTGACCCTGGGCAAGTCACCTAACTTCTCTGATACTCACCTGAAAAATGAGAGGGTTGGACTTGGAGTCTCTGGGGTCTCTATCTATGATCTTGTGAATGCTGGACATGGAGTCAGGAAGAGCAGTGTGTGAGCTAGTTTGAGGGTCTGTGAGCTTTCCTTCTGAAATCATCTCCAGTGTACTCTCTATGTATCTTGTACATACCTAGCATGTCGTCTCTCTCATTAGTCTGTGAGCTCCTGGAGAGCTGGCGATGTCTTTTGCCTTTTTTTTTTTTGTATCCACAGCACTTAGCACAGTGCCTGACACATAGTCGGTGCTGAATAAATACTAATCCATTAACTGAGTAAAGCCTTTAACTTTCTCGGTGACAGGCTTAATCTTGCCATTTCTGTGTGCTTTTAGGTTTTCAAAATTCTTTATACGTGTTATCTTATTTAAACCTCACTATAATTCTGTGAGTATTATTGCTCCCATTTCACAGATGGAGAAATCAAGGCTCAGAGAACCACCTACCCACCTAAGTAAGTGTCAGAGGCAGGATGTGAACATGGGGCTCTCCTGACTCAGAGTTCAACAGTTTATCCATTATTCCAGACTTGCTTTTCCCAACCTGGTGGCCAGGAGATGGGATGGTGGCCCCCCCCACCTCATTATCCATTCTCTATCCTACCTTCCAACGCAGATGAGCAACAGGAGACTACAAAAGGAGAAGACAAAAAAAGACAGGGCCATTGTTTTCTTGCGACCTAGGCGATCGATGATCCACAGAGTCACGAGGATGCCTGTAGAGAGAAGGCTGCCACTAGACTGAGGCTGGATAAAGTGGGGGCCAGGGAGGCATTGGAGGACCAAGCAAAATAATTAGTAGTTCTCTCCAGCTCTTCAATTGGCAGTAGCCGGGCATACCTGAAGCACCATTTCCTGGATCTATATCTATGCCTATAATTCATATCTGGCAGATCTATAGAATCCATCCCAGTCCCCTTAAATAGATAATTCCATAGCTTAATTGGGGAGGTAAAGTCAGGAGCAGCTATGGGAGGTCCCCAGTCAGGACCACACTAGTCTCCCAGCTCAGAACAAGGCATGTAAACAGTCATCATAAAAAGACTGTAGCATGGGGCAGCTAGGTGGCGCAGTGGATGAAGCACGGCCCTGGAGTCGGGAGTACCTGAGTTCAGATCCGGCCTCAGACACTTAACACTAGCTGTGTGACCCTGGGCAAGTCACTTAACCCCAATTGCCTCACTAAAAAAAAAAAAAAAAAGACTGTAGCATTTGGGGAGACAGGTTGAGTCATACAAAAAAGTCTTTTTCTCCCACACTTTCTTCATTTTTCCTCCTGATATAGAACAGACTTCATGGCCAGAAACTGCTCCTACACCTTGTTTTCCCACTTATCAAAGTACCTTGGATTTCAATGATCTGCAGATAGCACGATAATAACCCAGTATTGGTTTGTGCTCATCTTCTGATTTGGGGCCCCTCCTCATCTCCTAGAAAGGAACTGCCTTTATCCCCCTGAATTTTTGCTCAATCACTTGCACGCAATGGATCTCTGTCTGATATGACAGAACACTGAATTTCCATAGAACCCTTGTTTCAAACACCTCTTTCCCAGACACTAGCGATACCACTACTATGTCTTTAAGAGTCAAAAGTAATGTTGAGAAAAGCAGTTTTACTAGATCCTTGCTTGGATAAGGAGTGATATCCCTTGTTTACTCTTTTCTTTTCAATATTTCTCACTCATTTTCTTTCCCCAAATTCTTATGGATGGATCTCCTGCTAAAAGACTATAGCTTAAGGGGCAGCTAGGTGGCTCAGTGGATAAAGCACCGGCCCTGGATTCAGGAGGACCTGAATTCAAATTTGACCTCAGACGCTTGACACTTACTAGCTGTGTGGCCCTGGGCAAGTCACTTAACCCTCATTGCCCCGCAAAAAAAAAAAAAAAAAAAAAAAAAAAAAAAAGACTATAGCTTAGACTTGACAAACAAGTTCTAGAGTTCTCCTTCAGTATTTTTTATATCTATGTTCCTCTCCATCACATTCCGATCCTGAACCAAGATTCTGATTTAGAGTCCTCAATATCCAACCATGTCGCCCGGTTCATAGCAGCATCTGAACCCCTTCTTCTGTATCATGCATTCCCCTCCTTTCTACTGTATACTACTCTTATTTTTTTATTATTTTAATTTTATTTTAATTTTTTATTTTAGTGAGGCAATTGGGGTTAAGTGACTTGCCCAGGGTGTCTGAGGCCAGATTTGAACTCAGGTCCTCCTGAATCCAGGTCCGGGGCTCTAACCACTGCGCCACCTAGCTGCCCCCTGTATACTACTTTTGTTGCTGTTGTTGAGTCGATCGAGTGATATCCAAATCCTCAGGACCCCATGAACCATACTATCCATGGGGTTTTCCTAGTGAAGACCCTGGAGTGGTTTGCCATTTCCTTCTCCAGCGTATTGAGGCAAACAGAGGTTAAGTGACTTGCCCAGGGTCACACAGCTAACAAGTGTTGGAGGTCAAATTTGAACTCAGGTCTCCCAGACTCAAGGACCAGAGTTCTATCCACTGCACCGCCTTGTATTAGCACAGATAAGTGAGAGGTGAATGAACTTGTGTCTGTTCCAGATGTGGGAATAGCATCATCACAGGTCAGCAGGATAGTGGCTGAGTGTCTCTGGCTAGGTCCCCTCTCTTTAAGCAGGTAGGTCACTCACCTGGAAACTCTGATAAAGTAGTCAAGAGCAGGTCCATGTAGTCTTCCTCAGTCAGGTACTCACAAGCCAGGCTACACTTGGCCTTCACAGCTTTCCTTCTGCTGGACACTGGAGCAGGAGGAAGGGGGAGAGGAGGAAGTAACATTGAAATGCTTCAGATAGGACTTTCGCGACTTGCTACTCTCTTGTTTTCAATTCAATAATAATAACAATGTTTTATAAATATTTATACTGACTATATATTATATATATAACTATATAAATATTTATACTGAGTATATATTATATATATAACTATATAAATATTTATACTGAGTATATATTATATATAACTATATAAATATTTATACTGAGTATATATTATATATATAACTATATAAATATTTGTACTGAGTATATATTATATATAACTATATAAATATTTATACTGACTATATATTATATATATAACTATATAAATATTTATACTAACTATATATTATATATAACTATATAAATATTTATACTAACTTTTAGATAATGTTTCAAGGTTGATCATTTTGTTTGATCCTCACAACAACCCTGGGATGTAGGTGCCATCATTATCCTCATTTTGCAGATGAAGAAACTGAGGCAGAGGTTAGGTGCCTTCCTTAGGGTCACAGAGCTAGTAAATTTCTGAGGCCAGATTTGAACTCAGATCTTCCTGGCTCCAAATTTAGCACTCTATCCACTGTGACACCTAGCTGCCTGGTAGATGTCACCATGCCAAATACTCATAATCTCCAGACTACATGGAATAAAAAACTTCCAAAATATAGAAACCTAACAAAGGAGATGGAAACTATATGGGAATCAGACAAAGGGCCAGCGAGGTGACTCAATGAATGGAACGCTGGGCCTGGAGTCAGGAAGACCTGAGTTCAAATACAGTCTCAGACACTTACTAGCTGTGTGACCCTAGGCAAGTCACTTAATACTGCTTGCCTCAGTTTCCTCATCTGGAAAATGATCTGGAAAAGGAAATTGCAAATCACTCCAATATCTTTGCCAAGAAAACTTCAAATAGGGTCATGTATAATCAGACTAGACTGAAATGACCAAACCAAAACAAAACAAAAACCCACCAGAAGATATCAAAACCATGTGGGAACCAGACAAAGGACACAACATCTCCATCATCCTGTCCAGTAAGTAGAGGTGGCTCAAGGATGCTCGCAGAAGAGCTTACATCCTCATAGCCTTATTAAATTACAAAGAGCAGTCATTCACACACTTTTGGTCCACCCAGTGTGGGACTTTGTTTTTCTTAACTCTGAATATTTGGCTATTTTTTCCTAATGGGAGGGGTGATGGAAGGGTGAAGGCAAATAAGGAAGCATATAGATAGATAGATAGATAGATAGATAGATAGATAGATAGATAGATAGATAGATAGATAGATAGATAGATAGATAGATAGAGATAGAGATATATATAGATATAGGTGAGGCAATTGGGGTTAAGTGACTTGCCCAGGGTCACACAGCTAGTAAATATCAAGTGTCTGAGACCAGATTTGAACTCAGGTCCTCCTGAATCCAGGGCTGGTGCTCTATCCACTGTGCCACCTAGCTGCCCCTAGTCAATATATATTTATTAAACACCTACTATGTGCCAGGCATTCTGCCAAGCACTGGGAATACAAAGAAAGGCAAAAAATAATACCTGCCCTCAGGGAGCTTGTGATATAATGAGGGGTTTAACAAGCAAACAACTATGTACAATACAGGACAAATAGGAAAGAACAACACAGGGAAGGCACTGGAATCAAGAGGAATTGGGAAAGTCTACATCTTTTTATTTTTTGTTCTGAATTTTTAGAAATTATCAGGCATGTGTTTTTTCTCCCTGCGATTTTATCACTCACCCCAAATGGGAAAAAGAAAAGAAAAAAGGAAGACACATAGGATTTTGTTGTTCAGTCATTTTCAGTCTTTCCGTGACCCCATTAAGGTTTTTCTGGGCAAAGATACTGGAGTGCTTTGCCATTTCCTCCTTCAGTTCATTTTACAGATATGGAAACTGAGGCAAACAGGGTGAAGTGACTTGCCCCAGGTCACACAGCTAGTAAGTGTCTGAAGCCACATTTGAACTCCAGAAGATGAATCTTTCTGATTCCAGGCCTGGCACTGTGGCGCCACCTAGCTGTTCAACGTATAAGCAAAGTCAAGCAAAACAGATTCCTATCATTGTGCGTATTGGTTCTTCACCTCTCAGTCAGGAGGTGAGCAGCCTCTTCGCTACTGGTCCACTGAAATCATGGCTGGTCAATGAGTTTATAGGAGTTAATTGTTTATTTTTCCAGTATTGATGTTACAATAGAAATTGTTCTTTTTTTTTTTTAATACAGAGAGATGAAGAGAAGGGAAACCAGAAAGAATCAGAGAGTAAAGTTTGCACACTACAGCTTTAATGGATTATTTATGTCAAAAGAAAAAGCAAGCCACCGATCATGGCAGAAACCTGAGGTTTTGTGTACTGTCCTCTTTATTCTGCTACCAATAAAGAATTGCCTGTTTTACTGGGTGTTAAGTCCACAATAAAAATAATATGAAAAATGAAAACAGAGGTAGCCATTCTATCCTTTACAAAAGTCCTTAGAACATTAAACATAAAAGAATAATAGTAGGAGGGCCAGTGGTCCCAGGACCATTTCCTTCTGAACTCTATAAAACAAGATGAGAAGATAGGAATAGTGAAGATAATGGGAACAGCTCGATTTTTATAGGGTTTTAAAGTTGCAAAGGCACTTGATGTATGTTATCTCATGTGATTAATCCAACAAGCATTGGTCCTTATGCCAGGCTAGCTAGGTGGCCCAGTGGATAGAGTGCCTGGCCTGGAGTCAGGAAGACTCATCTCTGTCAATTCAAATCCACCCTCAGACACTTTCTAGCTGTGCGACCCTGAGCAAGTCATTTCACCTTGTTTGCCTCGGTTTCCTCATTTGTAAAATGAGCTGGAGAGAGAAATGGCAAACCACTCCAGTATCTTTGCCAAGAAAATCCCAAATGGGGTCATGGAAAATCAGACATGACTTAAAGGAATCAACAATAAAAAGTCCATATGCCAAGTAAAGTGCTAGGTTTACTGGGACAAGAGTAAGACAGGAGGGTAGTCCCTATCCTCAAGGAGGTTACTTTCCCTTTTTTTGTGAGACGGTGTTAAGTGACTTGGCCAGGGTTACACAGTATCAAGTGTGTGAGGTATGATTTGAACTCAGGTTCTCCTGACTTAGGGCCACCACTCTATCAGCTGTGCCACCTAGCTGACCAGAGGAAGTTACTCTCTCTCTCTCTCTCTCTCTTTTTTTTTTTTTTTGTGAGGCAGTTGGGGTTAAGTGACTTGTCCAGAGTCAAGTGTCTGAGGCTGGATTTGAATTCAGGTCCTCCTGAATCTAGAGCCAGTGCTCTATCCGCTGCACCACCTAGCTGCCCCGTGGAGGTGACTCTCTACTGGGGGGAGATGACATGTATATAGAAAAGTAATAATAGTACCTACTATGTGCCAGGCACTGTACTAAGTGTTTTACAATTATCATCTCATTCGATCCTCACAACCAGCCCAAAAGCTGTTATTATTATCCCCATTTAACAGATGAGGAAGTTGAGACAAAAAGAAGTTAAGTGACTGACTCAGGGTTAGACAGCTAGAAAGAGTCTTAGACTGGATTTGAACTCAGGTCTTCCTGCCTGTAGGCCCCACCCTTTATCTACCGTACCACCTAGCTCCTTCACTATAGTAAATATAAATATTTACTTAATTTCTATGTGACTTTGTCCAGATCCCTTTGTATTTAATACATAATATAGATACTATAGAAATATTTACTGTGTAATATATTCATATATAAATATATATTTTATATATAATGATAACCTCTCAGTGTCAGTTTCTGCATTTATAAAGTGACTAGATTCTGGTCCGTCAGGTCGCTTCTAGTTCCAGATCTATAATCTACGATCCAGAGAGGCCTTTTCTAGAAGGCAGCACCTGAGCTGATCCTTGAAGGGAGGTGGGGTCTCCAAGAGGCAGAGGGGCTTCCCAAGCCCCCTCCTCCCCCACATCCAAGGGTTAGTGACGACCTATGTGAATAAATGCATTATATGCAGTTCTAGGAGGGACATCAATCCTTTGGATAGAGCAGAGCCAGAGGAGGCTACCCAAAGACCTCCTTCCCAGCCCTTCAGACATCACCCAGACCCTTCCATGGGACTCCTCCAGGCTCTGCCCTTCTTCCTCTCCCTGTCCCCAGTTAGCCTTTGCTCTTGCTGCACCGACTGTCTCTGGACAACCCGCCCCCTTGCCAGTGCTAACAAGTGTCTAGGAGCCACTAAATGCATTCACTGCCACCCCTCCATGGACAGAGGGTAGGCAGCTTCGCTCTCGTCCACCATCCTTTCTAGAGTGAGCAAGAGCTTGACCACTGAGTCACTTGCTCCAATGGTAGGCACCTCCGAACCCCCTCCCCTAGCTCATGAATCATTGTTCCAAACAGTGATCCCTCAGGCCAGCGGTCACTCCATGCTCTGTGATGAAGTCTCCGTGGCAAAGGCTTGGAGGGGGTACCTTGAGGCTTAATGAGAAAGCTTTTCCCATTCTGCTTGACCCAAGGCTGGAACTAGACCCTGATACCCTGATGATTCTATGTATTTTTCTTTTCTTTTGTTTTTGTTTTTTGACTTACCCAGGGTCACACAGCTAGTAAGTGTCAAGTGTCTGAGGCCTAATTTCAACTCAGATCCTCCTGAATCCAGAGCCAGTGCTTTATCCACTGCACCACCTAGCTGCCCCCCCACCCCATACCCTGATGAGCAGGGGGCTATGATGAAGGACTCAGAGGGCAAGGGCTGTGGGGCTTAACCTAGTGCCTCAACAACTGAGCACTCTATTTTCCCCTTAGGCCTATGAGCACTGGGGGCCTTCCAGAACAGGACTTTTTGTCCCCACCAGGGCAGGGGTCTGAACCACATGGCTCAGTAACTGTCTCCCTCCTGACAGGGTCAAGGCAAGGCTAATGGCCTCCTTAGACAGTCACTAGCAAAGCAGCAAAGCACAGGGAGAAGGCCACTGGATCTTCAGTGAAAGGGCCTGGGTTCAAATCCTAACTCAGTCATTTAAATAGCCATGTGACCTTGGCCATGTCACTGATCCTCATGGGGACCTCTTTCTTCACTTATAAAATGAGACAGATGGTACATGAACAGCCTCTGACTTCACTGTTCCCACCAGGGACACAACTATTCACCAAGTATGTTATATCCATCTATTTATTTCTGTTTGTAAAGATTGTGTGTCCTGTCCCTTCCCCCTTTCCAATACGCCTCTCCCCCAACAAGAAGCTGCAAAGGATAGAGGATAGAGATTTGTCCTTGGAGCCTAAGTACCACCTCTATACATAGTGACTGTGTGACCTTTGGCAAGTCATTTTCTAGGCAATTCTCTAAAAGCTTAAGTTATGAGGACAATGTTGACTTGCATTAGTGGAGGTATTTTTTCACCTGGGAGTTCCCTATACCAATGAAACCATAGACCCATCCATCCCCTATCCTCTCCCACTATCCCCACCCTACCCCCACCCCCACCTGTCACCAATATAATGTAAATTCCTTGAATTGGGGTCTGAATTAAAGTGAGTTTGTGTGAAAAGAAGGGGATGAATGTGAGAGATCATGTCTTTCTCCTCTCCGAGTCAGCTTTTCCATCTGTAAAATGGTTGGACTAAAAAATATCTATGGTCTTTACTAGCTGTGTTCTAAGGCCCCTCCCAGCCCTGACATTCCCTGTTCTAAGGCTCCTCCCAGCCCTTACATTCTACAAATCTCTGGTTCTAATAGATTTCAACAGGAAATAAAAAGAAGAAAGAGTTGATACTCACTGTTGCAGACATCTCCTTCTTGAAAGAACTCTGTAGTTAGCAAAACTAATCCATAGTATGAAAATGCATTGGAAAACCTGGCAGGGAGGAAATAAGAATGTTTGACTCCAGTGATGAGGATGGGGATGAAGGCTTCTCACCCCTCCCTTTGTCCGCATACTGTCACTATGTCCTTATAAAAACAGGGGTGCCCAACCCACCTCCCAGGGGCCAATGACTTCTCAGGGCATGGGACCCTTAAGAAAGCAGCAAGAAAAGAGGGGCCGATTGTGGTGACTTTAAGTCATGTTATGTCCTGGGAAGGACCTAAATCGATCCAGAGACATAGAGAAGGGAGGCTGCTCTCAATGATAGGAAACATTATTTGGACCTTATCCACACAGAATCAAAAGCTTGCTTTCATTCTAATGAAATCATTAGACTATAAGTTCCCTGAGGGCAGAGATGGTTTCATTTTTCTCCCTACATTCCCAGCATCTTGCAGTTCTTGCAGTTCTTGGTCCATAGGTATACAGCAGGAACATAATATAGAGATTATATAACAACATATGCTTGTTGATTGATACATCGATAGCAACATAATGTCAGCACTAGAAAGAACCTTAAAGATCATTTAGTCCAATCTTCTCCTTTTACAGGTGAAGAAATTGAAGCCTGGAGAGAGCAAGGTGCTTGCCCAGGGTCACACAGTCTATGTCCCTATTAAATATTCCCTTCACCACCGACGATGGGGAATTCTATTTGGCACACATTTAACACTACATTTTCATACATTGAAATTCATCTCTTCCCTCCCACCCCACTGCGTATACATTTTATCTGTCAAAATAGACTCTAAACCTCCCTAGGGCAAAGACTACATCTTCTCATTTATCACTCTGACTCCACACTGTGGGGGTCCCTACTACCAGAGCATAACTAGGGCAGGGCAAATGGATCATTCCTCCAGGGTGCTGAATTTAGAGGGTATGCCCAGCATATATAGGTGTATTCAAGCATGTCACAAGCTCTCATGTAGACTTATTCTGAGTAACGGGTGGAGGTTGCCGACAGCCGAATTTCCTCTTAATGTCAGGAAAAACTTAACAATTAAAACTATATAGGGGCAGCTAGGTGGTGCAGTGGATAGAGCATCAGCCCTGGAGTCAGGAGTACCTGAGATCAAATCTGGCTTCAGACACTTAACAATTACTAGCTGTGTGACCCTGGGCAAGTCACTTAACCCCAATTGCCTCACTAAAAAAAAAAACCAAAAAAACTATATAAAAGCAGACTGGGGTTTTTCTTTTTTGGAGGCAATCAGGGTTAAGTGATTTGCCCAGGGTCACACAACTAGTAAGTATCTGAGGCAGGATTTCAACTCGGGCCCTCCGACTCGAGGTCCAGTGCTCTATTTACTGTGCTACCTACCTGTTTTCCAAATGGGTTTTCTAGGGAGGGAGCAAGCTTCCCTCCCCTGGAGGTCTTCAAGTAGAGGCTGGATGACTATGTGTTGAAGAGGATTCTTGGTCAGGTACAAGTCAGGTTAGATGGGCTCTGAGGCCCCTTTCTATTTAGGGAGTCGGATTTTTTGAATCTTAGATCTAGAGCTGTAAGCCACATAGTCTAACATTTTATTGATGAAGAAACTGAGGCCCAACGGGTAAAATGACTTGCCCAATGTCACGCAGGCAGAGTAAGCATTAGAGATGAGATTTCAGTGTTCTTTCCATGAATGCTCCCATTATGTAGAAATAACAGAGCTTAGTGCCTAGTTTGTGAGAATTCTTAGTTAAAATAAGATGCTGTCAGATGGTAGACTGGGCTGACCTCCCACCTACTGCCCTCCAGTGGCTCCCCCAAAAGAGGTCTCATACCTTATGTCCAGGTCTCTATGTCTCCCTGCCTCAGGTAATGTTCAAATTCATTCTCAGACATTTACAAACTGTGTGACCTTATGCAAGTCACTTAACCTCTGTCTGCCTCAGGATAATACGAGGATAATAATAATAGCACTTATCCCCCAGGGTTGTCATATGGATCAAATGAGATATTTGTAAAGCACTTTGCCCAATGCTTGGGGCATAATAGGTCCCCTATAGATGCTGGCAATGATGATGAAGAAGAAGAAGAATGAATGAATGAATGAATGAATGAATGAATGAATGAATGAAAGAAAGAAGCTTTCCATTACTCAGAGGCAGACCATTGAGTGGCTTCTTTAAGGTGTCAACCTCTTCTCCCTCTTGTTGCTCATTTCACAAGTGATTAGCACCTTTCCCAGAAGGTGAACAAGGAAGAGGAAAGGTGGCTAATGAGTGGTGAGGAGAAGTGACAGTATTTTCTGTTAAGTGTGAATAGCCCTGTTTTAAGGTTTGGTGAGAGGGGAAGCTGGAAGGAAACATTGGGATTAAGAAAGGAGGATGGATTTATATATGGAAGGCTCCTTGGAGGTGATCTAACCCAATCCCTTCCTTTTACAGAGGAAGAAACCGAGGCACAGAGTATTTAAAGGGCAGGGTTACAAAGTCACACAAGTACCACAGCATCTCAAAGGTAGAAGGAACCGAGATATCATTCAGTCCAATCCATACTTGATCAAAAATTCCTTTTCCCATACTCAAGACACGTGGTTCTATGCCCCTCAAATGGAATCCAAAACCAGCCTCTAAATTCAGTGCTTTCTACTATAAATGGAGGATTTGTTTTCTCCCCCCAAATTTCCCTATTGATTCAAATATTTGAGACTGAAAGATTAGAGATTAGAGCTGGAAGGGACCTCAGAAGCCTCTGAGTCCAATCTCCATATTTTACAAATGAGGAAACTGAGGCACAGACTTGACCAAAGCCACACAGGTAGCTGGCAGCAGGGCTGGGGTTTTTCTTTATTGTTCTTTCCTCTATACCAACCTATCTCCCCAGTGCATTGGCTATTTACTGGTGTCTAAGGAAATAAGAACACCACAGCAGCCTGGGAATTGCTAATAAGACTGTCTTCAAGAAACACGGAAGTCCTTTGTGTCACGTGGTCAATGAAATACATTCACATAAACATGGAACGTGTTGGGGGGAAAACATTGGTACAAAAAAAAAACCTCTTACCATATAAACCACAGCAATAAAGTTGTCCATCTAAATTGGGGTGTGAAAAGGTCCCTAATTTTGCCCCGGTCTTCCTGTTTCAAAACAAAGACAAATTCTGTTTACATTTCTCAACTGAAAATAAGGTTTCTATCTGAACAAAGAACAGGTTTTTGGTTTAAAATCAGGTTCATGGAAGAAATAGCCCTTGCTTAGCTTTTGTTACTTTCAATTGTTTTTAGTTGTGTTAGACTCTCTGTGATTCCATTTGTTTTTTGTTTTTGTTTTTTTTTTAATTTAAAAATTTTTTTGAGGTAATTGGGGTTAAGTGACTTGCCCAGGGTCACACAGCTGGTAGGTGTTAGGTGTCTGAGGCCGGATTTGAACTCAAGTCCTCCTGACTCCAGGGCCAGTGCTCTATCCACTGCTCCACCTAGCTGCCCCTAATTTGGGGTTTTCTTTCTTTCTTTCTTTTTTTAATAATGAGGCAATTGGGGTTAAGTGACTTGCCCAGGGTCACACAGCTGGTAAGTGTTAAGTGTCTGAGGCCGGATTTGAACTCAGGTACTCCTGACTCCAGGGCCGGTGCTCTATCCACTGCGCCACCTAGCTGCCCCATAATTTCTTGACAAAAATACTGGAGTGGTTTGCCATTTCCTTCTCTAGCTCATTTTACAGATGAGGACACTGAGGCAAAGAGAGTTAAGTGACTTGCCCAGGCTCACGCAGCTGGTAAATGTCTGAGGCTAGATTTGAACTCAGGAACAGGCCCGGTGCTCTATCCACTATACCACTTATGTGGTAAATAGATATTTGGTCCCCAGGGTCCCTTTTGTCCTACAAAGTTCAAATTCAATACTGTGCAGCAGGGGTAGCAAGGATTGACTCTCCCTTTGTCCTCTAATCTTGAGACACATGGGGTAGAACAAGTTCTTCCCTCCAGTCTAGAAAAATCGAACCATGAAAATGATTCTGAGATAATAGGATCCTATATTTAGAGTTAGAATGTACCTTTGCTAATCATTTTACAGACAAGGAAACTGAGGCCTGGAGAGGTGCTACAACTTTCCCCTGAGTCACATGAATAGATTTGAACCCAGATCCTCAGACATCCAATCTAGCCCTCTTTCCACTCCCACATGCCCAATCCTGGTAGGCCACATCACACTCAGGGTACTGACCTGTCTAGAAATGATCAATTTTCCTAGGGGCATCGGTGCTCCATTCTCTGTGGCGATCCTCTTCAAGGTAGCTATGGCCTTTTCCTGGTTCCCAGATAGTACGTCATACCTCGCACTCTCAGGAAGCCACTGAGAAAGCAGAAAAGAGAAAAATCAAAGCAGTCAGGACAAGACTGGGCACTGACTCCCTGCTGAGCCTTAATATCTGGGGTTGGCATCTGAGATCCAGGTCACTCCCTGGCAACCACCAAAGTGCCCCCGAAAGTCATTCCAGACACTCTTTTGTCTGATTCCTTTTTAAGTTTGTATTTCTAGAGCATTACATGGTACCTGGCACCTAGTGAGCCCTTGTTCGGATTGATTTTGGATATCTGACTACCAAGGAAAAATGGGAAATAGAGTGCATCCTGAGCTGAAACTTTGGCCACACTAAATAAAGTATGACTATGTGAATCAAGAAACTTGTGATGGTTGGGTGAATGGCATGTGTCGCTAAGATCTGAAACATAAAAGTTAGTACATTCATTTACACTTCTGTCGTCAAGGTGGATCATTTGGGTTTTGCCAAGGATGTTCTGTTTATTAATACTATCAGTAAATGATAATATGTTTGGATTTTCAATCAATCAATAAACATTTATTAAGTACCTATTAAGTGTCAGGCACTGTGCTAAGTACGAGGGATACAAAAAGAAGCAAAAGACAGTCCCTGCCCTCAAGGACTTTACAGTCTAATGGATTTTCCCAAAATTTAAATGTCCCTCACAACTTGGATGTTCTAGGATGTCTTCCTAGCCTACATGAGAATCAGAGCACCACCACCCTGTTGAGAAAGACATTGTAAGAACCAGGGCAGCGCCACCCTAAGGAAAAAGCATGTGATCAGTATCTGAGGAGTTACATTTCCTCATAGAAATGCCTCTTAGTCATGTCAGTCACTGCTACCAGCCAATTAGCTTGGAGCCGTGTGTGTGTGTGTGTGTGTGTGTGTGTGTGTGTGTGTGTGTGTGTGTGTGTACCTCTCCTGGGCTGGCTGCAGAGAGCTTCCTACTCTAGGGAACAATAATCTGGGCTTTCAGTTGGAGGTCACGAGATGCAGATGCAGGTGCAGGGAGTTAGGGTCTTTTCTTTCTTTCTCCATGTGTTCTCTTTACTAACCCCTAATATACTTTAATAAATATTTAATGCCCAAAGATTGGTGCTATACGTTTCTAATTTAAGGCGACCACTCATTGGATTTTTAGACATCACAGTTAGAATTTTAAAGCTTTACACACACAAAGCTGGAAAAAACCCTAGAGATGATCTAATCAACTTCCCCATTGTGTAGCCAAGTCCCCAAGTGTTCAGGTAACTTATTCAAGGTTCTACAAGTAGGAAGCCCCAGCACCGAGATATAAAATCAGGTCTGCTGATTTCAAATCCCTTGACTTTCTACTTGACCAATATCATGACAAGGACCCAGGATCAACTAAAACACTTGTCATCATTTCAAACTTGCTGTTTGTATAGCCCTTTGAGGTATACAAAGGGGTTTATGCCTATTGTCTCATTTGAGCCTCATAGCTGTCCAGTGAGCTAGGTTTTTATAGGTATATCATTCCCATTTTATAGAATCAAGGGCTATGGTCTTTCCTTAAGCCAATCGTTGATTAGCTTATTCCTAGTGACATGCTAATTCCTAGTGCAGACAATTCCTGAAAAATAACAACCACAGATAGCTGGAAACAGCTGAAAAGCAGAGCAAATATAGCACCCAGATAATGGTTACTGTCACATCTAGTCCAGAAGGAAGGCGTGGGCTCTCAAATAACGGCTTTGGGAGTTTCTAAGCCACGCACCAAATGGGATTGTCATGGGAGATCCAGCTCAGGATGCCAGGAGCAAGCCTCACTCATTCTAAGAAGGACAATCTGTGTTTGCCCCAAGATATACAACCCACGACATTCATCAGCAGGTCAAGAGTCCTGGCTCCAGATGTCTATGCTTCTCAAAGCTCACAGAGGTCCCACTATGGACTGATGATGAGCCACATCGGGAGCTGTAACTAAGGCAAGGAGATCAGACTGTTAGCCCTGAGTGATGAACTTGGCGGGGGCGGGGAAGAGAGGTGGAACAGAATTTAAAGGACTCTAACAGCACTGACAATCCTGTAGGATAGAGACAATAGCATTTAGCTCAGCAAGACTAATTCCTTAAAATAGGAAGCCACCAGATGGCAGAGTGAGCTCTTCCCCCCCCCCCCCCCCCCCCGCCACCACCCCCCCTGGTCTTTTCCCCTCCCCCTCCCCAGAGGGTTAGCTTAGCCTGTGTGGTTTGTGGTAATTGCCCCAGGTGCAAAGATTCCCAGTTGTGCCTCTGGTCTCTCATTAGGAAGGTGTCTTTTGACCACAATTTCAATGATGTTGTAAGAATCATCATGTAATTCAAGAACCAGGTTCAGAATCTGAGTGAGGAACTGCCTTTCTTGGTGTCCCCAGCCCCTAGCACAGGGGTTGGTATATAGTAGGTGCTTAATAAATGTTTGTTTGCTGCCTGCCTGCCTAGAGGCAGAACAGATACTCTGTTATTGGGGAGGCAGGTACCGAATGGGGATTTGTCTCTGTTGAATTTTCTTTCTAAGTCTACCAAGAAATTAATGCCTCTCCAGGAGTTTTTCATTTGTAAAAGGTTTGGCAGATGAAAGTGAATGCTTGTAGATAGACTTAGTGGCATTTCAACAGAAAATACTGCAGCCTTTCAGCCAAACACCAAAGCAATTTAGAAATCAAGGGGCTAAGATGTCTGTCAGATCTTCAGCCCCATTAAGCTGAGCTGGCGCAGAGGGATGAGGAGGAAGCAGGAGGAAACATTACATCAATCTGGACCCCCTGACTTCCAGTCTCTATTACTCAGGGCTCAGGACATGGAATGTCTGAACTGGGAGGGGGTTTAGAACAGGGGATATCAGAGATGAGAGGGGGCTCAGAACAGGGGATGTCAGAGCTGGGAGGGGCCTTAGAATAGGGGATGTCAGAGCTGGGGGGCAACTAGGTGGCGCAGTGGATAAAGCAACAGCCCTGGATTCAGAAGAACCTGAGTTCAAATCCGACCTCAGACACACAAAAAGTAGAAACTGTGTGGTTCAATCTGCATTCAGAATCCACAGTTCTTTTTTGTGGATGTGGAAAACATTTTCCATCATGAGTCCTTTGGAATTATCTTGGATCATTGTATTGCTGAGAAGAGCTAAGTCTATCACAGTTGATCATGACACAATGTTGCTGTCACTGTGTACAATGTTTTCCTGGTTCTGCTCATTTCACTCAGCATCAGTCCACTTAAGTCTTTCCAGGTTTTTCTGAAATTTGCCTGCTCATCATTTCTTACAGCACAATAATATTCCATTATATTCATAGACCACAACTAGTTCAGCCATTCCCCAATTAATGGGCATTCTCTCTACTTCCGATTCTTTGCCACCACAAAAAGAGCTGCTATAAATATTTTTGTTCACATGGGTGCTTTTTCCGTTTCTATGATCTCTTTGGGATACAGACCTGGTAGTGGCATTACTGGGTCAAAGGGTATGCACAGTTTTATAGCCCTTTGGGCATAGTTACAAACTGTTTTCCAGAATGGTTGGATCAGTTCACAACTCTACCAACAATGCATTAGTGTTCCAATTTGTCCACAGCTTCTCCAACATTTATTATTTTCCTTTTTTGTCATATTAGCCAATTGTATAGGTGTGAGGTGGTACCTCAGAGTAGTTTTAATTTGTATTTCTCTAATCAGTAGTGATTGAGAACATTTTTTCATATGGCAACAGATAGCTTTGATTTCTTCATTTGAAAACTTCCTGTTCATATCCTTTGTCCATTTTTCAATTGGGGAACGACTAGCAAAAATTAAGTTTAAATAAAATTAAAAGGTACCTACAAAGCACAAGATAGCAAACAGGAGCAGCGGCACTGCAGAAAGGATGAGCAGCCAACGCCATCCCAGGCTGGGCATCACAAACACCGCCAGGACGACTTCAAACACTGTCCCAATGGCCCAGAACACCTGCCGCAGGAGAATCACAATCAGAGGAGAGCAGGAGGCTGAATGGTTAGAGCAGTCAGGATG
This sequence comes from Dromiciops gliroides, assembly GCF_019393635.1. Lineage (NCBI taxonomy): Eukaryota > Metazoa > Chordata > Mammalia > Microbiotheria > Microbiotheriidae > Dromiciops > Dromiciops gliroides. Next base: position 16,686,236 of record NC_057861.1, on the reverse strand, counting down.
AGCAGGAGAGTGGGAATGAGTCATCCAGGTGACAGCAGCTGCTATCTCTACCTCTTCAATCTCTCTCTCTCTCTCTCTCTCTCTCTCTCTCTCTCTCTCTCTCTCTCTCTCTCTCTCTCTCTCTCTCTCTCTTTGCCTCATAACCTGTAGAGGACTTTATGCCCATAGTTGTCCTTATCCCCAGTTTAAAGATGAGAGTCCCAGAGATGTGGTAGGATCCTAAAACTAGAGCTGGAAGGGACCTTAGAGGTCATGTAGTTCAGCTCCCTTCATTTTACAAATGAGAAAACTGAGACCCACTGAGGTTAAGAGACTTGTATAAGTTGACACAGGTAGTAAGCAGCTGAGCCAGGATTTGAACCCAGGTCCTATGACTCCAAATTCAGCACCCTTTTCATTATTCCATGGTGATGTGACTCGCTCATAATCACACAGCTAGTAAATGTTGGAGGTAAATGTTTGAACCCAGGCCTTTCTGATGACAAATCCAGCTCTCCACCCACTGTACCATGCTAATTAATGGGGTTGGTGTTGCCAGAGTGGTAAGTCTGGACAGGGTGAACAGGATGCTCAGCATGCTCAGTGCAGACAGCATGGACATTGTCAGCAGGGTGGGAGGACGGTCATTAGGGACAGGCTGACTCTTAGTGTTGGACAGGGTGGCCAGTGTGCTCAGGAGAGCCGAGGCAGATGAGGCAGTCAATGGAAACGGGAAAATGCACTAGTTGGGATGGCCACTGTGGTCAGAATGTCCGTGTGTGACAGGAGGGACAATATGGACAGCACAGTGCAAGCAGTGTTGCCTAATTAGGTACCAGGCAGAAACTGTCTCTGGGTTTTCTTCCTGAAGCTGCTACCGGGGCACATGAATGAGGGCGGGGCATAGGGAAAGGAAGAGGATGTCAGTAGCTCATTGGGCCTGGAGTCGAGAAGACCTCAGTTCAAATTCAGTCACAGACACTTCCTAGTTGTGTGACCCTAGGAGGCACAGTGAACAGAGCACCAGCCCTGGAGTCAGGAGGACCCGAGTTGAAATCCAGCCTCAGACACTCGACACTTACTAGCTGTGTGACCCTGGGCAAGTCACCTAACCTCTGACTGCCTCAGTTCCTCATCTGTTTAAAAAAATGAGCTGGAGAAGGAAATGGTAAACCATTCCAGTATCTTTTCCCAAACAACCCCAAATGGGCTCACGAAGAATTGGACACAACTGAAAAAATGACTGAATATAGGGAAAGGGAACCTGCCCCTCCATTTCTCAGCAACATTGGGCCTGAGATCATCCCAGTGGGGGGTAGAAGGAGTGTTCCAAGGTGACAGCTGACCGTCTCTTGCTAGTGATAGGCCTGTAGCAAAGACGACCAAGCATGAAGCATTGGCTCTGAATATGAAATTGGAAGGGGAGAAAAGGAGAGGAAAGAAGCACAGGCCTGGGAGCTCAACCAGTCCTACACCCTCTTTTTATAGATGAGTAAACTAAGGCACAGAGAAATTAAATAATTTGCTCAAGGACCCAAAGCCTTGGAATTGGAAGGGATTTGAGAAAGCTGTTCAACAAACTCCTCATGTTTGAGATGAGTAAACTAAGTACAGAGAGGGGAATGAACTCAATCAAGGTCACATTGTTTATAAGTGGAAGAGTCAGCATTTGAACTCAGATCTTCTGACTCCAAACCCAGTGCTTTCCACCCCAAGCCACCATGTATCCCAGGTGCCATTGTTTCTCCTGGATCACTCGTCACTGTCCCTCTCAGACCTGCAGACCTGGAAGAAGCCTCTGAGGCCATCTAAGCCAATCCCAAAAATTTACAGAGGAGGAAACTGAGGACCAAGGGGTGAAGTGATTTTCCTCACTCACATTAGTAATAAGAATCCTTTTCCATCTCAAATAATTTTTTTGTTTGCTTTTTTTTTTTTTTTAGTGAGGCAATTGGGGTTAAGTGACTTGCCCAGGGTCACACAGCTAGTAAGTGTTAAGTGTCTGAGGCCGGATTTGAACTCAGGCCCTCCTGAATCCAGGGCCAGTGCTCTATCCACTGCGCCACCTAGCTGCCCCCATCTCAAATAATTGATAATTTGTAAATTTGGGATAGATTCACTGAGTTTTCTAAAAGCACATTGGTCCCCAGTCCACATTTCTTTCCTTCCTCTCATACTACATGGAAGGACACTGCTGTTGGGGCTGGAGGGATGGAGTGAAGTGGGTGAGGAGAGAAGGTTCAGGGAGTCTGAGGGTGGTGACCAAATGTTCAGCAGTCTCCTTTGCTAGGGTCCTGGGCTGCAGCTCCATACCTCTATCAGTAAGATGCACTTGGCTCTGGCTTTCATCGGGAGGAACTCAGCATACAATGTTACCCTATGGAAAACAAATTCAAGAAAAGATGAATTAATGATTGACAGTAGGAAATGCCAATCAAATTGATTGGCTCAGGATCCCTTTGACTCCCCAGACCTAAGTATCCTTCACTGACCACCTCTGCTTCTATATGAATGTAAATTTGAGGCCAGAGATAATCTTCATTTATTTATTTATTTGTTGAGTGAGGAAATTAGGATTAAGTGATTTGCCCGAGGTCACACAGATAGTAAGTGTCAAGTCTCTAAGGTCAGATTTGAACTCAGGACCTCCTGACTCCAGGACCAGTGCTTTTATCCACTGAGCCACCTAGCTGCCCCCAGTCTTGTATTTATATTGGTATCCATAGATTAGCATAGTGCTTGGCCCATAGAAAGTACTTAATGAAATTTTTTCTTCATTCAAGTGAGGGTTAAGATCATGGAGGACTCATTGTCTAGAAGGGACAATAAAAGTCAAAGATATGGACTATTTTGTGGAGGGCTCTTGACAAGTTTATTTATCTATTTTTGCAAAGCATTTGGGGTTAAGTGACTCTCCCAAAGTCTTTTTTTTTTTAATTTTTTTTTTTTTTTTAGTGAGGCAATTGGGGTTAAGTGACTTGCCCAGGGTCACACAGCTGGTAAGTGTTAAGTGTCTGAGCCCGGATTTGAACTCAGGTACTCCTGACTCCAGGGCCGGTGCTCTATCCACTGCGCCATCTAGCTGCCCCCACTCTCCCAAAGTCTTAAGCTAGTAAGTATCAAGTGTCTGACGCTGGATTTGAACTCAAGTCCTCCCGATTCCAGGACTAGTGCTCTATCCACTGCTCCACTTAGCTCCCCCTCTTAAAAAGTTTAAAACAACATTGGCACAATGGAAGGAACACTGGCTCTACGGTCAGAGAGGATCTGGGTTTCAGTCCTGACTCAGACATTTACTATTTGTATGCCCTTGAGTGAGTCATCTGCAAAGTGAGGAGGTTAGATAAAATGGCGGCTGAGATCCCTTTGAGGTCTAGGACCCTCTGGATGTGCTATGTCAAGTACAAGGAGGGATGTCATTACAATTAAAATGGGGAGGACGGTCAACTTGGCCTGCTAGCTATTTGTACCTTAGCTTGTGTGGGGTCCCCCTTTTCTGGATCCCAGGCCCCCCGACCTTTGCCTGGGAAAATCCCTAGCTCCTCCTCCACACACATCCCAGGTGCCACCTCCTCCAAGAGGCCCTTCCTGACTCCCACCTTTTCCCCTTCTCTAGTTCTTAGCACTCACTTCCTTCTGTGATCTCTCTGTTACTTTGTATGTTCTTGCCTTGAAGGTATTGCCTCCCCACTAAGCTCCTTGAGGGGATCAACTTTCCCATTCTTGTCTTTGTATCCCCATGGATACAAGGTACCATCTGGCATATAAGTGGTGCTCAATCAACACAGAGGGAGGGACAGCAGGGGGCACCAGAGTGCACAGAGCACCCGACCTGGAATCAGGAAGACTCATCTTCATGAGTTCGAATCTGGCCTCAGACACTTAAAAGTTGTGTGACCCTGGACAAGTCACTTCATTCTATTTGCCTTAGTTTCCTCATCTGTCAAATGAACTGGAGAAGGAAATGGTGAACCACTCCAGTCTCTCTGCTAAGAAAACCCCAAATGGGGTCACGAAGAGTCAGACACAACTGAAACAGCTCAACAACAACAACACACACGGAGGCAGAAGCATTTGTATTAGTCTTTAAAGCAAGGGTAGGTGGGAAAACACGGTAAATATTGGATGGCCACGTATATGTGGGGGAATGTTGTGGGGTCAGTCTGAAAATGAAGGGGGTGCCATTTTGCACATGGCCTTGAATGCCAGGATAAAGAGTCTGAACTTTATTCTGGAGGCATCTGGGAATCTATGAAGACTTCTGAATAGAGGGGAACACACTACCTTGGATGCTGGGGACACTGGAGGTAAAAACATAGAGAGGATCAACTGTCCTTGCCTTGAATAAGAAGTCTGGTTCTGGGATTGACTACCTGTGTTACACTGGGCAAACCCCTTAACTTCTCTGGTCCTCAGTTTCTATAAAATGAAGAATTTGAACTAGAAGACTTTTAAGGTCTCTCCCAGCTTGAAAATCTGTGAGCCTATCGCCAGAATGTTGGACTTGGAGTCAGGAAGCCCTGGATTCAAATCACTCCTCCTACATACCCTGGCTGTGAGACCCTGGGCAAGTCACTTAACCTGTTAGTGTTCTAGGCAACTTCCTAAATTGCAGAGGAAGTGCTGACCTTCATTGGTAGAGGGACTTTTCTCACATGGGAGTTCCCTGTGCCAGTGAAATCACTGATCCAGATTCTATCCCTCTGTCTCCATTTACATAACAGGAGACTGGCTAACAAGCCTAGTCCTTTTGAGTGGGTGTAGCTCACCCTTCCTGAAGTCTCCACACAGACTTGAGCATGCACAGGAATTATTTTCAGTCTGCTTACCATGGCCTTCTGATTGTCTGCAGACCACAAATGCAGGCTGCATTCAGAAAGCCCTTCCCAGCCTTTGGAGTTAGAGAGACACATTGTATGCCTCTGCGTGAGGAGAGGCCTGGGACCCTCTGTGGCCCATCAATATCTTTGCCTCTTACTGATAGTTTTTACTGCTCATAGGGGAAGGCGTACGAGAGACAGGCACGACCCTGTGAGCTTTGCAAGGTCAGAGTGGCGAGCCCCCAGAGGTCTGGGAGCCAGAATCCATGACAGGGCTTGGTCTAACAATCCAGCAGTGATCAGGCCCAGGAGCCAAGATGCTTGGCCTCATAAAAGATGGAGCAAACCATGTTCAGAAATGAACTTGGAAGAGCCAACACTTTGTTGAAATGGCTTCCAATAAGCCCTCTCCCCCTAGGCACTGAAATAGTATAGGGAAGAACTGGTCTCAGAACCTGGGAGAAAATGTCTCTACTTGGATTCTTGATTAATTGAGCAATCACCTCAATAAATATCTTTTTGTTAAAGCTACTTGGTGTTAATTGGTTAAATGATGTTGGGTCCTAATCAGTGTCATTGCTATTGGGGAGAGACACCAGAATGGACCTCGAGCTGATAGTATTAGAGAAAAACAATGCCTTGGGACCTTGAGGGGACATGGCAGGCCCATTGCCAGAGAGTGGGAGTGGAGATAAGGGGCTCAGAGAATGTGCTACCCTTCACTGCCTTTCCCAAGAGACTGTAAGCCTCCTGAAGGCAGAGGCTCTTTGGTATCTTCAATACTGTGCCTGGCACACGGTAGGTGATTTTATATCTGTGAAAATCTAGACAGAAGATATAATATTCCCAGGGACAAAACCTGCCAAAGTCTGAGATTCCCAGGAAAAACCCTGGTGGGGTCATGAGCCAACGAGAAGGACATATAAATACATATACACACACCCACATATATACAACATCTTGATACACACACATATATACATACACATGAATACATACATACATATGTCTGTGTGCATTTTAAAATGTATGTATAAAATAAAAATTTTTTTGAGAAGTCTTCAAGATTAGCCTGGCTCGAGCAAACTCAGAGCTTGGCATGCTGGGATAGAGTCACAGCAACCTTGGGAGGTAGGGAAATGCAAATATCACTGGCCTCCTTTTACATTTGGAAAACTCTGAGAGGTCTCCAAGGTTTCTTGGGGTAGCAAGCATCAGAGCTTGTCGCCCCCCAGGCTTTGGGTCCTCCCACCCTAGCTGGTCCTGTTGTTCCCCATCTCTCCCTGCTCCGATCCATCTTCCCCTCAGCTTCCAAAGTGATTTTTCCCAAGCTGATTCTGACCATGTCACTCCCCTTTTCAGTCAAAGACAGGGGGTCCCTATTATCTCAGAAGTGAAATATAAGCAATTATTTGAGGGGGGAGGAGATTGCTCCTGAAAGCTATCTTCCCCAGGGCTTCAGGTGAGAAAATCCAGCTTTTTGTGGGGTGGGAGATCCCGTTTGATGCTTGAGAGAGATGAGCCAGGTTCACTTGGAGATGAGCACTGTCATGATTATAGTCACGCTGAGAGACAGATGAAGGAGCAATGAACTTAGCAGACACCAAGCAGCCGTCTGGGGCTAATTCTGACATAACTTCCTGATGTTTGCTGTTGTGTCTACAGTGAGCTCTTAGCGGAGAGTTTCTGTAGGCCACTCTGCTTGGGAAGACGAGCTCAGGAGCTCAGCTCAAGGCCATCCCATAAACATATAGTAAGTGCCTACTGTGTGCAAGGTACTATGCTTGTGCCTGGGGATACAGAGACACAGGGGACAGGCAGCAGGCTTGTGTGACTGGGATGAAACATCTGTGAAGAGGATTAATGGAAAATAAGGCTGGGAGGGTAGATAGGAGCCTGTTGTGAAAGGCTTTAAATACCAGACTAAGAATTTTTTATCTTATCCTAGAGGCAAAGGGCACATGGATGGCTCAGTGGATAGTGTGCCGGAGTCAGGAAGACCTGAATTCAAATTTGGCCTCAGACACTTACTAGCTATGTGACCCTGAGCAAGTCACTTCACCCTGTTTGCCTCAGTTTCCTCATTTGTAAAATGAGCTGGAGAAGAAAATGGCAAAGCACTCTAGTATCTTTACAAGGAAAACCCCATGGACAGTATTGATGTGCTATGGTCTATGGGGTCAGATGCTTATTAGCTGTGTGACCCTGGGTAAGTCACTTAACCCTGTTTGCTTCAGTTTCCTCATCTTGAAAATGAGCAGGAGAAGAAAATGGCAAACCACTCCAGCCAGCATCTTTGCCAAGAAAAATCCCCAATGGGATCATGAAGAGTAGGATATGAATGAAAGAACTGAACAACCCCATCCTAGCATCTAACAAACAGCAATAGCAACAATTTTTTATCTTATCCTAGAGGTAATAGGGAGCTACGCTGAGCTTCAGAGGAAAAGCCAGACTTGAGGGTTGTCTCCTGTTTTAGCTAGAGGCAAGAAGCACTGACACGTCCCAGCTTTGTTCCTTATGCTATGTGACCTTAGACAAATCACTTCCCTTCTAGTAACCTTACTTAGCACATTTGTAAACTCAAGAGTTGTGGGGAGCAGCTAGGTGGCTCAGTGGATAAGGCACCAGCCTTGGTGCTTCAGAAGGACCTGAGTTCAACTGTGACCTTAGACACTTAACACTTACTAGCTGTGTGACCCTGGGCAAGTCATTTAGCCCTCATTGCCCAGAAAAAAAAAATTGAAAAAGAGTTGTGATTGGACAAGCTCTAAGCTTCTTTCCAAGCTTTAAATCTATGAATTCTTCAGTTTCACTTGAGGGATAGTAATATGGACTGCATCAGTATAGGGAGCTCCCAGGTGAGCAAATTCCTCTACTAATAAAGGTTAGCACCTTTTCCCCCCAGTGTATACTAGAGGCTACGCCCAGGATCACATAGCCAGCATGGATGGACAGCAGTGGGATTCGAACCCAGGTCTTCCTGGCTTGAAAGCCAGTGAGTTCTTCATGTGCTACGCCATGCAGCTTCTTTATCACTTGAAGACAAGAGGAAAATTGAAGCATCCTCATGCTCTGGTCACCCCTCAGCGGACGGCTGCACCGTAGTCAATGAACAAAGTCCCGGGAAGGGAACATCTGTCATTCTGTCAGGGTGACGGCCCCATTCTGGGAAGGAAGCCAGGCTAGAATGACAGCAGAGGGAGTTAGTCCCAAGATTTGTGACCTGGGTTCTAGACACAGCCCCAGCTTCCAGCAGCTTTTAAGGCAAGTCTAACCCTGGCCAGATCTGCCATCCAATGCTTAATCAGCCAGAGCCTTGGAAAAAGGATCAATAATGAATGAGGATGGGGGCAGCTAGGTGGCGCAGTGGATAGAGCACTGGCCCTGGATTCAGGAGTACCTGAGTTCAAATCCGGCCTCAGACACTTGACACTTACTAGCTGTGTGACCCTGGGCAAGTCACTCAACCCCCATTGCCCTGAGCAAAAAAAAAAACCCAAAACAAACAAACAAAAAAACAAAAACAAATAATGAATGAGGATGGACCAGGGGAAGGAAACATGGGCCGCTACCTGCTCTGGTAGTAAAATTCCCAGTGCCTTCATTTCCCAGGGACCGTGGAACCCTGGAATGACGGGAATGGGGACGTGTCTGCCCTCTGCTGACATCCTCGCTAATCCTCCCAGATCCAATTCCTCCATGAAGCCTTCCCTGCTTTAACTCTAGCCAGAAGAAATCTCATGAGATCATAGGATTTATTTGTTTTGGGTTCTGCAGGGCAATGAAGGTTAAGTGACTTGTCCAGGGTCACACAGCTAGTAAGTGTCAAGTGTCTGAGGCTGGATTTGAACTCAGGTCCTCCTGAATCAAGGGCCAGTGCTTTATGCACTGTGCTACCTAGCTGCCCCCGAGATCATAGGATTTAGAGCTAAGAGATCACCTACATTAAGCCCCTCATTTTGCAGAGACTGTGTCTTCAAGGAAGAGAATTTGGAACACAAAGATTTTTAAATAGATGTTAAAATTGTTTTTACATGTAATTAGGGGAAAATAACATTCTAACTAAATAAATTTTTTTAAAAAGCAAACTGCATCTTCTACCTCTCAGGCTCCCCCACAGAGCCCTGCTCTTAGCTGGTACTCACTTTGTATTTGTTAAATGAATGAACTTGCCAGTGCTCTATTTTACAATTTGAACCTCTGTGATTTTGTTTGTTTGGGCACCTTCTCCACCAGTGCAGATAGCGGCTCTTTGATAACTGAGGAGACAGTCTTTGAGAACTGCTATTACTCCAACACCCCTCCATTCATCCCTCTGCAGCCAACTGAGCCTGGAGCCTCCCTTAACTGGAAGCTAAACACAGTCTTGGACAACAGCTAAAGCAACTTCATTGGGACCATAATAAAAACCTTTCCAGTTTGGGAGGACCTGGTGGTAGTAGTAATAAGAATGGTAATAATGGTAGGAGTACTAATAGTAGTTTTTTTTTTTTTAGTGAGGCAATTGGGGTTAAGTGACTTGCCTAGGGTCACACAGCTAGTAAGTGTTAAGTGTCTGAAGTCGGATTTGAACTCAGGTCCTGCTGAATCCAAAGCTGGTGCTCTATCCACTGTACCACCTAGCTGCCCCCTAATAGTAGTTTTCACTGGGGCAGCTAGGTGACACAGTGGATAGAGTGTTCAGTCATAGACTCAGGAAGAGTTCAAGCCTGGTCTCAGACACTTACTAGTTGTGTGAACCTGTTTGCTTCAGTTTTCTCATCTGTCAAATAAGCTTAAAATGAGCTAAAGAAGGAAATGGCAAACCACTCCTGTATCTTTTCCAAGAAAACCCCAAATGGGGTCATGACAGGACTGAAAACCAACTGAACAACAAATAGTAGTAGTAATATTAGTAAGAATAGCAGTAATAATTATAGCAGAAGTAAGAATAATAGTAATGGTAGGAAGACTATTAGAAGTAATGACAATGATGGTGGTAGTAATATTAATGGTAGTGATTGTAGTACTAAAGATAGTAAGACTAGTAATAATAATGGTAGTTTAATAATAGCAATAGTTTGGATTCCCCTTGCCTATTATACTCTCCCTTCTCCATATTGACTACTTATCTCCCTGGCTTCCTTTAATTCCCAACTAAAATCCCACCTTCTATGGGAAACCTTCCCAGCTAGTGCCTTAATTCCAGTGCCTTCCTTCTATTAATTATTTCCTATTTGTCCTGTGTATTGCTTGCTTTATTTATATTTATTTGCATGTTGTCTCCTCCATTAGATTGTCCTTGAGGGCAGGCACTGTCTTTTGCCCCTTTTTGTGTCCCCAGAGCTTAGCATGGTGCCTGGCATGTAGTTAATGCTTGATAAATGTTTATTGATGATTAGTAGTAAGATTAGAAATAGTAATAATGGTAATAGTGGTATTGCTAGTAGTACCTATAGTAATAATTGTAGTAACAGTAGAAGTAATAATGGTAGTAGTGGTAATATTTAAAAGTAGTGATTGTAGTAATAATAGTAGTGGTAGTAAAAGTAGTAGTGGGGCAGCTAGATGGCATAGTGGATAAAGAACCAGTCTTGGATTCAGGAGGACCTGAGTTCAAATCTGACCTCAGACACTTGACACTTACTAGCTATGTGACCCTGGGCAAGTCACTTAACCCTCATTGCCTTGCAAAACAAAACAAAACAAAAAAGAGTAGTACTAATAGTAATAATAGTAGTAAGAGGATTAGTCAAAGTAGTAGTAATGGTAGTAAGCACTTAAGTGGCAATAGTAGTAATGGTAGTAAGTGCTTTAGTAGCAATAGTAGTAATGATAGTAAGAGCAGCAGTAGTAATGGCAGTAAGAGTAATAGTAATAATGGTAGTAAGAGGTATAGTAACAATAGTAGTAATGGTAGTAAGAGCAGCAGTAGTAATGGCAGTAAGAGTAATAGTAATAATGGCAGTAAGAGGTATAGTAACAGCAGTAGTAATGGCAGTAAGAGTAATAGTAATAATGGCAGTAAGACGTATAGTAACAGCAGTAGTAATGGTAGTAAGAGTAATAGTAATAATGGCAGTAAGAGGTATAGTAACAGCAGTAGTAATGGTAGTAAGAGCAGTAGTAGTAATGGCAGTAAGAGTAATAGTAATAACGGTAGTAAGAGGTATAGTAACAGCAGTAGTAATGGTAGTAAGAGTAATAGTAATAATGGCAGTAAGAGGTATAGTAACAGCAGTAGTAATGGTAGTAAGAGCAGCAGTAGTAATGGCAGTAAGAGTAATAGTAATAACGGTAGTAAGAGGTATAGTAACAGCAGTAGTAATGGTAGTAAGAGTAATAGTAATAATGGCAGTAAGAGGTATAGTAACAGCAGTAGTAATGGTAGTAAGAGCAGCAGTAGTAATGGCAGTAAGAGTAATAGTAATAACGGTAGTAAGAGGTATAGTAACAGTAGTAGTGATGGCAGTAAGAGTAATAGTAATAATGGCAGTAAGAGGTATAGTAACAGCAGTAGTAATGGTAGTAAGAAGTGTAGTAGCAGAAGACTCTCTCCTCTACCTAGAATGTGCTCCCTCCTCACCTCTGCCTCCTGGAGTCCTGAGCTTCCTTTGAGGCGTAGTGCAAGCACTGCTCTCTACATGAAGCCTCCCCTCAGCTTCTCCAAACTATCTTTTATTTACATACAAACACTTACATGTATATTGTGCGTATATATAAACACAAATTTGCTTTCTCTGCTTCTATGGGTACATGTAGTCTCCCCCAGCAGACTATATGCTCCTTAAGGGTAGGGTCTACTTTGTTTCCATCTTTGTATCCTCTTAACATAGTGCCTGGTACACAATAGGTGCTTAATAAATGCTTTTTTTATTAATTTGTTACAGATGAGGAAACTGAGGCACAGACATTAAGTGACATGCACAGAATCACAAAGCTTTCACTTTGATGACATACCCTTTAGGAGCCCCTGGGTCACCTCCACACTGTGAAGAGCCATTGGAGTCTTTAGTGAATGAATGAATGAATGAATATTTACTTACGACTGAGGAACTCCTCCAATCCCAAAGCCCACAAGACCCCTGAGGACCAGGATCCAGCTATACACGGGGGCAAAAGCACTGAGGATTCCGTAGTAGAGCGTCCATAGCACACTAATCTTCAACCCCTGCAGTGGAGGAGGTACAACAAAGGCAGAGAACAGGCAGGTCAGACTCTAAGAAAGAACACCACCTACACACCGCCTACCAGACGGTCTGCTCTGGCTTTGGAGTCACATGGGGAGCTTAGGGGAACAGTCAGGTCCCAATGAGTCAGCCAAAGACTCACCCCCCCTCCCCTTAGAGAGATCACATGGTCTAATGCCCTGATTTGACAGATGGGGAAAATGAGGCTTAGAGAGGGGAAGTCAGGACTCAAACTAGGGCTCGTAAGTGCCACTCCAGCCCTCTTGTGTCTGTACTGTGCTATTCTCCCAGGCCATCTTCTCCTATGGTAATAATATTAATACTATTGATGTTATATTAATAAGTGACACAAACTATTTAGACCTCACTGAAAAGAATGTTGACGTCTTTTCTCCTTCACAGTGATCTTTGTGCAAGTATTTTTCAAAATCGGGAATATGTATTGACAAAATGTCTCACGAAATAATATTTCTTGTAGCTGTTGGGAGTATGAAAAAACCCACTGGGCCAGTTTATTTCTTGGCCTTTCCAAGGAGGACGTAGGAGCCCTCCTTCCATTGAGCTAAAATCTCCCTCTTTCTTCTGTTTCATTTGTAGCCAAACTGTCAAGACTGCTATGATTCATCTCCTTATACAATATGGCCACTTGTTGGTCATTGGACAGAGCTCTCACTTCTAGAGTAGGATAAGGATGAGATCTGTGATTTCACTGATACAGGGAATCTCCCAGGTGAAGAAAACCCTCTACCAATGCTGATAACCCCCTCCTTCCCGACCCCTCTTCCCCAATTTATCTGCCAAGAGCACAGAGAGGTTCAGTGATGTGCCCAGAGTCACACAGCCAGCACATGTCAGAGGTGGTATTGGAACCCAGGTCTCCCCACCCACTATGCCACACTGTCATCCACATTTAGAATAGCAACAGTCAAAGTCTGTTGACAGTTTAGCAACTGTGTGAGTCTTAGCACCCTCTGAATAACTCTTGTTTTTACATCACCTTCATTCCCCACTGTTTCCCCAACTCATTCAGAGAGTCATCCTTTATTTGAAAAAAGGACATTTAGGGTCCCTCGATCTTCTCACCAAAAGCTGGCCCATTTGGTCATTTCTCCTTGAGCATCACTGTAGAGAGCTTATCAAATGGATCCTCAGCCCCTCCCATGAGTATTTGGGGTGGGGAGAAGGGTTGCAGATTGGGGCAGGGGCAGGCATTTTCAAAGTTTTTCTTGGGGAATCCATGCGCTCTCCCAATCTAATCCCTCAAGGATGAATTTTAGGATGAACTTGAATTCCCTGATCCTGGAGAAGAGTGTGGATGAAAGGGGTCTGAGATTTGGGGGAAGGGGAGGAAGAGGAGGGCTCTGTGATAAGAGGCCTCGTTGGCTTTGAGACACCGAGGCCCAGACTGAAACCACAAAATCAATCTCTTCCCTCCAGGCCAGCCAAGGATAAAAACAGAGACAAATCATGTAGCCTGTTGATTTGGGAAGGATGGAATCTGTTAAGCTTGCTTCCTGCCCAGGATCCCCTGAGCCAGCTTCTGACGACAAGGAACTCGCTGGTAGCATCACCAAGAAATTTTCCCTACAGTTTGACAGAAACTCAGTGGGTTTGGAGGAGAAAGCCAAGCCAGCTCACTTTCCATCAAAGGTGAGAAAGGAGGGGTCTGGGGCACGGTGTGTGCTGTTGATGGGTGTCCTGGTGACTTCCCCCCAGAAACATAAAGGTCCTTTCCCTATCATTTATCCAAGCAATGTAGCAGCACATATTGCAAAATCAGGGCAGTGCAGTGGAGGGCGCCCTGGTCCTGAAGTCAAAGGGTCAAGGTTCTAGTTCCTGGCCCTGCCACTTAGCTATCAGAAAGCAGGGGAGGACCTGGCTTTGAAACCGGATTCTGTTACTACCTGAGGGAGCTTAGGTAAATCTTTTGAGCAGTTACTTCATCTTGAAGGGTCTACATCTTTTTTTTTTTTTAAGTGAGGAAATTGGGGTTAAGTGACTTGCCCAGGGTCACACAGCTAGTAAGTGTTAAGTGTCTGAGGCCAGATTTGAACTCAGGTCCTCCTGACTCCAGGGCCGGTGCTCTATCCACTACGCCACCTAGCTGCCCCAAAGGGCCTACATCTTAAAAGAAATAGGGGTGGAGGTGAAAGCTTCTTGACTTCTGACATTGATGTTCTAAGGCCCCTCCCTGCCCTGACATTCCCCACTCTAAGGCCCCCCCAGCCTTGACATTCTCTGTTCTAAGGCCCCTCCCAGCCCTGTCATTCCCTGTTCTAAGGCCACCCTAGCCCTGACATGCCCAGTTCTATGGCCCTCCCCCCAGCCCTGACATTCCCTGTTCGAGGGCTCCCCTTCATGTCATACAAACATGATAATTAGCCAAGGAAGTAGCTTGGAGTCACCAGCAGCAGCACCCATGTTCCTTGAGGGTAAGGCGCATTTCATTTCTCTCTCTCTGTACCCCCAGGGCCTGGCATTGTTAGCCTAGCAAGGTTTGCCTTAGTTTACCTGTCTGTAAATTGGGGGAAATAATGGCACCTCCTTCCTAGTGTGGTTGTGAGGATCAAATGAGATAATAATTATAAAGCACTTAACACAGTGGCACATATTAAGTGCTATATAAATGGTAGCTATTATTATAAGATGTTGTTTAATCAGTTATTCCCAGGATTCAGATTGCAGTATTACTGAAAACTTTGTTGTTATGCCCATTTCCAGTTATATCCAGCTCTTTGTGATCCCATTTGGGGATTTCTTGGCAGATACTGCGGTGGTTTGCCATCTCCTTCTCCACCTTATTTTACAGATGAGGAAACCGAGGCAAACAGGGTCAAGTGACTTGCCCAGGGTCACACAGTTAGGAAGTGTCTGAGGCCAGATTTGAACTCAGGCTGGATGCTCTGTCTGCTGTACCACCCAGTTCCCTCTGGGAACTTCCAGGAAACACTATAGAACACAATGAATTCCTTCTCTAAGGGTACCACGGGGGCTACTGTCTCGGGAATCCCGGAGCCAGTTGCTAAGTTTTCAGAACAAGCATTTACACTTCAGAAATTGGCAGCTTCATTTATTACTTATATAAATCAGAGCTTCATTTACTGTTTTGTGGATTGTCCAGACTTAAGAAAGGATGGAGAAAATGTTACTAATTCACCTTAAACTTAAAAGTGTATTCTGGGGAGCAGCTAGGTGGCACAGTGGATGGAGCACCGGCCCTGGAGTCAGGAGGACCTGAGCTCGGGTCTGGCCTCGGACACTTAACACTTACTGGCTGTGTGACCCTGGGCAAGTCACTTGACCCCAATTGCCTCACTAAAAAAAAAAAAAGTATATTCTGCTTATATTTTTTTCTTGAGAGCTGCTTATTAAACAACCTCCTTCCCCCCGCCTCTCCCACCCCAGGCTGCAGCTCCACTTATAGAATAATAATAAATGACCAAAGGGAATCTGGGCACAGTCTTTTTTAGAACCAGTTGTCAGTTAATGTGCAGTCAACAAGCATATATTAAGCACCTACTGTATACCACCCAATGTGCTCATTGCTGTGGATACCTAGAAAGGCCAACTAGTCGACTAACAAGATCAGTCCCATACAATGGAAAGATGGGGGACAGTGGGGGAGAGGAGAAAATGGGGGTAGAACAGATGAAGGAAAGAGAGAAGAGCCAGCCCCACCAGGGTGCCCCGCTCCCCAAGCTGCATACAGCAGCAGCTTGAGAATCTCAAAGCCAACTCAGTTCAGATTTGTGATAATTGGACCAGAAGCTAGACAGAAGTTTGCACTGCCCATGGGAAATAAATGATGGATGGAGGATCTCAGGACTCATGGCAAAGAAAACAAATGAGTCTCTGATCCTCAAATACTTAAACGTACCTCTTTACACAAAACAACTGATGGGCTAATTACAAACCATTCTCGTGTCTTGGGTACATTGGCCAATGTCCAGAGGACAGTGGCTAGGATGGTAGGGGAGCTAAAAATCATACAAAATGAGCATCATTTGAAAAAACTGGAATGTTTTTTGTAGATAAAATTTGGGGGCTTGGGTGGGGGGAATGACAATGGTCTTCAAGGGTTTGAGGCAGAGAATTGGAGCCAGGAAGAACCAGGTTCAAATTTCACATTAGACACATACTAGCTGTGTGACCTGCTGCAAATCACTTAACTTTGTGCCTCAGTTTCCCTGTCTATAAAATGAGAGGATTAGGACCGAGGTCCCTTCCAGCTATAAATGTATGATTGTCATTTGGAAGAGATATTGGACTCCATTAGTACTTAGTAGAGTGCCTGGCACATAGTAGGTGCTTAATAAATGTTTATGGCCTGCCTGACTTGTTCTTGGCCCCCAAGTTGCAGAGAAGAAGGTTTTGATTTGATGTGGGAAGTATTTCCTAAAACTTGGACCTGCTCCAAAGGGGAATGGGTAACACTGGGCATGTAGCAGGTTCCCCTTCACTAACGGTATTCAGGAAAACTTAGATGGGCCCTTTGCCAGAGATTCTGGAGGAGGGAGGCATTCTTATTCAGAAGTGAGTTGGACCACATTGCCTTTGAGAGCCCTTCCACCTGGAAGATTAAAGCAGGATCCTTCATTAAAGCAGGGTCCTGAGGGCTTTTACATGGCCTCACTTTGTCAGGTCAATCAGGGTTACTAGGTCAAAATTAATTAAGTGCATTAAAAAAAAATCATTGACGCAGACTTTCCACTTACCCAGTCTGATTTTCCCTACCTTCAGTCCCAGTAACAATAATTCATATGTCTATAGCTATTTAAAGTTTGTAAAGTACTTTGCCCACAAGGACGATGAGAAATGGAATTGTGGGCATAGCACAAATTAGTGATTGTTATTTCTTTCCTGCCCAGTCACAAGGCGGGGGCTATATATAAATACTCAGCAAGGCTATGTCTCCTCCCTTACTCATTCTTTAAAAAAAAACAAAAGGAAGCTTCACAAAAGGATGAATGACATCGGAAAGGAAGGGAATCATCCCTGTTGGATAGAGAAAGTGACACTCCAGGGAACGACAATCAGAATTTGGGAGACACCATGCCCCTTCCTCTTGGATTTCTGCACTATGGCACAGACTTTCAAACAGGCAAATGTCACCAGCTGAACCAAAAGGGGGACAGGAGGTAGGAGGGAGGTGTCAGGCAGTGGTACTTTACCAGCCTGGGGAAGAGGAAGGGGAGGAGGAAAGAGACTCCTCTCAGGAGGAGATGAGGAAGCTTTTCAGCTTCCCCCTTCGAAGTGCATATGATTCATCAAGAAGAGAGTCTTTGGGGCGCCTCCGGCTAGCAGCACCTTGGCAGGGCTGTGGTACGGGGGAGAGAGCCTGGGGTTAAGGGTCAGAGGGCAATATTCACATCCTGGTTTCACCAGCTTTGGGCACTGGCTGTGTGACTGAGGCAGTTGGGTAAGGGGGAAAGAAGGCTGGATTTGGAGCTAGAGAAGTGGGGTTCTTTAATGACACCCCACTCTTACGTCCCCCAGTAGAAGGGGATCCCCAAATCATCCTCTTCCTCCACCTCACCTAGTCGCTTGTTTGCCAAATCTTGACACCTCTATATTCCTAGTTATCTTTCCTTTTCTTTTCCTTTTCCTTTTTCTTTTCTTTTCTTTCTTTCTTTTTTTTTTGAGGGGCAATTGGGGTTAAGTGACTTGTCCAAGGTCACACAGCTAGTAAGTGTCCAGTGTCTAAGGCAGGATTTGAACTCAGGTCCTCCTGAATCCAGGGCCGGTGCTTTATCCACTGTGCCACCTAGCGGCCCCTATCTCTCCTTATCTGATCCCTTTTCTCCTCTTACACTGTTACCAAAGGGATTCAGTCCTGCTCACCTGGAGTCTTGGAGCAGCTTCCTAATTGGTCTCCCTGCCTCAAGCTTCTTCCCCACTCCAGCCAAGGTAATTTTCTTTAAGCACAAATCTGATAATACCACTATCCTACTTCATCAATTCCTAACTTCCTGTGGCTTCTAGGATAAGATGAAGCCCTGCACAACTCAGCTCCAACCCATCTTTTCAGTCTCAGTGGACCGTCCTTCTTGTCTAAGAGTCAGCCAAACTGGCCTTGTCTCTGTCCCTCACATGACACTATCTCCCATCTCCAGAGCTTTGTCCTGGTTATCCTCCATGCCTGGAATTCGCTTTTTCTTCACCTCGTTCTCATGAAATCCCTCCCTTCTTAGTTATCATCTTCTTCATGAAACCCTTCCCTGATTCCCTCTACCTTGCCTTCCCTCCCCACTAAACTGTATTTATGATATTTTTACAATTTATAATTATAAATGTAATTTACAATATAATTAATTATAAATGTAACATAATATAATTATAAATGTAATTTAGAATTATATTTAACTACTGGGCAAGTCACTTTACCCTGTGTGCCTCAGTTTCCTCATCTGTCAAATGAGTTGGAGAAGGAAATGGCAAACCACACCAGTACCTTTGCCAAGAAAACCCCAAATGGGGTCACGAAGAGTGGGATGCAACTGAACAACAAAAATCAGCCTCCCCGATTCCCAAACTCAGTCACCCTCATATCCTATATACAATCAATTGCCAAATTGCCTGCTTTATTTTTCCACGATGTCTCTCACTTAGCCTTTTCTCCACCTACACAAGTCACTATCATAATTCAGCCCCTAATCCACTCTCACCTAGATCCTTGCATCAGCCTCCTAATTGGTCTCAGTTATCTGACATCAATGAGATATGTCTATGTCAATTCATCCTCCACACAGTCGCCATGGAGATTTCCCTAATGCATCAGTCTGACCACGTCACTCCCCTGCTCAATGAATGACAGTGGTGCCCTATTTCCCGCTTAGATCACGTTTAAAGTTCTTTCCAATATATGCACTCCAATTTTCCCAGGGTCCTTGTATACACTCTGCAATTCATTCTTTTTTTTTGGGGGGGGGGTGGCAATGAGGGTTAAGTGACTTGCCCAGGGTCACACAACTAGTAAGTGTCAAATGTCTGAGGCTGGATTTGAACTCAGGTCCTCCTGAATCCAGGGCCAGTGCTCTATCCACTGTGCCACCTAGCCGCCCCACCCCAGTCCATTCTTGCCAGCCAATGTGCTCTTCCTCTGCCTTCATTCCCTATCTTTGCAGTGGAGGTCCTGATGCTAGAAATGCACTTCCCTCCTCAGCTGTGCCTCTTGGGATCCTCATCTTTCTTCCAGACTCATCTCAGGCATTGCCTCCTGAGAGACTTTCCTAGTTCTCCCCAGCTGCAGGTGCCCTCCCTGCCAAGGTCACCACACATCTAGTCTCTGTATATTTCATGGGGTACAAGTTGTTTCCCCCATGAATGGAATCTCCCTGAGGGCTGGAGCTGCTTTTGCCTTTCTGTATATTCTCAGCACTTTACACAGTGGTTAGGACTCAGTAGGCCCTTAATAAATGCTTGCTGATTAATTGAATACAACGGAGAATACACACACACAAGATTGTAGTTAACTTACTGTTTTTCGTCCATACTGGTCAGAAATGTTTCCCCAAAGAGTAGAGCTAGACATCATTCCCACAAACACCACCTGCAGGACATGAGAAACAACTTCCGTTGGAGGTGAGTGCAGGATCCCCCCAAAAAAAGACCCTCCCCAAAACCATCAAGCTATTAAAATTAGAACCTCCAAAGACATAAGTCCAGCCCCATTTGGTAGGGAAGTCACGGAATGTCAGAGCTGGGAGGGGCCTTAGAACAGGGGATGTCAGAGCTGGGAGGGGCCTTAGAACACGGGATGTCAGAGCTGGGAGGGGCCTTAGAACAGGGGATGTCAGAGCTGGGAGGGCTTTAGAACAGGGGATGTCAGAGCTGGGAGGGCCTTAGAACAGGGGATGTCAGAGCTGGGAGGGGCCTTAGAACAGGGGATGTCAGAGCTGGGAGGGGCCTTAGAATAGGGGATGTCAGAGCTGGGAGGGCCTTAGAACAGGGGATGTCAGAGCTGGGAGGGGCCTTAGGACAGAGAATTTCTGGGCTGGGAGGGGCCTCAGAAAAGCAGTTGCTAGAGTTGGGAGTGAACTTAGGGCATAGAATGTCAGAGTGGGGATGGGGGACAACTTGGAAGAGAGAATGTCAGGGCTGAAACCTTCAGAATGGTCCAGGCCTCTTTCCTCCCTTTAGAAAGAAAGACGCGGGGGACAGCTAGGTGGCGCAGTGGATAAAGCACCGGCCCTGGAGTCAGGAGGACCTGAGTTCAAATCCAGCCTCAGACACAACACTTACTAGCTGTGTGGCCCTGGGCAAGTCACTTAACCCCCATTGCCTCACTTTAAAAAAAAAAAAAAAAGAAGCTGAGGTCCAGAGAGAAGTGTTTAGGCCTAGTCCACACAGCAGAGTCAGAGTCATCCAAGACTGAACCCACTTGCTGGTTATCGTCCTATTTTCCAGATTAGGACACTGAGTCAAACAGAGTGAAGTGACCTGCCCAGGGTCCCACAGCTCTACGAAGTGTCTGAGGTAGGACTTGGACCCAGATTTTCCTGACTCCAAGGCCCACATTCTCCCCATTGCTCCAGGGCTCTTTTCTGGAAGTCTAAAACAAATGTCCTGAGAATGGCAAACCACTTGGGCCACTGGAAAACAAAAAGACCATGGCCTCAGAGCTGTCCCCAGAGGCAACGAAGACTGATTCCAGGTTCCGGCATGAGCACGGTTATGGGACTAGGTAGGGCAGCCCAGTGGAGCAGTGGACCTGAGTTCAAATTTGACCTCAGATATTTACTAGCCCTTTGATCCTGGGCAAGTCCTGTAACAGCTGCCTGCCTCAGTTTCCCCATCTGCAAAGTGGGGATGGTGATGATAGCATCTGCCCGCCAGGGTTATTGTGAGGACAAAATGAGATAATGTTTGCAAAGGGTTTTGTCAACCTTAAAGTACTACATAAACTCTAGCTATTTTTTTATTACAATTATTATCACTTGCTGAATGACAAGGGTCATCAATAGTAATCACTTGGGCAGCTAGGTGGTGCAGTGGATAGAGCACTGGCCCTGGAGTCAGGAGGACCTGAGTTCAAATCCGGCCTTGGACACTTGACACTTACTAGCTGTGTGACCCTGGGCAAGTCACTTAACCCCAATTGCCTCACCAAAAAAAAAAAAAAAGAATAATAGTAATCACTTGATGAATGAGAGCTGAAGGCAAACAATCTAATTCTAGAGGAGGCAGGAGACATGTCCAACTTAATTTGTCCAAAACACAGCTCATTATCTACCCGAACATCAAAGTCAGAACTGGACTTGGAATCAGGAAAATCCAGGTTCAGATCCTGCCTTAGACACTGAGTGTCACCTCTATGTAACTCAGTTTCCTCATCTGCAAAATGAAAGGATTGGACTTGATGCCCTCTCTGCTCTCTCTCTATGGTCTATGACTCCATAAATCCAAGAACTCTACTTTCCAAAGCCCAGTGAGGAAGGTAATGCAAATATCCATTTTATAGATGGGAAAACTGAGACTCTGAGATGAAGGAACCTGCCCTAGGTCACACAGTTGGGATGTATCCAGAGCATGGATTACACCAAACTCTCAGCTGCTGCTCTAGGGGAAAAGGAAGCTCATGGATTATAAACTAGAAGAGACCTCAGAAGTCATCTAATCCCACCCCCTCATCGAAAAGGAGGAAATTAGGAGCAGCTAGGTGGCACAATGGATAGAGCACCGGCCCTGGATTCAGGAGTATCTGAGTTCAAATCTGGCCTCAGACACTTAACACTTACTAGCTGTGTGACCCTGGGCAAGTCACTTAACCCCAATTGCCTCACCAAAAAAAAAAAAAAAAAAAAAAAAGAAAAGAAGAGAAAAGAAAAGAAAAGAAAAGAAAAGGAGGAAATTGAGACACAAATAGGGTAAATGACTTGCTTGAGGTAACAAGGGTAAATGGTACAGGTGGGATGTGAAGGCAGATCCTGGCCCCTCCAACTCCCACACTTCTTTTTAACCATGATAACCCACAGATCTAGGGCTCAAGGATGAGCAAAAAAAAAAGTATCAACCTATTAAGTGGGTTCCACTATCAAAGATGTGGGTGGTCGGGAGAAAGGAAGGTTGTATTGGGGCAGGCAGGAAGAGACTATATAGCCTAGATTTCCCAACCAAGGGTTAGGTTTCCTCTGCTGAAGCTTGAACAATGAAGACAACTACACATGGACCATAGGGGTGGTAGGCAAATTAAACCATATGTAGACAGTAGACATGCACCATGCTCCTACCGAGGTGAGCAGGGCCACCTGCCAGCTGGGGAGTCTCCATTCACAGTGCAGTTGGGGCGCCAAAATGCTGAGAATCATCATTTCCATTGCATCTGCCATCTACAAGAAGGAGAAAGTGTTAGAAGTGCCCAGAAAGGGAAAAGCAGATAGACTCACTGGTGTTGACTGACTGCCTCCTCAACTCCAGCTTCCAAGACTCTCTCCTCTTGCTGCAGGGAATTCAACAGGCTGAGATAAGGAGCTGGCTCCCAAATTGACTCATGAAGCCAGCCCATTACAGAAGGGTAGAAATGCTTCATCTATTGCTTGCTTTATTTAGTGAAAATCCTCAGTTCTTCTTCATGGAAAGAGACACATGGTAGCCACAATAAATGCTTCTTAATTCATTCCTTATTGGTCAAAACACCCAATAACACCTCAATGGTATGTAGGGATTACTTAAAACTTGGCTTTGAAACCCTGGTCTGCCCCCCATTCCAAATACTTGCCCATGCCAATCCAGTGAGGACAGACAGCTTCCATTGAAACTTCCCAAAACCAATGGCTTCCACCGCATCTTCCACCATGAAAGTATCTGGGAATGAGATAAAGGAGTCAGCTTCCCTATAGTTTTCCTAGGACGGGAATATTTCAAGGTCACTGTGAGGTGAAATTGAAGCATCATATTATATGATTTGGAAGATGGTGGAGGTTTAAGTATGTAATAAACTTCACTCCATGTTCCTCCCCTTTCAGGATTGGTCATCTTCATAACTTCCACCTCCTGCCCGGCTCAGTGTCAGGAACAAAGCAGGCACTTTATAAATGATTAATGATTGCTGAGAATATTATTGCTCCATCATTTAGAGAATAGCTAAACCAACTGTGGTATATGAGTAGAGAGGAATTATTATTGGGTCATAGAAAACAAAGGTTAAAAATTAGAGAAACATTGGAAGACTTGTATGAACTGAGGTAGAGAGAATACAGTAAAACCTGGAGAAAAATTTATACAATGACCACAGTGAGGCAAATAAAAACAACACAAAAATGCAATTGAACTCGGGTTATTAACAATGACCTAGGGGGCAGCTAGGTGGTGCAGTGGATAGAGCACTGGCCCTGGATTCAGGAGGACCTGAGTTCAAATCTGGCCTCAGACACTTAACACTTACTAGCTTGTGTGACCCTGGGCAAGTCACTTAACCCCAATTGCCTCACCTAAAAAAAAAACCAAACAAATACAAACAATGGCCTAGAGAACCTAGGATGAAACATACTCCCCTCCTCTTGAGAAGTGGGGGATTACTGAGGTGGAATTACTGAGAAGGGGGATTACATATCAGAGATTTCTCTGAAGATTGATTTGGCTTAACAGTTTTTCTTTGTCATAAGTGGTGAATGGACCAGTATACTGAGAGATAACTATGATAAAAAAACAAACAAACAAACACAAAAACAAACCTAAAAGGCATCAATAAAACATTTGGAAAATAAAAGTAAAATAAAATGCCATTGACTCTTTAGAATTGTTAATATAAATGTATGATATCTTTTTCCCCACCAGTGCTGCTTTTAGCTAATAGAAATAGATTGAGGGGGCAGCTAGGTGGCACAGTGGATAAAGCACTGGCCCTGGATTCAGGAAGACCTGAGTTCAAGTCTGACCTCAGACACTTGACACTAGCTGTGTGACCCTAGGCAAGTCACTTAAACCCCATTACCCCAGAAAAAAAATACGAAATAGATGGAGAGGAAGAATTTTCCCCCCTTAGAGTATGGTTGGCTTTATAAAGCACCATGCAAATTCCTTTTCTTCAATAGTCCAGACATTATTCCACTATGGTCCAAGATTATTCAAAATAAGATGGTTGGGGCAATGTTGTAAGAAACAATAAATGTGAAGAGTTCAGAGAAGCACAGGAAGAGGTTTGTGAACTGAAGAAGACTTACGTAAGCTAAGCTTGGAAAACAACATACATGACTACAACAACAGAAATTGAAAGAACAAGAAAAAAAATGAAACTGAGCAGTGTATAATTATAATGACCAAACCTGGCCTTGAAGAAGAAATGAGGAAATATCCCTTCTTCCCCTCTTTGTAGAGGTGGGGGTCTATGGCTATGGAACAGTGCATATTCTATCAGAAATAGTTGGCATGTTCTTTAATTTTGCTGAATTGATTTTTTTCTCTATATTTGTTATTTTTTATTATAAAAGAGGGATTGCTGGATGGGGTGGCAATAGTGATAAAGATCTTTGGAAATGAAGGCAACGTCAAAAAATGTGTCAGTAATCATTTAAAAGGAAAAAAACCCAACAAGATTGGGATTGGGACATAATCCCTATTTCCTGAAATTGAACACAATAAATCATTGTTAATGACACTTCTAATCCCCATTGCCTTCTCATATAGATGTACGAAGCTCTGAAGCAAGTATGTCTGTACTGGGCAGATTTTGATAAGGTTAAGCCACAAGTGAGCCTCAGCCTCCAAAAATACCTTACTTCAGCTATTGAGAACAGCAACTAGATGGCCAATATGGGAATTGTTTTTGCTTGCCTGTGCATATCTGTCACAAAGGTTTTGTTTTTCTTTCTTTTGTTCCAATATGGGAGAAAGTTGGGGGAGAGAAAATCGATTTTTGTTAATTGAAAACAAAGTTGTTTTATTTTTTAAAAATAGCAGATAGATTCCAAAAGCCCAGTGGCCCAGTGGATAGAGCACTGAATTTGGAGTCAGGCAAGCCTAAATTCAAATCCTGCCTTAGTCACTTACTAGCTCTGTGTCACTGGGAAATTGCTGAACCTTTCTCAGCCTGTTTTCTCACCTATAACATAGGGATAATAGTAGTACCTACTTCATAGGGTTGATGTGAGGATCAAATGAGACAACATAAGTCAAGTACTTTGGAAGCCTTAAATCACTGAAGTATGAAGATGGTGGTAGTGGTTTTTGTTTTTGTTCTTCTCATTATTCTACTCACCATCAGTGGGATTGGCAAACTCTTTGGGCACTGCAGCTCCATCTTCCAATTGCACAGCCTCTAAGTCTGAACGAACCCCTTCAATCTGGATTTCATGCTCTCCCGAGATGGCATCGTCATCAGACCTGGAGCTCTCTCCTGTTCTTCGGAACTTGACCACTCTAGAGGAACGCAGGGAGAGTTTATGTGGGGAGGTGTTTCCCTGACTCTCAGATCTTTTGTGGAAATCGTGAATCTCGTTAAATGTTCTCTTGTTGACCATTAGACAGTGAGTTCCTGGAGGACAGAGACTTTTTCTTCTTTCTTTGTATCCCTAGTGCCTAGCAAGTGCCTGACATACAGTAGGCACTTACTAAATGCTTGTTGACTTGACCAGAGAATTGAACTGGGGAAGTGCGAGTGGCTAGCAAATTAGAATATAAGGGTGTTATTTTGTCAGGTTCCTGAGACAGTGTGTACAAGAGAAAGAACATTAGTTCCAGGGCCAGAGTTCAAATCCCATTTCTGATGCTTACTACCAGTGTAACCTTAGGCATGTCATGGTGTTGCATAGTGTATGGGGGCACTGGACTTGGAGTCAGGAAGACATGGGTTCAAATCCTTCCTCAAATACACACTAGCTATGTGACTCTGGGCAAGTCACTTAACCACTGTGCCTCGGTTTCCTCATCTGAAAAATGAGGGGGTTGAACCTGATGGTCTCTGAAGGTCTATTCCAGCTCTTGATAAATTATCCCATGATATTTTTTTCTTGGCCATAATATTCTTGTCGAGAACAGTGAGATAAAATTAGATGTTGGCATTTCTTTCCATAAATCCATGCCAAAGAAATGGCTATTATCATGTTCCAGTTAGTAAAATATTTGATTCAGGGCATATTACCTGTTTAATGCGACCTTGGGGAAGTCACTTAACTTTGCCAAACTTTAATTTCTTCATCTATATGATGGGAATGAGATACTATTGCAGAATCATGAATGCTCAGCTCCTTGAGAAAAAGAGATTGCATCCTTTGATTTTTGTATTCTCAGTGCTACTTGGTGCTACTAGTATAGTATACTAGTATATACTTAGTTCTACTAGAACATAGTAGGTGCTTAATAAATGCATGCTGAATTGAATTGAAGTTGAACCAAAAGTACCTCAGAGGCATATTCCAGATGACTTATTTAGAGACAGAAGAGGCCTTAAAGGCCATCAAATCCAGCTTCCTCATTTTACAGATGAAGAAACTGAGGCTGAGAAAGGTCCAGTGACAAGCCCAGGGGTCTTACAACTTTTTGTTGTTGAGTCATTTTACTTGTGTCCAACCATCTGTGACAAAGATACTGGAGTGCTTTGGCATGTCCTTCTCCAGCTCATTTTACAGATGAGGAACTGAACCAAAAAGGGTTAAGTGACCTGCCCAAGATTACAGGATTACTCAACTAGTAAGTGCCTGAGGTGAAATTTGAACTCAGGTTCTCCTGACTCCAAGAGTAGTACTTTATCCACTGCAACACCTAGCTGTTCAACAAGAAAGTGTCTTTGCTATTTTTTCTTTGAAGGAAGTGTCTTTGAATTCAGAAAGTCCAGAACTCTCTCCAAGGTGACATCTAGCTTCCTTAAATACAAGTTATATCGGAATAAGAATACCCTCTACAAAGTGGTTAAGCCTTTGCTTGAGGACCTACAATGAGGAGGAACTCATCACCTTTCAAAAAAGCCCACTCCACTTTGGGATGGCTCCCTTTGTTAGGAAGACTTTCTTTGCACCAACCATAAATTCTCTTCTTTGTAACTTTTACCCATTGCTCCTCATTCTGTCCTAGGCAGACAAGTAAAATGAATAAAATCTCTCTTCTACATGAGAGCCCTTCAGATACATGAGGACAGCACTCTAAATCTTCTCTTCTCCAAGCTAAACATTCCTGATTCCTTCAAATAATCCTCATATGACAGGTTAGATCTGATCCTTCCAAATTCACAGTATTATTGAAAGGACAAACTATGAAAATAGTTGTACAAACGCTTTGAAAAGTAAATCCTCTACAAATACAAAAGTATTATTTTGGTGTTTAGTCATTAGATTTTCCCCTCCTCCTCATAGAGTATTTTTCAAAATGGTGTAGACAATGAGTCAGACCAGAGCCATAACTAGGAATTTTTGTACTTAAATATATTGACTTGAAATTCACTCAGTTTTGGACAATCTATTGTGGGACACTATACTACTGGGGTCACAGAGACCCAGGAACTCTGTCATGAGGCTGCTGCTGGGGAGCCCAGAAGTGAGGGAGGAATTTCCCAAAGGACTACAAATGGTGTTAGCATCTGTAAACTTGGTGCCCTGGGGCAGATTCCCTATCACCCCATCCTAATTTGGCTGTGGTGATGACCATTCCTCAACTTAAAAAGCACAATGAACAGGCCATAACTTTGAAATTGGTATATGAGAAGATGGATATCAACACACCTGGTTAATAAGGACATTAATATGCATATTACTATACATATACATACATACAAGTTTTTTTTTCATATAAGTTTTTAAGACCCTTTTCCTTCCAAAGCTTGTGCTTAGAAATATTTGGGTTTGATGCATTTCTCAGCATGTACTTGTGAGAAACCAGTTTGTCATGGTACAAAACAAGCTTCATGACAGCAAGGACTGGTTTCTGTTTTATTTTTGTGTGTCCAGAACCTAGCAAAGTACCTTGTATACAGGAGGAGCCAAATAAATGCTTCTCAGATAGGACTGTATGTTAGATGGACCACTGGAGGGCTAATCATGATGATAACGATAACAATAGTAAAAATGGCATTGTATTTTCCAAATATAACTGAAAGCGGTTTGCCTCTGGATGGCAGCCAATGATGCAACTAATATCCAAGAGTAGAGTCAAAAAACCCACTGTGGGTGATTCAACCAACAATATATTGATAAAGAAGCATTGAACAAATAGCTGAATCATGTGGATTCTTTTGTGGAAATGGAAGGATTTCTGGTGGTCATTTAGGGCCAGGTCATTGCCATGAGAAAGTAGGGGATAATTCTCTAGGAACCAGTTTTAGTGATCAATTTATGTTATGCAAGGAAATGATGGAGGTTATGCAATACATTACTACAACCTATAAGAGTTTAACACCTACTGAAGACCCATCAAGACAAGACCTGGTGGTTAGAATATATATCAGAATTATGAGTCTATCTTTTACTGACTGACAGATTACAAATCCCCATACTACAAATACAGCTTCCAAAATATCCTGGAGAACTTAACCCATCAAGTATACTGGGATCAGATGGTTATCCCAGATCAAACTGTTTCCCACAATCAACTTTACATAACATTGATTCATAAAAACTCAAGATCAATGTTTTTAATAGATTCAGAGACATGCTGGTAAATGTTTAGCAACTGGCTCTCTGACCAATAAAACATGTGCATAACATGCTTTTGTGTTGAATTTGCATTAACATTTTCTTCACCACTTTCCTACATTTGGACAATCAACAAACAATCAATCAATTTCTGCCTGATTTATAGTGTTTGTCCATTTCTGAGGTGTAAATGCTCACACTGAAAATTTAATAGTTGACTTTCATGCACTGGCTCCAATATATCCTTAGATAGCATCATCCCCCAAACACACAATCTCAAACCTCCATGGGGAAAAGCAACAGCAGCAGCAAGAAAAACAACAAAACTCTCAAAGTCTAGAAATTTGGCTGAGGAGATCAAAATCTTATGGGAACAGAATGAGATGCATGTCATCCCCATCCTCCTGTATGCTAGTGCTATTGTTCAGAGGATGCTTTCAGCGGGTCGGCAAACAGTGAAATGACATCTTCTCACTTTTAGCAAACACCAAGAAGTAGTTTACCTGTGTTATTGGTATTACATCACTTAAATTTTTTTTTAAGTGAGGCAATTGGGGTTAAGTGACTTGCCCAGGGTCACACAGCTAGTAAGTGTTAAGTGTCTGAGGCCGGATTTGAACTCAGGTACTCCTGACTCCAGGGCCAGTGCTCTATCCACTGCAGCACCACCTAGCTGCCCCACATCACTTAAATATTAAAGAATAAGATATCAACTTTCTCCAAGACCATTTGTATCTGAACCTTATTGAAAAAGATGCTAGTAAGATAACAGTAACAACAATAGCAATCTTTTTATTTACTTTGCAAAGATCTGTATTAACATTAAACATAAGAGAATGATCAGGGATAGCAACTTTTCCAAGGACTATTTATATCTGAAACTCCATCAAATGAGATGATTATGTTAATAGTAATGATGGTGATAGGGATAATGATAATGATGGTGGTGAAGGTAACAAAAGGTAGCATTACTTAGTTGTTAGAGTGCTAGAATTGGACTTGGGAAGACCTTGGTTCAAATCCCATTTATTACCTGTGTGACCCCGGGCAAGTCACTTCACCTCTGCCTTAGTTTCCTTATTTGTAAAATGAAGAGTTTGAACTCAATGGCCTCTAAGATCTCAAGTCCTGTATGTAGGATCCTAACATCATCATCATCATCATCATCATAATCATAATCATAATCATATCCAGTTACAAAAAGCAAATATTTCATCCACCCATACATTAGCCCACAGAGCATTAATTCTAAAATAATAGCAGGAGAGAAATTTGAACCAGGACTCTTCTAGCCAAACATCGTTGAATAAGATAAAAAGAATATGATGAATCATCATAATTATAACTGACATTTATAGAGAATGTTAACTTCAAAATTTTAATAGTATTTTATTATTTCTAATTACATGTAAAAACAAATTTAAACATTCATTTTTTTGTTTTTGCTTTTTTGCAGGGCAATGAGGGTTAAGTGACTTGCCCAGGGTCACACAGCTAGTAAGTGTCAAGTGTCTGAGGCCGGATTTGAACTCAGATCCTCCTGAATCCAGGGCCAGTGCTTTATCCACTGTGCCACCTAGCTGCCCCTAAACATTCATTTTTGTTTTGTTTTGTTTTGTTTGTTTTGCGGGGCAATGGGGGTTAAGTGATTTGCCCAGGGTCACACAGCTAGTATGTGTCAAGTGTCTGAGGCCGGATTTGAACTCAGGTACTCCTGAATCCAGGGTCGGTGCTTTATCCACTGCGCCACCTAGCTGCCTCCCAACATTCATTTTTAATACAGTTTTGAGCTCCAATTTTTCTCAAGACCATTAACTTTTTCAAACAATTTCACATATATGATCTCATTTGATTTTCACAACTCTCTTGGGAGGGAGAGACCTCAGGTATGAATATGCTCATTTTCCAGATGAAGAAACTGAGGTTTTAAGAAAGTTGCATAGTTGAAGATCAAGTAAGATCAGTACTTGACATGAGAAGATGTGGGTTCTGGTTCCTCTACTACTTGCTGTCTATGTGATTCTGGACAACTCCCCCTCGCTGGGGCTCAGTTTCTTGATCTGAACTAATCTTGCACAAAAAGCTATTTTCGAACCATTAAGTACTGGCAAAAGGTGAGTGAAGGGTGGATGAATGCGGAAAGTTACATAAAAACTCAGGCTGGCGACAGTGACCTTCAGACAGTCTCACAGTGGACTTCTTTCAGGCTGGGCAGTGTGCTTTTGAAAGGTTCATCAAGTACATCAGAGCCAGGGAGGCCATTTGGACGCCCTTGAGCAGCAGTCCAGTCAAAGCCTCTAGGCTAGAGATATTTGTATGGCTGGCCACAAGCAGGGATGCAGCTGTGGAGCTTCTGTGGTCGAGACAGAAGGACCATGGCAGACCCTTGACCTTCATCAGCAGGGCAGCCTTGCTTAGAATGGAAGTCAGCACGCCTGGCTCCAGAGCTAAGGGCTGCTCTTGAAGCTGGAAAGAGGCGATTCTATGACTGAGAGAGACAAAGTTCCCTTTACCTGGTGGACAAGAGTACAGTGACCCCTTCCCCATTGTGGGGATTACAGGCAAGGCACCCCCTGAAATCCGGAAAATCCATCTAAAATGTTTTGGCTCTCCCTTTGTAGCAGAGAAGAAGTCTGAACTATTATGGTATTAAAAGGTAAAAGATGTTGATATTATATAGTACCATACATATATTTTATGCACTTCTGAGCTTCTAAATTTTTTCTGTGTGGTCTGCAGCTTCCACAAAACTCCCCCCAAGTTCCCATTTAATTTCTTACACCAACCTGCCCTATGTTGAAACTGCAGATGTGGAAGGGCTAACTGGATATAAAAGGCATCGCAAAAGCCTTAGGGAAATTTGACCTCCTGCTCCACCCAGCTGGCCTTGCCCTGGTAGAACTAGTGCAATCATCACCACACATACCTATATCCTCACAGGTTAGCCATGAGAGGAAGGCTAAGAATAATAATTATGATAATAACAATAATAATATATTCAGAGGCCTTTCATCTCTGCCCAGAGAATAAAATAGAGTCACTTTAGCTGGGCAGTTAAGGGGCTCCTACCTTTCAAGCCTCATTTCATGTTACTGCCCTTCATGAGCTGTTCCCTGAGGCCAGCCCTCCATTGCCCACCATCACATTTGTGTGAGCTGTCCCTGTATCTGGAAAGCCTCCCTCTTCATCTCTGCCTCTCAGAACCCTCCTCTTCCACGGGTGACTCAAGTTCCACCTCTACCAGGAAGCCTTCTCTGATCACCCCTCCACCTTCTCTTGCTCCTCAAATGACCTTCTGGCTATTTATCTGTGTATAGTTCATCCCCACCTCACCCCGCACCTCAGAAGAAGGTAAGTTCCTGGAAGGCAGGAATTACAGATCCTAGGTCTAGAGTTGAAAGGGTCCTTAGAGGCTGTTTGGTCCAACCCCTTCATTTTTTTTTTTTTGCAGGACAATAGGGGTTAAGTAACTTGCCCAGGGTCACATAGCTAGTAAGTGTCAAGTGTCTGAGGCTGGATTTGAACTCAGGTCCTCCTGAATCCAGGGCCAGTGGTCTATCCACTGCTCCACCTAGCTGTCCCTGTTTGTTAACTTTTAATGTTATGGGGAAACTGAGACACAGAAAGGCCAAGGGGCAAAGCCAAAATTCAAACACAGGTCTTAGGATTCTTTCCCTTATACTACATGATTATCCCTGTATCCTCAGCTCCCTGAAAAGGTCTTTTTTCTTTTTAAATACACCCCTGTGATTTCACTTAGGTAGGGAGTTTACTCCTGGTAAGAAACTTCCTCTCACAATTACCTTCTGATAAACAAACAAACGAATGAATGAATGAATAAAAAAAAAGTATAAGCTGATAAATCTTATAGAGAGCGGGGGGGGGGGGGGGCTCATAGATCTGGAACTGGCAAAAACCTCAGAGGACTTTCAGTCCAGCTGCCTCATTTTACGGGAGAGGAAACTGAGGTCTGGGGAAACTGAGTTATCTGCTACATAGTGAAGCAGAGTGCTTGACCCAGAGAAAAGAAGACCTGAATTCAAATCCACCCTCAGACTTATCTTGACTGTGTCACCCTAGGCAAGTCACTTTGCCTCTGTCTGCCTCAGTTTTCTCAGCTATAGATTGGGGATCAGAACAGCATAATAGTTTGCTGTGAACATCAAATGAGAAAATATTTGTAGAGGCCTTAGCAAAGTGCCTGGCACATAGTAGTGTGCTTGTTCTCTTCTCTTCATTAACATGCTTCCTCAGTTCTATTCAGGACCCCCTTATTGGACCACCACCATAACATGCTCAGTCCCGCCTCCCTACTTTAGGTCATATTCTCCTCACTGGGAATACTTATTCTGTGCTTCTCAGGCCCACCTGCCCCTGGAAGTCCTCCTGAATTTCCCTTTCTAACTCCACTCAGAATCATGAAGTCTCACTGTTGGAAATGCCCTCAGAGGCCTTCAAGTCCAATCCACACCTGAACAAAATTCCCCAATAAAAGATCAACTAAACTCACTCAATGATTGCCAGTGAGTGGGAAACTACTGCTTCCCAAGTCTATTGCACTTTTGAATAGCTCTCAAAATTAGGAAGTTTTGGGGCAGTTAGGTGGTGCATTGGACAGAGCACCAGCCCTGGATTCAGGAGGACCTGAGTTCAAATTTGGCCTCAGACACTTAACAATTACTAGCTGTATGACCCTGGGCAAGTCACTTAACCCCAATTGCCTCACCAAAAAAAAAAATTAGGAAGTTTTTCTGACATCCAGTCTAAATTTATTTCTATCACTTCAATGTTCATTTTTCCTATGTTGGCCTCTGAGGTTAAACACAATCCTACTCTGTCTTCTATGGAGAAAGTCCTTCAAAAAGTTAAAGACAGTTCTCATGTACCTCCTAAATGTTCTCTCCAGGTTCACCACCTTTCATTTCCTTCACTTGTTCCTCACACAGAGTGACCTGGATGCCTTTTGGCATCCTTGTTACCTTCTTCTAAACATTCTCCACCTTATCAATGTCCTTCCTAAAAATGTGATGTCCAGGCCTTGATGTAGCACCCTTTCTGAGGCCGCTCCCCAAAGAAGGCATTCCCACCACTTGGTTGGGGTCTCTAGACGGAAGCTGACTACTGCTCCACTCAGGATTCTAGGGGGTAACAGTGACAGGCTGAGGGGTTCTATTACTGTCACTCAAGAGCCCCTACCAGTGTGTTCTCCATTATCAGTCAACCAGCTGTACTTCGACAGCTTTTAGAAAAGGGATTTACTGATAGCAAAAACCATTGGTATAAAACATTTCCCTCCAAGTTGAGGGCACACTCTCTCCTGACCAGGTCAATCCCATATTTAAGCTCCTGTGGCCTCGTATTACCTATAGATGCAAATATAAACTCTTTTTTGGTACCTAAAGTTATTTACAACCTGGCCTTTTTCTACCCTTCCAGCCTTACTTCTCCCTTTTTCTGCTTGAAGGGAGGCAAAATAGATATCCCTCTAGCCTCTTCTTCCCCCTCTTCTTCTCCAAGGAAAGCTTTAATTCCTTCCAGAAGGCAGGAGGTTGGGACCATAATTTTGACCCACTCTGTGAAAGGGAGAGAGGGGGAGGGAGAGAGGGAGAGGGAGAGAGGGAGAGGGGGAGAGAAAGAGAAAGAGAGAGGGGGGGAGAGAGAGAGAGAGAGAGAGAGAGAGAGAGAGAGAGAGAGAGAGAGAGAGAGAGAGAGAGCCTGGCTAGAATTATATTTATTCACTTCCTTAAATATTATTAGTATAGGGGATTTGGTTTTCTGGTTCAAGCTAAATTTCTGATAGTTATTTCTCAATGGGGAAAGGAAGACTCGGGCTTTATATCTAAGGCTTGATCCCTTCCCCACAAATACCAGTTTCACAATGAACACACTTAGCAATTAGGAAAAGGCCTGTTTATCCAAGTCAGTAACAAAACAGAAATCAGAGAAGGTCTACATAGGAGAATATATACAAGACAAAACAGGGCACAAGAACTCTCCTATTGGGAATTAGGTAACTCAGCAAGAGAGAGAGAGAGAGAGAGAGAGAGAGAGAGAGAGAGCTGAATCTCACCCAAGGGGAAGTTCTCCAGAGTCTTTAGCACAGCAAGCTGGGGAAAGGGACATGATGGATACTGTCAGATCCTCTCATGTCAGCTTCTTTCCAGAGTCTTATTTTCCCTTAAGCAACCTGAAGCAGGATTGGTCTTCTTTCATCTTCTCTCTCAAAGTTGGAAGCCAGAAGCCCCCAGAACTACTGCAGGGGCCAAAGAGACTGCAGAAATTTGACTAGGTGCTCTCCTCTCTCCCACACCTCCTCCAACACGCCCCTCACATGGGCTAAGGCATTGATTTCCACCAATATAAGGAAAGAGCCCATTTGAACGGGCTTTGGGAGTCAGGTTGAACTTATACTATATGTATATATCATCCCCTCTGACAGAATGTAAGCTCCCTAAAGGCAGGATCTGTTTCTACTTTTTAAAAATTTTACTTATGTCTTTGTAACTGCTTTGTCTACTACCATTCCAGGCACATAGAGAATGCTTGTTGGTTGAATGCTGTGTTCAAGGCAGGTGGGTGGTGCAGTGGATAGAGTCCTAGGTCTGGAGTCAGAAAGACCTTTGTTAAAATCCTGCTTCAGATATTTACTAGCAGTGTGATCTTGGGAAAGTCACTTTACCTCTGTTGGCCTGTTTCCTCAACTGTAAAATGTTGATAATAAGAGTATCTACCTCCCAGGATTGTTTAGAGAATATTTTGTAAAGGAGAATATAAATAGTATAAGGATAATATTTGTAAAGCCCTTCACACAATGACTGGAGCACAGTAGGCACTTAATAAATGCTTACTTCCGTTCTTCAAGGTCACACAACTACTAAGAAGAGGGGTTTGAATTCAGGTCTTTTGATTCCACATCTAGCAGTGTTTCCATTATGCCACATTTCAAGGAAATCTGCAATCTGTCTATACCATGCATGGGAGATGGCGTAAATGGTACGTAAGCCAGGATTCATTGTGGCACATGGACTATCATGGCTCTTTGAGCTGAGTTTTATGGATAAATTACTGTCAAATATTCCCCAAATCATGCTGATTTCACTCAAATGTAATTTTGTATATTCCATTTACTCTTTGGGGACCTATATAATTAACACAGGCAGCTAGGTGGTGCCATGGATAGAATGCTGAGTCTGGAGCCAAGAAAACCTGAGTTCAAAGCCAGCCTTAGACATTTACTAGCTGTGTGACTCTGGGCAAGTCACTTCACCCTGTTTACCTCAGTTTCATCATCTGTAAAATGAGTTGGAGGAGGAAATGGCAAACCAGTCCAGTATCTTTGCTGAGAAACCTCCCAAATGGGGTCAGGAAGAGTCAGATATGACTGAAACAATTGAATGACTAATTAACATAGTTAATTTTTGCTTTTCTAAATTCTCTTCTATTTTTCTGGTTAGTTCTTTTTGATTCAGTACAGAGATATCCAGGTAACTTCATGCAACTTCTTTGGTTAAGGGAAGCATCCTCTGAGTCATTTGCAAATTTCACAAGTGTGGCAAATTTGCTGAAATCTAATAACTCTTCAAAAAAACCATTAAAAGGCTGTTTTGTGGATATTGTATTTGTGGTTTTTTATACAGCATTAATGTTTGTAGGGAACCTTAGGACACAGAACATTGAATTCAGAGCTGGAAGGGGCCTGAGAGGCAGCATTATACAAGGGAAGAATTTGGAGCCAGGGGACCTGAGTTCAAATCTCAACTCTGCTACTTACTAGCTATAGGATGCTGAGCAACTCATTTCTTCTCCCTGGGACTCTTTTGCCTTATCTGCAAAATAAAGGAATTGATCTAATGGCTTCTATGTTCCCTTCCAGCCCTAAGTGTGTGTGTGTGTGTGTGTGTGTGTGTGTGTGTGTGTGTGTGTGTGAATATCAGAGATAAAAGGTTCTTTAGATTATAGAATGATAGAACCAAAAAGCACCTTAGTACACAGTATAATAGGACTGAAAGGGACCTTAGACAAACAGAACATAGAATGTCAGTGGTGGGAGCACCTTTAGAGACCATGTACTACAACTCCTTCATTTTGTTGTTGTTCGGTTGTTTGAGTTCTGTCTGATTTTTCTTGACCCCATTAGGGGTTTTCTTGGCAAAGAATGGTTTGCCAGTTTCTTCTCCAGCTCATTTGACAGATGAGGAAACTGAGGCAAACAGGGTGAAGTGACTCACCCAGGGTCACCAGCTAATATCTGAGGCCAGATGGGAACACGAGTCTTCCTAATTCTAAGTCCAGTGCTCTATCCACTTTGCCACCTAGTTACTCTTTTGTAATTGATTCCTAACTTCCAGTTATATTTAATTCAATACAACCAACATCTAAAATATACCTACTATGTGCAAGGCAATGGGGGATACAAAGACAAAATGCAATAATCCTTGCCTTCGAAGAACTTTCATTCTACTGGGGGTGGGGCCCTACAGGATGTACCCACAGAAGTAAATTCAAAGTGTATATAAAATAAAACAGTATTAAAAAACTCACAGATTTTGGGAGGCAGAGAATGCTAACAACTTGGGAGATCAGGACAGATTTCATGTGGAAGGTAGCCCCAGAGCTGTGCTTTGAAGGAAGCTAGGAATTCCAAGGGGCAAAGGTGAGGAGAGAAGACATTCTGGGCATGCTTGATGAATTATACAAAGGCAAAGAGGTGAAAGATAGTATGTCCTTTACAAGGCAACTTGACTGTAATGGACAGCATGTGAAGGAGAGTAATACAAAATAAGACTAACAAGGCAAGTGGAAGCCAGAATGTAGAAGGCTTTAATTTTAATTTTAAATTTAAAAAAATATAACCTAGGAATAATAAAGAGCCAATGAAAATTTTAATTTAGCCTAGAGACAATAGGGAGCTATTGAAGATTTTTGAATGAGGGAGAAATATGGTCAGATCTGTTATAGAACACAAAGTTTTAAAATGACAATTTGATGTAGAGTTTATATATTACAGTCAGACATGTTCCCTTATGTCACCAGCAGCCTATGTCTATTAAATATAATTTAATTCAGGGATATGGTTTTTCTTTTGGTCCTTAGAACTGGCTTTCAGTTAGAGAGTAATTGTTTTTATAGGCAACATAGAGTGGAAAAAGCACCGGGTTCAAAGTCAGAAGAAATCAGTTCAAGTTGTGGTTCTTACCACAGTAAGTATTCGGCCTTAAATAACTTACTTCCCCTCTCTGGAGGCCTTAATTTCCTTCCCTCTAAACTGGTCTCCAAGGTCCCTTGCAAGCTCTATAGTTCTGTAACTCAGCCATATAAATTCCACTCAGGTACTTGTATTTCAGTATTCTCATATCTCATCTGACAACCAGCCTTTGGCAGCTATAACTGGCCATCTTTGGTATAATGTCCGATGTGATTATTATTTATGAAATCATTTGGTGTTCAACAATAAAATATATGTCTATTAGTATCATTCTATTAATAAAAGCCTTCAAGTCACATCCAGCACAGTCACCCTCTCCTTCCCTCCTCCGCCCCATCTAATGTAATCATTTTACACTGGGGAGGAAACAGAAATTACAAGGTACCCTCTTTAGTGAAATCTTCATGGAATCACTCACTCCTCAGCACCTTAGAGAGATGTATTTGTGTGGAATATCTGACTATCCAAGCAATTACACCCACACCCAAAGTGACTTTAGAGGATACTTAAGTGCTACAGAGAAATGGAGTTTTTTTGTGTGTGTTTTTTTTTTTTTTTAAAGCTGAATGGATAAAAAAGACACACACAGAAGGCGTAATAAGCAATGGTTTTGGACAGGTCGAAATGGAATCTCATTCAGCAAGCTGAGATTTGGATGAATGGCCACAGAACTGCTTTCTCCTTGGAGTTCTATTCCTCTCTTAGAAAATCTGGATGGAGGGAACAACCCCTCTCCCCAACACCTTGGCCCCCCACTCCTGCTCCCTGCCAAAGGCAGCAATTTTGAGCAGTTGCTTTGGAGTGTTCCCCAGGGTTCCACGCCAATTTTATTTTACCCTGAAGCAATCACTTTTTTTAGGCAGTGGATTTCTACTGCTTTTTTAAGGCAGTGGATTAAGGTGGGCTTCATTGGAGCTGGATTTTTCGAAAATTCCTCTCTACATTCATTCAAAAGAAAGCAGGAGATTTCTAGGGATAATACCTGGTATAATCAGCTCTGGGTCCAGACCTACCCTTCACACACTTCATAAACACCAGCCCTTTGCCCCATCTTTTCCTCCCCAGTGGGAATTGTGGTAGGAAGGGGTAGTGATGGGGAGGGAGGGGAGAGGGATAGTATTTGCAAACATCCCTATCATTCCCTGCTGACAGACCTTGCAGAAAGATTTCAGAGCTTGGGAGTCATTCATTGTGGAGGTGAAAAGCTGTTGAGGGCAAATGTCCAGGCTTTTAAGAGGCTATCAGCATTTGAAATAAGCTGCTCCACCTTCCTTAAATCCTAGCCCTGACAGATGCCTCTTAATCCATCCCTCCAGAACTGGGAAGAACCCTAGATAATATCCCCGGCATAGGTTCCCCATATTATATCCTGAT
Organism: Dromiciops gliroides; assembly: GCF_019393635.1. Lineage (NCBI taxonomy): Eukaryota > Metazoa > Chordata > Mammalia > Microbiotheria > Microbiotheriidae > Dromiciops > Dromiciops gliroides. The sequence continues at coordinate 16,647,127 of NC_057861.1, read as the reverse complement.
AGCCAGCCGGGGGAGAAATTGAACTGAGTCAGAGATGCCCAACTTGGGCTCTCCATCCGAGAAAATGGCCTGCTTCCTTGGGGCCTAACTCATTTTCTCGGGGCTCCTTTCGCTTCGGTACAATTAACAACCCAGATGCCGCCTGCCTGGAGCGGTCTGGCTTTTTCCAAACGCACGCACATCTGTCTGTCTCCCCACATCCCCCCCCCCCCCCCCCCGTGGTACTCACGGCAGCTGTCTCAGCTGGAACACATCATCCTCCATGGCAAGGCTGCGGTGGGGAGCGCTGTTCTCATGGCTCTTGCATGGTGAGGGGATGGAGGGCTGGGAAGGTTTTCAGGAGCGGGGCTGCTGGACAGCTCCCTGCCACTACACGGATGGAGCTAGGGCACCCTAGAGACAAAGCGGCCGAGGGGAGAGCAGCGGAGGAGGAGGAGGAAGAGGAGGAGGAAGAGGAGGAGGAAGAGGAAGAGGGGGAGGAGGAGGAGGGTAGCGGCAGCAATAGCAGCAGCTGGAGAGGAGAGGCAAGGGGAGAGAAGAGGAGGCTGCTAGATGGAGAGGGGGCGGAGATAGCTCTGCTGCTAACAGAAACTTGCCCATTCCCTCCCACTCAGCTACCCCGCCCCCTCCCCCTCCACTCCTCCCGCCCCCTCTTCTCTCCTCCCTTCCGCCGCCCCCCCATACCTCCCCCGCGTTGTTTTTACACTAGAGCTATTGGGATGTTGATTTTCCTCTGTAGCTTCGTATCCTATAACATGGTTGTCTTGATATAGATTCATCGAGGCTCTGTATAAATCTTGTATATTCCTATTTTGTCCCTGTTATTCATCCCATTAGAATGTAAGCTCCTTGAGGGCAAGGACGGTTTAGCCTTTCTTTGTAACCCCAAGGGCTTAGTACAGTCCCTAGCCTAGGCAGGAAGGAAGGAAGGAAGGAAGGAAGGAAGGAAGGAAGGAAGGAAGGAAGGAAGGAAGGAAGGAAGGAAGGAAGTGTGAAGTCCCTGGGAAGTAGATGATATTATTACCCATTTTACAGTTAAGGAAACTGAGGTGGACAAAGGTGAAGTGACTTAACCATGGTCACACAGTATCTAGGCTGAATTTGAACTCAGGTCTTCCTAAAGGCTTAAAAAATTTCGCTTGCAAAAAAATTTTTTTTCACTTGCTATTTGCTTGATGAAGGCTTTCCATATTTTCGGAAAGAATGGGAGCTTGAGAATTAGGAGACCTGATTTCAAATTCTAACCCTGAGGTAGACTAAACTGTGTGACTGGGGATAGATCCTAGAAGGCTCTGGACCTGTTTCCTCATCTGTGGCATGGGGCTAATAATCCTTGCCTTACTTCTCTCTTGGAGTTGAGGTTAAATGAGAATTTTGGGGGGCAGTTAGGTGGCACAGTGGATAAAGCACAGGCCCTGGATTCAGGAGAACCTGAGTTCAAATATGGCCTCAGGCACTTGATACTTACTAGCTGTGTGACCCTGGGCAAGTCACTTAACACTCATTGCCCAGCCCTGCCCCCAAAAAACGTATTTTGTAAATCTTAGTGTTCTGTAGAAATGGGAGTCAGTATTACCATTGAGTCAGCTGCTGGATTGGAGGTAACTAAGACTTTGGTTGAGACCTCATTCCTGACATTTGCTGGGGTAGCGTTCTTTCTGGGATATATCTCCCATTGATTATAGCAAGTAAATTGGAAGGGTGGGGGAACCAAATGCCTGCCCTTCCCCATAAGTGCTACACTAGATTTGGCTTTTGAGATGATAGTATCAAAATTTGGAAACAAAAGGGACCTTATAAACCATATAATTTACCCATGTCATTTTATAGAGGTTGAAACCATGACATGGAAAGTGATGGTTTATTGCCTTCCATTTTACACATGAGAAAACTGAGGTTCAGAGAGAAAAAAATTAGAAGACTGTAGGATCATAAATCTAGAATGATAGGATTTTCACCATAATTCTTTTAGTAAAGGCCATCAAAAATAACTCATTCCCATAAGGCTTACACAGCACTTTCCTAACAATGACCCTGCAGAATATATTGGTCATGCAAATATTAGTATCCCAATTTATAGATTTGGAAACCAAGGCTGGGAAGAATTGTCACCATATGCCTAAGAATCAATAGCTAGAAAATGCTAGTCAGGATTGAAATCCTGACCTTTCCTGTGTGGTACAAATTATTTGGGGTAAAGATTAATATTCTCATTTTTAGCTAACTCATTTAGGAGGGGCCACACCTGGCCCACCTGGAGATTATGAAGGCAGCTTTTTGAAGGACCTCCCCTTTTGGGGGAGGGGACATTGAACGCTCCTGGAAGGGAGGTGGGCTACTTCCAGTACATGAGTGGGTTTCAGTCTTTCGGCTGGGGCCCTTGAGTTGGTGGCACATGAGCGACTTTAGACTGACTGGTCAGGCGTGGGTGAGTTACTTACGGAAAACCCTAAATTCCTTTGAACTAGCTTAATTGGGAATGGTCTGGGATTGCATAGGCTAAGTTTAGAGTTAAGAATATCCATCTGTATTTCCATTTTCCTATTTCCTTATCTTTGATTTTTTATTAGTTTCACCTTTGTTGTTTAATTAATTCCCAAGTAATAAATCTGATCCTTTTGTGAACTAAAGCTTAGAGGCTCCTTTCTTATTGGCCTGGGAGAAATATCTAAAAAGAGCTGTTCAGAGGGGAGGGTTAAACCTTAAAGGTCCCTCATATTTCTGGGACCCCAATATTAAGGCAAGTCATCCAAATAATGCTCAGTATATCAAATTTTGACCCTCACACCTGACACCAAGTCCAAAGTCAGAATTCTTTTTATCAAATCATGTTAACTTTCTAGAGGTAATAATGGGTATGGAATATTGAAATATAAAAGTCCAATTTTTTTTTTGGTGGGACAATGAGGGTTAAGTGACTTGTCCAGGGCCACACAACTAATAAGTGTCAAGTGTCTGAGGCTGGATTTGAACTTAGGTCCTCCTGAATCCAGGGGTGGTGCTTTATCCACTGTGCCACCTAGCTGCCCCTGAAAGTCCAATTTTACCCTAATTCTACTATCCCTATCATCAGGAAAATTGGGATATTGGAAAGAGTGCTGGACTTATACTCAGGAGAGGTCTGCATTCCATACCTTCACACTAGTTCTGGGACCATGGACAAGCATCAGTCAACCAATCAACATGCATTTACTGAGAACTTACCAATGTGCCAAGCACTGTGTTAAACACTAGGGAGACAGAGGAAGGCAAAAGAAAATCCCTACCCTTGAGGAACTCACATTGTAATGAAGAAGACAACATTAAACAACTAAGTCACTATAAGATATAAACAAAATAGTTGGGAGGTAATCTCAGAGGAGAAAGCACTAACAGCTAAGGGGACATTAAAAAGCATCTTGGAGAAAGGAGGATTTGAGCTGAGTTTTGAAGGAAACTAGTGAAGCTAACAGATAAAGTTGAAAGGGGGCATCCCAAACCTTGAGGACAGTCCAGAAAATGTAGTGGAGTTTGAAATGGGGTGTCCTGCAAGTAGGCAAAGTAACTGGATGATGGAAAACCCAAAGAAGGTTGGCATGCCTGCATAAAGCCCTCTAGGAAAGGTTAGAATGGAAGAAAGGAAAGAATTGTAAGGATGAAAAGAAGGTCAAAGAAGGGTAGGAATAGGAATGTTGGTGGAGAGCAAACCCACCTTGGAGCTACATAAGAAAGATTCGGTGCTTCCACATGCACACATGTATTATGATGTATGTGTGTATATGTAGACACACACAGATGTATGTATATATGTATGTATAGTGTATATTGTGTATATATGATAGTTGACATTGACATCATACCTAAAGTTGATATCATGTCTGAAGTTAGCAAAATACTTTCTTGAGCCTTATGTCAACTGAACTTCACAACAGCTCCATCAGTTAGGTAATCTCAAGGTCTCAAATACTCCAAAGGATCTGTGATCTCAATGCTGAATTCCCTGCAATAATGCAGTCTATAATCCTTCCATGCTATGTTTGGATAAGTACAGTGGGGAAAAGTTTTTTAAGACTTACAAAGCTGGGGTGCAGCTAGGTGGCGCAGTAGATAAAGCACCGGCCCTGGATTCAGGAGGACTTGAGTTCAAATCCGACCTCAGACACTTGACACTTACTAGCTGTGTGACCCTGGCCAAGTCACTTAACCCTCATTGCCCCGCAAAAAAGAAAAAAAAAAGACTTACAAAGCCTTTCCCTCACAACAATCCTGTATTATTATATCCAGTTTATAGATAAGGAATACAAGACTTCCAAGAGGCAAAGTGATTAATAGTAATGATTTGTTGTTGTTGTTGTTCAGTCATTTCAGTGATGTCTGACTCCTGGAAATGCCATTTGGGGTTTTCTTGGCAAAGATACTGGAGTGGTTTGCCATTTCCTACTTCAGCTTATTTGACAGATGAGGAAACTGAGGTATACAAAGTGAAGTGACTTGCCCAGAGTCACACAGTAAGTAAGTGTCTAAGGCTAGATTTGAACTTAGATCTTCCTGACGCTAGGCCCAGTGCTCTATCTATACCTAGCTGCCTGCCTGCATGTATGTATTATGTATGTATGTGTATATATATATATATATATATATGCATGTATGTATAGCTAGGTGCCTATAGATACACATACACATACATACATGTGTGTTTACATAGTATGATTTATTATGTCCATATATAGCATAATATAATAACATATAATAATAACACTGTGTATATATATATGGCACTTGCTATGTGCTAAGTGCTTTACAGGGAAAGCTAGGTGGCGCTGCAGTGGATAAAGCACTGGCCCTGGAGTCAGGAGTACCTGAGTTCAAATCTCACCTCAGATACTTACTAACTGTATGACCTTAGGCAAGTCATTTAACCCCAATTGCCTCAAACATCCTCGACCATCTCCAATCATTCTGATGTGTATCTTGCTACTGAACTCAGATGGCTCTGGAGGAGAGAATGAGACTGGTGACCTTGCACAGCCCTCCCTCACTTCAATCCAATTCACTGCAAGTCATAACATCACCCTAATATCATGGTCCTCTTCAAGAACGAGGCCAAACAACAAGTGCTTTACAATTATTATCTCATTTGATCTTCACCATGTGAGAGGAAGGCACCATTATTCTTCCTATTTTACAGGTGGGGAAAATGAGGCAAACAAAAGGTAAGTCATTTGCCCAAGGTCACACAGCTAGTAAGTGTCTGAGGCCAGATTTGAACTGAGGTCTTCTTGACTCCAGGCCTGCTGTTATATCCACTGAACTGTCTCAATATTTATGGGTCCAGGGGGGGAGCTAGGTGGTGAAGTGGATAAAGCACCAGCCCTGGATTCAGCAGGACCTGAGTTCAAATTTGGCCTCAGACACTTCATACTTACTAGCTGTGTGACCCTGGGCAAGTCACTTAACTCTCATTGCCCCACAAAAAATAAAATAAAATTATGGGTCCACCTAGTAAATATAGGGAGTGGGATTCAAACCCATTACTTGTTAGGGCAGCTAGGTGGTGCAGTGGATAAAGCACTGGCCTTGGATTCAGGAGGACCTGAGTTCAAATCCAGCCTCAGACATTTGACACTTATTAGCTGTGTGACCCGGGCAAGTCACTTAACCCTCATTGCCCTGCAAGCAAACAAACAAACAAACAAACACAACTATAATATAATGGCAAAGCCCATTCTCCTTCTTGTGATGAGGGGATAAAGTAGCATCTCAGCTAAGGTTTTCAGTTCATGTCAGAAGCCAGAAGCAATAAGAAGGTCCACAATCTTATTCTCAATTGAGCCACACTTGGCATTGACCAGTAGCAACCACTGGACAAGTGGAACAACATTAATTATATGAAACCACCAGGGAGCAATGCCCCACAATGATTCCATGACATGCCCACACACCCAGTAGAGACTAAATAACCAATAGAAGCTATCAACCACGCAAGAGTAGTAGGGAGCAAACCCAATGGGAACTGCATGCTGATGTCATTAGAAGACATGATTACCCTGCAGCATCAGAAGTGTTAGCTGTTCCTCCACAAATGTGCCAGAACCACTGTGTTCTTTATGTGGCTAACCCTCCACATATTTTTTTGCAAATGTATCCATTCTCCTTTTGATGATATATATTTATGGGAAAGAGTGCCCCAGGTTGACATGGGAAATTTTTTTATGGCTACTTGTCTTGCTATGCTATTTCATGAAATGCCTTTGCTTAGAATGAATTATGTCTTCTGGCTGACTAAAAAATCTCTAACACAGTGGTAGGGGCTTGTGAGCTGTGGTTCTGAAAAGATGTGGGCCCATCCAGAGTAGTCTTATTTGGGGAACCCACTGTGCAAGTTGGGAAGTAGTCCTAGAAATTAAATATATGTGGGGCAGCTAGGTGGTGCAGTGGCCCTGGATTCAGGAGGACCTGAGTTCAAATCCAGATTCAGACACTTGACACTTACTAGCTATGTGGCCCTGAACAAGTCACTTAACCCTCATTGCCCCCCCCCACAAAAAAAACCATTAGAAAAAAAGAAACTAAATATATGTTTGCTGAATTAAATTGCTTTGCCAAGTGTGGTGGCAAACTCCGGTAGTCCCTACTGCTGGGTAGGCTGAGGCTGGTGAATTAGTCTGAGTTTGGGAGTTTTGTACTCCAGAAGTTCTAAAATCAATTGGATCTCTATGCTAAATCTAGTGCCAAAATGATGAGCCCTAGCAGCAGAGGTTACCTAAAGAGGGTCATACTGGCCCAGGTAAGAAAAATAGTGGGTTCAAGCTTCCATGCAAATGAGTATTGGGATCAAACCTATGGGATCACTGCTCTTTCAGCATGGGCAAGATAAGGAGATCCAAGTTAAAAAAAAACAACAAATGAACAAAAATTAAATTGTTTTGCAATAGGTGGGCAAATAGGTGGGCAAATCCATAGCTAGAGGATGTTTTGGGGAAAATGTAAAGGACCATGAAATATTAAATAACTTTAGTATAGTTCAAGAACTGGTGTAGTAGAAACCCTATTATTAAAGCCATTAACAATCTTTGAGAATTAATCTAACTGAAAAACTATATGTTTTCTATAAAGACAACCCCAAACTGAAAATGATGGAAATAAAGACAAATAATTGGAAAGACAATGTTCATAGATTGGTCAGTAAATAGCAAAAGTGACAATACTGTACTCCAAAATGATCCTACATGCTTAATATTATATCAATATTATATCAATCAAATTACTATAGAATTGGATACAATTATGATGAAATTTGCATGGAAAACGACAAGAGGTCTGCTAGAAACAAGAAGAAGAAAAGGATCAGGAAAGCTGATGAAGGCATGCTGGCCTTTATAATCTATTAAAAATCAATGATAGGAGGCAGCTAGGTGGCGAAGTAAATAGAGCACTGGCCTTGGATTCAGGAGGACCTGAGTTCAAATCTGGCCTCAGAAACTTGACACTTACTAGCTGTGTGACCCTGGGCAAGTCACTTAACCCTCATTGCCATGCCCAAAAAAAGTTTTAAAATCAATGATAAAATTATTTGAATCAAGGCAAAAATAGAGAAGTAGATCAATGAACTAGAATGGAGATATTCCAGATGTCCAACTAAATATTCACTAAAAATAAAATTTGATAGACATAAAAATAAGGACTGGGGAAAGGATTCAACATTTAATAAATATTGACTATTCAACATTTATGTAGTTATAGATGTATATATTAATTATCTAAATTATATATTAAACATATACATATTAAATATAAATATTCATTATTTAACAAATGCATTGGAAAAAATTTGTTGGCACTTGGGTAGGAAATGGATTTCTACCCACATCTCACACCATATACCTCAGTGAATTCCAGATGGATGATTTAAACCTTAAAAAAAGTACTAAGAAGGCAGAAGAAAATGGAATAATGTATTTATCTCAGTATTGGTGGGGAGAAGACATCCTTCCTATTCAACTAATAGAAGGAATTATTAGGGAAAAGATAGAAAAGCTTGGTTGTATTAAATTTTAAAATCTGTACTATATTAGGACGTTTTACAGATGAGTACTCACAATGAGGTTGGTTTTGAGGTATTTAATTTTTTAATGTAATAAACATTTTTATTTATAGTTTTGGGTTACCATTTTTATCCATCCTTCCTTTCCTCCCCTCCACCCTTCCTCAGGTGGTAAGCAATCAGATATGGGTTATACATGTATGATTATGTAAAATATTACCATATTTGTCATTTTGTACAAGAAAACTTGATTAAAAGAAAAAAATGACAGAAAATGAAAAATAGCATGCTTCAGTCTGTTCCATCGATATCAGTTCTTTCTTTGGAGGTCGATGGTATGTTTCATCAATAGTCCTTTGGGATTAGCATGACTAATGCAGAAATATCTTTAATGTGATTATACATATATAACCTATATCAGATTGCTTGCTGTCTTTGGGAGAGGGGAGGGAGGTGAAAAAGAGAGAAAAATCTGAAACCAGAAATCTTATAAAAATAAATGTTGAAACTAAAAAAAAAAAATAGTCCTTTGGGATTGTTTTGGATCATTGTATTTTTGAGAATAGTCAACTTATTCACAGTTCTTCATCAAATAATATTGCTGTCTCTGTACATGATGTTCTCTTGGTTCTGCTCTCTTTACTATACATCAGTTCATATAAGTTTTTCCAGGCCTTTCTGAAATCATCCTGCTGGTCATATAGCACAATAATATTCTGTCACCATCATATACCACAGTTTGATTAGCCATTCCCTAATTGATGGGCATTCCTTTGATTTCTTATTCTTAGCCACCACAAAAAGAGCTGCTATAAATATTTTTGTACAAATAGGTCTTTTTCTCTTTTTGAGGATGTTTTTGGGATATAAACCTAGCAGTGGTATTGCTGGGTCAAAGGATATGCACAGTTCTATAGCCCTTTGGGCATAGTTCCAAATTGCTCTCCAGAATGGTTGGATCTTTTCACAATTCCACCAATAGTGGATTGTTGTCCCAGCTTTTCCATATCCCTTCCAACATCCAGTATTTTCCTTTTTTGTTATTTTTGTCACTCTCATGGGTGTGAGGTGATACCTCAGAGTTGTTTTAATTTGCATTTCTCTGATCAATAGTGATCTAGAGCATTTGTTCATATGATTATAGATAGCTTTCATTTCTTTATCTGAAAACTGCCTGCCCATATCCTTTGGCTATTTATCAATTAAGGAATAACTTGTATTTTTATAACTTTGACTCAGTTCTCTATATATTTGAGAAATGAGGCCTTTATCAGAGATAGTTGTTTCACAAATTCTTTCCCAGTTTTCTGTTGTCCTTGTAATTTTGGTTACATTAATTTTGTTTGTGCAAAAGCTTTTTAATTTTATATAATCAAAATTATCTATTTTATATTTTGTTTTACTCTCTATATCTTCTTGGGTCCTTGGGTAAATTCTTCCTCTGCCCATAAATTTGACAGATAAACGATTCCATACTCTCTTAATTTCCTTATGGTATCATCCTTCATATGTATATCATGTACCCATTTCAACCTTATTTTAGTTTACAGTATGAGATGTTGGTCTATACCTAGTTTCTGCCATAATGTTTTCCAGTTTTCCCAGCAGTTTTTATCAAATAATGAGTTTTTGTTCCAAAAGCTTGGATCTTTGGGTTTATTATTGAAAGAAACAGATAAACTGAGACAAGACCTCCAGTCTGGTGCAAAGCAGGAAGGTCATTTATTCTCGACCTTGCAAAGATGGGCAAATACCCCTTTGGGTACTGCAGTTTGTTCCAGTGAAGTCCCCTTATTTTTTTTTTTTGGTGAGGCAATTGGGGTTAAGTGACTTGCCCAGGGTCACACAGTTAATAAGTGTTAAGTGTCTGAGGTCAGATTTGAACTCCGGTCCTCCTGACTCCAGGGCTGGTGCTCTCTCCACCGCGCCACTTAACTGCCCCGAAGTCCCCTTATTTTATCCTAGAGCTAACGCAAGGTTCTTCCCCCATCTGAGTTCACATTCTTCACTGACACTTCTAAACATATGGACCACTCCCCTTCTCTCCCCCCACCCAAATGTGGCACCACTGTGGTTGCCCCCACCCCTGCAATGCCAAGACCCTGAAAAGTTATGATTCCTTGTTATCTAACTTTAGAAAACCTCTGTTGACTCAGCAGGGAAAAGGAAGGGAAATTTTGGGAGTGGGAATAAGCTTTTAGGGCTTGAATTATGTAGTTTGTTCTTATCTGAGAAGAACATGCTCTACCGGTTAGCTGTTAACTTGGCAGTAAAAAGGAAGGAATGGTGGAGAAGGGGGAGAAGCTCCTAGGACTTGAATAATCTATCCTACCAACTGAGGCAGACATACCATTTCTATCAATTATTTACTAGATTACTGTACTCATTTACAACGGCATAATTTCTATCTATTCTACTGATCTGCCTCTCTATTTCTTAGCCTGTACCAGATTGTTTTGATAATTACCACTTTATAATATGGTTTGAGATCTGGTACTGCTAGACCACCTTCTTTCATATTTTTTCATTGATTCCCATGATATCCTTGAACTTTTGTTTTTCCAGATGAATTTTGTTATACTTTTTTCTAGCTTTATAAAATTTTTTTGATAGTTTGATTGTTATAGCACTAAATAAATAAATTAACCTAGGTAGGATTGTCATTTTTATTATATTGGCTCTGCCTACTCATGAGCAATTATTATTTTTCCAATTGTTTAGATCTGACTTTATTTCTATGAAAAGTGTTTTGTACTTCTGGTCACATAGTTGTTGTGTTTGTCTTGCAGGTAAACTCCCAAGTATTTTTGTATTTAATTTTTTGAGCACAGTCATTCATAAAGTCCAAATACTAGGTCATAGAAGGGTTGGGAGCAACCATACCAACAAAGTCATGTAGCTTTATACTGTAAATGTAACCAATGGTCCAAAGCAATCCCAGGACTCCAACTGGGCTCACATAGACTCAAGTCTAAACATGGAAGCCGACCCCCAAGAGGGTAATTTTCTCTTTTTAGCTAATTGCCTCCACTTAGAGTCGCTCTAAGAAAATCTCCTGTCTCTAGAATTGCCTAGCTCCCATAAAGGCACTCAAGGTGGCAAATACAACAGGGTATAGGACAGCCTTAATTTCAATACATTGAAAATGTATGAAATGTAAAGGACATTTAAGGTCCCATAAACAAATACAGGTAAAGTTAAAAAGCACTCAAATAAACTATCAGTTCTTTTTGGAAGGAAGCCTACCTGAAAGATGCTATTGGAGGAAGCCTTTGGCATGCTAATGTTACTTTCTTATAGAGTCCTCTACTCTTCCCAAGACTTGTAGTATCACTGTGGTTTAGACACCTCCCCAGGGAGGGAACTATGTTTAAGCACAGGTTTCTCCCTCCCATACACATCATGAATATAATCAGTCTGCTGTATACTGGTCTGTCTTCTTGAAGAGATAGATTCAGAGAGAAAGACAGAGACACAGAGAGACAGTCATTTGTCCTTCATTCTCAAAGGAGACCAATAACATCACGAGGGTGATTTCTTGACTTTTGAGTGAATTGGATTTAAGTGAGGCAAGCTGGGCAAGTCGTCAGCCTCACTCTCTCCTCCAGGGTCCTCAGAGTCCAGTGGCAAGACGGAAGTCAAGATCACTGGCAATGACCCAGGATGCGGTGAAAGACTGTGGACTCAGGTCTCGGTTTGTCTGAGGCAATGCTCATCCAGCGATTAAGGGCTAGGTAAGAATTAAGACAAAAGTTAGCCTAGTTTGCCACAACAAAAGAATCTATCTGGGAGGGGAAGACCCTCAGAGTTTCTGGCTAGAAAAGAAAACAATTGCTATTTACACTCACTCTGAGCCATCAAAACCCAAACAATGAGCAAGAGAGGCTTGGACTGGGACCCATTATTGGCCATTCTATGAAATCCAGAGTGATTTGGGTTTAAAGGCATAGACAGTAGTTCCACTTGAATCACGATGGGCTTTTTAAAACCTGTTTTTTCAGAGCTCTATTTCAAGAAATCATAAATGAAAACCATATGAGACAGAGAGTTCATTATCCCAGCTTTTGGGGAAAAAATAAAGATAAAATAAATAAATCGGGAAAAAAATCTTGCCATCAAAGCCAAGATACCTTGCAAAATATAAGTGATCAATAATTATATTCCTTTGGACAGAGCTTCAACATGTAAGGCTATGACTTTCCATGTGTCCAGAGGGAGAGAAAGAGAAAAAGGAAAAGGAGGAGGAAGAAGATGAGGAAGAGGAGAAAGAGGAGGACGAAGGGGAGGAAGGGAGAAGGAAGTAGATGTGGAGATAAAGGAGGAGGAGGAAGAGGAGAAGAAATAACAGCATTGTCCTACTTGAACTGGTTAGTTGGAGAGAGAGTCACAAAGACACTGAAGCAAACAAAAACAGACAGGGAGAGAGAAAAGAGGAGAGACAAAGAAAGACAAAAACAGAAGAAAAGGGGGAAAGAAAAAGATGAGAGGGAGAGAGGGAGGAATGGAGAGAGAGAGAGAGAGATTTTTCTCCACTATAGAGCAGGGCAGGTTCTCTGACAAGAATTCATTCAGAAGGGGCAGCTAGGTGGTGCAGTGGATAGAGCACCTGCCCTGGAGTCAGGAGGACCTGAGTTCAAATCCAGCCTCAGACACTTAACACTAGCTGTGTGACCCTGGGCAAGTCACTTAACCCCAATTGCCTCACCCCCCCCCCAAAAAAAGAATTCATTCAGACTCCCAATCAGCAAATTTTCTTAGAAGCAGCCCCAATCCCAGGAGTCATCTGTGCCCTCTTTATCAGCCCAACTCTCACTTATCTTCAATTCAAGTCTACTGTCTGCTTCCCTACTCCCTACAAACACACCCATGTTTCCCTCTCTTCAAAAAAATGCCCGACCCCGTCCCTTGATCCATCCAGTCTCCCTAGCCATCATCTCATATCCTTCCTCCTTTTTGTGGCTAAACAACTTGACAAGGCCATCAAAAGTGATGCCCCCACTTCCTTTCCCCTCTTTCCATAGTCTGGCTTCTGACTTTATCATTCAGTTGAGACTGCTCTCTTCAAAGTTACCAATGGTTTCTTAATTTCCAAGTTCATTGGCCTTTCCTCAATCCTCATCCCGCTTGACCACTTTGAAATGCTGTTCATCACTCCCTTATCCTTCATACTTTCTTCTCTCTAGTTTTCTGTAACACTGCTCTATCCTGATTCTCCTCTTCAGCCTCCTTTGCTGGATCTATGTCTAGGTCACATATAAGGGTTCATAGGTTACACCCTGTGGGCATCCCAGAGGCTCCTTCCTAGATCCTCTTTTCTTTCCTTCTTCTCCCTATTTCATTGGGGGAATCTCATCATTTCCCAAGAATTCCATTTTCATCTTTATGCTGATGACTCACATCCACTTATCTAGCCCCAACCTCTTTCCTAACCTTCATTCTCATATCAACTCTTGCCTCTTAGACATTTCAGTCCAAAAGCAAATTCATAGGGGCAGCTAGGTGGCGCAGTGGATAGAACACCAGCCCTGGAGTCAGGAGTACCTGAGTTCAAATCCGGCCTCAGACACTTAACACTTACTAGCTGTGTGACCCTGGGCAAGTCACTTAACCCCCATTGCCTCACTAAAAAAAAAAAATAATAATAATAAATTGGCCGCTAGGTGGCGCAGTGGATAAAGCACCAGCCCTGGATTCAGGAGGACCTGAGTTCAAATCCGACCTCAGATACTTGACACTTACTAGCTGTGTGACCCTGGGCAAGTCACTTAACCCCCATTGCCCACAAAAAAAAAAAAAAAGCAAATTCATTAACTTTTCCTTCATGCTCTACCGGCTTCTTAAATTCCCTGTTACCATTGAGAGCACCACCATTGAGATTAGCACAACATTAGGTTGTGAACCTGGGCATTACGCTTGATTCCATACTCTCTCTCACTCCCCCATATCCAATCTGTTGGAAAATCCTATAGATTTTACTTTTGCTACATCTCTTGAATGCGCCCCCTTCTCTTTTCCGACACTGCCACACCCTGGGTATAGTCTCTCATCACGTCATGCTTGTACTACTGCAATAGCCTGCTGGCTGGTCTCCCTGACACAAGTTTCTGCACTCAAATCCATCCTCCACTCGGCTGTTAAAGTGATTTTCCTAAAGCACAAGGCCAAGCATTTTTTTGTTGTTGTTTAGTCATTTTTCACTTGTGTTTGACTCTTTGTTACCCTATTTGGGGTTTTCTTGGCAGAGATACTGAAATGATTTGTCATTTCCTTCTCCAACCCATTTTACAGATGAGGAAACTGAGGCAAACAGGGTGAAGTGACTTGTCCAGGGTCACACAGCTAGGGAGTGTCTGAGGCCAGATTTAAACTCAGGAAGATGAGTCTTTCTGATTCCAAGCCCAGATACCATGTTATCCTCTATTCAATAAACTCTAGGGGCAGCTAGATGGCGCAGTGGATAAGGCACCGGCCCTGGATTCAGGAGTACCTGAGTTCAAATCCGGCCTCCGACACTTAACACTTACTAGCTGTGTGACCCTGGGCAAGTCACTTAACCCCAACTGCCTCACCAAAAACAAAAAACCAAAAAAAACCAAAAAATAAACTCTAGTGGCTCCCTATCACCTCTGTAATCAGAAGTAAACTCCTGTATTTGGAATCCGAAGTCCTTCATAACCCAGCCCCCTCCTGCTTTCCCAGGGTTATTACACCCTATTCTTCTGCCTCCCCTACCTCCCACACTCTGTGATCTACTGACACCAGCCTTCTTGCTGTTCCTTAAACAAGACACTCAGGGGCAGCTAGGCGGCTCAGTGGATAAAGCACTGGCCCTGGATTCAGGAGGACCTGAGTTCAAATCCTGTCTCAGACACTTGATATTTACTAGCTGTGTGACCCTGGGCAAGTCACTTAACCCTCATTGCCCTGCAAAAAAACAAACCAAGAAACAAAAAACCAAGACCTTCCATCTTCTGGTTCCAGGAATTTCCACTGGCTATCCCCAGACCATGGATTGTTGTCCCTCCTCATCCCTGCCTCTTAACTCCCTTGGTTCCTTTAAGTCCCAACTAAAATTCCATCTTCTATAGAAAGCCTTCCCTACTCCTTTTTTAATTCCAATGCTAATCTCTGTATTGTTCCAATTTTAGTATATGTGCTGTCAAAGTGAGGACAAATTAAAAAAAATTCTTTTCTTGGAGGCAATTGGGGTTAAGTGACTTGCCCAGGATTAGACAGTTAGTATGTGTCTGAGGCTGGATTTGAACTCAGGTCCTTCTGATTCCAGGGTCAGTATTCTATCCACTTCTGCCACTTAGCTGACACATAAAGATTTCTTAGGGAGTTCCATGATTGGCGAGGGCCATCCATCATTATAGTTCTTGTTGATGTTGTTTGTCTTTGCTCTTGCACGCCCTCCCTCACTTAAATCCAATTCAGTGGAAGTCATGACACCACTCTGATGTCATGGCCCTCTTTGAATGAAGGACAAACAATAACAGCAATTCTGATGCCTTTTTTTCTCTTATTGATTATCTCTAGTTTATCTTATCTATGACTTTGTTTATATATAATTGTTTACATGTTATCTCCCTCATTAGACTGTGAGCTCCTTGAAGGCAGGAACTGTCTTTTGCCTTTCTTTGTATCCCCAATGCTTAGCTCAGTCTTATCCTTGACATACAGTGGGTGCTTAATAAGTGCACATTCACTGACTGCCTCTAAGCTGACCACCAATGGACACGCCTATCTCCACATAGAGGTTTCCTTCACATTTCTTTAAGCAAAGCCCTACATGCTGGAACATCATCAAATTGATCAGAATTAAACGTAAGTTTCTTGAGTATTGGAACTGTTTTTTAAAGTTTTTGCATGTCCAGAACCTAGCTTAGTATTCTCTACATCAGAGGTGCTTAATACATTTTTATGGAATTGAGCTGAAACTAGACCCCAGTCCAATACATTCACATCCAATCAACACTTATTAAGCACCTGTATGTGCAAGGCATAAGGCAGTGTGGCATGGTAGACAGAGGAACAGATGTAGAGTCAGGATAATCTGAGTTTGAGTATGTTGTCTACATGACTTTAGGTAAGTTACTTGGTCTTCCAGTTTCCCCTGGAAAGTCCTTAAATCTATAATCTATAAATGAGTTGCTGATATGCATTGGTAGAAGGAATCTCCATGCTGATGAAATCCTGTCTGGACTAAAAAAAGGCAGGCTAGGCACTGGATACACAAGACAAAAGGAAAAACAGTCTCTTCCCTCTAGAAGGTTACATTCTATTGGATCCTAAATCCATTGCTCTCTCTGCTATAATGACATTAAAATAACATATTTATCAATCAACAAATATTTGTTAAGCACCTACTAGTGCCAAAGTCAGGATATGAATGAACCCAGATCATGTGTGAAAAACAAAGAGAAGGCCAATTTGTTAGGGTCTCAGTGTTCAGAAGTAGAGTAGTGTCCATTGAGGCTGGAAAGGTAGATTCCAGTAAAGCTGTGTAGGGCTTTAAAAGTCTAAACAGAGGAATTTGTATTTTATTCTAGAGGCAAGTAGAGTGGATTCGCAGGGAGAACCTGATTCTACCATCCCCAAAGGGTCAGATTCCCATAGGCATCAAAAATTGGAGGTATGATGCTCACGTAGAATCCATTCTTATTTCCATGACAACAATATCCTATGCCATGATCTGATTTTGGGTTTGAAGTCAAAGGACCTAGATTCAAATCCTGACTTTGGCACTACCTGGGGACCTTGGGCAAAATCACTTAACCTTTCTGAACCTCTGTTCTTCATCTACAAATTGACAGTATAATCTTTTAATTCTAAACCTTTGGTCTTATGACTTGGATATTGGAGTAGGAAGGGAGGTTGAGAGAAAGGAAGTTGGGGCAGCTAGATGGCGCAGTGGATAGAGCACCAGCCGTGGAGTCAGGAGTACCTCAGTTCAAATCCGGCCTCAGACACTTAACATTTACTAGCTATGTGACCCTGGGCAAGTCACTTAAGCCCAATTGCCTCACTAAAAAAAAAAAAAAGAAAGGAAGAAAGGAAGTTAAGTCCCTTGTCGAAAAGTAATTTTTTTTAAAAGTCAATTTAAAAAAGAAAAGAAAAGAAATAAACATCGCCTATTGCCACATGGGATAGGTGTCAGTTAATCTGTTTCAAGAGAGCCGTGGGAGGGGAAGAACTACAGAAACCGCTTTAGTTATAACCATGATGCCTCAGACAGACTGTCCACATAGCCATAAAGTAAATAACAGGAAGGGGGTGAATTAAGGGCCAATAATTCTGTCAAGAACTTGGGAGTGTGTCATAAACCAGAAGGCAGCTTGAGTGGTCTGAGTTACTGCAGGAACCTTGGGAAGGAATTACAGCCGGAGCTGGTCTGCTTTGGGTAAATCTTATCTACAGATTCCCGACTTCCTCTCCTCTTGGTTCAAAGTCTCATGTAGCTAGACCTCACCCGCTACAAAAGGGTCTCCAATGTTCCTCTGAAGCATTTAGTCATTTACCAAGCACCAGTTAAATGCCTAGCATTTGTAAGACCCTATGTTTGTGAAGTTTAAGCGGATAAGTATCATTATTCCCATTTTTTTTTTTGTGAGGCAATTGGGGTTAAGTGACTTGCTCAGGGTCACACAGCTAGTAAGTGTTAAGTGTCTGAAGCCGGATTTGAACTCAGGTCCTCCTGACTCCAGGGCCGGTGCTCTATCCACTGTGCCACCTAGCTGCCCCCTCATTATTCCCATTTTACAAATTAGGAATTTTACATAAGATTAGGAAGCTGACACTTCAAAGAGCTGGGCATACTGAGCAGAAAAAAAACCAGTTATTAATTATTCTATACTAATTATTCTATGTTAATCATTATCATATAAGAAAAATAACAATCAGTCACTGTCCTAAGGGAGCTTACATTCCACAGAGAGTACATGTCCACAAATAAGCATAATAAAAGAAGGATGGGGTGGGTACAAAAGAGAAATCCAGACAGAGTGCTCTGGTAAAATTGTAGAAGGGAAAGAAGACTTGGAAAGGGGAGAAGGTTCAGGGAAGGTTTCTCAGTAGATTGTACCAGGATGGATCTTTCTTTGTTTTACCATCGATGTCTCTGTCCTCTTCCAGAATGAAGGACAAACAACAAGTATTCCCAGTGCCTTGCACATAGTAGGTATCTAATAAATGCTTTTTGGATCAAATGAGGTAACGCATGTATAGTTCAGGACTCGGAGGAAGGTGTTGCTCTCAATAGTATTAGGGAAATTTGGGAGTGGGGAGGGTTTAGAAGGAAAGATGAGTTCCATTCCAGACATATTGCATCTAAGATGTCTGCTAGACATCAATTTAGAGGTGTCTGAAAGGCAGTTGGAGATGCAAAGTTGGAGGTCATCAGAGAGGTGAGGACAGGTTGGGAAGATTTGAGAATTATCAGCAGGGAAAAGGTCCTTAAATCAATGGAAGCTGATGAGATCACTAAGTGAAGTCATGTAGAAGGAGAAGAGGGCCCAGAGCAGACCTCTATGTTTATAGGGAATGATCTGGAGGAGGATCCAGCCAAGGAGACTGAGAAGGAGCGGACAACCTTCTTTAGAACACTTACAAATGGGAAAGATTATCTGATGACTTTGGTCTGTGTGCTTCGGTAGAAAGAGCATCGATCCTCAGGAGACCTTATTTCTAGGTCCAGTTCAACCTGTTTAACCTCAGAAAGTCACTTAACCTTCTGAGTCTCTGTTTCATTAACTGCTTTGAAAGAGAGTTTGATGAAAAAGAATCTTAAAAGTAAAGTGTCTAGAGTTCCTGCCACTTCAATTCCATTCAAAAAAGATTTCTTTTTTGTTGTTGTTTTGAGTTTATTGTTTGTTTTTTGTTTGGGGTTTTTTGGCGGGGCAATGAGGGTTAAGTGACTCGCCCAGGGTCACACAGCTAGCAAGTGTCAAGTGTCTGAGGCTGGATTTGAACTCAGGTCCTTCTGAATCCAGGGTCAGTGCTTTATTCACTGTGCCACCTAGCTGCCCCTCAAAAAATATTTCTTTATTAAACAGGCCTACTCCGTGCCTGACCCTGGGAATTCAGAGACTAACCAAAAATCAGTTCCTGATCTCAAGTTAACATTCTATTTGGGGAAGCAGAAAGTCAGTCAATAAGTATTTATTAAGCCCCAACTAATGGCAAACCTGAATTAAGTGCTGGGGATACCAAGAAAGGCAAAAGACCTGCTCTCAAGGAGCTCACAATCTAATGATGAAGACCACAAGAAGACAACTATGTACAAACAATAGAGAGACAGGAGAAACTGGAAATAATCAGCAGAGAGAAACTACTAGCATTAAGAGGAAATGAGAAAGGATTCTTTTTTTTAATATTTAATTTTTTTCAAATTACATGTAAAATAAGTTTTAACCTTTGTTGGGAAAGGCTTCTTGTAGAAGGTGGGATGTTCGTTGGGGCTTGAAAGAAGCTAGGGGAGCCAGGAGGTAGAGAGGAAGAGTGAGAACAGTCCATAAAAAATATTTAAATTGATAAACAAGCATGATCTATTTTGAGTAGAAAGAGATCACCAGAGGTATCAGACAGGGCTTCCTTTAACAGGAGGTAGAATCCTGAGGTGAACCTTGAAGCAAATCAAGGATTCTAAGAGGCAGAGGGGAGGAGGGAGTTCCTTCTAGGCATGGAGGGCAGCCTATGAAAAGGCATGGAGTTGGGAAATGGGGTCCTGTGCACCAGGAATAGCAAGTGGTCCAGCTGGATTGAATTATCGAGTGCCTGAAGGTGAGAAACATAAAATAAGCCCAGAAAGATCATAAGGAGCCAGATTGTGGAGGGCTTTAAATGTCAAGCTAAAGACTTTATTGAAGATAAATCAGAAATGAAGATTAAATTGCTCTGAAATGATCATGTAATTATGAATCTACAATTCTTCAAATCATACAAGATTCTATAAAATATGGCAGGTGGGAAGGATGCTTGATTGCCAACCATTCCCTGACTAATTATGAACCCCCAAACCATTTTCAGAAATTGTAGGATGTGAGGGAAAGGTAATGGAGATAATGAATCTGAGTTGGCATCAGGGGTGTGTTGGTGAATGTTTAACACCCAGATTTCCAGAAAAGAAAAAAACAATTATTCTCACAGGACACACTTTTAAGTGAATATGCATCATTAACATTTTCCCCATCATTTTCTTAAGTCTAGACAAACAACAAACAATAAATCAAGCCCCGATTTGTAACCTTTGCTGATTTCTGTAAGTGCTTTACACTGAAAATTTAACAATCAGCTGTTGAGCCGTATAAGCCAGCTCTAGCTTGTTTGGATGATAGCCCCAGAGGGAGGAGAAGGGGCTACAATCAGCAGGTGAACTTTATTTGACAACCATTCTGATTACTCCTACAGGTGAGGCATAAAACAGGGGGTCTCAAACTCACCAAAGACCCTGTGAAGAGTTCAAAACTTCCAGTGATGTCTGCCATCAGACAGTGGTGTGTTTAGCCATGAAAAGAAATAATGAACAGGATATCTAAGCCATTGTCAATGAGGTGTGAATGATCCTGCAGGATGGAAGGGATATCATAGATCTATGGTAGCACTATTCTTCCTCTGCATAAGGACAACTGTCCCAACTTTTTTTTTGGTGAGGCAATTGGGATTAAGTGACTTGCCCAGGGTCACACATCTAGTAAGTGTCAAGTGTCTGAGACTGGATTTGAACTCAGGTCCTCCTGACTCCAGGGCTAGTACCCTATTGTACCAACTTCTTAGATGTAGCACTCCCTCCAGGTTCAATGGGTCCAGCTTACTCTGCCCTGGCAGGTTTGGTTCTTTGTGTTACTAAACTGGTAGATGAGGAGAATATTAAAGATAGAGTTTACTTCCATTTTAGCCAACTGTTTGACAAAATATATCATGACAAAACATGGCTAGTGGACTGGATTAGTGGTCTCCAATGTTTGGACCATGGCTTCAGGTTGAGGCTTGGACCCCCATGGACGATGTGATCATCCAATCAGAGGGTGAGAAAATAGGTTGACTGTCAAGGGTACCATCACCCTCCCAGTCCCGCAGACTCACAGGAATCATCTTTGACTCCTCACTGTCTCTCACCCCCATAAACAATCTTGCCAGGGGCAGCTAGGTGGTGCAGTGGATAGAGCACTGGCCCTAGAGTCAGGAGGACCTGAGTTCAAATCTGACCTCAGACACTTAACACTTACTAGCTGTGTGACCCTGGGCAAGTCACTTAACCCCAATTGCCTCGCCAAAAAAACCACACAAAAAAACCAATCTTGCCAAGGCCCACTGAAATTCACCTTTGTACATCTCTTGAAGACACCCCCTTTTCTCCCCTGACACTGCTGTCCCTCCCACCCAGACTACTGCAATAACTGCTGGGGGGAGGGGCCTGCCTGCCTCGAGTCTCCCCAGCCCAGTCCATCCTCCATTAAGTGACTAAAGCTCAGGTCTGACCACATCACTCTCCTGCTTAAATACACTCCAATGATCCCCAATTGCCTCCAGGATCAAATAGAAAATCCTCTCTAACATGGGACCCCCCACCATTTTTCTAGTCTTCTTACGCCTCGTGCCCCAGCCCGACTACTCTTCCATCCAGTAACATCGGCCTCATTACCATTCCTCCATGACGATATGCTTTATCTCTCTGCTCTGGGCATTTTCACCAGCTGCCTCCCATGTCTGGGATTCTCTCCCTCCTCATCTCTATCTCCTGACTCTCTGGTTTCCGTCAAGCGCCAGCTAAAAGCCCACCTTCTACAGGAAGTCCTTTCCCTCTCCCCCTTAATTCCAGTGCCTTCCCTCGGTGAATTATCTCCTATTTATCCTATCCAAAGTTGTTTGTGTGTGGACTCCTCCGATGGATTATAAACTCCTGGAGGGAGACACTGTCCTGGTCTCTTTTTGTATCCCTTGTACTTAGCATAGTGTCTGGCACATAGTAGGTGCTTAATGTTTATTGACTGACTGGCAGACCCTTTTCCTCTCCGTAGCCAATCCTGGGCTGGACTCCAACACTACTTACTATTCCACACTTCCCCCCAATACTGACTGCCTTCCTTGGGTGGAAGCGGGGGAGGCAGAGGGAGGTGGGGTGCTTGGGGTGTTAGGTTAGCCGAACCCAGTTCCAGCAGGAGCCAAAGAGACACATTTCTTCACCTTCTAGTCCCTCTCATCACCACCCCCACCCCCATGACCAGGGTGATTCCTATAAAGCATAAAACAATGGCTATGCCAGACCCCTCAGCCCTAAGCGAGGCATTCCCCAGAGTGAGGCACAGAATGTGAACCCCTTGAGAAAGGGACTTTTTTCTTTTTATTGCCAGTTTTTAGCTTAGTGTCTGGCGCATTGTCCCTGCTTAAAAATGCCCGTCGATTAATACTCAGCGGGATGTAATAACTGTCTTCAGGTATGGGAAGAGCTAGCCTGAAGAGGGATTCTTTTCTGTTAAAAGAGAATTAAAATTAAAATTTTAAGTATTTTGTTTTTTCATCATTTCTTACAGCACCATAGAATTCCATTACATTCATAGACCACAACTTGTTCAGTCATTCCCCAGTTGATGGGCATTCTCTCGATTTCCAATTCTTTGCCACCACAAAGGGAGCTGCTATAAATATTTTTGTACATGTGGGTCCTTTTCTCTTTTTTATGATCTCTTTGGGATACAGACCTAGTAGAGGTATTACTGGGTCAAAGGGCATGCACGGTTTTATAGCCCTTTCGGCATAGTTCCAAAGCCCTTATTCTTAAGAAATAAAGTATTCCCAGATCTCTATTGATCAGAAAAGTGCACAAACTAAGACAACTCTGAGGTATCACTTCACATATATCAGAGTGGCAAATATAACAAAAGAGGAAAATACTGGATATTGGAGGGGATGTGGGAAAGCTGGGATGCTAATCCACTGTTGGTGGAGTTGTGAAAATATCTCACCATTCTGGAGAGCAATTTGTAACTATGCCCAAAGGGCTATCAAACTGTGCATACCCTTTGATCCAGAAATACCAATAATAGGTTTATATCCCAAAGACAATCCCCCAAAAGAGAAAAAGACTTATTTGTACAAAAATATTTACAGCAGCTCTTTTTGTGGTGGCTAAGAATTGGAAGTCAAAGAAATATCCATCAATTGTGAAATGACTAAACAAGCTGTGGTATATGATGGTGATGAATATTATTGTGTTTATAAGAAATGACAAGCAAGATGATTTCAGAAAGGCCTGGAAAGACTTGTATAAATTGATATATAGTGAAGTGAGCAGAACCAAGAGAACATTGTGCACAGAGACAGCAATATTGTCTGTCATCTCTGCCAATCTGATTGGCATGAAGTGGAACCTCAAAGTTGTTTTAATTACTATTCCTCTAATTATTATTGATTCGGATCATTTGGGGGGAGGGCTGGGGCAATGAAGGTTAAATGACTTGCCCAGAGTCACACAGCTGGTACTTGGCAAGTGACTGAGGCCAGATTTGAACTCAGGTCCTTCTGAATCCAGGGCTGGTGCTTTATCCACTGTACCACCTAGCTGCCCCCCAACGATATTATTTGATGAAGAACTATGAATGACAACTATTTCCAGCAATACAATGATCCAAGACAATCCCAAAGGACCATTGATGAAACATACCATCCACCTCCAAAGAAAGAAATTATATTGAGTGAACACGGACTGAAGCTTGCTATTTTTCACTTTCATTTTTTTCTTTTATTCAAGTTTTCTTGTATAAAATGACTAACATGGTCATGTTTTACATAATTGCACATGTATAACCCATATGTGATTGCTTACTGCCTCAGGGAGGAGGGAAGGTGAGAGAAAATTTGAAACTCAAAACTATAAATAAAAATATTTATTATTTTTTTAAAAACCAAGTTGGCTAAAGCCTAAAAAAAAAAGTATCCTGCGGTTTGTTTGCTCACAGTTTCTCTGGTGGGGAGGTGACCTGGTACAACAGAACAAGTGCTGGATGTGAAGTTGTGGTGCCTGGTTTTGCCACTTACCTGTGTGACTGACCTCCAGCAAATGATGTTACCTCTCTGGTCCTGTTTCCTCATCTGTACGATATAGGGGTTGGACCATATGCTAAGGATCCTGGATCTAGAACTGGAAGGGCCCTCAAAGGCCATGGAGCCCACCCTAAATGAGGAGACCTCACAGGGGCTGTTGTAAGGATCAAGGAGGATAATGTATAGAAAAAGGCTTTGCAAACCTTAAAGAGCTATATAGGTCAGCTGTGCTTGTGGTTACTGAGCTGGGCGCTGGTGGGGATTAGAAGTTTAATTAAAACATGAAGTTCCTGCCTTTAATGGGCTTATGGTAAAATAACAACAACAGCAGCAACAATAAGACACCTGGAAGTCAGTTTCATAAGACAAGTGGATTAGGGTTGCAGAACAAAGTGCTAGGTAAGGTTTGAGAGGGAAGGCTTTGACTGTTTGGGGGCATCAGGGAAGATTTCCTAGAGAAGGTAGGCTTTGATTTTAAAGGGGGGTAGAGGAAGGGAGGGTGGGGAGAGAGAGAAAGAAAAAGAAGGAGAAGGAGAAGGAGAAGGAGAAGAGAGGGCATGACCACTATGAGAGCACACTTGGTGGGCTGGAGTGTAGCATTCAAGGCAGAGTGATATGAGGCCAATAATACCAACTATAAAGAAGACTGAGAAGGCAGCAAGTCATACTGGAGTGATGAATGTTGTCAAAAAGCCCCGAGTTTGAATCCTGCCTCAGATGCCTACTACAATCTGTGTGACTCTGAGCAAATAGTAAATGCCTCTGTTTCCTTATCTGTCAAATGAAGAGAGTAATACCTCACTACATGATTGGGAGGGCCAAATGAGGTGATATAAAGTCTTTGCAGGGATAGCTAGGTGTGGCAGTGGAAAAGGCACTGGCCCTAGATTCAGGAGGACCTGAGTTCAAATTTGACCTCAGACACTTGACACTTACTAAGCTGTGTGACCCCAAGCAAGTCACTTAACTCTCATTGCCCTGCAAAAAAAATTTTTTTTAAATAAAGTCTTTGCAAACCTTCAAGAATTATACAAATGTTGTGAGCTACTACATGAAGGCTGGTGGGGGTGGGTGGCATGTGAACTTAAAATTGTTGGTAACAGTATTTTGTTATACATATGCCTCACCAGATTGCATGCCTGAAGGGTCCATGACACAAACAAGATGAAAGCCCCCCTATCCCCATACTATGGGGTGGTACCAGATTACAAGGGGCATCAAATCCCAGCTTTGTCCCTTACAGCCTTTGGGATATTGGGTAAGTCACCTCTTTAATTGTGTCACTGTGTAAACTGTTCTTGCTCTGCTTAGGTTATTCTGCATTGGTTAATACAAGTGTCTTCCCATATTTCTCTGAACTTCTTCTAGTCAGTAGTTCCCTCATCAGAGGCCTCTGAGATATTTTTTTAGAATAATAATAAACATTTTTATTTAGAGTTTTAAGTACAAAATTCTATCCCTCCTTCCTTCCCTTCCCCCCCCTCCTGCCTGAGGTGGTAAGCAATTGGATATGGGTTATACATGTGCAATTAATTATGTAAAACATTGCCATATTAGTCATTTTGTATAGGAAAACTTGAATAAAAGAAAACAATGAAAGAAAGTGACAAATAACATGCTTCAGTCTGTGTTCCATCAATATCAGTTCTTTCTTTGGAGGTGGATAGTATGCTTCATCATTAGTCCTTTGGGATTGTCTTGGATCATTGTATTGCTGAGAATAGTTAAATTCTTCATCAAACAATGTTGCTGTCTCTGTGTACAGTGTTCTCTTGGTTCTGCTCATTTCACTACATATTATCAGTTTGTACAAGTCTTCCCAGGCTTTTCTGATATTGTCTTGTCATTTCTTATAGCACCACAATATTCCATCACAATCATATACCACAAATAGTTTACCTCTCATATTTATGGAAAGGAGAACAGTTTATGATCAAACAAGAGATAGAGAATATTATGAAATGCAAAATGGATGATTTTGATTACATTAAATTTAAAAGGTTTTGTACAAATAGAAGCAATGCAGCCAAAATTAGAAGGGAGGCAGAAAGCTGGGAAACAATTTTTACAGCCAGTATTTCTGATAAAGGCTTCATTTCTAAAATATATAGGGAACTTATAAGAATGCAAGTCATTCCCCAATTGAGAAATGGGCAAATGATATGAACAGGCAGTTTTCAGATGAAGAAATCAAAGCTATCAAAAAAATTAAATTAAAAGAAATCAAAGCTATCTCTTACCATATAAAAATGCTCTAAATTACTATTTGATTAGAGAAATGCAAATTAAGACAACTCTGAGGTACCACCTCACACTTATCAGAGTGGCTAATATGACAAAAAAAATGATAATAATAAATGTTGGAGAAGCTGTGGAAAAATTGGAACACTGATACATTGTTGGTGGAGCTATGAACTGATCCAACCATTCTGGAGAGCAATTTGAAACTATGCCCAAAGGGCTATAAAACTGTGCACCCTTTGACCCAGCAATACCACTATTAGATCTTTATCCCAAAGAGATCATAAAAAAGGGAAAAGGACCCATGTGTACAAAAGTATTTATAGCTTCTCTTTTTGTGGTGGCAAGGAATTGGAAATTGAGGGGATGCCCATCAACTGGGGAATGGCGGAACAAGTTGTGGTTTATGAATGGAATACTATTGTACTTTAAGAAATGATGAGCAGGCAGATATCAGAGAAACCTGGAAGGACTTACGTGAACTGATGCTGAGTGAGATGAGCAGAACCAGGAGAACATTGTAAGTATCAACAACATTGTGTGATGATCAACTGTGATAGACTTGACTCTTCTCAGCAATACAATGGTCCAAGATAATT
This sequence comes from Dromiciops gliroides, assembly GCF_019393635.1. Classification (NCBI taxonomy): domain Eukaryota; kingdom Metazoa; phylum Chordata; class Mammalia; order Microbiotheria; family Microbiotheriidae; genus Dromiciops; species Dromiciops gliroides. The sequence goes on along the minus strand of NC_057861.1, from coordinate 16,620,223 downwards.
CCAAAGGACTCTCGATGGAAAATGCTCTCCAAATCCAGAAAAAAGAATTGTAGATTGAACCATACATACTGTTTCTACTTTTTTTTTCTTTTTTGAGGTTTTCCCCTTCTGTTCTGATGCTTCTTTCACAGCATGAGTAATGCAGAAATATGTTTAATGTGATTGTACATATATAACTTATATCAGATTGCTTGCTGTCTTACGGAAGGGGGAGGGAGGGGAGGGAGGGAGAAAAATTTGGAACTAGAAATCTTATAAAAACAAATGTTGAAAATTATCTCGGGCAGCTAGGTGGCAAAGTGGCTAGAGCACTGGTCCTAGAGTTAGGAGGACCTGAGTTCAAATCCAGCCTCAGACACTGGACACTTACTAGCTGTGTGACCCTGGGCAAGTCACTTAACCCCAACTGCCTCACCAAAAAAAAAAAGAAAAAAAAGAAAATTATTTCTACATGTAACTAGAAATCATACCTTTATGATTAAAACAAATCATATACCACAGTTTGTTCAGCCATTCCCCAATTGATGGACATCCCTTTGATTTCTAATTCTTAGCCACCCCAAAAAGAGCTGCTATAATTTTGTAGAAAAAGGTCTTTTTCTCTAAGATTTTTTTTTTTAGTGAGGCAATTGGGGTTAAATGACTTGCCCAGGGTCACACAGCTAGTAAGTGTTAAGTGTCTGAGGCCGGATTTGAACTCTGGTACTCCTGACTCCAGGGCCGGTGCTCTATCCACTGTGCCACCTAGCTGCCCCTTTCTGAGATCTTTTTAATGCTAACTCTGTGATTCTCTAATTAGCCACTACCCATGTGTAAAACCTTGGGCAAGTCTTTACGTGGTGGCAAGGAATTGGAAGTTGAGGGAGTGCCTATCAATTGGGGAATGGCTGGACAAGTTGTGGTATATGAATACAATGGAATACTATTGTGCTGTAAGAAATGATGAACAGGAGGAGTTCAGAGAGACCTGGAGGGTCTTGCGTGGGCTGATGATGAGTGAGATGAGCAGAACCAGAAGAACATTATACACAGTATCATCAACATTGAGTGTTGATCTACTGTGATGGACTATATTCTTCTCACCAATGCAATGGTACAGAAGAGTTCCAGGGAACTCATGATGGAAGAGGATCTTCAAATCCAAGAAAAAAAAAAAAGAACTGCGGAGTATAGATGCTGAATGAACCATACTATTTCTTTTGTTTTTGGTGCTGCTGTTTTTTTCTATTTTGAGGTTTTTCATCATTGCTCTGATTTTTTCTCTTATAACATGACTAATGCAGAAATAGGATTAATGTTATTATGTGTGTATATATATAACCTATATCAGATTACCTGCTGTCTAGGGTTGGGGGAAGGGAGAGGAGGGAGGGAGAAAAATCTGAAATTGTAAAGCTTGTATAAACAAAAGATGAGAACTATATTTACATGTAGCGGAAAAAACAAAATACTTTATTAATTTTTAAAAAACAAAACCTTGAGCAAGTTTCCTTATCTGAAAAATGACTAAATTTCTAAGGCCCCTTCCAGCTCGAAATTTATGATACTTTGAGCCTATGAGCCAACAAATGGCAGATAAAATAGGTTTGAATTTACTCTGGGGGCCAAATGGAGCTACTGAAGATTCCTGAGCAGAAAAGAAGGACCATCGATCCATGCAGAAAGGTAAATCTGACAGAATTCCAAAGACTCTAACTCGGCTCCCCAGTCATGGTAGTATCCACTCAGAGGTCTGGCAAGATTGGATGGCTCCTCTGAACAACTGTGAAGTTTGAACCTATGGATCACTTCCTTTCTCAAGAAATTTCAGTAACTCCCCAGTTCCATTTCCAGGTTGTAACTGAATCCCATCTTAAAACCAAATGATAAAAAGTCTACAGAGAACAACAATGCTCTTTGGGCAGTGTGTTGATCTCATTTGCTTTCCCTCTCCCAGGGAACACAGAAGCACATGCTTTCAACTGCATTAGCACATCAATAGCCATGCCTCAGAGATGCTGACCCTGTGACCCTATTGTCTCTTGACAACCAGGAGATCTTTCTTTCTGTCTGATGTATGGCAGAACAGTGTAGGGATGACCACTCAGCACACCACTTTGACTATAAATTAATAATACATCACTATTTATAAGAACATCTATTATTCAGTGGCAGCTGTACTTGGACTGGCTAGACCCCAGGCTGGTTGTGGGCACCAGCCAATGAAGACAATAACTTGAACAGGTACTGGTGGGGAAGAATGGGACAAAGATATAGATTAAAAAAAACAACTGTCATCTTATGAAGGTTTTTTCTTCTTTTGTTTCCACTAGCTGACATACCTGCTGATATTTTGTGGGTTTTGATGAGCAGTTATAGCCAATTTGGGGAAAAGATTTCATTATAACAGAGAATCTAGATATTTCAGGTAATAAGTTCCTCTGAGATTCTGGTCCCCAGGTCCATTGCCAAGTTCGTACTCAAAACTCTTACAGCTCAGTAGGATCTGAAAGAACTAGTATTTCATAGGCATAACCTTGTCTTTGAGAGCCCAAAGTTCATCTGCAGGCAGTTCATAATAGGAACATTGACCCCTGGGGCAAACTCAGCAGATTGATTAATTTACTTGGTTGTAGTTATTGCATAAATTGTCTTCCTGGTTTTGCTGACTTCATTCTCCAATCAGTTCATAAGTCTTTCCATGTTTCTATGAATTCCTCAAGTTTTTGTTGCATGATGTAATAATCCTGCATTGCATTTCTAGGCCATGATTTGTTCAGCCATTCCCCAATATCAACTTTCCACTATTCTCTACTCTTTTCTTTGTTTCACTCTTTTCTTGCCAAACCTCAACCTCAGATTACTCCCATCACCTACCTCTTCTGCTTCTACTTAGGGGTTGCTGAATGAAGCTGTTAGAAATTCTACAACTGTACTGGCTGGTTACTGTAGTCATGGAGGCTTTTTATTCCTTCATAATAGAGGATCTGTCTTCCTTTCCACAGAAACTATTCAAAACCTTCTCTTCCTTCCCCACATCTCACCCTCTTCCCTTTCTTTCAGTTTAGGAAGTTGCTTCTTACTTTGTTAAAAAAAAAATTAAGACTGTTCAACATAAGTGCCTTTTCTCAGTCTCTTAATCTCAAAATCTGAAGCATCATCTCCTATTCCATCATTTATACCAGTCTCTGACAAAGAGGTAGCCCTCTCATTGCTAAGGCCACCTCACCTACTTCGAACTTGATCCTATTCCCTATCGAATTCTCCAGAAGATTGCATTTTCAATCATTCCCCTTGATTATTCAATCATTCCTCTTTTGAACTTTCAACCTCTTCCCCTATCAATTGGTTCCTTCCCTACTGCATTCAAACATTCCCAAATCTCCCCCATCCTTAATCCCCCCCTTATCTCTTTCTCAAATTCCTTGAAAAATTTGTCTCCACTTGCTGTTTTCACTTCCTTTCTTCTCATTCACTCACTCCTCAACCCTTACTCCATTACTCAACTGAAACTACTTTGTCCAAAGTTACCAATAATCTAATTGCTAAATCAAATTTTTTTCTCAATCCCTAATCCTTCTCAATCTATCTATCATATTTAATGTTATCAGTGGTCTCCTAAGTATAAGGGAGTTGGACCTGAAAAGGAGAAGAACAGACATAAGCTAAAGGAGAGAATGGGGGATGATAAGGGTAGGGAAGCAAGAGGAAACTCAGGATTAATTATCTGGATTTTCTCAGGTTTAAGGAGAGAATAAAGGGTTTAGGACAGCCCAGGGAACATGGCATAGGAGGGGAAAATGAAAGTATTGCCTTTTGCCAGTGAGACCAGTTGAGATTACACAATATAAATCTGTAATGCAGGGGCAGCTAGGTGGTGCAGTGGATAAAGCACCGGCCCTGGAGTCAGGAGAACCTGAGTTCAAATTCGGCCTTGGACACTTGACAACTTACTAGCTGTGTGACCCTGGGCAAGTCACTTAACCCCAATTGCCCCCCCAACCACACACACACACAAAATCTGTAATGTACTCAGGAGGCACCAGAATCCCATTGTGTGTCTTCCTTCAGTACAGGTAGCACAGGAAGAGTCCACTCTGGGGTTCCCCAATGATCCTTCCTGTCTCTGTTTTATATCCTAAGGGCTCTTCCAGCTCTGACATTTTTAAGGCTTCCCCCAGCTCCAACCTTCTCTGCTCTAAGTCTCCTTTGCAGAGTCATCACCCACATCCCACCCCCTGCACCTCCTGAAGCCTGGTGGGTGTACTCCCAGGGTTCTGGCCTAGATCCCCTCATATTTTCTTTCTCTATTTTATTTAGCCATCTCAATAGCTCCTATGGGTCCCACCACCCTCTTTATACAAATAACTCCCAAATCCAAATAGCCAGTTCTCACATGTCTCACACATCTCCTTGAGTTCCAGTTCTCCTCCTGGATGCATTTCAAACTCAACACATCCAAAATAGAATTCATTATCTTTCCCCCTAAACCCACCCATGGGCAGTGAGGTTGTCCAGTGACTAGAACGCCAGGCCTTAGAGTCAGGAAGATTCATCTTCCTGATTTCAAATTCAGTCTCAGCCACTTACTAGCTGTGTGACCCTGGGCAAGTCACTTCACCCCATTTGCTTCAGTTTCCTCATCTGTAAAATGAGGAAGAAGAAAATGACAAGTCACTCTAGTATCTTTTTTTTTTTTAGATTTGATAGATTTTTGATAAATTGGTTGGCAAATAATTAAAAGTACACTTGAAGTTAAATCTTCTTTATTATATACAGATCTCAGATTTAAAGATTTTTGCCTTAGGGGTTACCTTAGATATAAATATTTGTCAGTCTCTTATAGCCACTCCAGTATCTTAACCAAGAAAACTCCAAATGGGGTCATGAAGTCACACACAACTTCTTAACTTTCTTATTTTCTTGGAAGGAGCCACTATCTTTCCAATTGCCCAGGCTTACAACCTAGGAATCATCCTCAACTCTCTATTCTCCCTCACCTTCACAGATTTATTGGGTTGCCAAATCTTGTCAATTCTACCTCCTCAACATCTCTGAAATCTGTCCTGTTCTTTCTACTCAAGCAGTCACTACCTCTCACCTAGAACATTTCAGTACCCTTCTTACTAGCCTCCTAGACTCAAGTCTCTCCCTTTTCCAACTCCTCCTTTTTGAAGCTGCCAAACTGATATTCCTAAAACACAGGTTTCTCACTTTCTCACTCCCCTGCTTGAGAAGTTTCAATGATTCCCTATTTTCTTTTCATATCAAATACAGGTGCTGAGTGAAATGAGCAGAACCAGGAGAACATTGTAAACAGTCACAGAAACATTGTGTGATGATCAACAGTATAGAGTTAGCTCTTCTCAGCAATATCCAAGACAGTGCCGAAGGACTCTGTTCGAAGATACTTTCTATGTCCAGAAAAAGAATTATGGAATCTGAATGCAGATCGACTCATAATACTTTCCTTTTTTTGTTGTTGTTTCGTTTCTTCTTTCTTGTGGTTTTTCCCATGTGTTCTGATTCTTCTTTCACAACACAACTAATGTAGAAATGTCTTAACATGATTCTACTGTATAACCTATATCAGATTTTGGGGAGGGGGGCAGGAAGGGAGGGAGGGAAAAATTTGGAACTCAAAATCTTACTGTTTGTTTGTTGGCAGGCAATGGGGTTTAAGTGACTTGCCCAGGGTCACACAGCTAGTACGTGTCAAGTGTCTGAGGCCGGATTTGAACTCAGATCCTCCTGAATCCAGTACCTGTGCTTTATCCACTGCGCCACCTAGCTGCCTCCCAAAATCTTACTAAAATAAATGTTGAAAACTAGATTTACCTGCAACTGGAAAAAATTAAATAAAATATTTATTTAAAAAAAATCAAATACAAAATCCAATGTTTGGAATTTAAAGCCCTTCACAATTTGATCCTGGTCTATCTCTCTGGGCTGATTTCACCTTACTCCCGGCCACTAGTTGCTATTCCCCCTGCACAAGACATTCTTCTCAGTTCCCTGCTTGGCACAACTTAAGGTCCTCCATGCCTAGAATGCTTTGTCTCCTCACCATCTCTTGGCATCCCTAGCTGACTCAAGGCTCAGCTTGGGTACCATCTCCCACAAGAAGCCTTTCCTGATCACTCTATTTATTACCACCCCTTCCATACTACTAAATAACTTCCCATTTGCTTTAATATTTGCTGTGTCCATCTTATAGTAATGTAAGCTTCTGGAGGGCAGGGACTTTGGTTAATGGAAACTAGGTGGTTCAGCGGACCCTGCACGCAAAAATCCATACTCGGACATTTATTAACTGGATGGACCAATGGCCTGCCTCGATTTCCACATCTCTAAAATGAAGAAAATAATAACTAACTCTTTGGGTGGTGGCTGAGGTCACATATGCAAAGCGCTATCAATGCTAGGCTTTATTAGGTAGGGACGACAAACTGCTCAGAAGTTCTTGCCCCCTGGTGACGTAACACCAGGCCTCAGAGTCTGCGCAAAGGAAGCTCTCCGGTCTCGCCCTCCCCGCCCCCACCCCCTGAGCGTCCTCTCCGTAGCAACTAGCTCGCGAAGCCTCCGGCGCGTGCGCGTGCACCCGTTGCTAAGGAAGGCGGGACTAAAGGAGGCCGGAAGGCGGTGGTGGCTGTCCTTCGGCTTTCATCCTCCGGTAGAAGCCTGCTTCCGGTCCGTCTCTATCCCGAGTCCCCCACCCCCACCTCCCCAGCTCAGACTCGGCGCCCGCTTCCCTACTCCAACAGAGCCGAGGCAGGCCGAGCCCCGCGGGGGCGGGGGCGGGGGCGGCGGGGGCGGCTCGGGGAGCGCGGCTGGGCGGGGCCGGGGCGATGTTCAGTCCGAGGGCTGAGGCGGCGGCGGCGCTGGACCGGAGCCTGCGGCGCCTCCTACGGGCCGGGGCCACACTCAGGTCAGTGTGGCTGTTGCGGGAGCTAGGCCTGAGGGGGCGCGAGGGCGCAGCCGCTGGGAGAGGGGCGGGGGCGCGAGGGCACGGAGCAGCGCGAGGACGAGGCGGGGGGAGGGGCAGAGACTCCTGATCGCGCGGGCGCAGGGGGCGCTGGGAGCTCTGGTAGGGGGGCGGGGCAGAGGTCGCCTAGTGCGCAGGCGGGACATGGAGGGGGAGGGGCAGAAGACGTGTTGGGGGGGCGCTGGGAGGGGAGCGGAGCAGCCTGCATGAGATCGCGGGCGCAGGGGCGGGGCCAGGAGCCCGCGCTATGGGGGCGCCGGGGACTCTGGATGCGCGCGCAGACTCCGGGTTGTATTGTTGAGGGAGGGGACTTTACCCATCGGGCAGCGCGCGGAGATGATTGAGAGGACATGAGTTCGAATCCCAATAGTGCCTCTTAGTCCCTGTGTGACCTTGGGCAGGTCACTGCCCCTTCCCCCCACGCCAAGGGGTACTGGCCTAGTGGGCTCAAGGCAACTCACTCATTAATTAGCCAGCACTTATTAAGCGCCCACAGTGTTATAGGAGCTGCGGGCACTGGGACAAAAAGGAAACAGGCACAGGCATGAGCATTTATAGAGCACCTACTACGTGTGGCAGTTTACAATAGCGATCTCATTTGGCCTTTGCCAAAGCTGTTATTACACGGGATTTCCTGCCCACTGTGTGTGGGGGGGTGGCATTTTGCAGAGTGACACTGAGGCACAGAGAGGGGAGTCACTCATCATGAAAGCCAGACCAAACGGTTTATTGACCTCGAGACCTCCGCAGGGCCAAGAGGAGCCCCAGAGGTCAGCCAGGCCCATGCCCTAATTTTACAGATAAGGAAACTGAGGCTGGAAGGGATGAAGCAACACAGATAGTAAGCGGCAGGGTCAGAATTTGAACTCAAACCCAGGAGGGAAACAGCTTCTGCCTCCTTCCATGCTTGGGCAGTCAATGAACAGGCAGGTTTGAGAGTTCTGACTCCCTAAGACTGGTCATCAAGGCTAGTCTCGGGTGCTTTACAATGCCTTGATTGGTCCTTTGGTCTAGAAAAGAGTCTCCAGAAAAAGACTTTCAACCCCCACCTCTCTTTGTACCCAGGTCCATCTACTGGCTGGGCCTCAGTTTCCCTCACCATGGTTCATTTTTGTCCAGAATGTAGGAAGACCAGCTCCCCTGACCCAGTATACGGTTCTAGTAGAATGTTGTTAGAAAGGCTTGGGGCGGGGCAGCTAGGTGGCTGGGGCAGCTAGGTGGCACAATGGATAAAGCACTGGCCCTGGAGTCAGGAGGATCTGAGTTCAAATCCGATTCCAGACACTTGACACTTACTAGCTGTGTGATCCTGGGCAAGTCACTTAACCCTTGCAGCCCTGCAAAAAAAAAAAGAAGAAAGGCTTGGGGCTTTTAAGCATATGGGCTGATGAAAACCACCTGCAAGGCAGCCAGACTCATGATGAATTACAAAGCCTAATGAGGTTGAGGAGGGGGAGAGCAGATGAGGCAGGTTCCCCTTTTGTGTGGGGAAGAGGGACCAAGGCTGATGTCCCTGGACTGTTTGTCCTTTGTCACAGGGGAAGGCACCGTAGACCAGGACACAGACGACAGGCAGCTTTTCAGTGATCGGGGTGTGAGCCAGGGTTAGTTAGAAATGCTCCCAGAGCCTTCACTCAGTGACATGAGCCGGGCTGCCAGGGTCACTTATGAATGAAGAAGGATTTCTCTGGCATTGATTGAGCAATGGTGGCAGTTGATTAAGGCTGATACCATCGACTCATTTACTGACCTTCTGTCCTGGCCCACATCCTGTCCATAGGCCCAGTTTGGGGGTTAAGAATTTAGTGTTCTTGGGGGCGGCTGGGTGGTGCAGTGGATAGAGCACCGGCCCTGGAGTCAGGAGGACCTGAGTTCAAATCCAGCCTCAGACACTTGACACTTACTAGTTGTGTGACCCTGGGCAAGTCACTTAACCCCAATTACCTCACTAAAAAAAAAAGAATTTAGTGTTCTTATGTACCTTTATATATGTAATAAGTGAGCAGAGGTACCTGCTATTGTGGGTTTTTTTAACAGTTGCCTGGTGTCCTTTCCCTCCCTTCCTCCATCTTTCCTCTCTATCTGCAGGTGACTATGAATGCAGTTCAGTTTTACACCGTGATAGTTCTATCTGTAAATATTTTTGTTTGTTTGTTGGTGAGGCAATTGGGTTAAGTGTCAAGTGTCTGAGGCCGGATTTGAACTCAGGTCCTCCTGAATCCAGGACCAGTGCTCTATTCACTGCGCCACTGAGCTGCCCCACTATCTCTAAATATTTTGAGAACCTTCTGTGTTACTGGTCTGGTTCAAAAAGTTAATTTGCCAGAGGGTTGGTTTGTATGTCAGGAAAGAAGCAGCTTTGCCCTCTGCCCTCTGAACCATTCAGTTGTGTCCGCTGTGCTGGTGTCTGAAATAGGGGCAGAGCACTAAATTTGAAACCAGAGGACAAGGGTTCAAACCTCAGCTCTGCCCTCTCCTACCTTTGTGTGCTTTGTGAGTCTCTGGCAGCCCTGCTCATGCCATTGAGTAACTCACAGGACTCTCTCCAGGAAAGGTTCCAGGGCTATTTCTCACTCTCCCATCTGTCTGTGGTCTGGGAGTCTTTTTAATCCTGGATCACACACCACCTATATCATTGAAAAGCCGCCTGTCATCTACGCCCCGGTCTAAGGTACCTGCCCCCTGCCTGAGCCTTTCCCTGTGACAAAGGACAGACAGCCCGGGGACACCCATTTAACATGTTATGTAAGGGCTCTGAGCCTCAGTTTCCTTATCTGGAAAAAGAGGGGCTCCAGAGTTCTCTTCTAGCACCAAACCTGGCAAACAGGCCTTGGAGACAGAAAGATTAGAGTTTGAATTCTACTTCAGATACCTACTAACTCGGTGGGCAAGTCAATTTACCTCTGTTTGTCTCCGTTTCCTCATCTATAAAATGGGGGGTAATAATAGCACCTCAGGGATTGTGGGAGGATCAAATGAGATATTTCTTTTTCTTTTTCTTTTTTTGGCAGGGCGATGAGGGTTAAATGACTTGCCCAGGGTCAAGTGTCAAGTGTCTGAGGCCGGATTTGAACTTGGGTCCTCCTGACTCCAGGGCCGGTGTTCTATCCACTGCACCACCTAGCTGCCTCTGAGATAATATTTCTAAAGCATTTTGCAGACTTAAGATTCTGGCTACAAAAACGCTGGCTGTTAGTAAAACAAATCTATGAACATGCCTTGGATTCCAATTTACCAACCCGTACATAGGACAGTATTATTTTTTAGCTAGCAAGAAGCCCCCTGCATTCCTCCTGTCTGGCAGTATAGACGAGGCCACTTTCCCCAAGTGAGCTCCATGCACCTCCGCTGGCCCTGGGCGACTGGTCCTCCAAGTGCTAGTGTGCTCTGCATGTGTGGGTTCCGGGTCCTTGACAGCTGTGCTCTGTCCTTCCTTTGTCTGGTAGTGGTAGAAGACGGTTCCCTTCTCTGCTCTCTTAGGTCTAAGGTGATGAAGAACTGGGGAGTCCTTGGTGGGGTCGCTGCGGCTCTGGCAGCGGGCATCTATGTGCTTTGGGGTCCCATTACCGAGAGGAAGAAGCGCCGGAAAGGTAAGAGATGGGCAACCCTCGGGGTTGTCTGGAAGCTTGAACTAGAAGTAGATTTTTAAAAGTTTGATGGGCTGGGATTTTTGTTTTTGGGGGGGAGCTGGTTTTGTCTCTGTAACTGCGGAGCTTGGATTTTGGATTCCAGCCAATTATTCAAGGAGTCAACAAGAGGAAGTAAATTTTTAACGACTTGTTAGAGCATTTTATATCTTGTAAAAAGGGCTTTTGTGTAAGTTAGTCCCATTACACTTGAGTTTGAAACAGGCTTTTGAGTGAAATTATCATGTGATATAATTGTCCACTTCTCGCATTAATTTTTCAGCTCATATTTCATATTACTGCTTCCTGAAGTGTGCAGGTGTGGGCTTGGTGGCCGACTCTCAGTCAGTGGTAGAAATTTTCTGTTGTCTCTTTTCTAAAAGTTCTATAATCTTACCCAAACTCCTAGTTTATATCTGTCTACAATACCGTGCTGCCAGGGGAAGTGTTGTTGCAGAGTGGACAGAGACTCAGCCTTAAAACAAGAAGACCCAGGTTCAAATCCTGCCTTTGCCACAGACTGGCCCGGGACTTTGGGCAGCTCTCTAAGACCCTTGAGTTCAGAGGAAGTGCTGCTCTGCATCAGTGAAGGGATCGCCTCCCCTGGGATTTCTTAATCCCTGTGGAGCCACGGGTCCTGCTCCGTCCTTTCTATCTCTTGGCATCGTTCTGGAGCTGCCTTGAGCATGCTCTGTTTCTCACAGTCTGCCTTCCTTCCATGCTCATGTGCTTTCATCCGTCCTGGGAAAGGTCTGACATGGATCATTCCTGGGGCAACTTTCTCCAGTGGCCCGTGAAGTACAAAGTCATTAGGCTGAGGACCTGTCTCTGGAGACAGAAGAAGTCTGACGACCGTGACCTCCATGGTGAGGGCTCTGCCCAGCCTTCCCGTGTAGACTCTGCACAGCTCTAATGGTTAGGAAGATTTCCCTGAGACAGAGCCTGGCTTCTAAGCTTCTTCAGTTTCTGCCCTTTGCCCTCTCTGGGCCTTAGTCTCCTGATCTGTAAACTGGGGAGTGTCTGAGTCCCTTCTAGGCAAATCCTCTTCATTCTATGGACAAGGAAGCTGAGGCCCTCGGTGGGGGAAGTGACTTGCCCCCAGTCACAGAGAACGCAGCAGAGTCGGGATTTGGCCATTCAGCCCCTACCTCTATCCTCTGGGGAGAAGCAGAGCCACCTGTGGTCTTGGAGAGCCTGGAAGCCCTCACCCCAGCCATCCCCCCAAAGTCTTCTCTTCCCTAGGATGTTCTGTTCTTCCATCCGGAGGCTTTCGGGGTGACCACCTCTGGATGGAAGCAGAATCCTTTCAGTGTCGTGCCCATTAGGTCCCCCTTTGGTCAGCAAACAGCTGTAGAGCACACAGTATGTGTAGGGAAAGCTGTTGTGAAAGGGGGAGCCGCTACCTTTGGAACCGAATCTGGAAAGTGCCTCTTGATTCCTTTAGGAAAACGTTTTTCTTGATTAAGGTCACTGTATCACAGAATGGCAGAATTGGGAGGGACCTCAGAAGCCATGGAGTCCAGTCAGTGCTGGGTAATTTCAGCCTCGAGGATAGACTTACCCATCATTAGACCTAAAGCCATCATCTAGTCTAAAGGCAAAGCTTTGGGTCTGACATCAGGAAAACCCAAATTCAAATCCAGCCTCAGACTCTTACGAGCTGTGTGACCCTGATAAGTCACTTAACTGCTGCTTGCCTCAGTTTCCTCAACTGTAAAATGAGGTAGAAAAGGAAATGGCAAACTACCCCAGTATCTTTGCCAAGAAAACCCCAAATGGGGTCATGGAGAGTCAGGTGATTAAAAAAATCCAGCAAGAGCTTCATTTGTTACTGTAGGACCACAGCAAGTGTTATTCACAGTATCATAGATTTAGAACTAGAAGAAACTTCAAAGAATATCTAGTTCCATCTATATTTTTACAAATGAAGAGACAGGCCTGTGGAGCCTAAATGACTTGATTAAGATCAGACATCATCTGAAGTGGGATCTAAACATCAGATGAAGCAAAAATGAGAGATAAACAGAGAAAGTAAATTTTGCTTAAAGCTATCAGTGAAACAGTTATCAATATTAAACATTTATGTGCCAAATGGCATAGTTAATTTAATTACAAAAAGATAACAATACAGTGACTATAGGAGACTTTGAATATTCCTCTCTTAGAGCTGAACAAATTGAGCAAAGATAAAGGAAAATACAGAACTGAACTTTGATTGGAGTCGTATTTGAAGGATGTATGATATCTTCTGAATGGGAATACTAAAAAATACATGTTATGTAGCATTACCTGGTACCATTATAAAAATAGATTGTGTGCAGAGGAACTATAAATAAATGTGAAGAGTCAGAAATATCAAACTACAACCATTTCAGACTAATAGACAATAAAAATATTAACAGAATAGTTTAGAAATCATGGCTCCTGAAGTAGCCTAGAGAGGTAGGAAATAAGGATGGGACACCCTGGATAGCCAGGGGATAAGACATTAGAAATAATATCCACGGGGCAGCTAGGTGGTGCAGTGGATAGAGCACCAGCCCTGGAGTCAGGAGGACCTGAGTTCAACTCCAGCCTCAGACACTTAACACTTACTAGCTGTGTGACCCTGGGCAAGTCACTTAACCCCAATCGCCTCACTTTAAAAACAAAACAGATTTTTAAAAAAGAAATAAATATCCACAGGATTTGATAACTATTTGGTTGTGGGAGGATGGGAGAGAGAAGAATCACAGAAAAGAAAGTTTTAAGTTTTAAAACCTGGGTGAGTGACGGGTGATGTTACTGACAATCTGAAGGAGTTTTTGAGGAAAGAGTGAACCGCAGTGTTATTGGAGGCGCCTGTAGAATATTCGCATGCAGAACGCAGTGCCTCTGGGCACTTGAAGATGCAGGTCTGGAGGCCTGCAGAGCTGATATTTGAAGCCACAGGAATGGGCAGCGTGAAGAAAGAGAAAAGGTTGAGGCCAGGACCTTAATGAGGCTGATGGAAGCCTTAAAGGAAGAAGAAGTGGGGCAGGCGCTTTTCTGATGCAGAGAGTAGCGGCGGATCCAGTCACAGGGTGAGGTGAGCAGTGTCCCAAGCTGAAGGCCGAGAAGGTTGTTAAAAGTGGCCAGTGAGGGCAGCTAGGTGGCGCAGTGGATAAAGCACCGGCCCTGCATTCAGGAGGACCTGAGTTCAAATTCGGCCTCAGACACTTGACACTAGCTGTGTGACCCTGGGCAAGTCACTTAACTCCAATTGCCTCACTAAAAAAAAAAAAAAAAAAGAAGTGGCCAGTGGCCTTGGAGCAGTGGGAGAAAGAAAGCAGAGGCTTTGCTTGACTTGCAGGATTAGATTCCAAATCCTCTACAACAGGTCCCAGCTGCTTCCTGAAATAGACTGAGGAGTCTCAACTCTATAAAATGAGGAAAAACCCCTAGCCTTCCTCAACGCCCCTTCCCCTCCCCAGCCAAGCTAGGGTGTCGTCTCTTCATTCTTTTTTTTGTGTGTGTGAGGAAATTGGGTTAAGTGACTTGCCCAGGGTCACACAGCTAGTACGTGTCAAGCGTCTGAGGTCGGATTTGAACTCAGGTCCTCCTGAATCCAGGGCTGGTGCTCTATCCACTGTGCCACCTAGCTGCCCCTATTTCTCTTCATTCTTCACCCCCATGTCAGGGATCACCTCATATGTGGCAGGCTTACAGAGATGACAACTCTATTGAGCACAGTACTGTGTGTAAAGGAAAATAACCTTAAAAAACACAACTTTGATTGATTCAGTGACATTCCCCCCCCCAATAACTCAGAGGACTTGTGATGAGGTGGACTTTCCCCCTTTTAGCAGAGAAGAAGGTGATGGACTAGAGCCACAGAAGGAGCCATGTCCAACGTGGTCACTTGCTTTGTCTTGGTTACAAAGGTGGGCTTGTGGGGAGAGTCCTTGGGAGTGATAACGAGAAAAAGAAAAGTGTATTAGTGACCCATTCAAAAATACATAGAAGGGAAGTTCAGAATGGGACACAAACACGGTAGTCTTTTAAACTTGTGTAAAATCTAATATACACTGAAAAAACAACATGAACCAAAGTTAACAACTTTCTATAGGGTCTTCTGTTCTTTGCTGAAATATTCCTATCTGTTGATGTTATTTCATAATACTTTTATTTTAAAATCTTCCTGACAGTGGAAGTTTCTCCATTCTGTTTTATTGGCTTACGTGCTTTTATTGGCTTGGCTTCTGCAATACAACTGTGAGCAACAGACCATTTTAATCTTTAAACCTTTTACAGCGACTGGAGCTTTCCAGCCGGGCCTGTCTTCACCATTCTTAGTGCAGCCACCTCCAAACTCCCTTTTCAGGGTTGCTCTGGCTACCACAGGTAATATTTTCTGAAGAAGGTGAGGAGAGTCTGAAGCCCATGCAGTGACGCTCTGTTCCTCTCCTCATGTAATCTGGGCTCTAAACTGTATAACGTGGCACGAGAGAATGACCCATACCTTGGTCCAAAGACCCTGCCGGCCGCTTATGAGATCTATCCAAGCCCACCCTTCCCGCTTGGTGGAGCACCCAGGCGAAGGTCCAGAGCCAGGTGTCCAAGCCTGGAGCCTTTTCCATGAGCTCAGGGACTCCCAGGGCGATCCGTGATGCATCAAGTAGCTGAGTCTTAAATAGCGACCTCGCTAACTAAGATGGGCCTGCTTGACTCACTGCTCTCTCTTTTCCCCAGGGCTTGTTCCTGGCCTCCTCAACTTAGGAAACACGTGCTTCATGAACTCCTTGCTGCAAGGCCTGTCTGCCTGTCCTACTTTTATCAAGTGGTTGGAGGAGTTCACTGCCCAGTACCCCACGGACCAGAGAGAGAGCGAGCAGCCCCAGTACTTGTCCCTAACGCTGCTGCACCTCCTGAAAGGTACGCACTTGTTGGGGACATTGACCCTTCTGCGGTCGCTTCTCTTTTCAGGCGTACTTAGTCTTTGTGGCTGCCTCGCCCACTGGGCACCCAACTCACGTCCACTCAGTCAAACCGTTCTCTTCTACAAGAGCCTTCTGACTTGAGGACGGTCGTGACGCTTTGCAGAACAGACACCCTTGCTCTTTGTCACTGCTCAGCCTTCTTGCCTCCAAAGCTGTCCATTTGATCATTATCCCACCCATGGCCTCTCAAGATAAACTGTGACTAAAAGGGAGTTTTCTGTCCTGGTTAGTGGTCTTCCTATTTGAATCCCTGCCTGGGGGGGGGGGAGGGGCACAGAGTCCCTAGCAGATCACATGATTGCTACCACCTCTACTTCCTGACACTTTTATCCAGAAGAAATGACATTAAAATGAACATTAGTGAAGGAATCACAGAAAGTTGGGGTTGAGGAATCTTTGCCTTGATAATAGGGAGTTGGCAGTGTTTGTCCCTAGAGAGCAGCAGGTTTTGGGGGGACTGGCTATTGAGGTCTCTGCCCTGCTGGCCACCTTCCTGAGTCCTTTACCCTTCCCCCAAGGGTGCTCAGGGTGCCCAGGGAATGATATCCTTGCTTGGCATCATGTGGCTTAAATTCCAAAGACAGGCATAGTCCGGGGCCTTACTGGAGGCTCTACCAAGCCTGTTAGGCCCTGAATTGAAATCACAGGCTTTCATGGCTGTTTATCAGGCCTGGTTCTGCTTGTGGCTAAGGAGTGAGCCATCCCGGAAGAGCCACCTGCTCTGTGAATGTCTTTAATCCTTTTGGCCTCGGAAAGTCATTGGGGGCATTGGCTTGTGTCAGATCATCTTTGTTTTCTCCCTTCAAGTTTCCTGTATTCATCACAGCATCGATGTGGGCCCTGATGTCGTTTTGTCAGGATCTGAATGGCTGAACATCAGGTGTCTTTTAAAAATACTGTAGGGGGCAGCTAGATGGCGCAGTGGTTAAAGCACCGGCCCTGGATTCAGGAGGACCTGAGTTCAAATCCGGCCTCAGACACTTGACACTTACTAGCTGTGTGACCCTGGGCAAGTCACTTAACCCCCATTGCCTGCAAAAAACCCCAAAAAACAAAACAAACTAACAAACAAAAAATACTGTAGCCTGTGAACATTAGGCTTCACTCATTCGATGTTTATGCGTAGAGGACCAGCATGTTCCCGTGGCTGTGCCCGGCTCTGCCGGGGATGCAGGGAGAGAGAAGCCCCGCTCCTCTTGGCCCAGGAGACACTGGGCTCACGGGCCGGCAGTGACCACGGCTGACAGAAGCTTGTGTGTTAGGTTTGGTGGGTGGCTGATCCCTGGCGGCTGGGCCTCGCCTGGCCCAGTGACCCCCACGGTCATTTCTGTTTCACTCTTAGCCTTGTCTTGCCAAGAAGTGGCCGGCAGCGAGGATGAGGAGGATGTCTTAGATGCGGGCTGCCTGCTGGAGGTGCTGCGGACGTACAGGTGGCAGATCTCCTCCTTCGAGGAGCAGGTGAGAATCCGGCAGGGCCGCCACGGGCCCCACAGGCCGGCCTCGGCCTCATCTCGGTTTGCCATGGGAAGCTCTAGCTTTGGGCAGATGAGAGGCTTTCCTCTCACTTTCATACACATCTGTACGGTCTCTGTGCCAGGGCCTGGGCTAGATGGGAGCAGACCCTGCTCTCAAGGAGCATACGATCCACTGGGAGGAAGGGAGGGTACGTGTGTCTGGCTGGCTGGCTGTTTCTGTGTCTGTGTCTTTGTGTCCCTGTGTATATGTGTGAGAGAGTATGTATGTGTGTATCTGAGTGTGTGTCTGTGTCCCTGTGTCTGTATATATGTGAGAGTGTATGTGTATATCTGAATATGTGTGTGTGTGTGTGTGTCCTAAAAACTGGAGGTGTCAGGAAGGATCTTGGATAGGAAGTAGCATTTGAAATGTGGCTGGAAGGGCAGCTAGGTGGTGCAGTGGATAAAGCACCGGCCCTGGATTCAGGAAGACCTGAGTTCAAATTCAACCTCAGACTTTTGACACTTACTTAGCTGTGTGACCTTGAGCAAGTCGCTTAACCCTCATTGCCCCCCACCCCCCAAATGAAATGTGGCTGGAATGGAACTAGGGATGCAGAGGGACAGAAGTGAGGAAAGCATCACATTCCTGGCCTAGAGGACAAAATAGAGAAAGGAAGGGTGAAGGAACAAAAAAGGAGAAGAATCAACAAAGAAGCCCAAAGCTGACCCAGGAGAGGAAATCTTGAAAAAAGAGAAATAGATAAATTGGAAAGCACCAGAATAACAGTATCAATAAACTGTTAGCTAATCTCATTAAAAAAGAGAGGTTTGAATACCATGGACAAGATGAATTCAGAAGAAAGAAAAAGTAAAAAGAATATAGCAATAACCCCCCTGCATGAATCTATTCAGAAAAGTTATTTACTCTGGTCACACTGAATTATGCAAAGTTGGTTTGGCATGAGGAACAGTTAATGCTATTAATCCCATTAACAATAAAAAGTCCAACCCTATTATGGATGGAGGAGAGGATCCGTGGGGCACCTTTGTTCAGGGGGAGATTGAAGAGGGGAGAGACCACTTATCTATCAGCAAGCATTTGCCTGGGGGTCCTCTGGGTGCTGGGCGCTCTTCAAGGTACTGAGGATACAGAGGCAAAGAGGAAGCTCCTGCCCTCAAGTAGCTTACCATCAGGGAAACAACCTGGCCACGTAGCAGTGGATGCACTTATAATGTATATACTTTGTCTCTTCAGAAATAAATACAGGGGCAGCTAGCTGGCCCAGTGGATAAAGCACCAGCCCTGGATTCAGGAGGACCTGAGTTCAAATCCAGTCTCAAGACACTTGACACTTACTAGCTGTGTGACTCTGGGCAAGTCACTTAACCCTCATGGCCACACCAAAAGAAAAAAAAAATAGTGGAAGAAGTAGAAATAAATACAAGGGGATTTTGAGGGAGGCACTGGCATTGGGGATGAACAGGGGAAGCTTGTGGAGAAGGTAGCACTGGATCGAGGGAGTCGGAGAGGGAGAGGTGGGGACGGTGCACATTGCAGGGAAGGGAGCACATCTGGTGCAAAGGCAAGGAGAGGAGAGATGGGAAGTTGTGTGTGAGGGCCCCAAAGCCAGCTTGGCTGGACTGTCAGGTGTGAAGGGGCCCTTGTGTCCAGATGAAAAGTGATGACAGCCAGAAGGATTGTGGTGACCCTGAATGGACACACAATAGCATGTGGAGAAAGAATTGGAGACTTGGCAGTTGATTGGATGTGGAGGGGAAGGAAGAGTTGGGCAGGGGTGCTGTGAGGGAGAGACAAGAAGCCCTGTTTGGGACAGTGGTGTCCTTGAGATGAGATGCCTGCTGGATGGGCAGCTGGTGATGTGGGCTACCTTGGGGTACAATAGCATCTCTCTTCCATCCTACCATGGATGGACATGGATAGGGGGATCTGAGAGTTTCAAGGCTTTGAGCTGACATGTATTAATAAGGGAAAGGGACTGGGAGAGAGCTGTGGTCATTTTTTTAGTCTGGAGGACTCCAGGTTGAAGAAACTCACCCTATCAATGCAGGTCACCTCCTCTGCAACTTAGTCTTGACTGCTTAGTGCATGGCTTCTTAAATTTTTTCTACCTGTGACCCCTTTTTGCCCAAGAAATTTTTATGTGATGCTGAGTATATAAAATAGGTATATGTGACCTTTTATTTTATTTTTTTTTGCGGGGGTAATGAGGGCTAAGTGACTTGCCCAGGGTCACACAGCTAGACAGTGTCAAGTGTCTGAGGCTGGATTTGAACTCAGGTCCTCCTAAATCCAGGGCTGGTGCATTATCCACTGTGCCACCTAGCTGCCCCCATAACCTTTCACTTTTATCAAATTTTTCATAACCCCCACATTCAGTTACGTGACCCCTATATGGGGTCTCGACCCACAGTTTAAGAAGGTAGGTGGTAGAAGATTTGGCCCCTCAACAAGCCAAAGAAGGCCTAAGAGAGAATAGTTCTAAACTCCCTAATCCTTGACGAGCCATTTTAACCCAGGAAGCATTTATTAAGTGCCTCCTGTATGCAAGACTTTTCTGCTTTTTGCCCTACCTCCCCAGGTTCCTGACTACAGGGACCCCATCTTGGGCCCTTTTTGTACCCCCAGCACCTGGCTCGGAGGACTTGTCAGAGGTAGGAGCTCAGCAAATCACAGACACACAAGATTTCAGAGTTGGAAGGGACCACAGAGCTCCGTCCGACTCCTCCGTTTGGAGAGGTCTGGCCTCTGCTCGTCTCCTGCCAGTGAGGGGGAGCCCTTTCTTTGTGGTGCTCATCCATTCCATGCCAGAGGGTGTGATGGCGTCCCCAGAGCTTCTGGTTCATCTCCCTGTCCCCCTTCTGTGCCCCATCCTCCCACCATCGCCTGGCATGACTGTGGTTCAGGTAACGTCCTCTCAGGGCAGTCGCTCTCCACAGAGCAAGCCCAGAAGTACCATTGGCAAGGGGCTCCCCTCCCCCAGCAGAGCTGCTCCTTGCCCTCCACTTTACCAGGGCTGCAGCAGATGCCCCTCAGGAAAGGACTGGTGAAGAAGAGCCCCACATCCCTTTTTCCTTTTGGGTGAGATGACTGAGGGCCACAGGATGTGCAGGGAGGTGTGGCTTGTTCTCTGCATCCCTCCCCTCCTTACCTCGTCTTTCCTCCCCAAACCCCCTCCCCTGGCCTCCCATGCCCTTGGGGTACAAGGGCATCTCCAGTGGTCAGTGTTGTGGCTTCTGCCACCGCACACCTCGGGAGTTTGTCCCTTCTCTTCTCTTTCACACCTGCTCAACACCTCTCGTGCTGTCCTCCTGATTGGGGCCCCTCCCCTCCGTGTTCTGTCCTTTCCTCAGTTTGCCCAGGAGCCTTCTTCCAGCTCAGGTCTGACCCTGCCATTCCCCTGCTCAGTAAACTCCATGGCTCCCTCTTACCCTCCAGCATCAAATCCTGTTTCAGCTTTAAGTTTAAATTGGTATTTTGTATCTAGGTTTCATAATTCACATAATTACTGATACCATAGTGTGTGCCTACAAGGTGTAAACAACCAGACCCCTAAGGGGGAGGTACCCTGATAAAGGGGCCCCAGCCCCAAAGCCTGGAGATACTCTCGGGCCTGGACTTTGGTCCACCTGAGGAAGCCCATCCTTGGCCTGACTCTGCTATTGGTTCTACGCAGTCGGCTTGGGGAGCTGGAGGGGGCGGGACTGTTGTTGCCACTGCCCTGTTTGGTCTCCTCCTGAGTGACCTGTCCTTCTTGGCTAGGACGCACATGAATTATTCCACGTTATCACGTCATCGCTCGAAGACGAGAGAGATCGACACCCTCGGGTAGCACATCTGTTCGATGTGCATTCTCTGGAGGTAAAACTTGGACGATCACTTCCCTGTATTCGTATGTAGTAAATATGTGGGTAAGAGATGTGGGAAGCCCAGTTACAAGAAAGTCCAGCTTTAATCCTGAGGTTACCATCCACCCAGGGCCAGTGGCTGAGGATAAACATTTCTTATTTATTTTCCCAAACATGAACTTCTTTGGTTGGGGATCTCAAAGCATTTTAAAAATGATTCCGTGTTCACATACAGTAGAGAAAGAGGCTTGGTTTGGCGTTAGAGCACAGAGTGTAGCTCTTAGCTGGAAGTCACTTAATCTCACCAGGTCAGGTTGTCATCTTTAAAGTGAGGACTGGGCCTAGCTGATCCCTGACAGTCCTTCTGGCTCTAAATCAGCTCCATTTGAGTCCCGGGAAAGATTAAAGCTCGATATATAACCAAGGGATGTGCCGTGGCACGTGGACAGAGGGATGGGCTCTGAGGACTAATGCCCACAGGGACGTGTCCCCAGCTGCCAGCATAGGAGTGCTGGATGTGTGCTCTCAAAAGGGCAAATACTGAGGGAGGCGCTAGTCTTGTCCATCAAAGGGGTATCCATTGGTGAATGAACAGATGAGGAAATGAATACAGTGAGGCCACTTTTAACTCATAAAAGTTGGGGGGTTTCATTTTTGATGCTGATTTGTGTTCATGTTGTCAGCACGGAAGTCTATACAAGTGTGCTGGGGGCGCGGCAGTGGGTAGAGTTGTATTTTGGGGATGTGGAGGGATATCGTCTGTCTCTTTTTTCTCTTTTTCTGTACAGCAGCAGCCAGAAACAACCCTTCAGCAAATAAGCTGCCGAATACGAGGTAACAATTTTCTTTGGGTGTCTGTCACATGAGAAAGTCATCAGATCATTGGCTGGTCCCTCTGGGGCATGCAGTCCAGCTGGACTCCCTCCAGGAGAACTTAAAAGACCTCTGTCATTGTGTCTTGCATGGAATACTTTCAAAGCTTTGAGGCAACACTCTTCTCCTGCTCACTTTACCTCTACAAAGCTATTTCTGCTTCAAACACGGCTTTTTGTTTTCCTTAAAGGATGGATGATTGACTTAAGTCAGTCATAGACTATCGGCTAGCATTTCTGTGTCAGCCAACTCTGATGCCAGACATTTCAAGTGCTTGGAGTGACATTTCCCCACCACTAATTAGCTAGATGACCTTGGACAAGTCTCAACCTAAATTTCCTTATTTATAAATGAGAAGGTTGTAGATTATAGGACTTCTGGGGTTCCTTCTAGCTATAAGGTCTCAGATGTGTAATAGACTTTGTTAATAGCTCTTAAGAAGGCAAAAATTACAATGGCATTTGCTCTCATTTGAAACTTTCAGTTATTATTGGTAAAAAATCGGGTAACAGTTTACCTCAGTTGTTTTCTAGTTCCCTATCCCTCCCTCCATATGAAACAAAGAGTCCATTTCTTCTGAACTTGAGAATTCCCGTTCCTTCAGAAGTTAATTTCATACTAACGAATCCTTCTTCCTCATTTTCTCATGGTTATGTTTGTGGATGGAAAATGTGGAAAACCAATTTGTGGTGTCTTTTAGATTCTAAACTCCTCACTGAGTATAGAATGAAAGCTCTTTGCAGTCAGGGACTATTTCCTTTAGGAATTTAATTCCCTGTTTGAATTGAATCCAGCAACAGAGTGAGGCACAGGAAGTTTAAATCAGTCTTCAGATGGCTGGAATTTTAGAAATCTTTAGGAAGTTGGTGTCCTCGACTAATAGGAATCATTAACTCTTTACAATAGAAATGAAGTCATGTATTATTTCCCAGACTCATTTCTGGAAGTAACAAATCATGTAAGTGGTCCTTTAAGAACCACAGACATTTCTGTAAGATAAGTCAGTTTTCCTCTAAATAAAATATCAAAAAGATGATTAAATAAGAAAATGTTAGCCCCCATTAACAATGAAAGGCAGCCTGGGGTATGAAAGAGGTGGAGAAGGGCTGGGTTCCAGTCCCATCTCTGACACAGTCTGGCTGGGTGACTCTGGGGAAGTGTCCTGACCTCTCCATGACCTCATCAGCTCTCAGAGACCGTAAGTTAGGCAGAAGGTGCCAGGGTGCTTTGGTAGAGGGAGCTTTGCCACTGAGATGCTCCCTACCCCAGGGAAAAAAACAGAATCCCAAACGAAATAGGATCAGTCCTTAGAATTGGCACAAGATCATTTCTTTGGAAGAAACTAAAGCTGGAGGGAGCTTTGGCCCTCAGCCAGAGGAGCGTCCCCACGGGCCCTGGGACTGCAGATGATATTGGCGCCCCAAGCCCAGTGCTTGGGGCACAGCAGGTGCTTGATAAGTACCGTTAGCTGATTGAATTGTATGGTATCTTAAAACCCCAAATATTTTTGCAAGTTTTTTCTTCATTCATGTCCCTAAAATTGTTTTTCTCTTAAATGTGGTATTTAAAAAGCTAGGTTTCCTTTTGACGGTCACTCTATTTGTTTGTTTGTTTATTTATTTGTTTGGAATTTTCTCACCTTACATGTAAAAACAAATTGTAACATCGGTTTTGAAAACTTTGTGTTCCAAATTCTCATCCTTCCTCCCTATCCCCCCCTTAAGAACTCAAGCAATTCAATGTAAGTTATACAAGTGCAGTTGTGCAAAACAGAGCAGACAAAAACACTTTAGAAAAGGGAGCTAACAGCAGCAACAAAATACACTTCCATCTGTATTCAGGTACCGTCAGTTCTTTCTCTGGGCATGGATCGCACTTTTCATATGTCCTTCAGAGTTGTCTTGGATCATTGCAT
Source organism: Dromiciops gliroides (assembly GCF_019393635.1). Lineage (NCBI taxonomy): Eukaryota > Metazoa > Chordata > Mammalia > Microbiotheria > Microbiotheriidae > Dromiciops > Dromiciops gliroides. The sequence goes on along the minus strand of NC_057861.1, from coordinate 16,596,563 downwards.
TGCTGAAAATAGCCAAGTCGCTCACAGCAGATCATCTCACAATATTACTGCTACTTTGTATAGTTAGGTTTCCTTTTGAAATAAGATTCGTCTGGAAAGTCTAACAAGTGTCACCCCAGTTGTGTTATGGAAATCAATGGGAAGATAGCTTTCCGTTGCAGACGTTGGCCTTGCAGTCCTCTCTGCTCCCCAGATAGAGGAGCCTCCCGTGGAATGGGGGAGGGGGGAGGATTCAAGGATAAAAGGCTGTTTTCTGTTCTAGGGGCACCTCACCCCATGTCCAGCACCTGGAAGTCTCAGCACCCTTTCCACGGGAGGCTTACCAGTAACATGGTCTGCAAGCACTGTGAGCACCAGGTAAATCAAAAGTGTTCCCAGCCTCTTGGCATTTGCCCAGGTGGGGAGAGGGGTGGTCTCCATGCTGAGGAGATTCCAAGGGGCCCCACGCCGAGGGCAGACTTGGCCATGCAGCTTCTGTGCTCATCCTGAGCCCACTTAGATGTGATCTCCAGTCTTAAGCCTGTCCCAGGCATAGGGGCAGCTGTGCCCAGTGAGGCGCATTCATTAGCTCCCTACGAACAGGGTGATGTTACACTAAGAGAGACGCTACTAAGAACTGACAGGATTTTGAGTCTAAGGGTTGGGTCTATACACACTATGAAATGACCAGTTCTGTTGGGTGGGCAGTGGTGGTTTGTTGGTTGGTTGTTTTTTTTTTGGCGGAGCAATGAGGGTTAAGTGACTTACTCACTGTCACACAGCTAGTAATTGTCAAGTGTCTGAGGTCGAATTTGAACTCAGGTCCTCCTGAATCCAGGGCTGGTGCTTTCTCCACTGCTCCACCTAGCTGCCCCCAGTAGTGGTGGTTTAAAAAAAATACCCTTCACTCAAATATAACCAGATGTACGATTTTAGATTTAGAGCCAGAAGGGACCTAAGAGGTCCGATGCCAGCCCATCTTCCACATTCTGCAGGCGAGAAAGCGAAGGCCCTCAACCTTTGCCTAGGGTCGCACAGGTGATCCAAGGTTTGAACCCTGCCCAGGTTTGTTACTCCCCAGGGACCGTGCTGCCTCCTCAATTTGGGCAGACAAACAAAATCTCAGGGCAGGAAATTACTTGAGGGGCCATCCACCCAGCCTGTGCCCACATCCTTATGGGCGCCCATGCAGCCTTTCCAGGCTAGGACACCTGGTTCCACGCCAAGCATCCCTCACACCCCTTGTCACCCACAAGACTAATGCAGCTTCCCTACGTGTATTCTGTGGTGCCTTCGCTTGACCTTCGGCTCTTTGGAATTTCTGCCCTGCTTTGTTTCAGAGTCCTGTGCGATACGACACCTTCGACAGTCTTTCTTTAAGCATCCCCGCTGCTCCGTGGGTAGGTACTGAGCTGTGGCTTGTTTTCTCTAGATCTGGAAGGGGAAGGTCCTTAAGCATTCTTCTGACATAGGCAGGCACACTCCTGAATCCTCTAAGACCCACCCTAAAGGTTTCGTCCCCGGGATCTGCTGTCCCCGTCCCTGTAGAAGTGTGGAGAGGTTGCCTCGCCTGCTGCGGGGGGGGGGGGGGGATGTCAGAAGCATGTCCAGCAGCACTGAGAAGTCACTGCCTTGCTTGGTCCCAACCTTTTTACTCTATCTGTGGCTGGCTTGGGGAATCCCCAGGTAAGGGGATCTTCTGTCCTCCATAGCCATGTGAAGAAGCTTCCTTTGCATTCCTCAGAGGCAGAGAGCTGTGGGATCTCCAGCTTTACCCACCATAAAAGGGAATTTCCTTTCTTCTACTCTAGGGTCGCCCACTGACCCTGGACCACTGCCTTCATCATTTCATCTCATCAGAATCCGTCAGGGATGTTGTGTGTGACAACTGCACCAAGGTATCTTTCCCTGCCTCACTGCATCTCTGTTTCACGTAGCCCTTCTCCCGACCACATCAAACATTACCTCCTTTTGGCTACCTCCATTTTCACCTGCGGCCAGAGAATATGGTGTTCGGCCAAACAGGATGGAAGTCTTTGAAGTTGAGTCTCCATCTTGCCCTTTCTTCTACTCCAGTGATTATTGATGGACTGGTAATGGGGTCAGTGGAAATAACTAAGAAGGGATGGGGATTAAGAAGTTAATTAGGGTAGGCAGATGTCAGAGGTCTGACCTCCAGTTACAAAGTTAATTTGATCCCCTCAGTGCCAGTAGCACAGTTGAGTCAATGTAACCTTGACCTCATCCGCAGCCTCCAATGTAAGATCAAATGAAGACGGCCTGTGTTATGGCAGTGACTCACAGCATATAAAACACTTACATCCGTTTTCTCATTCATGACTTAACAGTCCTATGAGGCAGACGAGGCAAATTGAATCTTCTTCTTTTGTAAAGAAGAGAAAAACAAGTGATCAGAGGTTAAGGGATTGGCTTTAAGGTCCCAGGGTCATGACTCTGAGCCGGGACCGGTGATTCAGGCCTGGGTCCTTTTCATCACGCTACACTTCTCTTCCTTCCCTTAATTCTGCAGAGATGCCGATGGTAGGAATGGCATGTTCTTTATTTCAGATTGAGGCAGAAGGGACCCTGAATGGGGAAGTGGTGGAACACCAGAGAACCACGTTTGTCAAACAGTTAAAGCTTGGGAAGGTGAGACGATGCATGTGATCGATCAGCAGATAACGTTCATGGGGGCCTGCAAGAGACTCTGGCACTCAAGGCTCATTCTCCTCTTGTTCCGTTTGTCCCTGTAGCTTCCTCAGTGTCTGTGCATCCATCTGCAAAGGCTGAGCTGGTCCAACCAGGGCACCCCTCTGAAACGCCACGAACACGTGCAGTTTAATGAATTCCTCATCTTGGATATCTATAAGTATCGCCTCCCTGGCTGCGAGCCACGCCGACACAGCCCCAGACTGGAGGAGGAGGGCACGGCAGTCCCCAAACCAGGTATCCGATGGCTCGCCCACTGTTTGAGGCCACTCTAGGAAGAGAGACCGTGTGTGGGCGTGTGGCCTTAGGCAGCGAGGCTGGCCGACCGCCCAGTCAGGATCTCTGGCTGTGCTCCGAGGCCCCTCTCCGTCCTGGAGCAGTTAAGTGATTCCAGGGCAGTCATCACTGGAGAACAGAATGAGGGTGATGCTGTGTCTGCATCTTGGTGGTGAGGGGAGGTGGCTCGTTCCCTTGGCCCTGTGATTTCATGAAGGCAACGAAATCCCTACTGTGGACACACCCACCTCCCTGCACCGGGGCAGCTGCGGCCAGTAACTTAGAGTCCTGGAGAGGTGCCTGGGGGCTGCAGTATTGTAGGAATAATTGTATTAGAAATTAATGAACTACTATCTCTTTGTAGATGACTCTCAGAGCTGTAAATGCAGCTGTCTCTTGTGGGCTTCAGTCTCCTGTCAGCACTTTGCCTTGCTGGACATTTAAACTCAACGTGTCCAAAACTGAGCTCGTGTCTTTCCCCTCGGGTCCCTCCCTTTACCCAACCTAACCTCTGCTGTCCAAGGTAGTCGTGCTTTCATTCTCCCAGGTCAGTCTGGGTCAGCTATGTTGTCATCACTTTTGCTGGAAGGACCCTGTGGTCTCTCTTGTCGTGTAAAGCTCAGTCTCATCGCTAACCCCATGCATCCAGTCAGGCGCCAGATCCTGCTGTTTGTTCCCCCGCAGCAGCTCTCACCTCTGAGCTCTTACCTCTTGACTCACAGGGCCAGTGTCACGGCTCACCTTGACCGCTGTGGACTCCTGATGGGCTTCCTCCTAATCGGGCTCCCTGCCTTGAGTCTTCCTCATGGCTCCCAAACCATTCTCCTTAAGCACAGATGTGACTGAGTCACTCCCATCCTCAGTCAACTCCCCTGGCCCCATAATGCCTCTGGGTGAAAATAGAAGGCCCTCTGATTGGGCGGGGCTAGGTTGTGAGTGCTTTAGAAGCTAACCGGTTTCTCTCTGTGCCCCATCTCCTGGCCTTGTACCTCTGCCCTGGCCCTCCTGCCTGGGATTTCCTCTCTCCCAACATCCCCACTCTTCTTTCAAATGCAGCTCAAGGACCACCTGACACATAAAGCCCTTCCTGCTGCCCCTGACTGCCCCATGCTCCTCCCTCGGCTACCTTGTACGTCACTGTAGTTATTCTGCATACACTTACGAAGCAAGAATTATTGCGGTCTGACTCACTTTCGAATAACCTCTCAGCTGCTTATTCTAAATTTGTTCCCATATTTAATTTTATTATCCCAACCTCTGGAATAAATAATTAAACCTGCAGTTTCTTTCTCATTAATCATGTCGCTCAAACTCCCCTCCCAGTTCATTTATTGAGTGAACTGAAGAAATTTCCTTTTGTAGTTATTTATCTCTAAATATATTGAATGGAGCAACTAGAAGGCCCAGTGGCTAGAGCACTAGTCTTGTAGTCAGGAAGGCTCTTACTCATGAGTTCAAATCCAGCCTCAGACACTTATTAGCTGTGTGACCCTGAGCGAGTCACTTAACCCTGTTTGCCTCAGTTCTTCATCTCTAAAAAATGAGCTGGAGAAGGAAATGGCAAACCACTCCAGTGTCTTTGCCAAGAAAACCCCAAATGGAGACTCAGACATGACTAAAACAATAAACGATAACAAAATATATTGAATATTTTAATCTCCTGTGATTAAATATATTCAGATTACTAAACATATAATTTATTAATAAACTAAATAATTAGATAATTATATAGAACATTTTGGCATTGCAAAGGATCATAACCAGAGGTGCCTCCGACCCTCACTCTAATAGCAGATTTTTTTTTTTAGTCTTCTAGAAACACTATTTCACTCTTCAGTTCAATCCAGAGACTGACTAGAGTTAACTTAGTTCCTAAATCTAAATTCTTTTTTCTTTCTTTTCTCTTTAGCCATCACAGCAGTCCCTTTATCTCTTCTAAAACTACCCCTATTAACAGCCTCTCTCTATCTAGGCTTATTCCTTAATAAAATCCTTTTATGATGCTTCTTCTTAACATAGTTTCTAGACAGTTATAACAAGAAATTTCTCCTGACCATCTTTTCTCTGTCTTCTCCTTCATAGATCCTTATAGAGCCAAGATAAAAAACCAGGCACATTCCTTGTCTCCATAGGGAGAAGCACCTCAGAAGGATGACAGCTTTTACTGTAGCTCTTAACCACCAGCACAAATGGACTTTTTTTATAACATCACACTTGGCTCTTAAAGATCCAGTCACATCCTCTAGTCTCTGTGGGAGGGCCTCATGAAACAAGTGTTAAGTTTCTGTAGCTAGAGTATTCAGCCCTTCCCCCCACATTAAATTCATGTTAATATTAGATATAATGTTCATCTATGAACACCACTTGACAGACTGCTTTCAGTAATGAGAGAAAACAGCAGGGCATTAACAACAGTAACAATGATAACGGTTCAATAGATGACACCAGTGACAATTGCAGGATAAAATCATCCATTTAAGCGACTGGTGTGATACAAGCTCATTACCAGTATTTTAGGATTCCTGTCACTTGTTCTGCTACCCTAAGGAGCCCCTGGGGTTCAGCGCTTCCCCCTTGTCTGAACTGGGATCCTCCCCCATCCTGGGCCGAGTTTAGGAGATGTAGGTTCGGCTTCTCTGCTGGCTGGGAAACAAGCCGGGCTTCGGTTCCTGGGATGGCTGGTTCAATGGAGCAGCTCCCCTTGGTGCACCACCGACCGGTCCTCTTGTCTCAGAATGATGATGTTTTGTTTATCTAAAGGTCCCCAGCTTTCCAGTTTCTTTTTTGGCTCTGCCATATCACATTTAGGTTTTCCTGCCTAGTTATTTCATTTCTCCCATGTTCTCTGACCATCAGTTTCCTGGCGGAACCTTGTCATATGGTTGAGTAATTGATTTTTTGTTTGTTTGGTTGGTTTTTGGTTTTTGGTTTTTTGGTGAGGCAATGGGGTTAAGTGACTTGCCCGGGGTCACACAGCTAGTAAGTGTCAAGTGTCTGAGGCCGCATTTGAACTCAGGTCCTCCTGAATCCAAGGCCGGTGCTCTATCCACTGCGCCACCTAGCTGCCCCGAGTAATTGATTTTTAAAAGAAAAGCAGACCTCAGTTCTCATATCACCACTTGTTTCTCAGTATTAACTTCTTAGTTCTTGGAGTTGAGCTTCAGCTGAGCCAAATGAAGACTCTGCTCTTGAACGCACTTGGTGCCTTTTAGGGCCATTGAGTCGACACTTGCTTTTCTCCCTGGGTGTCAGGAGCAGTATTTCTGTACCAAACTGTTGTGAACTAGATGGATGGATGATGTCCTTCTGATCGTTTTGGGGGTCCGGCCAACTCCCTACCTGGCCCTGCAATTCCTTCCTGATGCCCATGCGATTCGTTGGAACTCGGCTTCCCACACCTCTGAGTGCCTCATCCCTCATCGCTCCGTCCACACCGTTCCCACAAAAGGCATTTCTATCACTTTTCTTGTCCTGACCACAGTGGTCCTACTCTTGCATGACAGACTGTGCCGCTGCAAGCTCATCTTTCTCCTCGTGTAGGTCTGACATAGAAGTAAAATTAGACGCAGGGTTTACTAGGCTGCAGCAGAGGACAGACATTAGCCAAGATAGTGGGGTGCTCCTCTGAGCCCAGCTGCTCGGCATTGGTCATGGTCAGGAGCCTCAGAGAGGCGGGGGGAGCCTCCCCATAGCCTTTTGTCTTCCGCTGAACAGGGGGCTACAGTGACCACTGGAGCCAGCTCAGTGTCAGCTGCCTGGGGTAGGGTCTTTGGAAAGCTGGCCACCTCTTCATAGCAGAGCCCCGTGGGTGACAGATTGTGCCTTGCCATGAGCAGGCAGCCTGTTGTACCCTTTGTTCTCTGGGTCCTTTATCTTCACACTTGTCTGTGCCACATTTTCATATGTAATATAGATGTCTCTGAACCTGTTACCAGAGCAACTCTCTGACTGTGCTTTGCCCAGGAGGATCCTACAGCAGGGGCTTTGGGGGGGGGTGATACGGACCCTTTTGACAGTTTGGTGACACCGAGAGACTCCTCAGTTTTGTTTTCAGTCCATAAAATAAGATGCATAATAATTACACAGGAAACCCTACTCTTGGGAAATACAGTGGCCAAGTTAAAACAAACAAACAAGTTTTGGACCCCAGGCAAAGTACTCCCTGTCTTGGAATTAGAATTCGGTGTCCTGGTTGGCAAACTTTCTCTGCAAGGATATCCCTTTAGTCAGTCTCTCCTGTGGGATATTTTTCTACTCAGTTCTGGGGATCCAGCCCCAGCTTCACACCCATGAGTTCTCCTTTTCTCCTTTAAGCAATGTAGCTGTAGCCCTTCTTAGATCTTCCAACCTCCTTTTCCTATTAAGGCTTCTATTTTCTTGCCCAGCTCCTCAGAAGGGATATGTTAGACTCCATAGGCCTGATCTTACTATGAATTACTCTTGCCTGGGCATGGCACTGATGCTCAGGGTCCTAAGGATAACCTTAATGTGGTAGATAATCAGTCTTCTTACTTCCCACTGTAGCTTCTGAGCCCATACCAGTGGGTTTCCCACTTATACAAAGTAATCATAGTTGTCCCTTCCTACTTGGTGGAATGTTTGGCTAAGAAATGTTAGTTTCGGGGCAGCTAGGTGGTGCAGTGGATAGAGCACTGGCCCTGGAATCAGGAGTACCTGAGTTCAAATCTGGCCTCAGACACTTAACACTTATTAGCTGTGTGACCCTGGGCAAGTCACTTAACCCCCATTGCCTCACTTAAAAAAAAAAAAGAAAGAAAGAAAGAAAGAAATGTTAGTTTCCAGGGCTGATTACTCTGAGTGTGATGATTGTGGCCTAAGATCTTGCTGCTCCAAATTGCCAAAAATCCCTTTCCCTTGCAGCCTCTGCTCAGCCTGGCAGGACCAAAGCACTTTTTGTCAATGGGGCTTGCTCCTCCCCAATGCTGCTACCAACCCCAGGAAACTTTTCTCTCCCAGGTGTTCCTGACTATAGGTAAGTGGCTGCCAACACATTTGTTTTATGCATCATAAGCTACCAGGAATTCTCCTAGCCTTGTTTATTCTTTTGTCTTTATATCCCTAGCACTTAGTATAGTTTCTGACATATAATAAATGCTTTATTGATTGATCCTGAATATTTCTAAGAGCAAATTAGCATTTTCAAGTATATTTGTTCATGAGGATCCAAAGACAAATTTAGTTTTTGTTTAGATTTAAGATGGATTTCATGGTTTAAAACAGGGGAGAGTGTATTCACTGGTATCAAATGAGCTAGATTCAAGTCCTGGCTCTGACTCTTTCCTGGTTTTTTTGTCCTTTAAGTGTCCAACTTAAAATCCACCACTCTGGAATTCCATTTCTCCATCTGAAAAAGCACTAGGTCCCTTCTCCCTCAAAATGCTATAGTTCTGGGGCAGCTAGGTGGCGCAGTGGATAGAGCACCGGCCCTGGATTCAGGAGGACCTGAGTTCAAATCCAGCCTCAGACACTTGACACTTACTAGCTGTGTGACCCTGGGCAAGTCACTTAACCCCCATTGCCTCACTAAAAAAAAAAAAAAATGCTATAGTTCTGGGACGTCCTTTAATGTGTTTGTTGAAAATGGTCGTGTCTCGTTTGCTTGGCCTTCAGCTCTTCGGTGTACCTCTTCCGGCTGATGGCTGTCGTAGTCCATCATGGAGATATGCATTCTGGTCACTTTGTGACTTACCGACGCTCTCCTCCTTCTGCGAAGAACCCTCTGTCCGCCAGCAGCCAGTGGTTGTGGGTCTCGGATGACGCCGTTCGAAAGGCAAGCTTGCAGGAGGTCTTGTCTTCGAGCGCCTATCTGCTCTTTTACGAGCGGGTCCTTTCAAAAGCCCCACAACACCAAAGTCAGGAATACAAGTCTGAAGAGTGAAACCGCCGAGGGCCGGGCCGAGCAGAGTGCTCAACACTGTTCAGAACAAAACCCCTAAATCTTCTCTGCCTACGCTATGAAACAGCCTGACTGCAGTCCTTGGACATTCCGGTGTGGTGGCGATGGCGGGCGCTTCTCAGGAGCCGTCGTCTCCTGATCCATGCTCAAACCAAGACACTGGAAGCGGGTCTGATCGCGGCAGGCCCTCTGGAGCATCAGGGGGTGGGAAGCACCCGTCGTGTCTACTGGACATCTTCAGCCCTGGCTGACACTGGGGACTGCAGAGGTCCAGAAGCCCAAGGCCGCCTCTTCACACGTGGATTGGTAAATTGCAAGTTTTAAGGAGATTCACTTTGTCCAGTTCTAAAAAACTTCAGGTCCGATCTCCCTACTCAAAAGTAGGCTTGTAGAAGCTGTGAGTGAGAACTTCCATAGTTATTAAAGGCAGCCATTTCAGAGATAAGAAGTGCCTTCCCCTTGTTTAAATGATTATAGTCCAGCCAGTCACTTTTGTCATGGGTCATGTCCAAAACCTGTGTAGCTCAGTGAAGCTGAGAACAACCTCTTGAGATGCCTGACTCCCTGTTTTCTTAGCAGAGGAGCCGATGCAGCCCACTTTTGTATGTCCTTTTCTAACAGGTCAGGTCTTTCCATGTTGGAAGAGGGCCTGGCCAAGGCGAACCGCTGTGTCCTTTGTAACAAAAAAACTTCCTTGCTGTCTGAGCCTCGTGTGTGTGTGTGTGACCTGCACAAGGCCGGGTGTGCTTCGCACATCCTAAGTGTCCGTGCTCTGGTTTGGTCAGCTCGTCCTAGGCTGTCCTGACATAGGGCAGCCTGGTACGGACCTCAGAGCTGGGTCACTCACGAGGGATGTGAATTCAAGCTAGTCTGGTCCTGCTCCAAAGCGGAACTGGCCCCTTCTTTCAAAAGCAGCTCCAGCGGCCATGTAGAATAGCTGTGTTTATCACCCAGCACCCTGTCACCGCACATATGTACGTACACACACACACACACACGCAAACATCTGTATAGTCAATTCATTCCCCACATGCTCCTGTGCACATTTTGCTCATAAGACTATTATAATAAGTACCCATTTTAATCATGTTCTCATTGCCTTTTTTCAGAGTTCTTAAGGCCAGGTACCAGACTCTAGGGCTGAAAAACTTGTTAGCTGCCTAGGGCCTGCCTGTGTTTTATTTAAGGTTTTAAAAACTAGATAAAGCAAGAATCATGTCTACACTAAAACCGCAAACTCTCCAGAGATAAGACTTGGGCTCAGATGCATCCAGAAAGCCTCTCAAGTTAAGATCTGCCAATCTGTCTGCCCAAGATGGTGCATTTGTGTAAGAATTTCCGAGTGAGGCCTTCTTTTCCATCTTGGCTCAGCAGGGTGTGCTCTGAAGATGCCTTGGGGTGGGGCTTGCTCAGTCCCAGCTCACAGGCCTGAATGATTCCCTGCACTTTGCTGCTCGCTTCAGCTCATTCCTTCACCCCGTTGGTTTTGACCCTGAAATGAATGGATCTGCTCTTGCCCCAGGCCAGAGAAGCAAGCACGGGACAGATCTAGGCTGCGTCCTTGAGTTAGCACTTGCTGAAATGCTGCAGATTTCCTTCAGAGAGACGTGAACAGGGAGGTTTTTAAGTGGCATCTCTCTGCAGGTCAGAAGAGAGGCTTAGCCCAAGGTAGATAACTGTGAAAGACGTTTGCAGAGAGAAAAACCATTAACTATGTTCTGTAAAATGTGACAGTTCTCTAATTTATTAGCAATTATTACCCGAAAGCCAGATGACTGATTTTTGAGGTTGGGGTAAATGATTAATTTAGTTCCTCATGGCAAAACTGAAGTTTAATGAGTAGTTTCCAGTACAAACCACTGGTTTTGTGCCTCTGCTAAGAGCATCTGTTTTTGTACCTGCTGTGTGGATTATGGCAATAAAGACTCTTTATTAAAAAGGTAAATTGGCAGTGGTTTTGCAGCTTACGTTTCATTGCAAAGACAAAAGTCTGTAAGACAGTCTTCAACAAATCAACATGTGCTGTTTTATCCTCTTTAAATTTTGCATTCTGGGTGACTACCGTGCTTTGTTTCCCATGCTGCTGCTGTCTGAAATGCCAACTAGCCCCTCCTTGACAGAGAACCATAAGGAAAATTGATTTTTCTATCAAAAAAAAACAAGGCTTAATGAGAGTGAAGAAAAGCATTTATCTTTTAGAAAGCAGAATCTTACGAAATGTCAGATTGACCCGTGGAGCCAGAATCCTTTTTCTTACAGGGAGGCTGTGATACCAGTGGACGTTGGTGGGGTAGTTCATCATTAGTAAACTCCCATGGGCCAGCTGAACCTTCACCACCTCAACACGCCGTGAGGGCTCTTTCCCTCGGGAATCTCTGTGCCGAAAGAAGAAGTCCCGGCAGGCTCCAAAGGATACAGACGCGATGGGGCTCTGGGGAGCCAACTCACTCTCATCATCCCGGTGTTCTCCGATGTGATCACAGCCATCTTTGTATCTGCAAAGGGGAATGTGTCATTCCAACGTTGTCCGATCTCCAGGAACGCAAAGCCTCATCCTTTCCTCACCCCAGCCAGCCCTGAGAGAAAAGGACCTGCCGGCTTTGGAGTCAGGACCTGGGGCCCGAGGGCCGTGCTACTTATTCCTGCCTGGATGATCTTAGGCAAAGGTCTCAGTTTCCTCACCTCTAAAATGGGGGCTGGGGAGAACAGGTTCATCAACTCGGTGATCTCTAAAAGCCCCTTCCAGAATCTAAATACTGTGATTCTGTGAGTCCCTGGGAAGACTTCAGGTCTCTCTTTACTTCTTAAACATACGTCCTGCTCTTTATTCTGCCTTGTGCTATTAGACCTTGAACTCTAAAAGCTCACTTAGGAAAGAGAACGTTATCTCCAGTTCTACCGTTCCCTGAGGCTCACTTGTTTAGGGGACCTTAGAAATCAGCTTGCCCCGGGCAGCTGGGTGGCACAGTGGATGGAGCGCTGGCTCTGGATTCGGGGAGACCTGAGTTCAAATCCTGCCTCAGACACTTGACACTTGCTAGCTGCGTGGCCCTGGGCAAGTCACCCCTCACTGTCCCGCAAAAAAAAAAAAATCAGCTTGCCCAACTTTTCTCATCTTCTAGATTTAAGAAATCCACTTAAGTTCAGGGAAGTTGAGTAATTTGTCCAAGGTCTCATAGGACATGCACCGTGGCTTGCTCTCAGTCAGCAAACGTTGGCTAAGCACCTACTAAGTGCTGCAGAGACAAAGAAAGGTGAAAGCTCACAGTTTGCTCACAAGCAGACAACTGTGTACAGTCAAGATAGAGACAGGACCATGGGAGATAACCAATGAAAAGAAGGTATCAGAATATCGGAATGGCTGTCTCCAGTTCAGCCAAGACAGATCCTATGCCAGGCACTGTGTTAAATGTTCCGGTTCCAGGCTTACGCTACATAAACTGGATTCATCAAAAGGAGCCAGGTGTAAGATAAGCCAATGGCTGATCCCCAGATACAGAATCATCAGTGTTTAACCTGACATTTCCCTGTATTACCTGTTGACCAGTACAAAATTGAAGGCCTGTCCAGTGACAGCAGCTACACGGTTCCGGATGTGCTCCAGGACTGGGATCCAGGGCTTTGGAGATAAGGTGAGGCCTGAGAAGGTGTAGGTTAAACCCGGGTCCCCGTAAGTGGCCTGCTTCCTCGGGATCCTGTGCCATTTCCCAAACACTCGGACTCTGGAAAGATCACCTATTGAAATAAAACTCAGGGTCATTTCAGCTCTTAAGAATTCATTTCTGAGGCTCACCCCAGAATGGACAATAGCCATCATGGCTGAGTGTCCATGAGCAACTGAGGTAGCAGTACCAGTTCTGAGTTTGTTGGCTCCTGTTCTCTGGCTCACCTCAGAATTAACACAACTTAGGGAAAGGAAAGCTGTGAATGCTCACTGGAAATAAGACTGTGCCTCTAGGAGGCATGTTAAGTGCCCACCGCCTGCTGACAGACCTTGTGCCATGTGCAGCCAGCCAAACAGGCCTCCTGATGCTCCCCATCTTGCCTCCCTTCTGCAGCTGGGGCTGCATACTCTTCACCTCCATTCTGTGGAGCCCCAACTGCCCGGTAACCCCTCCCACACCTCCCAAGCCATCTGCTCCTCTGTGTGTGTGTAATTAAGGGCAGGGTTGAACAGGGTTGAACAGAACTGAACATCGGAGCCAGAATTCTCTTACCGAATTCATTCAGTTTCACTTGCTGAAATGAAGCACCTACTATGTGCTGAGGCTGGTGCTAGCCCCTGCCCTGAAGGAGCACACATTTGATTTAGAAGAGGCAGCTTTGGGCCTGGAATCAGGAGGACCTGGGCTCAAACCCAGTCTCAGACGCTTCCTAGCTGTGTGACCCTGGGCAAGTCACTGAACCTTCTTGCCTCAATTTCCTCAACTGCCAAATGGGGATAAAAATAGGACCTATCTCCCAAAGTGATTGTGAGGATCAAATGAGAGAATGTTGGTGAAGCCCTAAAGTGCTACAGAAACCCAAGCTCTTGTCACTACATTTATCTACTATTCTTCTGTTAAATATGTAAAGCTGAGCAGGTAAGAAAGGTTATCCTCCCTGATGCTGTGTGACCTCAGGCCTGGGCGGCCACTCACGGCCCCTGCACAGAGAGGGAAGCTCACGGTCACTTGTCCCTTAATAAGCAGCAAGACAGAAACCCTGAGGAGGAGCTGGCAAGGCTGCTCACGACTGTGAACAAAGCGGGGAGTGGAGGGTTGTCTTTATCGCTGAGTTCAAAGGAAGCCCTTAGTTACTCTGAAGGCAGGGAGGGAGCTTATGGGTGAAAAGGGGCAAATCAATAAAGGTGAGCCTTTGGAGAATGGTCAAAGAACCTGGGTTCATGTGCTCTCAAGAGGAAGAACCACAGGGGAACTCTGGGAAGCACAGATAAGTCCCTAAAGGATCTTAGAATACAGGTAATGTCAGAGGTGGGAGGGGCCTCAGAACAGGGGATGACAGCTGAGAGGGGCTTTGGAACAGGGAATGTCAGGACTGGAAGGGGCCTGAGAACAAGGGATGCCAGAGCTGGGAGAGAGCTTAGAACAGGGAATGTCAGAGCTGGGAGGGAGCTTAGAACAGGGAATGTCAGGGCTAGGAGGGACCTCAGAACAAAGAACGTTAAGAGTTTGGAGGGGCCTCAGAACGGGGAATGTCAGAGCTGAGAGGGAGCTTAGAACCTTCAAAGCCTACCTCGTTTTACAAAGAAAAATTGGGATAGGAGGAATGGACTGCTAGGCATTAGGTGTGTCAGAAGAGGCCTTGCACAGAAGTTGTCACTGGAACTAAGCTTCTAAGGAAGACAAGAACTTTGCATGTCCCCAGACCCAGTGACACAAGTACTAGGCACACATCACAGAGGGATTGGAGGAAGTGGCTTCTCTGTACCACACTATTCACGGCAGCCCTTCCTGGTGTCGCCCAGACCTTGTACCCAGTGGTGGGACGTGGCTGAATGAAAATGGAATATTAATAATATAAAGGAGAGTTCCTCACGGAATTGGGAAGACTTGTATGAACTGATGCAGGGGGAAGTGAGCAGAACCAGGAGAACAGTCTGTACAGTCCATACAACACTGCAAAGAACCCAAGACACTTCACTAAAACAAAGCAGGACTAGAGTCAGGCTTCCCGACTGGTAGGTGGGTGGATAGTCATTCTAATATTCAATGGGTAAGGTCTCAGCTCTACTGCTTTTAGGCACCTTTGTGTCATTTGAATCGAGCCTACTCTTCATTGGGAAAAATGCAAAGAAAATGGAGGTGGGCAAACTTTAAAAAGCGACTAAGCGTGGATCCCTCCCCAAGGCAGCCAGAAGTCTGGGAAATGGGATTCTGTGGGTCTTTCGAGCCCAGAGATCCGGCAAGTCTTAAGGGGGAGGAAAGAGCGGCTAGCCCACAGAACTTGGTGCTCACCTTCAAAATATTCCACTTCTTTTTCCAATTTCTGGAGAAGCTCATCTGCCTCGGCCCTGCCAAAAAGGACCGTGTAATCACAGTCCAAGCTCTCAGCCCGAATCTTCCGCCAGCAGCAGCCGGTGGCCAGGCCACTGTCACTCCCTGCCGATTCCCTCCTGGGTCTCTTTCTTCTTTCTTCCTCTTCTCCCGGCAAGGCCTGGCCCGGTTCCTGCTCTTCTCTGCCTTGTTCTAATGGATCTCTCGCAGCCTTCTTCACCAGGAATCTGTCCATCTGCTGTTCTCTGGAAGTGAGCCGGGAGTGGGGAAGGGCCTGATGGAGAAAGGTGGAGAAACTTCACAGGAGCCTGCCCCGTTGGCCACAAACCTATAGGAGAATGAGGAAGGATAAAAAAAAAAGCCGTAGAACCACAACCTCATGGAATCCCAGAGTTGTTTGTGGTGGCAAAAAATGGGAAACTTGGGGAAGGGGGAGGGCCTGGAGAATGGCCGAACACATCATGTGTCACTGAGCTGGAAGGGACCCCATTGGCCATCCAGGCCAACACACAGAAGGAAGGACTCCACACTAGGAAGCGCAGGACAAGGGGTCACTTGTCCAGACCCTGCTGGAAGAACCCACACCAGGCTTCAGCCCTTCTGCTTCCTAAAATGTGGCGTCCAGAGGAAACACGGTCCTCTGAGTGAGGGCGGACTAGTGAGGCTCTGCAATCCTCATTCCCCTCTTCAGGTACGGCCCAGGATAGCCTTAGCTTTGGGAGTGTGCCCACCCAGACACCAGGCTTTTTAACATTTTATGTCAAGCAGCTAGGTGGCGCAGTGGATAAAGCACTGGCCCTGGATTCAGGAGGATCTGACTTCAAATGCAACCTCAGACTCTTGACACTTACTAGCTGTGTGACCCTGGGCAAGTCACTTAGCCCTCATTGGGGGGGGGGGGTGGATTTTATCAAAACAAGTATGTGGCCCCAGAATGTGAGCTTTAGAAGAGTTTAGATACCACCTAGTCCAACACTCCCCCTTCTCTACCCAATCCCCCAACTTTACAGATGGGGAAAGTGAGGTACAAGGGGAACTGACAGGCCCTCGGAGACGTGCAAAATTGTGGTGAAAGCAACGTTTTTCTTTGGACTTTTCACCCAGATTAACAATGGGCCAATCATTGGAGATCAGGGATGGCTGCGAGGTGGGGCCAGCTTGTATCCGGAACTTTCAGGAAGATCCGGATAGGTCCATCTCGGTCCATCTCGGCGGAAGAGTTTGGGCCCTTGCATCTCAGCTTCTCCCCAAGGGAGCAAGAACATGACAATTTGCAGGTAGCCAGCAAAGCAAAAAGCTGCACATTTGGTGTTTCCTCCTCCAACACTGATGGACAAGCAGGGTGGGCACCATGGGTCTGAGTCAACCTAACTTTTTTTTTTTTTTTTTTTTTTTTTTTGCGGAGCAATGAGGGTTAAGTGACTTGCCTAGGGTCACACAGCTAGTAAGGGTCAAGTGCCTGAGTCTGAATTTGAACTCAGGTCCTCCTGAATCCAGGACTGGTGCTTTATCCACTGCAATGTAACTTTCATTAGCTGAGATGAGAAGCCCAGTCTTGGAATTAGTAACAAGGTTATACAGCAAAACAGAATACTGGACCTGGTCTCAGGAAGACCTAGTTCGAATCCCACCTCAGACACTCACTGGTGACCCGGGGCAAATCGACCAAGGGCCGTATCTCAGTTCCCTCATCTATCAAGTGGGGATCCTAAGTGTCGTGAAGATAAAATGAAATTGCATTTGAGAAGCGCTCCGCAAACCTTCACGCACTGGAGAAATACTAGCTATTCATGTCGGGTCTTCTCGCTCATTTCCCAGTTCGGTGCCTTTTGTGCCACATCTCGGCTCTCCCTCTGAAAACCGCACACGGGGTCTCTAGTAAAGTCCAGGGGGTACTTAAGACCCCCGGGGAGCCCCCAAGGCACAGTACCTTTGATAGAACAGCCCGGGGAACTCCGGGTTCAGATAACACGCCAGACTTCTGCTCGGCGGGGGGCCGGGGCTATCTTTAAAACCCAGCTGCACCGGGACGGACGGATGACTGGCAGTCCACAGATCTCACCAATCACGTCCGCTCCTCCAGGATGCAGCCGCTACTTCCGGGTGCACGTCCGCCCCCATCCCCCCTCCCCTCGCTGGAGGCCAGCCCCGCCCCTCTGGGCTGTCTGCAGCAAAGCTCTCGGGCTCCCCTCACCTGTCCTTGGGGGAAGCGCCCTGGTCCGGGAATCGGTCCTCCCGCTCCAATTGGGGAATGGCTAAACAAGCTGGGGCATGTGATGGGGATGGAATATTATCGTGCCGTAAGAAATGACAAGCAGGATGACTTCAGAAAGGCCTGGAAAGATTCGTATGAACTGATGTAGAGTGAAGTGAGCAGAACCAAGAGAACGTGGTGCACGGAGACGGCAATATTGTTTGATGAAGAACTGTGAATGACTTGACTATTCTCAGCAATAATGATGCAGGGACAGCTAGGTGGTGCAGTGGATAAAGGCCGCAGCTACACCCAAATTTATCTCCCCAGAGTAAGGGAGACCAGAATGAAGGGTAGGAATCCCAAGCTAGCTCAGTCCGATTTTGTTCCTCTAGGCGTTATCTGTCCTCTGGTTTAGTTTCTCAAGGAGAAGATTCCTCGGTGTGCCCCAGAGAAATTCTGGGGTGCTCTGCGCCCCATGACACTAGGAAAGTGATATGGTCAGAGAAGGCATCTAGGTGGTAAATTGGATAGAGTACCAGGGCCTAGAGTCAGAAAGACCTGAGTTCAAATCTGGCTTACTAGCTGGGTGACCTTGTGTGAGAAATGGGTAATTGTCTCCTCTCAATGTGGATATAACAGTCAGTCATACTCCCCCTGACCTGTTTGTAGCACAAAAGTCTCAGATCCCCTCCTCCCCCTCAGGTTAGCAAGGTCACATGGTTCAAGGAGCCCTGGTCTCAATAAGGTCTGCTCCAGAGTTGTGTCCAAATAAGGAAGTATAAGGTTTTTGCGCATAGATTGTAACCGCCCCACTTTCCTAGTGTCATGGGGCGCAGTGATGAAAAAGGGGAAGGTCCATTCACATTAGGGACTAGGGTATAAAGCAGGGCCTGCGAGCCCCTTTTCGGGGCACCCACTAGCTGCACACTAGGGGGCCTCCTTCTCATGAGAAGAAAATAAAGCCTTTGTCACCTCGCTGCTGAGTTCCCGAGAATTATTGCGAAGAGGATGGATTTTTCCCTCACACCTTGGGTAAGTCACTTTGCCCTGTTTGCCTCAGTTTCCTCATTTGTAAAGCGAGTTGGAGAAGGAAATGGCAAACCACTCTTATCATCTCTGCCAAGAAAACCCCAAATGAGGTCACGAGGAGTTGGACATGACTAAAAAATGACTGAACAACAAAAAACTACCTCAAGGATCAGACCTGCATTGAGGATAACACCTAGGTTGGGAGCTTGGGCCATTGATGGTGGTGTTCTTCACAGTAACTGGAAATTTAGGAAAAGAGGAGAATCTGAGGGGAAAGAAAATGAGCCTGGTATTCAAGTGTTGAGTTTCAAGAGTCCGAACACCATTCCTTCAAACTATGGGGCAACATTCCCCTGGGTGTTTTCTCTCTCTTTCTATTAGAATTGCCTTTTGTCTTTGTATTCCTTCTAGTAAAAACCATAGACCTGGAAAACTCATTTTAAAGAAACTGTTTCTCCCAAGGGGTCTAGTGAATCAGATTTAAGGGATGGTCTTTTGCCAGTGTTCACTGACTGAGCCTCTGCCCTACAGTCAGGAAGTAGCATAGAGTCAGTTGTGTGACCTTGGACAAGTCACTTAGCTCTCCATGCCCATGGCAATTCCTTTTTGGGGGGGGGGCAACGAGGGTTAAGTGACTTGCCCAGGGTCACACAGCCACTAAGTATCAAGTGTCTGAGTCTGGATTTGAACTCAGGCCCTCCTGAATCCAGGGTGGGTGCTTTCTCTGCGGCTCCACCTAGCTGCGGAGGCCGGGCGGGGCCCAGGCAATTCTTAAAATGAGAATTACCAAATAAAGGTACTGGGAGTTCCCCAAAGAAATCCCCTGTCAAATCCCAGACCTTTCCCATTATTTCCCCTCCAATGGCTTCTATTATGATCTAACCTAGGCCTGGGGCAACACCTGAGGTAACCGAGGCTTCCTAGGGAGGACGCATTCTTTCCTCCCACAATCCTGGTACTTCCCCCTCTCCCTCTTCCTTCCCGGCCCCCCCCCCCCCCCCCCCCCCCCCCCCGTCCCGGCCCGGCCCCAATCTAACCACGTTTCCCCAGTCATTTTGAGGTTGGACAGTCCAGGGGAGTTCTTCTAACTTGCTGAGAAGTGGTTCACAAGGTCCTTTCTAAAATCGATTTTCTTACATACTTGAAAGCCCAGCGGCTTTATCGCTGTGGGAGCGCCCCCCCCCCCCAGCAATAGATCATACATCCCCCAAACCCTGAAGTGGTACCAATTTTCTGATTCTGGACACCTGCCCCAAGGAGGCCAGAGACAGAGGGAAAGCTCCCAACCTCACACGGAAGGAAAGGAGGAAAGGGCGGTCCAGTCCATGGGAATGAATGGTGTCCTAGGAAAGTCAGGAACAGAATCCGAGAAACCTGGGAAGACTGGGAGGCATCAGATGCACAGAAGAGGAGAAGCAAAACAATTTCCACTGAAAACAGCACAAAGGAAACGAGCGCCAACAGGCTCCAGAATTCTCATTGATAGAGTGGCCAGTTGCCCCTTCTGCAGGGACTGCGTGTTAAGCCAAGAGTGGAAATGATGTAGGAGGCAAAAGAGGTTAATAGAAAAACCTAAGACCCAAGCTGTAATTCAGATATTAGCTCTAAAAGGGATAACTTATACTAGGTTCTTGTACTCACAGAAATCAGTGTCCATAACAGGAACAGAGGGAGAGAGGCAATGATGACCTTAGACTAAAATCACAAGGCTATAGAAATTCCTTTTTTTTTTTTTTTTTTGGTGAGGCAATTGGGGTTGTGACTTGCCCAGGGTCACACAGCTAGTAAGTATTAAATATCTGAGGCCGGATTTGAACTCAGGTACTCCTGAGGAGTACCTGACTCCAGGGCCGGTGCTCTATCCACTCCGCCAACTAGCTGCCCCCTAAGCTATAGAAATTCTAAAGAAAAATGATTATATTTTGAAACTAGCCATGGGAATCAGAAAGAGACATGCGCAGAAAAGGCCAAATTTGTCCCCAGATTCACCTTATGATGTATAAACCCCAAAAACACACCTCCACTGAAAAAGGTACCTGCCTCAGGGGTGGCTTAGGACCCCAGGAACTCCAAATTAGGATAAGCCCTCCCCTGAAACACCCCTAGGTGGAGAATATTATAATGAGACTGATAATCAATTTATCCATACTATAAATATAACTGTCTTTCCTTTCCTTATTTGAGAGATACCTTTCCAATATTCTGATTCTCTCCCTGTGGTCATCACAGTATTGCAATAAAACTTGGGAAAGTGAGTCACACTGAGTCTTGTAATTCTTTTGGGATGACTCACTATTAATTTGACCCTAAATTACAGCCCACATCAAAAACACATTTAAAAACCTTTTTTAGTAAAACTGAAAATTAAGGCTGTTCTCTCTGGGCCTGGCTTCTAGGAAAAGCCTCTCAGGAAGGTGGATCAGGGACAAAAAGGCCTTTCTTAAAGAAATTAGGGAAGTAACAAACTCTTAAATCTAGTCGAGATAGAATGAAAGCCTTCTGGGGAAAAGAATTAACTTCCATTTCAGTCAGATTCCCTATCTAGAGCAGGGGAGGAGACCCAGAGATTCCTGGAGTGTCCCAACATTTTCTACCTCTCCAAAGCTAACCTATTGAAGAACTGGCCAGGATTTAATCAGGCTAATGTTTGGACTACAGATAAATAGAACAATGCCAGGCCCAACCATAAGGGAGACTAAGGGGGGCAGCTAGGTGGCGCAGTGGATAGGGCACTGGCCCTGGATTCAGGAGGACCTGAGTTCAAATCTGGCATCAGACACTTGACACTTACTAGCTTTGTGACCCTGGGCAAGTCACTTAACCCTCATTGCCCCACTAACAAAAAAGAGAGAGACTAAGGAATCATCTTTGGCCCTCCAGAGAATCAGCCAGCTCTTCAGCCAACCAGACTCTAGGGGAAGGAGTGTAAGAAACAATCCTCTTACTGTTACGGGAGTATTATGGGCCCCGGTTACCCCAGAAGTTGTCTGGGGAGGTCAAGGAACTTTTTTCCTTGAAACCCCAGGAGTTTTCCCTTGAGATCAAGGAACCTTCTCCTTGAAACTAAACCAAAGGACAGACACACAAAAGAGATAAGCAGCACCATTACCACCCCCCCCCCCCATCAACAGACTATCTCTAACCCATCCCCCAATAAGGGCCATCTTAGCCCTATAAAAGGGTGCTCCCCAGGTTAGCTCGGGAGGAAAGTGTTTTAAACCTTCCTCCCTGCCAGTTTCTCTTGTATCCAATAAACCTGTTCTTTTATTCCTAATTAGGACTTGTGTGAAAATGTAATTCCTTTTTTTTTTTTTTGGTGAGGCAATTGGGGTTAAGTGACTTGCCCAGGGTCACACAGCTAGTAAGTGTTAAGTGTCTGAGGCCAGATTTGAACTCAGGTACTCCTGAATCCAGGGCCGGTGCTCTATCCATTGTGCCATCTAGCTGCCCGAGAGTATAATTCTTTATAGAGGAACCCTAAGGACCCACACGCTTTCACCCATAACATTACCAAGAACTCTGAGGCCGGTGGTGAAGTAAATGCTTACTAAAGCATTCTTGGGGGCAGCTAGGTGGTGCAGTGGATAAAGCACTGGCCCTGGATTCAGGAGGACCTGAATTCAAATCTGGCTTCAGGCACTTAACTAGCTGTGTGACCCTGGGCAAGTCACTTGATCCTCATTCCCCTACAAAACAAAAACAAAATAAAATAAAGCATTCTTGCAAGACCCAGCACACCTGCCAAGACTTGTACACAGTTTTTTATTCCCCATGCAGGTCAGCAGTTCCCTCCCCTGCTTCCCCATTGGCTGGATACTGCAGGATTTACAGCCCACCCTAAGAGTCTAAACAATCCCCGTCAGTCTCTGCCTCTTTTTACATGTCCCATTCCCCACATTTCAAAGCCCCTTGCCCCTCATTTTCTTTATACCTTATTTGGTCTTAGTTCCCCTCTGCAGGAAGCATATGAGGACACGTCAAACCACAAAACCAGTTTCACTGGGTTGCTCCCAGTAATAGACCCTAAGTGGAACTCCTGTTAAGTGGGTATAAAAGTAAGCTTTTATGCAGATACAGTATTTATTTAAGGTAGCAGTCTATAATTCCCCCTCAGCTAGTCTACCCTTTGTTGCACCTGCACTTTATTTGGGAGCCCAGCTTTGATAGCATCATCCTGCTCTCTTCATCATATTCCAAATTGGCTTCAGTCCCTTGTTCTCCCAATAGATACAGATTGTTGGTTCTAGCCCATGGGCATTTGTTTCAATCAATCTCTGTGCTAATCCTTTTACACAGGGAATTTATGCAACACCCAGTAACCATCAGTACTCCTGCTATCACTATTAGGTTGTTTTGTTTTTGTAAATAGCACCTTCCTTTCTTTTTTTTCCTTTCTTTTTTTTCTCTTGTATCCAATAAACCTGTTCTTTTATTCCTAATTAGGACTTGTGTGAAAATGTAATTCTTTTTTTTTCTTTTTTTGGTGAGGCAATTGGGGTTAAGTGACATGCCCAGAGTCACACAACTAGTAATTGTTAGGTGTCTGAGGCTGGATTTGAACTCAGGTCCTCCTGAATCCAGGGCTGGTGCTCTATCCACTGTGCCACCTAGCTGCCCCTGCTATCACTATTAGGGAGGGAGGCCATGAAGACCTAAAACTATAACAATGAAAAAATGACAAGTTATAGAAATTTAGACTCAAAATAAATGAAAAATGAAGTTGTTTTGAAACTAAGCATGGGAACCAGAAAGAGACATGTGCAGAAAAGGCCAAATTTGTCCCCAGATTCACCTTATGATGTGTAAACCCCCAAAACACACCTCTGTCGGGATCACGGGCCAATGCCCTAACGACAGAGGTTGAGGATCGGAGACGATTAATCATTGACACAACGGTATCACATTATGTGTGATTAACTGTGTGCATTTTATTATTCAGGTTAGCCCAGTATCTATAGCAAAAAAACACAAAGAAATCAAATAAAGTCTCTGTAAGAATAATTCTAAGAGAATAAGAGCAATTTTTCAACCTTTCAGCCTTGACATGTCAGAACCTGACATGAGTGGGGTTTGCACAGCTGAGTCTCTCAGACCCCTGGAGACCAGCCAGGCATTGTCTCTGGAATTGAGGCCTTGACCACAAAGTTTCCTAGGAGACTTGCTGCCTCAGTGACCACGGCCCAAGCCTGGGGAGGGGGAACTCAGTCAGAGGGGCAACAGAGAGCCTCCTGGGTTCACCAACACACCTCCAAGGAAAAAGGTACCCACCTCGGGGGTTGGCTTAGGACCCCAGGAACTCCAAATTAGGATAAGCCCTCCCCTGTACCTCCCTAAGGTGGAAATTATTATAATGAGACTGATAATCAATTTATCCATACTATAAATATAATTTTCTATCTTTCCTTATTGGAGAGATACCTTTCTACTTTTCTGGTTCTCTCCCTGTGATCACTCACAGTATTGCAATAAAACTTGGGAAACTGAAGTCACTGAGTCTTGTAATTCTTTTGGGACGACTCACGATCAATCTGACCCTAATTCCATCCCACATCAATTGGATTGTCTATTCCAAAGTTCTTGGCTAATTCTTCAGCTAGCTTAGACCGTCCAATGCCTTGGTAACGGTTCCAAACTTGAAGCCTGCTGCTACTTGGTTCCTAGCCTTAAATTCATCCAGAACTCTACTGGGTAGTCTTATATAAACTCTATCATCAAAAGAACTCGCATCCACTAACTTCTCTTTCTTCTCCCTTCTGTTCTAGCTACTTCTTTGTTTCTGATTGCCAGGGTGAATAGTATGGCCGACTGTACTATTGCACCAGGTGCCTTTCCACTGAGGGGGCAGCGCAGGTCTCAAGATGTTATCTCCACATTACCACTACAAGTCTGCTCTGGGAACACTCAAGGCAGAGTAGTTTCCTGATTTGTCCTCGGTCACATTCCACAGCTCCACGCAGGTCTCCAGTTCTCCCAGATCCTTGCTGAAGTTCACACCCTGTCTAGAGAGACAAGCTGTGTGATTCCCAGTTGCTGTTGGGAAAGTAGGAAGTAGTGACAAGGATTTACAGGTGTCATTTCCCCAGGCATCTTAATCTTGGTGTAACCATACACTGCATTCCTTGCTTGTCTTTGGTCCAACCCAAAGGGAAAGGCACTATCTGGGCGACTGGTGGGCCTGACACATAAGCATAGCAGTCACTCTTCTTCTTTTTTTTTTTTTGAAGGGCAATGAGGGTTAAGTGACTTGCCCAGGGTCACACAGCTGGTAAGTGTCAAGTGTCTGAGGTCGGATTTGAACTCAGATCCTCCTGAATTCAGGGCTGGTACTTTATCCACTGCGCCACCTAGCTGCCCCCAGCAGTCACTCTTCCTCAGACTCTTTACTGTATATCTGACCCATTCCACCCAAACATTTAGATCCCCAGACCCTGTTTCTACTTCTATGGTCTGTCTCGGATCTTTAACCTTGACTACCTTAACGATTTGGGGGTCATTATGAGGTCCCCATCATTCTACTGGGGAGACTATGGTTGGGCTGGCCTTCTTTTCAGTAGCTGAAACAACTATTCTGAACCTTGCCACTGGGTCTGTTTCTGTTATATCCGCTCTGATTCCATATGTTCCACCCACATCCCAATCTGCATTCTTTATAGTCAAGACTATGGGATTACATTTTAGTTCTTGACAATCTGGCCTGGCCGCCCCCTTAAACACATACTCCATTTTGACTTTAGGACTTTACTGTTTGAGGAGTTACTTCCTTAGTAATGTTTATCCAGATCTTGATAGGGTAAACTCTCTGCCCCCCTTTTAGCCACTCATCTTCAGCAGATATGTCCCTGATCCTGGGCCCGCTCCTTTGAGTGACTGCAGAAGTTACCCACACTATAACCCTCCCCGCTGGGTTAGCAGATTTGCCATCTGTTCTGTTTCCCACAAAATCTTTTCCTTCCAATAATACCACAAGCAAACACCAATCCTACCAGAATAAGAAGCAAAACTTCAGCTGCCACCAGGTGTTGTTAATAGCTGTCTCTTCCATTTCAGTACCAAGGGGTCCTTTGTCGGTAACACATTCCACTGCTAGGAGTTAGCAGGGGGAGGAGGATCCACTGGTCCCTTGGTTCTGGTATAATGAATCCAACCCTTTTCGGTCATCTGGACTGCAGTTTCTATAGTCAGAAGTATCTGGTAAGGTCCCTCCCAATCCTGCTGTAGTTTCATTTCCTTCCAAGATTTGATTAAGACCCAGTCTCCCGGGTGTATGTTATATACAGCAAACTCAAGGGGTGGTGTCTGGGCTAGTAGTCCTTTTTTTTCCTAAGATAGGACAGAGAGGAAGGTAATGCCAATATATAATTCCTTAGGAATATATCTTTTGTTTCCATGAGCAGCATTTCTCAGTCTCTCCTGTCTAAGGTAGACCAAACAGCATCTCATAGGGTGATAATACCACATCCTTTCTTGGGGTTGTCCTTATTCTTTTTTTTTTTTTAAGTATTTTATTATTTTCCAGTTACATATAAGGATAGTTTTCAACATTTGTTTTCATAGGATGTTTAGTTCCAAAGTTTTCTCCCACCCTCCTTTTCCTCCCTCCTCCCCAAGACAGAAAGCAGTCTGATATAGGTTATATATGTACAATCATATTAAATATATTTCTGCATTGGTCATTTTGTGAAAGAACAATCAGACCACAAGGGAAAAACCTCAAAAAAGAAGGAAGAAAAACACAGTCCAAAAGTAGAAACAGTATGGTTCAATCTGTATTCATAATCCACAGTTCTTTTTTCTGCATGTTGAGAACATTTTCTGTCATGAGTTCTTTGAAACTGTTTTGGACCCTTGTCTGTTATTTAATAATGTCCAAATAATCATACTCCAATTCCTTCTTTTTTTTTTTTTTTTTTTTTTAGTGAGGCAATTGGGGCTAAGTGACTTGCCCAGGGTCACACAGCTAGTAAGTGTTAAGTGTCTGAGGCTGGATTTGAACTCAGGTACTCTTGAATACAGGGTTGATACTCTATCCACTGCGCCACCTAGCTGCCCCTCCAATTCTTTCTTAATACTCACCCCTTTCCATAAAAAGGCAGCTGTATTTAAACAAGTCAGCAGTAAGTAGTAAATCATCATTCTCCATTAACATTGCTCCATATTTCAGAATATGGGAATCTGTCAACCATCTTCCTGCTCTTTGATTCAAATAGTTCTGACCTGATGCAGGGTGCTAACCACTAGTGCACCTCCAAATGTTAATTTTCTATTTTTTCCTACTAATAAAGTAGTAGCAATTACAGCTTGGATGCACTCCGGACAACCCCATGAAACAGGATCCAGTAGCTTTAATAGGAAGGAATAAAGCTCTATAAGGGGCTAAAATTCTAAATTCTAGCTACAAATGTCTAAAATCTAATGAGTGGTTGCCTTAAATTAGAAGCTTTAGCAAGAGTTTAGACTTTTAAGCATTTATTAAGGTGCTTTAGAATCTAGTGATTGTAGAGAAAAAGGTCAAGATTCCTTCTATCTAAGGGAGCCAGCATCTCTGCCCCAGCCAAGCCCAGGTCCTAGGTGAAAAAGACCTCGCTCCTCCTTCCTCCTCCCAGAAGCCTCTTGTGAAACAGGAAACAGGGCCATCCATACACACATAGTTCCAAGCTAACTGATTGGCAGCCCTGATTGATAGAACTAACAGGCAGCTCTACAGATGCAAGTTCCTGATGACAGGCAGCTTCCGGATGCTGGCCAACTTCTGGACACTAAAGTAACATGGCTTCCAAATCACATGCTCTAGAGCAGCTAGATGGTGCAGTAGATAGAGCACCGGCCCTGGATTCAGGAGGACCTGAGTTCAAATCCAGCCTCAGACACTTAACACTTACTAGCTGTGTGACCCTGGGCAAGTCACTTAACCCCAATTGCCTCACCAAAAAAACAAAAAACAAAAACAAAATCATGTGCTCTCTCCTCATGGTGGAGCTCCCCCACAATATCTCTCAAGCAGGGGGTGCCATTCCAATTCTCACAGTCCCTGCTGTGCTTCAGGCAAAGAAACATCATTTCTTCACATGAAGCAATAATATTACGGATGCTTATGACTAACCGAGTAAAAGGAATGAAAAGAGAGAAAAAAGAAATCGAGCGACGCATTGACAAAGGCTAAAGGGGGGCATTCCCCTATTAGCAGGTGGACATTATAAACAGTGTATACAATGTGGAAAAGGAAAACAGGAAAATGTCCATTTAAGTCTTTGGAAGTCTTTTCTCAGATGATTCTTGGGGATGTCCTCTGGGTGTAGTTGTGGAATGGGAGTCTTTTCAGGTATTGATGTGTGGATGCTGGTAATCAGCTAGGAAAATTTCCTACAAAATTGAGCTTAACACAACTTTAAATAGCTTTGCTAATAATCAAATCAAACAATGAGAGTTCTCACAAACATGCCTAATGAAATTCAGAATCTTAGTTGTTACACATGAAACATAAAATAAAAACAAAAATTTGAAACACTCTAAAACTTAATATTACTACACTCCTCTAAAACTTAATATTATGGGGGGCGGCTAGGTGGCGCAGTGGATAAAGCACTGGCCCTGGATTCAGGAGTTCCTTGAGTTCAAATCTGGCCTCCCTCAGACACTCGACACTTACCAGCTGTGTGACCCTGGGTAAGTCACTTAACCCCCATTGCCCTGCAAAAAAACCAAACAAACAAAAACTTAACATTACTACAGTCCCCTCTGTGGAGGATAAATTGAGAAGACAATTGTGATATTAATTTAGAAAATCATTTTTATCTCTGTTTCATCACTTTTTGCATCATCTGCCTAATTATCCTCATGCCATTATGAGAAATTAAAGACTCTAATATAATGGGTAGCAGATGGAAAGGCCAAATCCAACACTGTATTTATCATGACATCTGAGATAATTATGGGGGTTACCATAAAAGAACAGGGAAATAACTGAGTCAGGCTTAATCAGATGCATCGGATTGAGATGTCCATGACATCAGGCATATAGGAGAGGGAATTGAAGTCAGGTGTTGAATGAGATGGCATAAGCTGGCCACCCAGTGCCATGTGGAGAAAATTAAACCAAGAAAATGTTTGTCAATAGCCGTTTTCTCGGCCTTTCCCAGAGCAGTGCAGTACCTGGACTTCATGCATATCTCCCCTCATATGATAGTTCAATGTCTGCTCTTGTATGTATTCCTCTTGTGATTGCATGGCATCCTGGCCAACTGGCATCTGATAACTGTGCCACCTAGCTGCCCCCTCCCCTCTTTTTTCAAAAAATATACACTTATCAAAAATAATACTTCTAGGGGGGTGCAATGGACAAAACACTGGCCCTGGATTCAAGAGGACCTGAGTTCAAATCCAGCCTCAGACACTTGACACTTACTAGCTGTGTGACCCTGGGCCAGTCACTTAACCCTCATTGCCCTGCAAAAAAAAAAAATATTTCTAGAATTAATTTACATTTTCCATGGCAACCAATTTGCCAGGGAAATGCTTTATAGAGTTTGATCAAATTATCAGTTGGAAAAAACAAACAATTTAGAACATGTGGGAGCACAATACTCCCAGAATTATCATTGTATTATGAAATCAAAACCATCTTGCATTGTCTCAAAATTGGAGAGATAGATGAATAGAATAAAATACACATGGAAGAATAAGAGACAATGAAATTCAATGCTCTACATGTGCTGGTACTGGTTTTATGTGGGAGCAATGTATCCATGAGTCCTTCTCTCCGATTTTGATGGTAGTCAGAGTTGTTAGCCATATTTGGAAAGGACCTTCCCAAGCTGGCTGGGTCCCACTAGTCTGCTGAAAATGTTTGATATATACACTGTCTCCTGGTTTCAAATCCTGTAAGGATAAGTCCAAGGGGCCAGCCTGTTCTGTTGCTCCTGCCTCATGGAGTTCGTGTGGTCTGGCTTGTAATTGCTGTATATGGGAAACAAACAGAGGCATCTCCCCCTACCAATGATGTATATACTGGAGAAAAGATTTTGCTTGGATGGGAGGATGGCCAAAACCTGCTGTGCAGATAGCACAGTGCCAAGGGCAGAATATCAGGCCACTTCAAATGAGTTTCAGTGCACAATTTGCCAATCATGCTCATAAGCACCTGGCCTGAACTTTGTGGGTGGTAGGGTGTATGAAATTTTGGAGTAACTCCCAAGAAAGAGTAAATTTGGGATAAAACAGAATCAGTAAAATGTGTGCCTTTGTCAGAATCAATACAGGCTGGTGGGCCAAAGCAGGGGACTATTTCTTTTCTTTCTTTTTTTTTTGTTTTTTTGTGGGGCAATGGGAGTTAAGTGACTTGCCTAGGGTCACACAGCTAGTAAGTGTCAAGTGTCTGAGGCCGGATTTGAACTCAGGTACCCCTGAATCCAGGGCCGGTACTCTATCCACTGCGCCACCTAGCTGCCCCCCAGACAATTTCTTTAAGGAGGATTTTGGCAACAAAGGCAGCTGTGGCTTGGGGGCTGGGAAAAGCTTCTACCCAGGGAGTGAGTTGATCCACTATAACAAGACAAAACTTATAGCTTCCTGCCTCAGGCATTGTAATATAATCAATTTGTAGATGCTCAAAAGGTGGATATGCTAAAGGACGTCCTCCATAAGCTTTAGCCCAGAAAGCATGTCGATTATAAGTCTGACAAACTGAACAAGAGGCACAAACCCTAGAGGCCGCATTAGTGACTCTGGGGGCAATCCAAACCCTTTTACTGAGTCCACAATTCCTTGTGTGCCAAAATGGCCTTTTCTGTGAATAGATAGGCATACCTGACGATAGAAGCTCGGGGGAGAAGCGGCTTCCCCTCTGGAGTCACCCAGACCCCACTGACTTCTTTAGCCTTGAATTTGTTTTTCCACTTCTCTACCTCAGACTTATCATAAGTGAGAGTAATAGAAACATCATCAGAAGAAAGATTAAATACATGTTCAGGGGCTTCCAAAGCAGCAAGTGCAGCACCTCATTTGTTCCCTTTTGAAACAGGGTTGCTTTTCCCAGTATGAACAGGACAATGAACAATAGCTAAGGCAGATGGGAGTTTTAAGGCAGATAGGAGATCTTTAATAAATTCTCCATTAGCAATGGCTTTGCCAGCAGAGGTTAAAAATCCTCTCTACAGCATGGCAGATACTAAACGCATATTTAAAAGCACCCACCCTGAATTCAGGAGGACCTGAGTTCAAATTTGACCTCAGACCCTTGACACTAGCTGTGTGACTCTGGGCAAGTCACTTAACCCCAATTGCCTCACTCAAAAAAAATTAAATAAATAAAAAAATAAAGTGATTCTCTCATTTCCTAGCAAGGTTACTTCATATCTAGTGAGCCTTTGATCTGAAAAAGCCTGTGTCCTATGATGTAGTAAGAGAGCCTCAACTTCGTGAGGGCACTGTACGATTAGAGGCTTTTTCTACCAAAAGGGCTGTAACTGCCACTGCCCTGAGGCAAGGTGGCGCCCCAGAGGCAACAGATTCTAGTTGGCTGGAATAATAAGATACTGGGCGCTGGACAGGTCCTAATTTTTGAGTCAGGACCCCAGAAGCCACTCCCTTCTGTTCATGTACAAAAAGAGTAAAAGACTTACTGTAGTCTGGGAGTCCTAGTGCAGGTGTTGATAACAAGGCTCGTTTTAATTCTGTTATAGCTGAAAGATGCTGGGAATCCAGCTGTAAAGGTTCTGGGACAGAATTTTTAGTTAGAGCTGTAAGAAGCTTAGTAATTTCAACAAAAGAGGGTATCCATTGTCTGCAATATCCAGCTGCTCTCAGAATGGCCCATAGCTGCTTTTAGTAGAGGGAGCAGAGAGTTGTTGAATAGTCTGGACACACTTAGGAGAGATGAATCGAGTGCCAGCAGCCAAAACAAAACCCAAATATTCCACCTGAGGTAGACACCATTGTACTTTAGACTTAGAGACCTTGTGGCCTCGTTTGTGCAACTCTAATAACAGGTGGCAGCTGTCTTCCTGGCAAAACTTCAGCATTAGATGCAGCCAGGAGTAAGTCATCTACATATTGGACTACAGTGGAACCTTTAAAGGTAATGGGGGCTAAATCCTGATGCAAAATCTGGGAGAATAGTGTGGGACTGTCAACAAATCCCTGTGGGAGTCTGGTCCAAGTCCACTGTCTATTCTTCCAGGTAAAGGCAAACAAATATTGGGATTCCCAGTGCACTGGTATTGAAAAGAAAGCAGATCTACCACTGTGAAGCATGTTGCATCACATGGGATTGAAGAAATAATAATAGCAGGGTTCTGTACTAGCGGATGTCTAAGTATAACATAAGAACTGCTTGCAGATCTTGTACAAAACAGTAAACAGGCTTGCCATCTGGCCCAGGCTTGGGGTTTTAACTGGCAAAATAGGGCTATTGCATGGGGAATAAGGGCATGGGACAATTATGCTTTGGTTTGTCAAAGCCTCAGTAATAGGAGAAATTCCCTCAATGGCTTCTCTTAATGATAACGGGCACAGCAGATTTAAGGAGACCTACGTCAGTAGGGGAAGAAGCCCATAGGGACTCGGGAATGTCAGAAGGGATTTCAAATGTATTCTCCACTGTTTCTTGAGTGTTTGAGATCAAAATTGGCAGTAAGTGGACGGTATCCCCTGGCACTTCCAGTGAAATACCACCATCTGGAGAACAAGATATGGTTGCTCTAAGTTTACAAAGGAGGTCGTGGCCTAATAGGTTTGCAGGAGAGTCAGGCATAAGTAGGAATGTATGTTCTACTGTTAATGGGTCCAGATTCACCATGTGAGGGCTTAATTTTACAACGGATTGGGCTTTTCCTGAAACACCCACTACATTTAGAGGTGTACATTCAGGGTCAGGTTTGCTCACTAGGACTGATCTTGAGGCTCCTGTATCTAATAAACAATCATAATAAGTATCTCCAACCCTAAGGGTTACATGGGGTTCCTTACTTTGGGGAGGAGAATGGACTGGCACAAGAGGGCTAAAAATGTCAGGGTCTGGAAAGGTAAAATTTTCAGATTCTACTCTCCTTGCCCCCCCTTCCCCCTGCCTCCCCACCCCATACATCATCAATCTTCTGTATCTATCTGTTCTGCACTCCTTTGAGAGTGCCTGTAACGTTTTCATTCTGCCCACCTATATCTCTCTGAGAGGGTCTTGTTTTGCCTCCTGTCTGTCTGCACCCCCCTGAAAAGATCTATCTCTATTTTGGTTCTGCCTCTCTGTATTCCTATGAGAGTAATTATAACTATTTTCATTTTGTTCTCGTTTCATAATTCTACAAAATTGCATAAAGTGTCCTTGTTTACGGCAGTACCGGCAAAATTTAGGGGGCTGATATTGATTCTGGGGTTGGTAGTGATTCTCAGTTGCCCAGCCTTGCTTCCTCATTATTTCCTGTACTGGAGCTAAAATGCCTTGTCTGTTCTTTTCCTCCCTCTCATTTCCTTCATAAATACATGTTACTATTGCTTTAAGTCTGTCAGGACTCAAACTATTCCAGTCTGGACACTGCCTTTTTAAATATTTCCAAATTTCTGGTAAGGACTGCTATATAAAATGAGAGCAGATAATATGGGCATCTCTAGGGTCTAATGGGTCTAGTCTAGCATATTGCCTGGCATGCTTACACAACCCATCATAGAATCTATTAGGTCTCTCATCAGGTTCCTGAACTATATCTATAAATTTTTGCCAGTTATCAGTCCTTCTAGCACAGGATTCCATTGCCTTCAGCAATGTTTCTCTTGCTTCTTTCAACATATCAAAATGACTAAGGTTTTTGGGGTCCCAGTCAGGGTCTTGAACAGGCCATCCAATATCAACCTTTTCCGAGGCTTCCAGGTCATTTGCGGCAACTATTAAATCTGCTCTTTCCCCTGGGGATAATATTGTTTCCATAAGCTCATTAACATCATTCCAAGTGGGCTGATATCTTCTGAAAATTGTCCTAAAGTGGCCAATAACTGCTGTGGGGTCCTCATCAAATTTAGGAATTTCTCATTTCCATATGCCTAAATCTTTGGAGCCAAATATCTTCTAAGATTTACTACAACACCCTCTTGGGGCCAAATTTGATATAGGGAGAGTTAATTGAGTGGTTTGCTGTAATATTGGGGTACTGGAAATAATGAGGGACCTCTAAGCCCAAAGGTCCTCCCCTCCAAACTGCGTTTTTAGATATTTCTCCCAGGCCAACAAGAAAGGAGCCTAACAGCCTCTTTTCCACAAATGAATCAGGTTTTATTAATGGGAATAAAATAAACAGCAAAGGTGAAATTAATAAAACCAAAGACAAGGGAATAGGGAAAAAGAAAAATGGATAACCCCCCTAACTATAACCTAAGTCTATACAATCCCCAAACTCACTTCCAGTTCAGCTAATTCAAAAGAGCAGGGCTGGGGCAGCTAGGTAGTGCAGTGGATAGAGTACCAGCCCTGGAGTCAGGAGTACCTGAGTTCAAATCCGGCCTCAGACACTTAACACTTACTAGCTGTGTGACCCTGGGCAAGTCACTTAACCCTAATTGCCTCACTAAAAAAAAAAAAAAAAAAGCAGGGCTCGTATGTTAACTCACTACCTGGGGTCCATAGCTTCAATGGGAAACAGCTTTGCAGTCAGGGGCCCAGAACAAACTGCCAGGAAAAACCTCTCTCGCCCGCTCCCACCACCAGAAAAAAAACTGACTCTGGAAAGAGACTGAGCTCCCTTCAGTGAGCGTTTACTCTCACTCCTCCAAAAGGGATGGTCCTTCAAACTGCCTGTGGAGAGTGGTTTCTCCTGCTGACCTCAGCAGCATAATTCACTCAGGCCAGGCCAGGTGTGACCCATCCCAATCAGTCTGCCAAATTCCATTATTTTACCACAACCCCTTTTATCATGGGAGGGGATCTCTGGAAGGGGGAGGACTTTTATCCTCTCTGTCTCCTCTACACATGAATTTTCTCTTTTCTCCTTTTTTATTTCGATGGTTGATGTTTCAGTCTGAGAGACAGACTTACATTCATATTCAGGCTCAGAGTCCTCCTCCTTTACTCCCTTTTTGGTCAATTCCTTACTTGCTACATTCCAGAAGTTCCAATAAGTTAAATCTTTGGGGGACTCAAAGCGAAGGATCATTTGTAGAGTTTTCAGTGTTATGTGGTCAAAAGATCCATTCTCTAACCATTTGTTTTCCAGTAAACTAGAATATTTTTTATGCCACATAAAACGCAGTTTGATAAGCCTTGCTTTTGTCATGCCTGGTTGAGTTGAATCAGCAGCTTCTAAGAATCCTATGCTGTGATTATTTTCTCTAGGGGGGAGCCTCGAATGATGTGAAATGTACTATTATCCACCCCCTTTCTATAATTCACAAATTTCCTCACTATAACACATCGAAAAGTAAGAATAAAAATAAAAATAGGAAAAGAACATTCGAATTCATAGGGAGCGAGTTTAAGCAACAGGTCCATCTTTGCCTAGGTGAATAACCAAGAAAGGACACTTAGAATGCTAAAACCCAGAGGCTTTTTTGATCCCAGAGGGAGAGAGGCTTGAAAAAAAGTACTTAAGAGTTAAAGTATATACTTAATGGCCAATTTAAAACTTAAAGAGACAGAACATGGGAAATTGAGGAAAATCCTTACCCAACTAGACGCTCAGAAGGTTCAGCATCTCCTTGCCTGGGTCAGGGGTGCCATTCCAATTCTCACATCTCTCCTACCAGGTCCTTCTCTTCTTGTGTCCATTGTAGTATATTTGGTTCCTCCTCTAATAATTTGAGGTATAATCCTTTGGTTTTCTGGGCATAGGAATTGATCCATAGTCTACTATACTGTCAGATCCAGAAATTTCCTAGTCTTTGGAAGGGGTAGCTCAACAATTCCCTTGATTCCTTCTGGATTTATCCTTCTTTTTCCTTAACTAATTAAATGGTCCAGATATTTAACCTCCCTTTCCACACACTGTAGTGTGTTCTTAGATGCTCTCAGACCTTGTTTCCCCAAGAACTTCAGCAGAGCATTAGTAGCTTCTGTCACTATCCCTGAAATCAACAGATTACCTACATACCAGAATAGTACAGCTCCCACTGGAAGTCTGAATTTCTTTAACACTTGTTCCAATAGATATCTGTCCAAATAGGTTAGGGGATTCTGAGAATCCCTGAGGAAGGACTGTGCACCCTAACTCTTGTTTTCATCAGGTTGAAAGGGTTTTCCCATTTATATAGATGTTAAGGGTCTGGCATAACCAATCCTCATCCGCCCCATATTTTGGCCAAAAAATAGCATGAGATTTTATGCTTTGTTTTGGCCATGTGAAACAACAATACTTTATCATCTTTTTTCTTATTCCTCTGCCTGGCATGGGCAGTATCCTTCCAATCTTTCAACATCCTTCCTAAGGGATTGTCTGGAGGAAATGTCAGATGGGATATGTCAATTCCTTCTATACTTGACCTTTGTGTTTCTATTCCCCATTCTATATCTTCATTCAGAACCTTGCATATCAAGAAAAATCAAACACTTCATCCCTCCATCCGGACTCCACAATCACTTTGTACTTCAATAGCATGTCTCAGACACATGTTTTAAGTCTGAACCTCAATAAAATGTCCCAAGCACCAAGGTAATACTTAAAGTCACTTTTCTGACGTTGGTCTGTGTACAGAGTTTCCTAGTTGCCTCGGTGCCTATGTTTTACCCCTTTTTGTTTCCTGGTTCACCAAAGCCTGACTCTCTAATAGTCCTGGGACCCTGAACAGTCACTGAGGTGGGACCCCCTCCTCGATGATACACAGGACTGTTGAAATCAAGGGGACACATCTTCCCGTCCTTTGGTGGTGACAGTCCCTCACTCGGGATGTCAAAATCCTGGATGAGACCCCGTATGTAAGAAACAATCATCTTACCACTGGTGAAGCAAAGAATATTGATTCAAGTGTTCTTGCAAGAGCAGATAAGCTGAGTAGGCACACCCTATTAAGACTCATACCATATGTGGTCACTCCAACAGGTCCCAAAAGGGCAGCTGCCAGCTCTATTTTCCTTTCCTTTTTTTTTTTTGGTTGGGCAATGAGGGTTAAGTGACTTGCCCAAGGTCACATAGCTAGTGTCAAGTGTCTGAGGCTGGATTTGAACTCAGGGCCTCCTGACTCCAGGGCTGGTGCTCTATCCACTGCACCACCTAGCTGTCCCCCAGCTCTATTTTCAAATCATGTACTACATGAACTTGGCAAGAACTTGGGAAATTAGCAGAATTTAAGTCTCCTTTTTGAGCTTACTCTTTATTCTGCCAGCCCAAAACTTAAAGGCCCTGAGTGGGACTTTTTTTTCCTTTCGATGGCATTTTGAATCAACTAAGCACTGAATCTGAACCCTTCTTCCTTCCAGAAAATAGAGTTTAAAAAAAAAAAAAGGAGGAAAATAGGATTTTTGTCTCTCAGAAAAAGGTCTCTAAATTTAATTTTTTTTAAGGGAAAAAAGAGACCCATTGATCGGGCTCAAATTAATGGGTCTTTGAGGATACAGAGGAAGACTTAATTTGTGCATGCTAAATTATCTTAAGAATCTTTATCGGGGCAGCTAGGTGGCGCAGTGGATGAAGCACTGGCCTTGGATTCAGGAGGGCCTGAGTTCAAACCCAGACTCAAACATGTTCTGTGTGACCCTGGGCAAGTCACTTAACCCCAATTGCCTCCCTTAAAAAAAAAGAATCTTTATCATTATTGTTTACTCTTTTTGTGTCTGCCCTGGTAGAGTGCTATTTGTGTTAAAATGTTCTGTGTGTGTGTGTGTCCCTTGCTATTCAAGCTAAATCCCTTATCTTGCACTGAGTTAGCAATCCTCTCTGCCACTCAAAGCAGAATTGTCAGAAAGGTAATTTACATAGAGAGGCAGATAGAGGGTAACTAGTTGATTTTATTTTTTAACCCATTTTTAAGAAATTTGTTTAAACTTTAATTGGGAATTGATCTCCAATATTAGGTATTTTAAATCCAGGTTTTATGAACCCCAAAATTAAGGTTAATCAGGTTCTATTTGAATTTGGGGAACTGTCTGGCTTCTCAGTCACCAGTGTTTATCACCATGTAAAAATGAGTTTATTGATAATAATGGTCTCATACTGAAATGGTAGTAGACAGGCCTTAGATAAATTGAGATTTTTACCATTTGGAAATAGTTCAAGTTGTAACTGAATTTTTCTAGTCTTATTTTAAGTGAAATATGTCTACTAATAAGATTGTGTGTGTGTGTGTGTTTTAAGTCAGGGTTTATTGTGACATTTGCATTAAGACAAAGTGTTTAAAAATTTGGATCTGGAAATTTGTTAATTGAATGATCTTAAAACAAGTTACTTCAGAACCAATCTATAATGTGAATATTTGGTCATTATAGAGTATTCTTTTGGGTTACAGATTGTTATAGATTCAACTGTTAAAAGAGCGTCAAGTACTTGAAACTGTTTGTTTAGAAATGCAGCATTACACTGAATTCACAAAGAAGTGATCTCATAGTCTGGCACACCTGGGTTCAAGTTTTCCCTCTGGGATACTCCCTGCGTATAATGAATGCAAGACCCTAGGAAAAATCACTTGGCCTTTAGGTGTTTAATAGCAAAAATACATTTTAAAATTCTGAAAACTGGAGGTTTCCTTAATGGGTCTGAGTTAACTCTCCTGGAGAAGCCAGAGAGATAAGCCCATTAGGTGTGGCTGCTGCCAGAGTGGCCCCAAGGGGACAGATAACTCCAGAAGTCAGGACCACATCCTCTCATTCCAGCTTTCCCCACCTCCAACTTTCTACAGTCAGATGATCACCCCATCTGTCCCTCCACCATACATCCTCTATAAAAGCTTTTGCCGTTCTCCTGTTCAAGGAGATCGGTATGTCAGAGATCTCTGAACCATCTTCCCATGAAGTCCATGGACTTCTCTCTTGGTTTCCTTTCTCTAGTGCTTAAATAAAAACATTATTTTTTTCTAATTGGATTTGTGTGTGAGAGGGTGTCATTCTTTTTCTTTTCTTTTGCTGGGCAATTGGAGTTAAGTGACTTGCCCAGGGTCACACAGCTAGTAAGTGTTTTGTTTTGTTTTGTTTTTTTGCGGGGCAATGGGGGTTAAGTGACTTGCCCAGGGTCACACAGCTAGTAAGTGTCAAGTGTCTGAGGCCGGATTTGAACCCAGGTACTCCTGAATCCAGGGCCGATGCTTTATCCACTACGCCACCTAGCTGCCCCTAGCTAGTAAGTGTTAAGTGTCTGAGATGGGATTTGAATTTAGGTTCTCCGGACTCCAGGGCCTGTGCTCTATCCACTGATCCACCTAGTTGCCCTGAGGGTGTAATTCTTTAAAGAGGAATTTGTAAGAACCCCAACACCCCCACCCATCTCTCCCATACCTGGAAGGTACAGGGATTAGGGAGAGCTCACAGAATTACGCAGGGATTACACCCTCTGGAACACAAATCCAATTAGAACAAAATATTTCATTTGGTTGCTAGAGAAAAGAAAACCTTGAGATGAAATCAAATACTTGAGAAAGGCAAATACTTTTATAGAGGACCATGGTAGAGGGACTGATGGGACGATTTGGGTAAAGTTCCCTTATTGGGGGTGATCACCCGAGGGTGGGATGCCCTCACTGGTGGTTGGCTCAGGGTGATGTAGGAGGCAAAAAGCGGTTAACAGAAAAACTTAAGACCCAAGCTCTAAGAGGGATTCAGATCCCAGTTAATGGATAACTTACAAATCAGGATGCTAGGTTCTCTTACCCACAGTAATCAGTACTCATAAGGGGAACAGAGGGGGAGAGGCCATGAAAACCTGAGACTATTTTAACAATGAAAAAATGACAGGCTAGGGGAAGCTAGGTGGCGCAGTGGATAAAGCACCAGCCCTGGATTCAGGAGGACCTGAGTTCAAATGTGACCTGAGACACTTGACACTAGCTGTGTGACCCTGGTCAAGTCACTTAACCCTCATTGCCCCACAAAAAAAGAAAGAAAGAAAGAAAGAAAGAAAGAAAGAAAGAAAGAAAGAAAGAAAGAAAGAAAGAAAGAAAGAAAGAAAGAAAGAAAGGAAGGAAGGAAGACAAAAGAAAAAATGATAGGCTATAGAAACTTGGACTAGAAATAAAAGAAAAATAAGGATATTTTGAAATTAGCCATGGGAATCAGAAAGAGACATGCGCAGAAAAGGCCAAATTTGTCCCCAGATTCACCTTATGACATGTCAACCCCCAAAACACCTCCACTGAAAAAGGTACCCATCTCAGGGGTTGGTTTATGACCCCAGGAACTCCAAATTAGGATAAGCCCTCCCCTGTACCTCCTAAAGGTGGAGATTATTATAATGAGACTGATAATCAATTTATCCATACTATAAATATAACTTTCTTTCCTTATTGGAGAGATACCTTTCCACTTTTCTGGTTCTCTCCCTATGATCACTCACAGTATTGCAATAAAACTTGGGAAACTGAGTCACTGACTCTTGTCATTCTTTTGGGATGACTCATAATCAATTTGATCCTAAATTCAGCCCACATCAAGGGGAATTTGGGTGAGGCCGCTCCAATCTCTCAAGCCATCTCAGCCAAGTTTGCACCTTTCAGACAGCAGCCATGCCTAATGGGGTTATCTCCCCAAGGGGTGGGAAGACTGGAAGGAAGGGTGGTGGTCATCTCTTTAGGTACGTCTGTCCTTCGGTTTAGCTTCTCAAGGAGAAGGTTCTGAGGTACCCCAGGCCCATAACAGGCCTGAATCTCATTCCCCAAGATCCCAGTTTTCACTGTTGATTTGCATAGTGCCCTCTGGGGTGAATTTTACTTGACCCTTATCTGGGAGGGCCTGCTGTACACTTGGACCCCTCCTCTTTTTTGTTTTTGTTTTGTTTTTTGTGAGGCAATTGGGGTTAAGTGACTTGCCCAGGATCACACAGCTAGTAAGTGTTAAGTGTCTGAGGCCGGATTTGAACTCATGTCCTCCTGAATCCAGGGCCAATACTTTATCCACTGTGCCACCTAGCTGTCCCCTGTCCTAAATATAATGTAAGCAAAGCACCTAACCACCCCACCCTCCCCATGACCCCCAAATTCCCTTTTCAAATGTGACAGGATTGATTTTATTCAGCTGCCAACCTTCACTAGCTATAAGTTTGTATCAGTTATGGTTTGCATGTTCTCCCATTGGATAGAGGCATTCTCCTTGCCGGTAAACCATTGCAACAGCTTATTAGAAAGGATTTTTCTCACCTGGGGAATTTCTAAAGAAGCTCACAGTAACAGAGGTACTCATTTTGATGTGGGGGGTGGGGTGGGTTTAATTGATCAGCTTGATCGTGAGGTATCCCAAAGAATTACAAGACTTGGTTTCCCAAGTTTTATTGAAAGACTGCTGATCACAGGGAGAGCACCATGCAGATAGGTGTCTGCAACAGGAGGATGAAAATGATTATATTTATAGCAAAAGTAGATTATCTCCTCATTATCTTAATCTCCTTGTGGGAGGTTCCTGGAAAGTCTTATCCTAATTTGGACTTCCTAGGGTCCTAAGACAACCCAAGAGGCAGGTACCTTTTCCCCTGGAGGTGTGTTTTTGGGGTTTACACATCATAAGGTGAACCTAAGGACACATTTGATCCTTTCTGCCAATGTTCCTAAAGACATGCTTAAACCTGTCCGACCCAGGGGGTCTCTGTGTTTTTGATACCTCTTTACTTAAGATCTGGTTCCTAGGTGTCCTGTCTTCTAGGAATATTAATGGCTATTGATGGTTCGGTTGATGGTGTTGGTTGATAGGGACTTGAACACTCTTGGTTACTGTAAGAACACAAACCTTAGTTTCTCTATTAACCCTTTTAGGTACTATTAATCAAGTTATATGTTAACCCCTTTTAGCTACTACTGATAGGTTGTCTGTTAACCCTTTTAACCTCCCTCCATCAATTTCACCGGTTCAGGTGTCTCCCAATTGTTAGCTTCCCAGCCACTGCGTCAACATTTACACAGAGTTTACCATCCCTATTCCTCCGGTCTGGGACAATTTATCAATTGGGATCATTAAGGTTCAGTTGGGCAAGTTTATGGATGATTATGGGTCTGCCTCGGCGGCCAAAAGCCCTTCCCTAGT
Source organism: Dromiciops gliroides (assembly GCF_019393635.1). Classification (NCBI taxonomy): domain Eukaryota; kingdom Metazoa; phylum Chordata; class Mammalia; order Microbiotheria; family Microbiotheriidae; genus Dromiciops; species Dromiciops gliroides. The sequence continues at coordinate 16,555,335 of NC_057861.1, read as the reverse complement.
GAGTGGGATGGGAAATACGCCCACCGCGCCCCCCCTCCCCCATAATAGAGACACTAGGAGAAAGGAGGTCAAAGCACAGATTTTATTTCTTTGGAAAGAAAGGTGCATACTCGCTGGGGCAGCCAGGAGGTGTGTCACACAGAGATGAAGAACCAAGCAGCTTTTATACCCTATCATCTATTTTGAGATTAATGCAGTATGCGGTGGTTAGGTTGAAACTCTATGTTCAGTGATAAATCTTTCTCCTAGGTCAGGGTGGTCTGACCTTAGGGGTCCGGCCATAGGTTCTTTTGCAACTTATCCTAAATTTCCTGTTTCAGCAAACATTCTGTCGCGTCTGTATAATGTTTTTGTGCAGACCCTAGTATGAGGCAACTTTGCTGATATGCCAGATAGTAGTTTCCTATTTTTCTCAAAATCTAGAGACAGAGAACAGAGAGAAAGGGGCCTTTACGACCTTGAGATCTGATCACCAGGCTGAGAGGGGCATATCCCTCTCACTAGGCTCTTCTGAACCTCAGGGCAACCCTTTTTGGTAAATATTCTCTTTCACCTTTTGAAGTCCATCACCGGGCATCATCTTTCCCTGCGGTGACTCCCTCACCACCAACGCCTCCCCCTTCTGCCCTATTGCAAAGGACTTACCCAAACTCTTCATCACCTTAACCGTCTTGTCTCTCAGTCATTTTCTAGAGACTCAGCCTTGATTCAGTCTACCCAGCAGCTGGAACCAGGAGAAAGCACTTACGCAAGGATTCCCTAAAGCCCAGGTGGAAAGGGGCCTGGAGTCCTGCTGACCAACCCCCTCTGCTGCCAAACTGAAGCTAACTGGACAATTGGACACTTCTCTCACCTGAAGAGAAGCTCCAAATGGATGCACCAGAAAGCAGAGGACCACTTTCCCCAAGACACTGTAGGTGGCCTGAGAATCCGGGCGTTCGTTCCCCAGCTGACATTAATTTAAACTTTTGCAAACTATGTCCCCGTGCCAGATACTGAACCTGGCCAAGTTGTGACTCTCACTGTCTATCTATTCTCATAAATTCCTATTCAAAGTTGGTAAATGCATATAAAATCAACCCCTTTATAAATTGAGTCAACTCTGACAAGGTAACTAGACCCTTGGTACTTTGGGCACTCCTTTTTGGTCAGCGATGGGGATTCCTTGACCAAGAGGAGAAAATGGTAAGCACAATTTACTGAGAACTGTTTGATCCTCGTCCATTCCCAGGCTGGTGAATAGCCTGGGGCTTACCTATCTTTGTCAATAGCAGACTGTTAATTGTTTTATGGATCTCCCCAAACAAACTATCCCCTTGCAAAGATCCTCAGGCTTACTTCCTGGACTTTATGTTATTATGTAAAAAGATTCATTTACATTAAGTAGTTCCAAAGGCAGACTCACCGCGCTCTCTGTTTTGTTACCCCATATAAACCAGGTCCCCAGTCCTCATCTTGGGGTATTACTAGCATCTGCTATGCAATCCCAGTTATAGCTCCTTTGCCCGGATTAAAGACCTTAATTCTGTTATAGTGATTGTTCCGTTAATTTTCTGGTGTGTTATAGGCCCAGAGCACCCCAGAAGGTCTCTGGGGTACATTACAAAACCTTCTCCTTGATAAAGTAAACCAAAGGACACACACACCTAAAGAGACAAGTGGAACCAAATCAGACTGAGCTAGCTCCAGGACCACCACCCTTCATTCCAGTCTCCTCCACCCCTGGGGAGGTAAGATTAGGTGTGGCTGTTGCCTTTGAGGCGGGAGGGGTAGAGATGGCTTGAGATTCGCAGTCACCCCTCACCCAACTCCCCCAGCCACCACCAGTGGGGGATGTTCCTCCCTCAATAAGGGAACTTTCCACAGTCAGACGATCACCTCTTCGGTCCCCATCAGTCCTTTATAAAAGTATCTGCCAGTCAGTCTCCTGCTCAAGGAGATTGGTATCTCAGAGCCGCTCTGTGCCTTTCTCCCCATGAGAAGTCCAAGGATTTCTCCCTTGGTTTCTCTTCCCCAGCCCCTAAATAAACTACCTTAATCTAATTGCTTTTGTGCGCAAGAGGGAGGAATTCCTCTTTAAAGAATTACAAAGGACCCTTAACCCCTACTCCTATCCCAAACCCCCTACCCCATTTCCCCCACAACAGGTGCACACGTTTAATAAACGATCATTGAATTGAACCTCGGTTCAAAACCAGCCTCCTACCTGGGTGCCTTTGGAAAGTCTCTAAACTTCCTCAGTTTCCCGTTCTGTAAAAAATCAAGGGGCGAACTAGATGATGCCAGGGGTCCCTTCTAGGTCTGGGCACTGGGATGCTAGGAGCTCACTCCTCATTTCACAGCGGGAGAAACTGAGGTTCCCCGCTTTCGGAGGTCGCTCAACTGCTCCGGCGTCAGAGGCTGGACTCTTTCCTCCCCTCCCCCCCCCCCACCGCAGGGGCTCCAACCCCGCCCCCAGACCCCTCTTCCGGCTCACCTACTCTCAGAGAATTCTCCCAGGCCAGCGTCAGACTCGTGGGGCTCTCTAGTAATCCCTCGTGCGCAGGCGCTGGAGACCCCCGGACACCTCCCCTAACAAAAAGGTAAAACGTCCTACGCATGCGCCCTTCATCCCACCCTACAAAGGCAACCGGGCGCATGCGTGCGACGCTTGGCGCCAAGAAGAAGAGCTAGTCAGTCGGGGGGTGTGTAGCTAGGTAGGTGGAGTGGTGGGGTGGTGGGATTGTGGGGTCGTGCTCGTTGTTACTGTTGCTGCTGCCGCCTCGTCCGCCGGCATGATCGGGCAGAAGACCCTCCATTCATTCTTTTCCCCGAGCGCCCCCAGGAAGCGGCGCTCCAGCACCGAGACGCCTGCGGACGCCGGCACTGAGACGGTGGCGGAGAGCGAGGATGCCTCGGCGAGGAAGGAGGTGGGTTACCGGGGAGGAGGAAGGTGGGTTACCGGAGAGGGTCCTGCGCGCGCGCGTGCCGGGAGTGGGGAGAGGGGACTCTCACTATGGGTATGGGTCCGGTGCGGAGGGAGCGCGCGCGCCGGTTCCCGGGACATTTTCTAGCGGCCGCGGGAAACTCCTCTGGCGCGCGTCTCTGCGGGGCGGACAGCCAATGGGAGGGAGGCTAGAAGGCTGCGGGCCAATCGGAGCTCCGCCCGCCGCCGCGGGCCCGGGCCGGCCTCCAATCAGGAAGGGAAGGGGCGGGTTTCGCGCCCTCCGAGGTTTGTTTTTGCCGCGAATTGGCCACGTGGGAGGAGGTGTGTAGGTTTGCGGTCCCGCCACGTGGGCGGGGCCCGGCGGGGCATGCGCGCTTTGCCCGCTGTATTCCCAGTGCCGCGCGGGGAGTTTCTTTGCCGAACCCCCTTTAGTGGGTCCTTCCTCTCGCCTCCCCATCTCTGGGAAGCTTGGCCTGTGCCCACGCAGGTGCTCTGCGTCTACGGTGGGGCGGGGACCTCATTCCGACCCCCCTCTGGGTGCCTCGGCACAGCCCCACTCGTGAATTCAGGCCGAGAGCGCGGCGGGGGGCGGGGCATGCAATGGGATCAGGCGGGCTGTTGGGCCTCTGTCTGCGCCCACGGTGCACTGGGCTCTTTCCCCACCTCATCACCCGCCCCTTTGGGGACGCCCCGCAGGTCAGCCCGGCCAAGAAGAGCCGGCCCGGAGACGAGACCGGCGCCCCCTCATCGCCCCTGAGCCCCGAGCAGTTGGACCGGATCCAGAAGAACAAGGCAGCGGCCCTGCTCAGACTCGCTTCCCGCAACGTCCCCGTGGGCTTCGGGGAGAGCTGGAAGCGATCGCTTAGCGCGGAATTCGGCAAACCTTATTTCATCCAGGTAACACCCGTGGGGGCCCGCCCGCCGAGGCTTCCTGCTGTGGGCTTGGGCCCTTCCCTGACCTCCTCCCCACATTAGATTGTGAGCTCCTGGGAGGCAGGCTGGCTTTTGCCTCTTTTCATGTGCCCAGCGCTTAGCCCAGTGCTTGGCACAAAGTGGGAGCTCAACAAAGGTTTTAACAGCTATACCATGTAGGAAGATGTACAATTCTGCCTCAAAACGTTGGCATCGTTTACTTTGGAAATTGTTCATTCCTAAAGAGGCACACGTGTTCCATGGATCAAGGTTAGATCTGTTGGAAAGACAAGCAGCAGTCAGGTTCGTGCTGAATTAGGAGGATTTGCAAACATTCTGAGGTTATATTGGGGTTTTAAAATCATGTTTACAAAGCTGCTTAAGAAGATAATTTATCAGATGAGAACTATCTTTACATGTAATGGGAAAAAAATAAAATACTTTATTAATTTTAAAAAAAGAAGATAATTCGTTGTGGCAGTCAGGGTTTCTTAACAGAAGAGAATCATAGTCCGTGAGAACTGTTCTTAACCAATCTTGATTTTTTTTTTCTCTATATTTTTATACAAATCAAAACCAGCTAATGGGATTTGTTGCAGAAGAAAGAAAGCGTCATACCATCTACCCACCTCCAGACCAAGTCTTTACCTGGACACAGCTGTGTGAAATTAGAGATGTGAGTACAGATTGAGCAATGAATGATGTTCAAGAAATTCAGGCAAGGAGGGGGTGTGGATAGAGAGTGGGCTGACCTACCTAGGTTCTGTACCTAGAAAGAACTTCCTCATCTCTCTGGCTCATGGGATCTAGTTTGATTCAAAATTCACCTCTGTGAGGTGAACCTCATTCTGATCCCCCCCCCCCACACACACACAAAAAGCTACCTTTTTATTTTTAATCCTTCCCCCCAGTGTGTTTCTTTCTTTTTTTCTTTCTTTCTTTCTTTTTTTTTTTTTGCGGGACAATGGGGGTTAAGTGACTTGCCCAGGGTCACACAGCTAGTAAGTGTTAAGTGTCTGGTGCCGGATTTGAACTTAGGTACTCCTGAATCCAGGGCTGGTGCTTTGTCCACTTCGCCACCTAGCCACCCCCAGCCAGTGTGTCTCTACAGAACATTGGCAGGAGAGCAAGCTCTGCATTGGTAAAGGGAGTTTGTTCATTGAGAGTTTAATACACCAATTAGAGGTCCCAGTTCAAAAAACAAACTCCAAATTGGAGTAATAAGTTTATAGAAGCACAGTTTAAACAGAAGCAATCGATAATTTGTTTGTAGATAAACAAAACTCAGTAAAACATTGGTTAGACTTTGTCAAGGGCAGGTTAATGGGGGGGACTGCTTTTTGAAACAGCCTCATTTGGGGCAGCTAGGTGGCGCAGTGGATAGAGCGCCGGCCCTGGATTCAGGAGTACCTGCGTTCAAATCCGGCCTCAGACCCTTGACACTTACTAGCTGTGTGACCCTGGGCAAGTCACTTGGCCCCAATTGCCTCACCAAAAGAAAAAAAAGAAACAGCCTCATTTCTCAACAAGTGGAAGTTAAAATACACAAAGGCAGGCAAATCAGATAATACTTTGCATTTATGTTCTTTGATATACTTTTCATTTGAACCTATCACCAGCTCTCTGGGAAATTATTAGAAACTGAAGTCCAGGAAACTTCATGAACCCCTGGGGTGCTCGTGCTTCCTTTGGTAATTCAAGGTCACTCATTTCCTGGGTGCTTTGAATTGGAAGAACAAAGGATATTGTTTGGGGGGGGTTGAAAGAAGTAGTAGTACCAGGGAGTTTTGCAGATATTTATAATTTAAAATAGCTTGAATGCTAGTCTGTGATTTTTTTCATGCTGAAAATTTTGTCAGTCATATATTAATTTCTGGTGTAGCACCAAAAATCAACCAGCACTAAGCACAACCTAGTAAGCCAGTTTGTCTCTTCTTGGACAAGATGCAAGCCCTGCCTCAGTTTGCTCAGTTGTAAAGTGAAGGTACTGGAGTAGAGTCAGGGCACGTCTCTTGAGTCGGTCAGCCAGTAAAGGTGCACTAAAAAAAGTGCCAGGAGATACAAGACAGACAGAGAAGGCAGCCCCTGCCCTCAAGGGGCTCACCATCTAATCTATATGATCATTTTCTTTTTTTTGTTGTTTTTTGTTTTTTGGTGAGGCAATTGGGGTTAAGTGACTTGCCCAGGGTCACGCAGCTAGTAAGTGTTAAGTGTCTGAGGCCAGACTTGAACTCAGGTTCTCCTGACTCCAGGGCTGGTGCTCTATCCACTGCGCCACCTAGCTGCCCCTCACCATCTAATCTAAGCCACCGAAGGGATGAATTGGGGAGAAGCGACAGAGGGAAGGTTCTAGCATTAAGAGGGGGGACTTCTTGTGGGAGGGGTTGGGGTTTTATTTGGGGCTTGAAGGAAGTCAGGGAAATCGGTAGGCAGAATTCAGAAGGGAGAGCAAGCCAGAGCGGAGTGTCTTGTTCACAGAACAGCCCGAGGCCCGGGTCACCGGATCCAAAAGTGTGAGTGGGACATAAGTCGGGCAGAAGGAGACTGTAAAGGGAAGGGCTTCCGATAGCCAACAGCATTTTGTATTTGTTCCTGGGGACTGGAGGGAGCCACTGGAGGATATAGAGCAGGGAAGTGTCCTATGGTGGGGCCTGTGCTCTCCCTTCTAGCTCCAGGCCGTTCTGGCTTCATGGTAGCTACTGTGCTCTTGGTGTAGGTGTTAGCAACCGGTGGCCTATTTTATAAGAAACTTGCACCATCTCCTATCAGGCTTCACTCCTTGTCAAGAAGCTGACTGCGTAAGGATAGGCCTAACAGCGTTCTGATTAGCCCTTCACTCCTTTTATAGTCTGGGAGATTCTGGTGAGGTTTGCTTAGGTTTTCTGCTCAGACGTCTGGCTCCAACTGCTGCTCTCCAGACATTGGTGGGCTATTGGGAAGACCCTGCTGAAAGCCTCTGATGTGGTATGAAATGACCAGGGCATCCTGGCGAACAGAAAAGTGCCCGTGTCTGCCTTCCAGGAAGGGCCTCTCTGATCCAAGAGGCCCGTCTCCTTGCCCTTTGTCTGGGGCACTAGTGGCTTGCAATCCCCTAAATCAGAAGGGGCGCAGTGATTAAAATGCATGAAGAAATCTTTGGATTTGGCTCATCTGTGCTCTGCCCACTGTGACCTTTCACTTGGGAACCTTTGCCCATTCATATCCTAAAAGCTAAGTTTGGGGCACTGGGTGCTTTTATTTGAGGAGCATTTTTTCTGTCTTCTGTAAACTAATGCTTTCCCAAACTTCAGACAAGGGAAAACCAGGCAGGAAGGGTTGTTTGGCACCAATGAATGGGATGCTTTCTACATTTTAATCAGTAGATTGTGCTATTTAATGTGTTATACATATACATGTATATACATGGTCTGTTTGTGTTTATATATGAAATTTCAGACTTGTTTCAAAGGTATATATGGGGGCTCCCAACCTAGTCTGTGTATGTTGGGTTTTTTTTTTTTTTTTGTAAGTGAGGCAATTGGGGTTAAGTGACTTGCCCAGGGTCACACAGCTAGTAACTATTGAGTGTCTGAGGCTGGATTTGAGTTCAGGTCCTCCTGACTCCAGGGCCGGTTCTCTATCCACTGCGCCATCTAGCTGCCCCTGTTGGGGGTTTTTTGGACCAAAAATTATTTCAGTCATATATTAATTTCTGGCGAACTTGGGCACGCACAGGTGAAAGTTGTCATCTTGGGGCAGGACCCATATCACGGACCCAATCAAGCTCACGGACTCTGCTTTAGCGTCCAGAGACCTGTTCCACCCCCTCCGAGGTAGGATTCCTTTTTCTGGCTGATAGAAGTTAATTTTTAATTTTAATTTTAATTTTTACTTTTTTTGGTGAGGCAACTGGGGTTAAGTGACTTGCCTAGGGTCACACAGCTAGTAAGTCTGAGGCCCCCCCCATATGAACTCAGGTCTTCCTGAATCCAGGGGCGGTGCTCTAGCCACTGAGCCACCTAGCTGCCCCTTGGCTGCTAGAAGTTAGAATTCTCAGTGGAAGATCTCCTCTAAAGCCTTCAGGGCACATATTGATATAGAAAACCACAAATTAACATGATGTCATCTTTTTTTTTTTTGGTGAGGCAATTGGGGTTAAGTGACTTGCCCAGGGTCACACAGCTAGTTAAGTGTTAAGTGTCTGAGGCTGGCTTTGAACTCAGGTCCTCCTGAATCCAGGGCCAGTGCTCTATCCACTGTGCCACCTAGCTGCCCCCCATGATGTCATCTTGTATGTTTTTTAGTCGGTTAAACATTTCCCAATTACACTGAATCTGGGTGGGGCTGCTCTATGGCCAGAGTTGAGTTTCTGGTGCATTCTCTTGAGCTCCCTCCTCAAGATGAAGTTTATGTGGTAATAAGGAATGGTGGTCCGGTTGTTCATAGGGATGGGCAGAGTCTGTTGTAGAAAAACTAGTCCAGATGGAGCCAGAACACACCTCACCCGGGCCTGTGCAGGCGTAAAACTGACCCTCCTATATTTCACGGACAGAAGCTGAGGCCGGGGGTGTTGCAGTACATGCAGTGACACCGCAAGCCTGAGGCAGGATCTGAACCCTGTCCTTGTTCTCCGGACGACTGTTCCTTCTTGTTACTGTGTGCTGTGTGCATTGGGTTATGAAAAGTCTGCCGTGTGGAACTGGAATGTGGCAGCTCACCTTCTTTCCCAACTTGGGCGCTGCTTATTCTTCTAGCAGTCCATCCTCCAGTTGGGTTTTGTCTTTTGTGCTGCAATAGTCTGGAGAGAACATGGCATTGTCCCTTCCCTCAGTCCTGGCCCTGGGGGAGGGGAGGATGATGAAACTGGCTGCCACGGTCTGGCCATTTAAATGTTTCCCCCTCTGTCCAGGGGTGGGTTTTCACAGGACCAATTTTGTCGAAGGCTCTGGTCAAAGGAAACCTCTCATTTAGCAGGTGAGGAGCAATGAGGCTCCACGCAGTGAGGGCTTGTAGCTTCTCCAGCTCCAGCCTCTGTCCGTCGTCTGCCATTCTCTATCTTTTTCGGTGTCATTAATTTATTACAAGATGCTAAAGTGTTTTATTTATCTTGTTTTCAGCTTGGAAAACATGTATAAAGAGCTCTCCACAGACATAGAGGACTTTATCCACCCTGGTCATGGGGATTTGTCAGGGTGGGCCAGACAGGGTAAGCAGCTGATTTGGGGGCCAGTTCCGGGGGGCAGCTCGTTCTTTCCTGATTGTGTGTAGGTTTAGAGCTTGGAGCCTCCTTGTTTTGGTTTTGTCCCACTCTGTGGCCTCCGACTTCAGTCCATTGTTTGAAAGTATGGAAGCAAATCTCCGATAACCTGGGTTTTCTCATCTGAATGAAAACAGGTCCTGTCCTGGCTTTTCTCTGGCTAATACGTCTGCCCTTCCACCAGATGCCCAAGCATTTATTAGGGCCCCCATCCCCACTCCTCCTTCCTCTCCTCCATCTCCCCCTCTGCCCCACTCCCTCCCTTTTACTCCTGTGCGCCTGGCACTGGGAATGCTGGGCCTGAAACAAAGAGTAGGCAGGCTGCTTGTTCTCAGGCTACAAACTGGCCTGGGGGTCGGGGGAGGGGGTGAAGGCCGCACCAGGGCCGCTGCTGACTGGCTTCTCTGGTGCTTGTACGCAGGCGTTCTCCTCCTCAATGCTGTGCTCACCGTGCGGGCACACCAGGCCAACTCCCATAAGGAGAGAGGCTGGGAGCAATTCACTGACGCTGTGGTGTCTTGGCTGAATAAGAACCTGGACGGCCTCGTCTTCATGCTCTGGGGGGCTTACGCCCAGAAGAAGGGCATCTCCATCGACAGGGTAGGTCACTCTGCTTCTGTCTGTCCCTTGAAGCAGTGGGAGAAGCCGCCACTCTCCACCTGATATGCCACCCAAAGACTGTTTGCTTTTCTCCATTGCAGCAGTACTAGAGTTGGGGTCTTCCTCACCAGGGACCGGCTCCCCAACAGCCCATTAGAGAAGCAAAGGTGCCAGGCTAAACGCGGCTGCTGTTTGTTTGCCTAGGAAGCAGGCGGGCCTGGCCTTGTGTGTGGCCCCAGGGTGTCCCCAGCATTGAGCCTGCAGCCTTTCTCCTGGGACTAGGGGCTTCTTTACAACATGAACCTGTAAGCGGAGTCTGGGGTTGGCTTTTTGGAGGCTTTGGATTTCTCAGTTACCTGCCACGTTCTCGTTTTCTAAATGGATTTAAAATTTTTTTTTTTTTTTTAGTGAGGCAATTGGGGTTAAGTGACTTGCCCAGGGTCACACAGCTAGTAAGTGTTAAGTGTCTGGGGTTGGATTTGAACTCAGGTCCTCCTGAATCCAGGGCTGATGCTTTATCCATGCGCCACCTAGCTGCCCCTCTAAATGGATTTTAAAAGATTTTCTTAGAATGGATGATCCCTGGTCTTTTCCAATTAGAACGGATCATTTGATCACCTGAGGGGTTGTAGAAATGAAAGCTCACCGGGAGTTTGAGGGAGAAAGGGTCTTCCAATCCCCTTCCATTACAATTAGAAGTACCCGGAACATTGTCTTCTTTGTAAATGTGCTTGGTAACTGTCACTACCTTTGGATGATACGGGCCTCAGGCTAGAAATGAAACTCTCAGGCACTGTTTGCTTAGCTAGATGGCAATCGGCTCCTAGCAGCCACTGCATTGGGGAGTTTTGACTTCTGCTCTCCTCCTGGCAAAGTACTTGAAGCCTCCAGATCAAGAGACCTGGAAGGGGCTGCAGAGACTTCGCAGTGCATCTGAAGGAAAATATTTTTAAATTCCATTTAGTAGATGGGAAAGTAGCAGGGATAGGCCCAGAGCCAAGGCTGGGACTTTTGCGTGGCTCATAACTGTTCAGAAATCTCGGCGAGGACTTGTCTGGTAAGTGTGTCTATAGCCGTAGGCCTTCCTGCTCCCACATCCTCTAGGGGACATTTCCTGACTGCTGAGATGGTCCCTCCAGGCTTCACCTGTTACCTCCTTGCCCCTTGGGTCCTGGTTAGAAGGTGGAGAACGTTGGCGGCGTTTTCTCTTGTCACTGTCAAATGAGGGAGTTGGAGGAGAAATGACCCTTCTCTTCCAGCTCCGGTCTTGTGGCTCACAGCATTTCCCTTACAGAGGAGGGGGCTATGTGTGGCCACGTCACTTAATGTCTGAGCCTCAGTGTCCCCCTCTGTAAAATGGGGGGAGGGTGGTGCTATCCTGCCCGTCTTTTGAACGTTGTAGCTGGAACATTCGTGAATCACGTTTAGTTGGCGATTTGGGGCAAACTCTTTCCTTTCCCCGAGGCTTGGGAGAACCCAGATGGGCTTTGGGGTCTCTGAGCTCCCCGTCCTCCCAGGTCCCCGGTGTGAAGGCTGACTGCTGAGGGCCCCCTGGCTGGCAGAGTCTCACGTTCTGCTTCATCTCCTATAGAAACGCCACCACGTCCTGCAGACTGCCCACCCCTCTCCGCTCTCTGTCCATCGAGGGTTCTTTGGATGCAGGCATTTCTCCAAGACCAACGAGCTGCTCAAGAAGTCTGGCAAGACGCCCATTGATTGGAAAGCTCTTTGAACAGTTGGAGGCCGGCCAAGGAGGATTCTGTCCATCTCAGCTGCAGAAAGCTTTTTTGGGGGGCCTGGGGTGGGGGATTTGTAGACAGCAAAGTCTAATTGAGGAACACTTTCTAGGACACCTTTGGTGCCCAGGGGAGGGACAAGGAGCCGACAGAAAGACTGGTGGAAGGTGGCCTCGGGCCCAGAGTGTTGGCTCAAAAGCCAGGGCGTCCTGCTTTGGGACACACTTTCTAGAGATGCTTCTCCTAGTACTGTTCTCATTACCTCCCACTGCCTTTGTGGTCAGTGGAAAAAATAGGCTCCATTGTTCTGTGTGGCCTTAGTTTGCATTTGGTAGCTCACCCTGTGCGGGTGATCTACCCTGGCCCCTTGGGTCATCATGGAATGGCTTGTCGTTTTATTAAGATGTGTTTTAATTCCCTGTGTTCAGAAAGGAAAACAAATTAGTTTGCACCACGAGAACTCTTAGGCCCTTGAGATGTCTGCAGAATTCCATCTGGACGCTGTGAAGGGAAGAGGACAAAATTGAGAGGGTCAAGAGGAGGGAGCTTTTGGATAGTCTCCTGCTCTTGTTGAAAGGTCCAAAGGATGGTTCTCCCTTTGATGGGATCCTTCATGGAGAGTTCTGAGATGGAAGAAGAGGAGAGGGTTTTGGTTCTTTTAACTGAGATTCCACATTTGAGATATTTGCTACTGAGTGTTTTTCAAAATGTCAGCCACAAGTTGGCGAAGGAGAAAAGTTATTATATTTTTTTCCTCGTCCCTTTTCCTGCTGAGATGACAATCCCTTGGTCACCAAGTTCTCAGGTAGCCCTAGAGTGCAAACTGATCTTTCCTCTTGAGTAACAATCTAGTGCCTTGGCATTCTGGTAGACAGGCCTTGGTGAGATGCTTCACAATGTGTGTCTGTCATTTTGAGGGCTAGGGGCTAAGAATTTGAGGTTCCAGCAGAGAGGAGGGTAGATTTTTTTTCTTCCGTGGAAAAAAATTCCTTTAGCATAAACTTGTCTCACAATTGAGACTTTCTCAAGGCAGTTGCCAATCACATAAAACGAGAGACTTCATTTTTTGTGGCCTACAAAACCAGTTTTACGTTTTTTGTAATCTGAAAAGGTTTTGATACTCTATTTTTTTAATCACGTTTGCAAGTAGACTTTTAGTTTTTTGTTTTTGTGTGTGGGGTGTGTGTGTATAGGTGATCCATTAATGGGATGTCTTGTTAAGGCCAGCTCTGGCTTATGCTGCTGTTGGCTGATGTTGGTAATAAAAGATTTGATTTCACTCATCTGCTTCATGAGGTCTCTTTGCGGCAAGCACAGGCCAAAGTAGCCTTGAGTATCTTCTCTGGGACTCAGTCCTCCCTCAGTGTGCTCCCCCAAGGACCTGAGGTTCTCTGGGCTTGGAGATAGAGTCTTGAGATAATCTCAAGGAGGTGAAGTTTCCCCTGAGAGGTACATACAACTCATACAGGAATAAGGTAAAACCTGTGACAACAGCCTCAGACTTGGCAGGGATGTCAGAGGCTATGGCTGATGTAACATCTCAGAGGGATCTGGGAGCTGCTACTAGAAAGAAGGCAACAGGCATTTATTAGGCACTTAGTGGACACCAGGAGCTGAGGGTACACATGTAAGACAGGCCCTGCCAGCTTCCGGTGGGGACAGACACATCAAAGGGAGGAAGGAACCGGGGCCTGTGGCAGCCTGACTTTGAAGTGACCCAGGGATGCCTTTCCATGGCATAGCTCATTTAAGTGCCTGTGGTGGGCGGGGCACGTTAAGGGTTTGGGGAAAGCCTAGGCCATTTTGCTGGGAGGTACAAATACGAAATAACTGAGGCAGAGCCTTGTGCCCCAGAAGATGAGCCCATAGCACCTTGCAGAAGAAGGGAGGCAGACGCTGGTACGACTTGGGTTGAAAGGGAGGGGACCCGTTGGGGGAGGGGGAGATGCCCTCATCAGAAGGCGGGGTTGGTTTGGTTTGCCAGGTGCCGGCGGCTCTCCTTGTCCAGACAAGCCTCAGTCCATCGTCTCGGGACCCAGTAGATGCTTAATCCATGCTGACTGCTTGGCACTGGATTGGATTTCTTCAGACTGCCCTGGCTCCCTTAGAATGGGGCGGAAGGTGCCAGCCCTCTGGAGATGCCTGGGTCCGGGCTAGACCTCATTAACGGATGGGCGGGGCCTGAGGGTGGAGGTCTGCGATTATCTCTGGGAACTAGGGAACCAAGGACGGTTTAGGAGGGAGAGTTGCGCCTTCTCGGAGCCCGGGGCGGGGGCGGGGGCTCGGGTGGGGTCGTCATGGCAACCATTGTAGGCAGGGAAGCCGGAAGGGCCAGCCTAGCCCGAGCGGCCTCGTCCCTTCCTCCTTCCTCCCCGCCCTCTCCCCACCCCCTTTCTACCGCCCCCTGAGGGCGAGCCGCCCCTCCTTCACCGTGCCTCGGTAAGCCGGGGTCGGGGAATCCAAGGGGGTGAGGGGCGGGAGGGGATCGTGCGGCCCCTAGCTGAAGCTTCTCCTCGGACCAGGCGCTCACCCGCCCTCAGTTTCCCCACGCGTAAAGAGCCGCTGGAGCAATGGGTTTGCAGTCGGAAGAACCCGCCCCCCTCCAGCGGTTACGTGACTTTGGAGGCCCCCCCCCCCAAGTGTACTCCCCGCCCTTTCCAGCAGCCTCTCCCCCATTCCTCGGGGACGCTCGAGGGGGGCCGGGGGGGAGTCAGTTCCAAGTCCCCCGAAGTCATTGTTCCCTGCTGGGGGCGGGGTGCAGAGGGGAGAGAGACGGGTCCTTCTTTCCCCGGGCTGTCCTGGGAGGAGGCGTAGGGCCACTGGACGCTGAGGGCCAGAAGCCAGTCCGCAGGAACCCCTCTGGGCCTGGCGGGACAGGAGCTAGATGTTTTTCTCCTAGTTAATTAGGATCGCTAATATTGATAGAGCACCTACTATGTGCCCGACTTTGTGCTACGAGCTGTATGATTTCATCGGATCCTCCCTAGTTTTGTGACCCCCATTTTACAGAGGAGGAAACTGAGGTAGGCAAGGCTGAAGTGACTCGCCCAAGGTCACACGACTAGCAAGTGTTAGAGGTCGGATTTGAACTCGGGGTCTTCTTGACTCCAGGCTTGCCTCAACCCTTTGTTTTAAGGCAGAGCCTTAAAAAAAGGCAGAATGAGGGCAGCTAGGTGGCGCAGTGGATAGAGCACCGGCCCTGGAGTCAGGAGTACCTGAGTTCAAATCTGGCCTCAGACACTTAACACTTACTAGCTGTGTGACCCTGGGCAAGTCACTTAACCCCAATTGCCTCACTTAAAAAAAAAAAAAAAGGCAGGATGCTCTTGGAGTCAGAGGACCCTCTCTGTCTGCCGCTTGTACCTGTAGGGCTTTGAGGAAGTCACTCACTTTTCGGGTCCCAGACTCCTCATCTAGAAGATGAGGGCATTGGACTATTCCCAAATGAGCTTCTGGGGAACAGACACTATCCCAAACGTGTCCCAGCTCCTGACATACAGTAAGGGCTTAATAAATGCCTGTTTACCGATGAAGTCAGTGCCTGAAGCCCTGACTCACATCTGCTCTCCTTCACCCACGTCCAACCCAGCTCCAACGGATAGTTCTTGCTGGGTTTTCTGGGGGACTTGGCAAACATTTAGGCAGCAGGGTGGCTGAGATGTGGAGCCAGGGAGCCAGAGGGTAGGCTAGGAACATTTATTAAACCCCTATTGTGTGTTAAGTGCTGGGAATACAAAGGCAAAAACGACCACCAAAAATCCAGTGGCTGCCCTGGAGGGGTAAATTTACTTATTGTGGGGATAAATTGGAGATAATCTGGGGAGGGGTGGGGGACATCTAGGAGGACTGCTGGAGGTGGGACTTTATCTGAGGTTTAAAGGAAGGGTGTGGGGCACAGACAGTACAAATGCCAGGAGTGGGGAGATTCAGAGAGAGGAGAGACACACACACACACAGACACGGAGACAGACAGGGAGAGAGAGTGAGACAAGGGAGGAGGCCATCAAAGTGTCATGGGAGGATTGTGGGCCCTGGTCACCCCAACAGTTCTCTGGGGAGGTCAAGGACCTTTTTTCTTGAAACCTCAGGAGTTTTCCTTTGAAATCAAGTAGGCCTCTCCTTGAACTCAATCAAGGACATACACACCCAAATCCTCCCATGACAAAAGTGGGGAGTAAGCAAGGTCAAGGGGGAGAGGCGGTTATGAAGGGCTTCAAAAGCCAACCAGAGGATTTTATATTTGCTCCTGGATGAAATAAATAGGGTTAGGAAGCTTCTGGAGTCTATTCAGTGACAGGAGTGAGAAAGGAGGTGACTTGTCCAATTCTTGAGCGATTTCAGTCATGTCTGACAGAGATACTAGAGTAATTTTCCATTACCTTCTCCAGCTCATTGACAGATGAGGAAACTGAGGTAAACAGGGTTAAGTGACTTGCCCAGGGTCACACAGCTAAAAAGTGTCTGATCTGGGCCAACTTGGGTGGGCTTTTTGTCACTGAATGCCCCTGGCCTCAGTTTCCTCAAGCTCCCTGCCACCCCAGCATTTTGTGATCTTATGAGATCCAGCTGTTGGAAAAGACATAAACTAAGCTAGCACCCCAATAGATAGGATGCACCGTTTTCCCTGATGACCTTGGTGGCTTGCTGCTTTTCTCAGGAAACATGTTGGTCTGAAACAGCTTCGCCAAAAGAGCCTTGCTGCCGCCTTCCCTTTGGGTCCGTGGTTCCTGGCTGGCTGAAAGAAAGACTTGTGCCCTTCAGGGGACTCAGAGCCCAGGGCTGGCTCGCTCTGGATTAGAGGTGACCTTTGTCCTATATAACTGTCCTCTCCCTCTGCCAGGAAAGGCTTTGGTTACAATTGCTGGCCCAGGCTGTGCCTTAAGAGGAACGGGCTCCCGGTGGTCACGGGCTTGTTTGTTTTTTTTTTTCCTTCCCTTACCTCGTGTAAGTCTTAAAGAGGAAAAAGTCCGAGGTGACTTGCATAATGGTTAGTCAGGTGATTTTTGGACACTTGGAAGCCTTAACCCCTCAAAGGCCGGTGCTCAGGGAAATCATGACTCTTTTTAGCCATGTGGGCAGAGCGGGGAGTCTAGTGTCCATCCTTCCCCCACCTGGTGGGTGTCTCTGGAGGACTGAGATCTGTTTGCATCCAGAGAATGGCTTGCATTTGTGGGCTGAGGAGCACTCTCTGCTAACGTTTCTCCTTTATCTTTGCAATAAACCTTGTTCAAGAATTAAACTGATCCTACAGACAATCACCGCCCCCCCACCCCTTCCCCGCCCCCGCTCCCCCCTTCTCGCCCCCCCCCCTCCCGCCCCCAGCCATACTGGCTTGACTCCATTTGCTAGAAGGACCAGGTCTGCCCCAGCTGGATGCTGGATGCTCCTCAGGGATTTCCAGGGCGGCTGGACTCTTGCCCCTCAGGCCTCGAATGGTTAAATGCTCCCAGGATATTTTTAAACAGCAGGGCCCCTTTAATCAGAAAGTGACATTTGCAGTGACGGGTAGCAAAGTGACTTCTTAGAGAGTCACAGGCACTCCCCACCGAGCCAATGGAGCAGGACGTGGGCAAGCTGATTGTCAACAGCCAGGCTACCCCAATGGTAAGTCAATCGACCCCCCAACTTCCCTTTGCTGATTAGAAAGGCTGAGTCACAGTTAATGGAGGGTGAGCACAGTTGATCTTGGCAAAAACATTACCGTTTGATTCACGCAGAGATTTCCAGGAGAAAGTTGAATCCTGTTGTGTCGAATTAAAAAAGTCTGTCTGAAAGCTTTATAGCAAATCCCGCGCGGCCCACTGAGTGAGCTCGCCCTTCTGCTGACTATAAATGGTTATCTGGCTGTGGTTTCGCTTTATGGGCTCCTTACTGAGTCCCACGGAGTCTTTGAGGGTACTTCTGGGATGTCAGATTTCTGGCTCGGATCCAGGAAATGTCATCAACTTCTCTAAATGAAGCCAGCCCGTTGGCTTAAAAAACAACAGAAAAAATCACTTCCACCGGGAGCCTGTGTGCTAGGGATCCGTGTGATCTGACAGACATTTTTGGAAGTGCAGAATTCCCTGGGCGCATTGGGAGCTCTGCCGGCGAAGTCCTGAGAAAGGCGGCTCGTCTCTGGGGAGGCCTTTCAGAAAGTTCTATGTTTATGGTGAAATGATCTCCTGTTCCCCCCGCCCCCCATCAAGGATTGGGGGAAGTGTTGAGTATGCCTTTATTTCTGGGGTGGTGCAATGGGAAAGAATTCTGTATTTGCAGTTAGGAATTCGGGGTCCAGTGCCACACCTGCTGCTTCCTACCTGGCTGACCCTGGGCCAAGGGAGGGGTGCCAAGGAAGTGTCTTCTAGGGTGCTTTTGGGCTCTAATTCTTGCTCTGTGGTGCTGAGGAAGGAGGAAGAGAAGGAGGAGGAATTGAGGAGTTACCTCCCCTTTTCCTGGGTACAGGGGCAGCCCTGGGCAACATTTTGAAATTGGAGGTGAAATTGATCTTTGGCATCCTCCAGACTCCCTTTCCCCTCTCTGTCCCGTTCTACTTCAACCTCCCCACCCCCTCAGGTGCCTTGCCCTCCTATTGCTCAATGTTAAAATGCCAGCTAAAACCCATTTAGCGTCTGCCAAAAGTCCACAGAGTGCCGAGGAGAGTGGGTAAGACTTGGCATTCGAGGACCTGATTTTTTTTTTTTTTTTAGTGAGGCAATTGGGGTTAAGTGACTTGCCCAGGGTCACACAGCTAGTTAAGTGTCTGAGGCCGGATTTGAACTCAGGTACTCCTGACTCCAGGGCCGGTGCTCTATCCACTGTGCCATCTAGCTGCCCCAGGACCTGATTTTGAATCCTGGTCATGCTGAGCCTGCTTGGGCAAGTCACTTCCACTTTCTGGGCCTCAGTTTATCCATGAAGGGGTGGACGAGGTGATGCCTATGGTACCTTCCAATTCGGAATCTTCTCATCTTCCTCTTCTCCTTCCAAATCAGGACTCCCAGAGCTTCCTTGCAGCATTAGGGGGAAAGGATTGTCTGCTGGAGTCATTCATATTTTAGAGCAAGTGACTTCAGTCAACAGATTCTGATTTATGGACTACCAGACAGACGGTGGGACCCGGTGAAACAGAAACAATTAAGGTGACACTAGGAAGGATATGCTTGGGGCAGAGGCAGGCCCCACCTGAACTGGCCCATCCCATTGGCTGCTTTAAGCAGAAATGGTTATCTCTCTGTAGTCTTCCTTTGTATCCTCCTTACCGAGTCCTCCCACAAGATTTTGAGGGTATTTTTTTGTTTGGTTGGTTTTTGGTGAGGCAATTGGTAGTAATGATTTCTTGTACTTTCTTTTCTTTTTCTTTCTTTTTTTTTTTTTTTGCAGGGCAATAGGGGTTAAGTGACTTGCCCAGGGTCACACAGCTAGTAAGTGTCAAGTGTCTGAGGTCAGATTTGAACTCAGGTACTCCTGACTCCAGGGCTAGTGTTCTATCGACTGCGCCACCTAGCTGCCCCCTATAAATGCATTTTTGACTTGTTGATTAACTCTAGACCAAGCCCTCTTTTTACCACCGTTTTGGCCTGTCTCCATCCATGCCCACTTCCTCCTGGCCATGAGCCTATGAGGACATCAGGGCAGAGATTATTATCCCTGTTTGTCCAGTGAGCAAGCTAAGGCCTGACAAGGTGATCCACCTTGCCCAAGACCAGTGCCCAAAGGGAGAACGTTATTGAGACAACCTAGCCTGGCCGGTGATTCCAGGAGTGACCAGCAACCGGGGTCACCTGAGGAGAGCCCATTTTTCATAACACTGCCCATGTCTACTCTTCTGTTGTGTCCTCACCACAGTCCTCTGGGACATGTGTGACAACAACATGTTTGATATCTGTCTGTCCCCATTTTATGGATGGAACAATGAAGGACCCAAGGTCACACAACTGCCTCCAAACGACTTTGTGTATGATTGACACCTTGTTTAGCAAATAGTAGAAATACTAGTTCATTGGGCAGCTAGGTGGCGCAGTGGATAAAGCACCGGCCTTGGATTCAGGAGGACCTGAGTTCAAATCTGGCCTCAGACACTTGACACTTACTAGCTGTGTGACCCTGGGTAAGTCGCTTAACCCTCATTGCCCCGCCCCCCCCAAATAAAACAAAAACACACACACACACAAATACTAGTTCATTGGAAATGTGCCTTCTGTTCTTTCTGAAGATGAGTGTGTCAGCTACACGGGAAAAGTCTTTGTAAAGAAGAAAAGGACATTGGGTTCCAAATTGATTCTGAGCTTGAGGGAAGAAATATGAGTAAGCCCCCTGAGATTAGGGATCATTTACTTCTTGCATCTGTATCAATAGTGCCTGGTCCTAGCTTGGTCAGTCATCAGGCATCTGTGTGCCACCTACTAAGTGCTAAGACAAGAGGATAAGGAAACAAGCAAAAAGAAAGACAGATCCTGCCCTCAGGGAACTTACACTCTAATGGGAATGTAGCTTATAAAAGGGAAGATGGCTGGGGTCAGAATTGAAGAGATGGCTAGCCTGGGCACCTTCCTTCAATGGAGGTTCTGGGAAGAGCCTTCCAATTCTAATCGGAAGGTGGAGAGGACACTTCCAAGGTGTATGAGTTCTGGGGCATGATGGAGAAATGCCAAGGAGGGTGGTGCCTGGCATGCAGTAGGTGTTTAATAAATGCTCATTAATTGGTTGACTGAAACAGCCAAGGTATCATCGAGGGAGCTTCAGGACAGCGACAGTAGCAGTAGTAACTCAATTTATCTAGTGCTTTAAAATCTGCAGAGACAACCATGTAAAGCATGCAATGCAGGTGGGAATATTCCCATTTTACCCATAGAAAAGAAGCTCAGAGAGGATTAGGGAAGGGCCCAGGCTAGACCATGTCAAGAAAAAGGCTTAGAAGGCACTGAGTCCCCTAGTTAAGCTGAGGAAGTTTTGTTTTGTTTTGTTTTTAGTGAGGCAATTGGGGTTAAGTGACTTGCCCAGGGTCACACAGCTAGTAAGTGTTAAGTGTCTGAGGCCGGATTTGAACTCAGGTACCCCTGACTCCAGGGCCGGTGCTCTATCCACTGCACCACCTAGCTGCCCCTGAGGAAGTTTTTTAAGCTTTTCCCAGTAAAGGAAAGAAACACGTCATTGGTTGGGATTGGTTTAGGCCTCTGATGCCTGCACCAAGGCATGAGCCTTTCCAGTACCCCAGCACTAGGCTTCCCCCTTCTTTTTCCTCCCACTCTCCTACTTTGGTGGAGATTCTGAGGTTCAAAGTGGGAAAGACCTTGGAAAGCTTCTAACTCCACCCCACCCCTCATTTATAGATGAGGGAGAGACTCCACACTGAACTAGTAAGTAGCAGAACCATATCGTCCCCTTCTCATCTTCCAATGAGGTGCGATTTAGGCTGGTTTTCCCAAAGAGGGAGCATCAATATAATTAATATTTCTAATATAATTCTTGTATTCATTCAGTATCTATCATGCATGCATTCATTCATTCTTCTTTGACAAACATATGCAAGGTTGTGTGGCTAGTTAGATACTTGGTTATAGTGCCTAGCCCTCCAGATGTTCATTGTCATGGGCTCCAAATCTTTTATCATCTCTAAATGACATAGTTCTCTGTTTTTGTTTTTAGTGAGGCAATTGGGGTTAAGTGACTTGCCCAGGGTCACACAGCTAGTAAGTGTCAAGTGTCTGAGGCTGGATTTGAACTCAGGTCCTCCTGAATCCAGGGCTGGTGCTTTATCCACTGCGCCACCTAGCCGCCCCCTGACATAGTTCTCTGAAATGAAGTTTCCTTATTTTCTTTCTGGCATAACTGCCTCAATCAATCAACAAGCATTTATTAAACACCTACTGTGTGCCTCAGGGATACAGAAAGGAGGCAAAAGCAGTCTGCGTCCACCAGGAGTTTACATTCTGATAGCAAACACATATACAGGTATGTGTATGTATGTATGTCTATGTGCATATACATATGTGTATACACACATGTATACAATATAGATGAACTCAGGTCCTCCTGAATCCAGAGCTGGTGCTTTGACCACTGTGCCACCTAGCTGCCCCCTCAAGTCTTACTCCTAAACCTGAACTTTTCCACTGTGCTATGTATGTTTGATCAGTTAGTCATCAAGTATTAAATGCCTATTATGACCTGCCCTGTGCAAAGCATCAGGAATAACAACACATGAGAGAAAACAGACCCTGTTTTCAGGCAGCTTACAATCTAATGGGGTTGGGATAGCCTAAAGCTTCTTAAACTGTGGGTAGCAGCCATATATGGGGTCCTATAACTGAATGTGGGGGGTCACAAAAATTTGGCACAAGTAAAAGGTTATATATACCTATTTTATTTACTTACATACCCTGGAGTTGTGTAAAAATTTCTCCTGATTAGATTTGGGCTTTGAGGAAGTCACTTTGTCAGCTGAGTAGTGATGGATTGGAAAAGGGAAAGGCAGAAGACCGATTGGGAGTCCACTGTCATGTGTCCAGGTGAACTAGGTGAACCACAACCTGAGCTAGCCAGGGTGGTGACTGTAGAAGATGGCACCTGAGTGAAGGATTTGTCATTAATGAATGCCCTGCGTTGGTGTAAATTGCCCAAGTCTTGCTTTCTCTGGTTCAACCAGTAACTCAGTATTTTCTTGTAAGGATGGTTCTGCTCTAAGCACCTGGTCTTACCTAAGCTCTACTCATTAGACAAACATCCCCATGTTTAGATTGCAGTGTCCTCGATGGGCCTCTTTTCTGGCTTCTGAGGATGTTCTGTACTTCTAGAGGCTCGTTACTGGTTACAAATTACATTAATTTTTTTTGGGGGGGGGTGAGGCAATTGGGGTTAAGTGACTTGCCCAGGGTCACACAGCTAGTAAGTGTCAAGTGTCTGAAGACATATTTGAACTCAGGTCCTCCTGAATCCAAGGCTGGTGCTTTATCCACTGTGCCACCTAGCTGGTAATGCATTATTTAGCCGTGTCAAACCATGAAGAAAAGGAAAAATAGAACTGACTCTCATCCCTGTGATGCCCTAAGCTTCCCTCCATGTGGTGGCAGAAAGGAAATGGGTTGAGGGGATGTCATTTTTAAATTCTTTATCAACAGTAACTGAACTGTTGGTGCTCCAAATGTGAGCTGATCTTTGTTCAGTGATTCATGAACAGACATAGTATTGAACTTAGAGGAACACATCCCATGTTCTGGGGAGATCCTGTCTGGGGGCTCTTTGGGAGGAGGAAGAGCTGCCAATGGGTTTTGTTATTTATTTTTTTTTTTTGCGGGGCAGTGGGGGTTAAGTGACTTGCCCAAGGTCACACAGCTAGTAAGCATCAAGTGTCTGAGGCCGGATTTGAACTCAGGAACTCCTGAATCCAGAGCCGGTGCTTTATCCACTGTGCCACCTAGCCGCCCCCGCCAATGGGTTTTGATCTCCATTGATGAAGGGCATCCCCAGGTTGATAAGGTCACTGATGTTAAAAAAAATGCCAAGCATAGATTCCAGGACCTTCTGCCTAACAAGTTTTTTTTTTTCCCCTTCAGGAAACCTTCATATCTCTTACCTCAACCCAATATTTTTTAAAAATCATATAACAGCAACAACAATAATAAATACAGTTATCCATTCCACATCATTACTTTCCCCATCAAGGTTTCAATATATCATGGGTCTACGTAAGAAATTAAGTGGGAATTTTGGGGGAGTTTTCAGGAAGCCGCAGCTGACGTATGAAGGCCAGCAGATGACACAGAAAAAGTTTAGAAACTCAAAAATGCATAAAATATATTTATAGTATTGTATAATGTCAACCCAAATTTTAAAACAAGGTACTGTAAACACCCCATAAAAGAAAAAAGAAAAAATTCAGACTTCTTCTCTGGTACAAAGAGAAGACCAAAAAATTTTACATGGATTTTCCAGATGCTGGGGACTTCACAGCCTTAGCCCCTGTGATATAGAAGGAATAACTATAATCATAAAGATAATTTTTTGCCTAGTAATTTTAAGGTTTGCAAAGTGCTTTGACATGTATTATCCCATTTGCTTCTCACAACAAGTCTGCCTTGACTAAGTTTTAACCCAGCTTTCTTTTTTAAAAAATTATTTTTATTTTAAAATTATCAAGTCTTTTTTTTCTCTTTATTTCCTTCCCCCTCCCACTTTAAAAAAACAACCAACCTACCATATTATTTCTTTTGTTTTGGGTGCTGTTGGTTTTTTTTTTCTTTTCTTTCTATTTTGAGGTTTTGCATCACTGCTCTGATTCTTTCTCTTGTAACAGGATTAATGCAGAAATAGGATTAATGTTATTATGTGTATATATATGTGTGTGTATATATATATCTATATATCTATATGTATATGTATAGAGATATATAGATATAACCTATATCAGATTACCTGCTGTCTAGGGGAGGGGGGAGGGAGGGGAGGGAGAAAAATCTGAAATTGTAAAGCATGTATAAACAAAAGTTGAGAACTATCTTTCCATGTAATGGAAAAAATAAAATACCTCATACATTTAAAAAAAAACAAAAAAAAAACAACCAACCTTCATGAAAAAAAAATTCCCATTTTTGAGGACGGTTCCTATTTTGGGACTATGTCCAAAAATGTCTATTTTTGCTTAACTTGTTTTTGAGCCTGATGCTGTTGGTGGGATGAGAGAAAGAACATCGTGCTAAAAGTTGGCATCCAATTGTGACTCTGACCCTAATAGGCTGCATGACTTTGGGCAAGTCACTTCTCTTATCTGGGCCAAAGTTTTTCTCTCTGTCAAATGGAAGGACTGGACCACATGGTCTCTAAAGGTCAATTCTAGTCCTAGATCTAAGATGGCATTTTGTGTGTAGATTTTAATTTCTGTTCTACCCACTGTGGGAGCTCATGGTTAATTCTCCACTTAAAATGGTTAACTTTTTTTTTCCTTCATCAGTCACGGTGTTCCCTGGTACTCTGGTCTCCCAGTGCAAAAAAGAAAGCTCCTTAGCAAGATTTGTTTCTAGAAAAGAAATAATTTCTTACAAAATTATAAAGTACTTAAATTAACAAAATAAGAAATAGATATCTTAATTAAATAACCCAGTCTCAGAAAGTGAAATTTAACAAGCTGTAAATGATTTGGGGGCAGGGGAACCCACTGGTTCAGATTGGTTTGTAAGTGAAGTCTATCAATCATTTCAAGAGGAATGGATACAAAAATTAAGAATTGAGAAATTTCCTTTTATGAAATAAATATAGGCTTGATATCCAAACCAGGGAGGAATAAAGTAGGAAAAGAAGACTGTAGTTCAATCTAATTTATATCGATGAAAAAATTTAAACAAAATCCTAGCAAAAGTATAACTAATTTAAAAATTATTTTATCTAATTAGGACTTATTTCTTCTCTTCCAAAGGCTAATAATAATTTCTTAGCTTAAGTAAGACCCCATGCTTAGAGCAGAATCATCCTTACATGAAAAACCCAAATTGAATTACAGAACCTCAGGCTTCTCCCTAGAAGAACCTTACTTCCTAGAAGAATCTAAATTCTATGGGAAAATACTTTGGTTTACTTTATTCCTTTGTCATATTTTATTTCTTGGTAATGGATACATTCACCATTTAAACACAAGTACTTTTGGATAAACAATTGCTGTGTCTTCCTTGGGATCTCCAGGAATTGCCTTGTTGGACAGTCTTATCAGGAAGCTACCTTGGCTTACCAAGAACCCTGCCTTCCTCATTCATTGTCTTCTCCCCACTCTGGACTTGTGAGTGTGGGAGTTTGGGGAGCCTTCCATCATCTCAGCCTTTCCAAGAATACCACCCTTTATAGAGAGTGTTTTGTCCATGCCTCCAGGAAGAGTGTTGGACATTGGAATCTACTTGGCCCAGGCCCCCAAAAGTCAGACTTGGAGGTTAACCCTTTAAGTGCCTCCCTCCTTTTCCCTCTACATCCCTACCCTTGGCTGGCCCAGCAGCTGAAGAATTGGAAGCCTGCCCAGGGCTTCCTGTCATTGATGTTGTGATTGGTGGTGACCTGCGTCTCTGGGGCTAGCCTCAGTGACCTATGACAAGAGCAGTACCAATGATAACCATGTAAGTTCATTTTTTTGTTCATTTGCCGGAGGAAAAATTTGGGCAGGGAGCATTATTCAATGTCTGCGCCCCCTCCAATGGGGTTAAAATGGGGCTGGACCCAACTGGTGACCTGTAGGAGGTTCCAATTAAACAATGATAGAGCACAGGGCACCAGGGAGCCAGTGGGGGCTAAGAGGCAGCCCCTGCTTGAGCATTATCTGTGTAACAAGGAGGTCTGGATTCTAGCCCCAAATCTAGGTGGGACTGGAGGTCTCCAGGATCTCCTCCATGTGACCTTGGGCCAAGTCAATTTGTCTTCCTCTTTACAATGGTGCCTCCTGCTTAGTGGGAGAGACAGAACCACCCATACAGAAGCCATCGTGTGAATTAGAATACTTCTGGAGCCTAGGAAGGAGAGAGGTGTTGGAAGGAAATGAGAGAGAGAGAGCGCGGGTTTAAGCTGAACTCATTCCTGCTGAGTGACAGTTGTCCCTTGCTTTGGGTCGGGCATGGCCCCTCCCCAGTATTTCATTCTCTAATGCATTATAAATTCTTGAACAGCCCACCCTGTACAAAATCCTGCCCTAGACCCTGAAACAGACACAAACTGTAGATGAGACAAAGCCTTTGCCCCACGGAAGTTTGTGGCTTAGTAAGGAAATCTTATTTGGCAGAATAGCATAGCCTGGAGAGGGCCTGCTGGGAATCAGGAAGACCTGAGTTCAAATCCTTCCACTGATGTGTACAAAGTTGTGTGGTCACAAACAGATCATTGGGCTTTCCAGTAAAAGGCCTTCTCCCCCTTTTTATTTTCACAAGTAGAAGAATTGCTCATTTTAGAGGCATCAGATCAGATTGATACGATTTCCTTATTGGTGAAACACAAGTCCAGACCCCCCCCCAAAAAAAAAAAAACCCAAAAACTCCGCTGAGTGTATCGAAGTAAAACAAAACCCTATCAAGTCTGGAAGGGGTGACAGGGAGGGTCCTCTCTGGGCCTCAATTCCTCATCTAACAAGTGGGGATACTACCTTTAGTACCACACTTTGCCAATCTAGATGACACTTATTTTTATCATTAGCACCATTGGCAAAGACCTGGTGGGGGTTGAGGGGAGT